>NC_082708.1:77743014-78368014 GCF_030144855.1 Hypanus sabinus
GATATTGTCATTTAAAGTAAAATTGGATAGGTATATGGACAGGAAAGGAATGGAGGGCTATGGGCTGAGTGCAGGTCAGTGGGACTAGGTGAGAGTAAGCGTTCAGCACAGACTAGAAGGGCCAAGATGGCCTGTTTCCATGCTGTAATTGTTATATGGTTATAAGTTAGTAAGGCACAAATTGCCCCACATAAAGCCATGCTGACTTTCCCTTATTAAGGCATGGTTTTCCAAATGCTCATAAATCCTACTCCTAAGAATTCTCTCCAGTAATTTCCCTACCACCAAAGTAAGACACACTGGTCTATAGTTTCCAGGATTATCCCTAGGTCCCTTCCTGAATAATAGAACAACATTAGCTACTCACCAGTTCTCCAGGCCCCTGCCTGTGGCTAGAGAGGACACAAAGGTATTGGTCCAGGGCTCAGCAATTTTTTCTCTTGCCTCTTTTAATAACTTGGGGTATGTCCCATCTGACCCTGGGGACTTATCCACCTTAAGGCTCTTTAAGAGACCCTACACTATGTCCTCTTTTGCCTCACAATACCCCAGCATATCAATAATGATCCCCCTACCCTCCAAATCCTTCTCCTTGCCAAATACCATGTAATGTATTCATTAAGAACCCCACCCACATCGTCTGTGTGGTGAACTATGTGCCTGTCGGGACACGCCCCTGCTGACTGCTCCTGTGGCTCCTCCCACAGGCCCTGTATAAAGGAGGTCTGAGGCCTGACGCTCGGCCTCAGACTCCAGGACATTGTATGATAGACACTCACTCCTGGTTCCTTCTTCCAGTCAATAAAAGCTGATATCTCGCCTTACGTCTCAGTGTGAGTTATTGATGGTGCATCAGTCTGCATCCAAGCAAATGTTCCCCCTCTTTCCTTGAGTGGAGCTACCTTCTCCCTGGTTATACTTTTGCCCCTGATGTATGTACAGAATGCCTTGGGATTATCTTTAATCCTACTTCCCAAGGACTTTTCATGGCCCCTCCTGACTTTCCTAATTCCTTTCTTAAGTTGTTTTTCTGGCTTCTTTATAATCCTCAAGGACTCTGTTTGATTCTGTCTTCCTAAGCTTGACATACTTTTCCTTTTGCTTCTCTCTAGACATCCAAGGTTCTCTTACCTTGCCAGCCTTGTCCTTCCTTCTGACTGGAACACACCTGTCCTGTACTCTGTGCAGCTGGTCTTTAAATACCCTCCACATGTCAGATGTGGACTTTCCCCAAAACAACAATTCTCAATTAACTTTCTCTAGTTCCTCTCTAATGTTCTCATAATTTGTCCTGCTTCAACATAACACTCTGCTGCAATGTCATAGTTATCCTTATCCACAGCTATCTTAAAACTTAAGGATTTGTGGTCACTATTTTCTAACTGCTCATCCACTGAAAGGTTGGTCACCTGGCCAGGCTCATTACCCAACACCAGGTTCAGTACAGCCCTTCCTTGTGTTAGGCTATCTACATATTGATTTTTCAAAAAACCTTTTGGATGTACCTAACAAATTCTGCCTCATCTAAACCTCTTGCACCCAGAAGGTTCCAGTTTATATTAGGGTAGTTGAAATCCCCCATGACAACAATCCTAATGTTTAACACTTTTCCTTAATGTGCCTGCATATCTGTTCCAAGGTTGTCAAGCCGAGGAGTGGTAGTGGGGACAAGCTCCCACTACCAAAAAGTGCTCCTCACGGCCTGCACCTCAAATAGCCTCCGACAACCAAGTCCAACTCCTGACCTTCTCGTGTGGTTTAGCCTCTAAGCCCGGCTGAACTGTTTCTACTGACAGGAGAAGGGGCAAAGGCAGGTCCTGGCGCCTTAAAACCAGTGCTTCGGGTAGATGGAGCTTGTCAGCCTGGGAAGACAGTCCATCTGAGAGAGGGAAAACTCTGATTTCAAACCTCCACTGCCTTGCGGCCATACCCATTCGTGGGAAAGGCTTCAGGAGTAAACCCTGAGGACAAATCCAGAGCTGGAGTCCCTAAGGCAGTCCAATGTTACCTTCAACCTTGTTCTGGTAACTCCTGTGACGTCACTGGTGCCAAGCTGTATTGGCCCTTGCCCTTCCCTTGGACAACATCAGTGGTGTGGAGAGGGGAGAGTTGCTGCATGGGCAACTGCCAGTTTTCCGTGCAACCTTGCCCAGGCCTGCGCCTTGGAGAGGACACTCCAGCCTCACTGCGACGGCACAACACGGAAAGCAGCAGTCTACAGGTTATAAACCTGCACTCAATTGGTGTAGAGCAAGTTACCAGGGATTGCTTTCGATGGAGGGAGAGACTCTCACGTCTCACTGGACAGCTACCGCTGCCCCCAGCCCATTAGGTGCTGTCCCACCATAGTCCGCCCACTCCACTGGGTGTGTGGGGCTTAGGAATACAAGTAGCCCGAACTGTGGACTGTAAACACTGCACCAGGCACAACAAGAAGACAAAGGAAGAAGCCATCACTTGGACTAGAATGCTGGAATATACAGACCATGACCACTGGTATATCCGATAACCTTTGGGACATCAGCGATACACGCAAGACAGCAATGATTAACAATGAACTGTTGAGACTCCAAGCGGACATCACAACGCTCCAAGAGACACATCTTGCAGCATCAGGAACCCTACGTGAGAGAGACTATACCTTCTCCTGGCAGGGGAAGGGCTCAGACGAGACTAGAGAGCATGATGTCAGCTTTGCCGTGAAGAACTCACTGCTGAAGATGGTAGAGCCCAGCGAGAAAGGGATGGAGTGGGTTTTCACACTTCAACACCACCCATCCGAACAGCCTGTCAACCTTGTCAGCGTCTATGCCCCAACCCTCGACTCTACACAAGACGCAAAGGACGAGTTCTACGACCAGCTCTCAATGATGACACAGGAGATCCCAAGTCAGGAACAGTTGCTGCTACTTGGCGACTTCAACACCAGAGTGGGTGCCGACCACGACTCCGGGCCAAGCTGCCTGGGGTGGTATGGGATTGGCAATATGAATGACAACGGGCAACGACTTCTTGAGCTTTGCATGCTCCACGAATTGTTTGTCAGCAATATCTACTTCAGACCAAAGCTCAGCACGAAGTGCCTTGGCAATGTTCCCGCTCCAAACACTGGCACCAGCTGGACCTGATCATCACAAGATGCAGTCACTTGAGAAGCGTGCTCATGACTCGCTCCTTTTAGTGTGCCAACTACGACACGGATCATTCTGTGGTTTGCTGCAAGATCAGATGTCGGCCAAAGAAGATGCACTACGCCGAACATCCAGACAAGCAGCACATCGATGCCAGTAAGACACAACACCCAGACGAAGTGGCGGAGTTCATCAAGTCACTGGAGGAGGCTCTCCTCGCAGACCCACCAGGATGAGATGCTCAGCAGAGATGGGGCTCTCCCAGGGACACTATCCACAGCACTACACTCGAGGCCTTTGGGAAGAAACGGGGCAAGATTCAGGACTGGTTTGAAGCAAGCTCAAGTAAGCTCACTGCTGTCATCACGTGAGGTAAAGAGTTTGTACTACTCAAGCATAAACATCACTGCACCCAGGCAACACTGCAAGCGCTAAGGACAGCAAGAAGCAAGGCCCAGGATGCTGTGCAAATCACTACCGGCTACAACTATGCGAAAGCATTCAGTCATCATTTGACACAGGCAACATCCATGGAGTGTACAAGGGGATCAAGAAAGCCATCGGTCCAACCCAGAGCAAGATAGCACCACTGAAAACCATAACAGGCGAGACCGTCAATGACAAAAGCAAGCAGAGGGAGAGATGGGTGGAGCATTACTCTGAACTCTTCTCCAGAGAAAACTGCATCTCAGACAGCGTGCTAGACGCCGTGGAATGCCTGCCTGTCATAGAGGAACTGGATACTTTGCTGACTGCCGAAGAGCTGAGTGAAGCCATCGACAGCCTGCCCACTGGGAAGGCACCAGGACTGGATGGCATTCCACCAGAGACCAGCAAGTGTGCAAAGGGTGTCCTGCTAAACCACCTGCATGAACTACTGTGCCGGTGCTGGATAGCGGGAGCAGCGCCACAAGACATGAGAGGCTGCAACATTGTCACCCTTTATCAGAACAAAGGGAACAGAAGCAACTGTAACAACAGGGGAATCTCCTTGTTGAGCATCATTGGGAAGGTCTTCACCCGCGTGGGCCTGAACAGATGGCAGAAAATAGCCGGAAGGGTATATCCGGATTCTCAGTGTGGCTTCAGGTCAGAACGCTCCACAATCGACATGATCTTCTCCCTTCGACAGCTACAAGAGAAATGCAGAGAGCAAAGACACCCACTCTACATCGCTTTCATTGACCTCACGAAGGCTTTCGACCTCCTGAGCAGAGACGGCCTGTTCAAAATCCTCACCAAGATTGGTTGACCCCCGAGGCTCCTCAGGATAGTTCCGTCATTCCACACAGACACGAAGGGCATTGTTCAGTTTGAAGGCTCTTCTTCGGAGGCCTTCAACATCCACAGCGATGTGAAGTGGGGCTGTGTGCTTGCCCCCACCCTGTTCGGCATCTTTTTTCACAGTCATGCTGAAGCACGCCTTTGGAACATCAAGTGATGGTGTCTACTCCACACCAGATCAGACAGGAGGCTGGTCAGTCTGTCCCAGCTGAGGGCAAAAACCAAGGTTCGTGAAGTACTCATCAGTGACATGTTGTTTGCAGACGACGAGGCACTGGCAACACACTCTGAAGAGCAACAGCAACGCCTCATGGACAGCTTCTCATGAGCCTGTCAGGACTTCAGCTTGACAATCAGCCTGAAGAAGACCAACGTGTTGGGCCAAGGTGTTGAGCAACCCCCCCCCGCCATTACACTCAACAACTATGAGATGGAGGTAGTTCACGAGTTTACATACCTTGGCTCCACCATCACGGACAGTCTCTCCCTAGAACCCGAGATCACCAGACGGATCGGATGAGCAGCCTCAACATTCGCCAAGCTGACAGAGAGAGTCTGGGAGATCAGAGAGCTGACGACCCAGACCAAGATTGCAGTCTACAGGGCCTGTGTCCTCAGCACAGCTTTACTCAGCAAAGCTCTGCTTTACGGCAGCGAGACCTGGAGCCTCTACTCCAGACAAGAACGGCGTCTCAACGTCTTGCACCTTCGCAGACTGAGACGCATCCTGGACATCAAGTAGGCTGACCGAGTCACCAACAATGAGGTCCTGGCCCATGCCCAGAAACCCAGCCTCTTCACCCTGCTCCAACAACGCCGTCTCCGCTGGCTGGGCCACGCACACCGCATATCAGACGGGAGGATTCCAAAAGACCTGCCGTACAGGGAAACTGGCCTCCAGCAAGAGAGCACAAGGGCGGCCCCATCTTCGTTTCAAAGATGTCTGCAAGAGAAACATGAAGTCACTGAACATGAATGTCGAGAGGTGGGAGGACTTCGCAAGTGATTGCTCTCACTGGAGGCTGGAACTATGCAGAGGTCTAAAAAGAGGAGAAGAGAAGCTGAGGCTTGCTGCTGAAGAAAAGCGCACTCGCCGAAAAACATCACCAAGACAACGCTGGAGGACAGTGCCTTCAAGTGACTATCACTCCCGTGTTTGCCTCTACAGCCACAACAGATGCTGCTCTACCACCGCAGACTGAAGCAAGACTTTCCAGGCGCAGATCCATGGTCTCATGAGACTAACGGATGCCATCACATCTGTTCCTCAGTGTCCCAGTGGCTGTGGGAACGGGTCTGTAATAGAGTCAGAGCCATTGCCCCCTTCTTACTTTTGAGTTCTACCCGATATAGACTCAGTGGACGAGCCCTCCATTCTGTCTGCTCTGAGTGCAGCTGTGATATTGACGCTGATTAGTCGTACGATCCCCCAATCTCTTTCACCTCCCTATCTTATCTAAAACATTGAAACACTGGGACATTAAGCTCTCATTCCTGTCCCTCTCTCAGCCAAGTTTCTGTAATGGCCACAACATCATAGTTCCATGTACTGGTCCATGCTCTAAGTTCATCACCTTTGCCCATAATACTCCTAGCATTAAAATGCACGCACTTCGAACAATCCATTCCAACATATCTATTGTTTTGTTCCTGCCTGTAATACTGGCCCTGACATCTATCTACCTTCCACTTCATCCCTCCATTTTCGTCCTGGTGTTCTGGTTCCCATTCCCCTGCCAAACTAGTTTAAACCCTCCTGAGTAGCACTAGCAATCCTCCTGGCCAAGATATTGTCCTAGTTTAGGTACAAACTATCCCTCTTGTACTAGTCATACCTGCCCCAGAACAGGTTCCAATTATCCAAGAATCTCAAGTGCCCTGCACCACTCCCTCAGCCACTCATTCATCTGTACTATCATCCTATTCCTGCCTTGGCACTGGGAATTACTAATTTGGAAGGCCTGTTCATCGGCCTCTTTTGTAACTCCCTATGCTCATTATGCAGGACATCTTGCTCGTTTAAACCCATGTTATTGGTGCCAGTGTGCGCCACGACCTCCAGCTGGTTACCCTCCCTCTGGAGAATCTTCTGCAGCTGCACTGAGACTTCCTGGAGGCAACATACCTGGCGCCTTTTCTGCAGCCGCAGAATCTCCGACCCATCCCCGACTCACCGCCGCCCCCCAGTAGTACCAAAGGGGTATACTTGTTGCTGAGGCAAATGACCACAAGGGGAACACAGCACTATCTGTTTAATCCCGTTACTTCTCCTAGAGGTCACCCATCTACTATCCGAAGCCTGAACTGATAGTGTGGCCGCCTCAATCTATGAGGTTTCCAGCCTTCCGGATGGTTCTTAGTACATCCAGCTCCAGCTCCAGTTCCATGACCTTGTCAGTTAGGACCTGAGATTTGATACACCTGCTGCAGATGTAGTCATCAGGGAAACAATAGGTAACCTGCAGTCCCACATCTTGCAGGAAATGTAATCCACTGCCTCAGTCACCATCCTGCCCACACTTGTTACACCTTTGGCTCTAACTTCTCAAGCTTAGGTTCTAGCCCCTACCTGTTGGTAGGGGCTACCCCTACCCCTACCCCTACCACTACCCCTACCCTACCTTGCCTGTTGTGCCAAGGTCTGATCAATCTAACACTGGCCTACTCCAACAATGCCCAGTCCCACAATGCTTAAACTTCACTCCTTATTTTAGCCCTTGTCAAGTTACTAATAACTGAAGCAATCTCCCACTCCACAGACAAGTCCTGACAGGCCACTAGAGGAACTAGTAGTGTTGGTGAAGTAAGAAATTTGGATGTCAGTGAGTGCTTCGATTGTAGATGTAGTGCACTGTGATTATCACTGTGTCTTAGTGCTGTTTTTAAGCACTCTGCCTATGGAGGGGACCTTCCTTTGAATGTTTATGTCAGTTTCTCCTCTTCATCTCAACCACCTCCACCAGGGCTTTATTGGACAATCTGCGTGCTCCCTCTCTGGTTACTAAAGCTACCTTTACAGAATGGCTTCCCTTCCAGTCACCATACAGCATTCCTTCAGTGACAGGGTGGAGAGCAGTATATAGATAGCACTCCTAGCAAATTGTTCTTAATGTCTGTGCCCTCTGGCTAAACCTGAAATTATTAGATTCAGCATTTGCAGATATATTCTTTTAACTACAGTAAAAATGATCTGAAAAATGCTTTCAATTTACATTTTCAAGCAGGCAATTCTTGTTGTGCAGCCTGTTAGTGCCAATTTTCATCAGTGAACACAATAACCACAAAAATAAGTAAGCACCCAATGCATACAGTATATGACAATAATATACAATATAGTCACTCCAAGTAATTGGCAAAAATCAGAAAAATGCCATTGATGCGTTGTGACAAAACATTTCCTTCAGGCTATTTGTAAATTTATTATACTTTCATTTTTGTCTCTCTTCAAGCTCAATCAAAATTAGAAAAGAAAAACTGAGTGCACAGGAGAGTTAGCAAGTTATGGGGAAAGCACAAAGAGTTTGAAAAGATAAATAGTTTAAGAGAACAGACAAAAGTTGACAGAGAGAGTATTTTGTGGGAAAATAAAACACAGGGGGCCTACATTTAGCAATAGCAAGTAATTGGGAAGACTAATGACATCTTAGCTTCTGTTACAGGGCTATAAGCTATCACAGTATGGAAGTCTTGATGTAACTTTATGGAGCACAGGAATACAACATACAGTTTTATAAGTCAAAGCCAAATTTATTATCAGAGTACAGACACGTCACCGCTTGAAATTATTTTCCCTGTGCCGAAAAGGAAGGTTATCCTAACAATGGATGATGTAGATTGATGTACTTCAAGAGGTTAAACAGGTTGGTCCTATACATTTTGGATTTCAGAAGAATGAGAGATGTTCCCAGAGAAAAATATATTTCTGAGGGGAATTGGCAGGGTAGTGTGACAGGACGTTTCCTTTAGGGGAACTAGTAGAGAATAAGGGCAACCTACTTAAGATGAAGATGATAATGAATTTCTTCTCTCAGAGAGTTCTAAATCTTTGTAATTTTCTACTCTGGAGAAGTTTGTAGATGTAATCATTGAATATATTCAAGGTGGAGATCAACAGAAATGCAAACTATTAAGGTAGCCAAGCCAAAGGGGAGAGTGGCAAAGTGGGGACAAGGCCAAGATTGGATCAGCCAAATTTATTGAATGGGGAAGCAGCCATTTCACCTTTTTCTTACATAAATTAACCCAATGTCCAAGTATCATTCTAAAATTGCAATCACTCAAAAGCTAAAATACCCTTGCTTAGCTTTCGCCAGGACAGCTCACGATTCTCCAGGTATGGGTAGATGAGAGTTTGTATAACCTTCTAACCACCAATCTCCTGACATAATTTTTATCTCCCTCTAATCTAGTCTTCAAGTTACAAAGACCGACACGTATGATCTTTTCTGTACTCCCCATTTTAATGATTTCCCTGCATGCATTCCTAAATCTCTTCAGAATCCCCTACCTATCATCTGGGTAGTGTTCTGTTATTTAGATTCAGAGTAAACAATTCTGATTTGCTTCTTTTTTCAATTTATTCACGTGTTTCTGTCAAGTTTGGATGTATATGGTTTCTTCCCCATCTAAGTATTTTTTCGGCTTATAAAAAGAGTAATTTATTATAGGTTATAATAATTGACCAGTGTAAATTGAAGGTGAGAAGTTTAAGGGGAACGTGAGGGGAATCACCTTCACTCAGAGGGTTGTGAGAGTGTGGAACGAGCTGCCAGCACAAGTGGTGCATACGAGCTCGATTTCAACATTTCTGAGAAGCTTGGATAGGTATGTGGGTAGTAGGGATATGGAGAGCTATGGTCCCAGTACAGGCCAATGGGAGTAAGCAGTTTAAATGGATTAGATGGGCTGAAGGGTATGTTTCTGTGATGTACTCCTCTATGACTCTATGACCAGGTTAGGTTACTGGTGGGAGAATTCGGGTGGTGGGGCTGGGGGATGTGAGAAAGAGGGTAGGAGGAATGATTTGCTTTGACAGTCAGCATTTACTTCATCAGCCAAATTACAGCCTTCTAGTTTGTAAGAAAAGTAAGAAGATAGCAACCATTAATGAATGGGAAGGATAAGGAGATGGTGTAAGAGGGTGGAGCTAAGGTAAAAGATCTCTCTTGGTGGTGGGGAGGTAGGTAGGAAATACCTCATCAGTACGCTCCATCTGTGATTAATGTAGGCTGATAATTGACCAGTTGGTATTTTCCCATTTGACATTTTATTTGTGCTTCACAGTAATAAGATATTTGTGAAATTGTCAATACTTCTCAGCAAAGGGAAGTGATAACCAAACTGTACTCCATTGGGAGCAGCTTGCTGCAAATGGTATTCTGCACTGCATCAAGCTGTTATCATGCAATGAAAAAGAAACAAGTAAGAATAATGACTTCTGTTCCTTACATTTTAACTGCATGAGGTGGTGTACGCAAATAGATTGGAACTTGATTTATTCCTTTCAGATTGAAGAATTGAAAATGTAGCATTTACTCTCAAATGTCAGGAAAGTAACTTTCCCTGTGTTAAATAAAGTGTGGTATTTTATTTTTGTTATAACATTGTGTATTCTTATAAATCTTAATCCAGAAGGTGAAAGGTATTAAGCTAGTACAGACATATGAAGATTAGGTTCAGCCAAAATAAATCATATGGCTTTTTAATAGGATAAACGTCGTTGGTGTAATGGAATAGTTACATCAAGAATTTCTGTACAACCTAAACCTGATTAATGTTTCCTAAAGCAGTGCTGGTTCCATGTGTTTAACCTTTACACATTCTCAAGCAGCTGTGAGCCAGTCAAATTACTTCAGAATATGTGGCTTTACACAAAATCTGGGCAGTTGCACCTTGTTCAGATCTCTGTAGTTCTCATTATGTAAATATAGTTCTCCCCACAATTTTCATAAATATTGAAGAAGTGAGAGTCCAAATAAGATTGATTCTATTGTCTCGGCTGGTGCTCAAAGCAATTTTCTGTAATGTCATTAAGCCACAGAGTTGGTGCTCAAGTCAATGGGTTTTGTTGTATTAATGCAAATATAATATGGAACATTTATTTTTATCAAATATATTTTGCATTGATGTCTCTGCATATATTTAAAAAGCTATTAGCAGGTGCATGCAACATTTGAGCAAGTTGCAAATTATTATAGTTTATATATTTTAAAGCTACATGTAGCTATGGCTATAGTTGGACCTACCTGGTTAATACATGTTATTAAAGATTTACTGTAATCTGGATTTAATCTAAATCCAGATTACAGGAAAAAAGCTCACTTAGCAAAAATACATAACATCTCTTTTTGGTATTGGAGATGGTGCAACATAAAATAGCTTGGTGATGTCTTTTAAATTTCAAACTAACTATCCTCAATGGTTTTGGAAAGTGACTCTCAGGATTGTTCATATCACATGCCCTTGTATTCAAAATAGGTCAGAGAAGCAGTGAAGTATCTGAACCATGTTTGCAAATGTTTTGTGTACAACGTATAGGCCAAATGCTTCCCTGTTGTTTCCTCAGTCTTGATCAATAAACTTACTCTTAACTCTTGTGTAAAATCATTCCCAGTTTTGCTCTTGTATGGCCAAATTTCAATTTCATGTTAATGTTCTCAAGTTTAAGATTTCTGTGGAAGAATGAAAGGGCAGCAATACATTTATTAACCTTCATAATGTATTAACCTTATGAAGTTAATACATGTATTAACTTCATAAAACACCTTTGATGATTTTATTATATTGTAAAATATTACAATATTACAGTTTTACTCTCAATGAAGTGTTTTTGCAGTACAGTGCAGAAAGAAAAGTAATCAACCTGGCTATGGTATGGTTACATCTGGTGAAATGAATGACAGAAAATCTGTTCAGAGAGCTCCATTGCTTTTCTTTGGCATAGTACCATTGAATCTTTAACATTCTCCTAACCAGACAGATAATCTTTCAGTATATCTGCTCTCCAGCAGATATTATTCATGTGAATGTCATCTTCTCCAATATATCATTTCTCCCAAAGAAAGAGGCATGAGCTAATATTGTGTTAACAAGCCCGGAGTTTGACCGAAACCCCAACCTTCTGATTCAGTCTAACTATAGAATCATATTTGATATAGAAAATGTGGTTCATATTTGGTGCCCCAGAGATCCAATGCAAACCTTGACTGGATCATCTCCCAAACTTCTAATAGGGAACACAATCACTTGGCGCCACTTGATCTGTGCATTATTGGTCGAGATCTTCACCATCAAAATACCTATTCCAGGCACATTATGGTTTGTAATGTCAAACATTTTATGGCTTGTACTTGTAGTTACTCTAGGTTTGAAGGCTATGTTGGTATGTTGCCAAAATCATGACAAAAGTTTATAGGGATGCTGAAGACTCCCTGCTGTCTTCTTGGAATCAATGTTCTACACTTCTTCAATAAATAATTTGAATCCTTTACATAGAGCTTGAGGCTCCATATCATGGCACAGCACACTGGTAAATTACAATATCACCATATGACACATACTGCCTGCAAAATATATTGAATAATTCCCAATAATTCCCATCTGCTCTCTACACTCATAGCTGTGTGGCTAGGCACAGCTCAAACGCCATCTATAAGTTCACTGTTGACTCAGCTGTTCTCAGCAGGATCTTGGATGATGAGGAGGAGGTGTGCAGGAGTGAGATAAATCAGTTGGATGTGATGTCACAACAACAACCTTGCACTCAACATCATTAAGACCAAGGGACTGACCGTGGACTTCAGGAAGGGGAAATCAGAAGAACAATCAGCAGTGATGTTGGTCAGTAATGGAAAAAGTGAGCAGCCTCAAAGTTCTATCCAGACCCTAACATATTGATGCAGTCATAGAAACATAGAAAACCTACAGCGCAATACAGGCCCTTCAGCCCACAATGCTGTGCTGGCCGAACATGTCCTTACTTCAGAAATTACCTAGGGTTACCCACAACCTTCTATTTTTCTGAGCTCCATGTACTTATCCAAAAGTCTCTTAAAAGACCCTATCGTATCACAACCATTGTCAGCAGCCCATTCCACGCACTCACCACTCTCTGCATAAAAAAACTTACCCCAACATCACTTCTACCCCCCAGCACCTTAAACCTGTGTCCTCTTCTGGCAACCATTTCAGCTCTGGGAAAAAGCCTCTGACTATCCACGTGGTCAATGCCTCTCATCATCTTATACACCTCTATCAGGTCACCTTTCATCCTCCATTGCTCTAAGGAGAAAAGGCCGAGTTCACTCAACCTATTCTCATAAGGCATGCTCCCCAATCCAGGCAATATCCTTGTAAATCTCCTCTGCACCCTTTCTATGGCTTCCATGTCCTTCCTGTAGTGAGGTGACCAGAACTGAGCAGAGAACTCCAAGTGGGATCTGACCAGCAGATATTCTTTATTAGAGAGTCTGAGGAAATTTGGTATGTCACCAATTTGTATGGATGTATGGTGGAGAGCATTCTGAAAAGGTTCCAACACCACCGAGAATGGAGGTTTCAAAGCACAGGATTGAAAAAAGCTGCAGCAGATCCATCATAGGCCCCAGCCTCCCCACCTTCAAGGACATCATTGAAAAGAAGTGCCTCAATAAGGGGGCATCCAACATTAAAGGCCCTCACCATCCTGGACATGCCCTCTTCTCATTGGTACAATCAGGGTGGAGCTACAGGGGCCTGAAGAGGCACACTCAACGTTTTAGGGACAGCTTCTTACCCTCTGCCATCTGGCACATGACCCCATAAAGACTACTTTACTGGTTTGGTCTGCTATGGCACTATTTATTTATTTTATATATTTCATTGTAACATACAGTAATTTTTTTTATATATTGCACTGTACTGGTGCTGCAGAACAACAATTTCATGACATATTTCAGTGATAACAGACCTGATTCAGATTTGGTTAATGGGTGAATGAAAATTGAATTCCAATAGTGTATTTCATTATGAACAACAGCAACAGCAACAATCTGCATTTACTTTTAATGTTAGAAAATGTTCCAAAATAAATACTGAATAGAAACAATTAGAATGGATAATATTAAAAAAACTGAAGAGGTGGCATGTATAATGGTGACTGTCTCCTGTACAGGATGGGACACATCTTAGGAGTGTAAAAGTAAAATGTGCTGTGGACATTATTAAATAGAGTTTCAAATACTCATTCAGCAGAAGATTTAAATAGAATGTAATTTGAAATAAAAAAGCTTGACTAACATGATTTGATCACGATTAAAAAATGGAAAGGCTGATGTAGACCAGTGTTGTATTGTGCAGGCTTTCAAAATGAATTTGATATATACCGTATGATTTACTCTTTCATTAAAGTGAAATTCCCAGGTTAAGAGAATGGAAGTACCTTGGAACAACACCAAGAAAGGAACAAAAAGCAGGGAGGCTGATTCTCTGGTTAGAGTGAGCAATGTTCCCCAGTGCATTTCATATAATGAATTGCCTGCTCTTGGGTAATTTCAAAGTTTGCAAATGATGGAAGTATCCAATTCATAGCACCTGCAGTATTTTGCAGATGAATTAGCACTCAGAAATATGACAAATGGTTATTCTTCCAAAATGGGGAATGTCTCTGAAATCAGGTATCAGTACTTGAGTACCTTTGAAGCACATGAAGATTGTCCATTACATGCCCTTTTATATGAGCTCTTCATTTTATTCTGCCTTCAGGACCTTCCCTTGGCATTGGGTCTATAATCTGACACTCTTCATTTATTAAAGGCAGACACTAAGCAATGCTTATTAATAACTCAGGATATTCCATTTCCAATTACCAAGCTGTTCATGTTCAACCAAGATCTAAATCTTGTTGAATGCTTTAACCACCATTGGCAATAAAATTACCTTCAGTATCAAACAGAAATACAGGAACACAGTAACGATCAGATGACAGTTTTGTGTAATTACCATGCAGTTGCCACATAAAGAGTCTTAACACCCAGTGACAATACAATAACAGCCAAAAAGCTCTTAAGCTATTCAGCTATGTAGTACAATACAAACAGGAAAGACATTCAGCTCCTAACAGCTCCTGCCTTTATTAAAAACTAAACACGAGAATGCATAAATTATTGACTAACTTTCACGCTTTGTGACTGTAGGGAAAGCTTGTGCAGGTGTTGGAAATGACGTTCTAAAATACCGGCACTGGCTAAAGGAAAGCAATATAGATTTGTGCAAGTCCTTTCTTCCAGATTGTGATCCTTACTTGAGTCTCCTTGGACACAAGGCACACTCTATCTCAAGGAGACAAATTCCTGTCCAAGACCATGATGAAACTAGATTCAGAACACTGACTGCCTGTTCAAAAATTGGCTTTGTTCCTCTCTCGTCACTAAAGAAACTACTTTCTGTTCTGTGGGATATCTATCTGCAAAATCAGTTCTCTACTGCATTGCTGCAGCTGCTGCTAGCAGTATCATTACTTTTTGGACTAATTCAGTTTCTAAACTCCAATGGTATTATTATTATTCTGTGTGACTGGACGCATAAAAATATTTTTGTAGCAATTAAGCCTCAGATCTGCCAACAAAGCTCAAAGGAAAGTGTGAGAACTTGAGAACAGAATACAAAAATGATTCTATATTCATTTTGCATTCACTACCATCAGCCTGATAATACTTGCAGAAGTCCACATGTTGTGCTTACCATTCTATGAGGTAAGCACAATATCCATAATATAGTGATAAATCACAAAAAAACACCTTTCAAATTATTAATCATAATCAAAACAGAGCAAATAATGAACAGAATGTATTTTACTAATTTCACTACTGTGCATCCCTGTATCATTGTAACAACCTGAATCTACAAGGATAATGCAGTTCTTGAGCTAACAATGTGTCTTGTTTGCTTCAGTGCACTGACACTAGCAATGTGAGGCACATAATAATAACAACATTGCATGCAGGTGTTTTGTCTTCACAAAGGCAAAGCCCACGCAGAGTTTAATGAGAATAATACAAAATCAAATATTACAGAAAAAGATGATTTTGTCATTTTTTTCCCGTGGTTACAAGAGTTTCAAATTTTCATCCTCCAGAAGGTTTATTAAGGATGTAATTTGAAGTAAGTGTTCTGCGCAAAGTTCTCAGTGAACATACGTCAATCAGAAATACTGTATATGCTATTGCAGACATGTAAACATGATAGGACTATCTGCTCTGGTTCCACTTCACTGATTTAATTTAATGGCAATGGAAAGTACACTAGAGATGCTTTGTGGAAACCTTTGGTCTAGAATGACAGAGCCCCTTGTTCACTCATGCCTGAATTAGAGTAGACTAAAACAGGAAAATAATTCTTTAGAACTAGAGCATAAAATTACAAAAAGAATGGCTTTGCCTATGAACAATTTCAAAGGGTTTTAACTGCCCTATGTACCATGAACTATTTCAAGGCTGAAGCTAGTGATAAAAACAAGGAAACTGAAATGTGACTTGTAGATATTGCTCCACTCTTTAATTAGACTGCTTTTATCCAAAGAATACTAGAAACAGCATCAAATTACTGAAAACCCTGAGTTTCTTTTTCTGCGGGCATACCTAGCATATCTATAGAACAGTGATTGTAAGCTGTAAACATCAGGAACTATAAATAGTAAACTTAAATAGCAATAAATAACGAGCATGAAATAACAATATAAAGAGTCCTTAAATGAGTGTGGCTTTCCCCTTTTGTTCAAGAGCCTAATGGTTGAGGGTAGTAACTGTTCTTAAATCTGGTGGTGCGAGTCCTGAGGCACCTGTACCTTCTACCCGATGGCAGTAGTGAGAAAAGAGCATGACCTGGGTGGTGAGGATCTTTGATAATGGATGCTGCTTTTCTATGACAACATTTCATGCGGACAATGGTTGGGAGGATTTTGTCCGTGATGTACTGGGCCGAATTAACTATCTTTTGTAGGGTCTGCCGCTCAAAGATTGGTGTTCCCGTTCTAGCCCAAAATGCAGCCAGTCAGTACACTTCCCGCCACGTATCTATAGAAGTTTGCCAAGGGTTTTGATGACATGCCAAACATCCACAGACTCCTGACTAAGTAGAGACGCCATTGTTATGTTCTTCACAATAATATTTATACGATGGGTCCTGGACAGGTCCTCTGAGATAGTGACACCCAGAAATTTAAAGTTACTGACCCTCTTCACCTCTGATCCTCCAATGATTACTGGCTCATGGACCTCTGGTTTCCCTCTGCTGAAATCTATAATCAGTTCTTGGGTCTTATTGACCTTGAGTGAGAGGTCGTCATTACACCACTCAGCCAAGTTTTCAATCTCCCTGCTGTATGCTGATTCATCACCCCCTTTGATACAGCCCTCTACAGTGGTGTCATCAGCAAACTTGTATATGGTGTAGGAGCTGTACTTAGCCACAGAGTCACAGGTGTAAAGCGAGTAAAGCAGGGGGCTAAGTACACACCCCTGTGATGCTCCTGTATTGATGGAGATTGTGGAGGAGATGTTTTTGCCAATCCGAACTGACAGGGGCCTACAAGTGAGGAGATCCAGGATCCAATTTTACAAGGAGGCATTGAGGCCCAGGTCTTGGAGTTCACTGATTAGTCTTAAGGGGATGACGGTGTTGTGGTGAACTACATATACCTGTCTGGACACGTCCCCTGCTGACTGCTCCTGTGGCTCCTCCCACTGACCCCGTATAAAGGCGATTGAGGTCTAAGCCCGGCCTCTCAGTCTTCAGGATGTAGTATGGTGGTCAACCACTGCTTGTTCCTTCTTCCAGTCAATAAAAGCCGATATCTTGCCTTTACGTCTCAGAATGAGTTATTGATGGTGCATCAGGTGTTAAGCTGACAAGTTGTAATCAATAAAGAACATCTTGATGTATGCATCATTGCTGTCCAGGTGTTCCAAAGTTGTGTGAAGAGCCAACAAGATAGCATCTGCTGTAGACGTTTTGCTTTGGTAGGTAAATTGGAGTGGATCCAAGTCTTCACTCAAACAGGAGCTGATATGCTTCAACAGCATCCTCTCAAAACACTTCACCACTGTGGATGTAAGTGCCACTGGGCAACAGTCATTTAGACAGGTTACTATGCTCTTCTTGGGCACCAGTATGATTGAAGCCTGCTTGAAGCTCAAAATGTTTTACAATAAGCTAAATATTTCTGAAGTGCATACCCAATAGAAAATGTGTGAATAACAAGCTCCCATAATAGTCAGATATTCTGCTTTCATGTTACTGATAGGAAAGCACATTCCAACAGGGCAAATGGATGATACGTATCCTTTGTGGTCTTCAGGGCTTCATTCACCTTCAGTGATTCAGTTATCTTCTGTAATACATTGAATCACCAGATTAGATTTTTTTTTGCTCAAGTTTCCACAGGAGGGATTGAGCCCAGATTCCAATAAGCCTGAGGCAAGTTTTCAACCATCTGAGCTGCATCTGACAAGGTTGCATAGGAAAAGTTTGAATAATTATCAATAATTCTGTTTTATAGCACTTGGAGTTTAAAGGAAGACATGCAGTTTTATGGTCTGGTCTTGCACCAATAATGTAGTTAGATCTCCCAGTTCACATTGCAATGATATTACCACAGTAGTGAAACACTAAGCTACAGAAGGAGATATTAAGATGACCAAAATTTTGGTGAATGAGTTGGATCTTACGGATCTGTAAAGCAAAGTGGCAATGAAATGAAGATGTTTAGAAAGGTGATGACAGAGCTGGGAGCCGGGGCAATTAAATACATTGTCACCAATGGAATGGATTAAGTGCCAGTGAGGCAGGGGGCTACTGATCATACACAGCGAGTTCATGGAAATCAAGGGAAATAACAAAATGCTAGAGATTTTCAGCTCAAAATCTTCTCTTGCTAGTGGAAGGAAAGGCTGAGAAAGCTAAAGATAAATAATTCTCATCAATGTGTCCAGCAGCAGTCTAGAGGGATGCAAGCATTTAGCAATATTTGGGTAAGAATCTTCTGAAGCATTTGGAAATTATATTAATGGATAAATAAGTACAATAACTTCATTTTTCATATGTAACATCTGAAGCAATAAATTGTACAGATAGTAATGAGAAAATTTATGTATTTCTAAAAAGACAGCCCATGTGGAATGTTTTAAAATTTACCTCATAATCTGATGTTCAAAACAATACAAAGTGTACTGTACTTTACTTTTCACTCTCAATTAGAAAGCAAATTCCATCGTCAAGTTTTACATCCTTTAGAAAGTGAATTTAGCAAAGCTGGATACAAAAGAATCGACGCCTTTGAACTTGCATGCTGGAGGAAAGAGTTAAGAGTTCGATGGACAGCAAGAAGATCCAAGAAGTCAATACTTGAAGAAATACAGCCAGACTGCTCAGTAGGAGGCTTGATTATGAAGCTCAACTATTTTGGCCACACTATGAGAAGACGGAGAAGACAGGATTCCTTGGAGAAGGCTCTCATGTTAGGTAAAACTGAAAGTAAAAGAAGGAGAGGACAACAGCGGCTACGATGGATAAATAATATTACTCGAACAATGAGTATGACCTGGGGGGTCTTAGAGAGGCAGTTTCCAACAAGAAGGCTTGGTGTGCACAAGTCCATGATGTCACAAAGAGTTGGACTCAACTTAATGACAGAACTAAAGAAAACAGAAAGTGAATGGGTAATGACATACCAGTAAATAGCCTGGGAAAATAGTGACTATGGCTCTTTGTGCAGTGTAATAGCTGTCATGGACCTTTTGCACACATACTCCAGAAAATCTAAGGCCAGGATTTAATGAGACAAACTGGCACATGAAAATGGAGCATACAGTACCTTTTTACTAAGAGATTTGCCTAAATGTAGAAATTTACATGTTAGATGATCAGGTATACAGTATAGTATTTAAAATAATGAGGGAGTAAATTGTAGATGCAAATTTGTATGATTTTGAATTTGCACTTGCTTGTGAAATGCCAACATTGAGTGCAGGTGTGTGACAACTGTGTCACATTCATAGTGTGATAACCTGGGAGAATATCTAAGGAATGATCACTTCAGATTTAATAAGAGATGAGCAGGAATGATAAATTAATGATCATTTGTATTCTTTTTCTGCTACATTTTTAAGCAGTTTGTAGATTAAATCAGAACTGCACTATGCAATATGCTTATTGTGGTACAAAAAGAAACAGACATTTAATGTGGCAGCCATCAGAAATGAACTCTTTAGCAGTCATTTTATGGCAACTGAAAGTAAGCAGAGATAAGAAAACTGTTGGGGAAACAAATCTGCAAGTTTTGAAAAATGGAAAAATAGATTAATGCTTTACAAAGCAGAGCTCCGCTAGGAAAGGCTTTCTCATGTTCCTTTCTTGAGGAAAATCATGGAAGATGTAATACCAACAGCATACTAGAGATATATTAAATCCTTCTCTCAATGTGATGTATTTCCTGCATGAGAAGCGCCATATCAGGATTTATTTTAAGTTAATTCCAAGATTTAGCATTGTAAAAGAATGGGTGGATGCAGTTCATCAGAGGGAATTAAGGGCTGCTGATAATGATAATGGAAAGTTGTATTAATGCCAAAAGCACAGACAGTAACATCACTCCTAAAACAGGAGGAAATGTCACTTCAGATTGGAGAACATTGAATCTTATAGGGCCAGTTACACAGGCTGCTTCATTTTACATGTGAAGAAAATAGAGTGCTTCCTGGGCAGCAGATTTTTTTAAATAATCAGTCAATTATATTACAATCAGGATTATATTACAGCCCCCTCTCCTCCCCCATAACCAATGAAAGATTGCGGAACAAATTATGGAAAGGTGCAGAAACGACAAGGTGTTATAGTGGGAGACTCTAACTTCCCTCCTATTGATTGGAATTCCTTTAATACAAGAGGCTTAGATGGGCAACTGTCCAGAAACTGGCCTGATCTCATTTTTATGTCCTTGTGTCCTAATAAGAGAGGGGGGAGAGCACAAAGGTGTTGCAATAGGTTGCTTGATGGAAAAAATGATGCTTTGCACTGTCAGAAAGACAAGAGGGCCAGCAGACAGTTACGTTGTAGAACAAGGAAAGAAGCTGTGGTGAAGAGCAATGCCGTGACCTTTTGACCAAAAAAAAAGGACTTCTATTTCTACAATATCTTTCATAATCGCAATGCATCCTAAAACTCTTTACTGTAAATCTGATCTTTATTGGCCATAGAAATACAATGTCAAAGAAATTATAATGCACCTTTACAAGACTCTGTTTAAAGTGTGTGTAAAAATGTGTGATTGGCGCCATTCAGGAAGGATGTGATGGCCATAGAGGAGCAAAAGGGATGACTGGAATAATCTGAGGAATGAGGAATTACAGCTGCAAGGATGCACAGGAGAAACTGTTTTTTTTTTATTCCTAGGAGCAAAGAAGAGGAAGGTAAGATTACTAGTTCAGACTCAGCAAATATAGGGTATCCATTCACAGAAGCAAATGGTTCAAGAACCCATGACATAGATTTAAGATGTAGAGCAAAATATTCAAGGAGGATGTGAGAGTTTGCTTTTGGTGCAGAGGGTGTATTTGATTTGGATCTCGCTGTCCATAAGTGTAGTGGAAACAGAATGAATCTGTGCTCTCCTGAAGGAATTGGACAGGCAATTGAAGGAAAATAACTTGCAAGATTTTTGGGATCAAGATCTGGGGATGAGACTAACCAGAATGTCTTACTTGGAGAGTCCCTGGGAAAATGCCTTCCTTCCATTCTCTAATTCAAAGTTAAGTCTCCAGTTTATCTTCAAAATAACGTCATGGGATCATTAAAAACTATTTGAGAGAACAAGCATGTAGCTTTTAGCATCTCATTTGGAAGGTAATATAACAAGTATATCACCCACTTCCCCCAACAAAGAAGAAACAATCTAGATGATTATGTCTGGAGTGATATTTAAATCTACGGTCTTCCACATGAAAGGTCTGAGCACTAGTGATTGACCATGTCTGTAAACATGGACACAATGGAAGAACAAGCTGCAAAAGTAATTTTCAGGGTATGCCATCAAATGTCACTCATGCTTAATCCCTGTGCTCAGTTCATAACCTACCAACAGCCCCTATTCTGTCCTTTCATTCATATGCTTTAAAGTAAAAATCATTGTTTTTTTTTCACTCAGTTCCCCAGGTTTCTTTTCAATGTGCCCATCTCCAACTTGGCCATAGATGCTACAGACACCACAAGTGCCATAAGACTGCAAGGCAAGCACATGTAATTCACGACTGGCAATTATGACAGCCACATCATCCAAACACATGGCTGAATACTCACTAACACATTTCCCTTTTCCCTTAAGAGAAGCTAGTGCACAACAAGAATCAGTAGAAAGAACCAGAGCAGTTTAATTTATCTGTATGCTTTAACTCATGTTGGATATTAAGGAAACCAACATCACAGCCTTGGATCAATAATGATGGGGAGTGGAATGAGAGATGGGGGTTAGGGATGAAATGCCTAACCCCCCCCCCCCTAATTCCACTTCCCATCCATCTATTCATGGCCTCCATCTTGGAAGCTGTAAGTGATTTAGTTATATAATTCTTCCCTCCTCTTTCAACTTTCAGAGCAAAGCCTGTCTTTTTGAAGAGATTCCTGCTAAGTTGAAAGTTTAAAGGTTCAAAGTACACTTATTATCAAAGAATATATGCAGTATACAAGCCTGCAATTCGACTTCTCCACAGACAACTAGAAAACAAAGAAAACCATGGAACCCATTCAAAGAATAAACATCAAACTCCACCCCCACCCCACCGCCCCACGTGTGAAAAAAAGAAACAAATCGCACAAACGGCAATAAAAAAAGGGTTAGAAACACAGAATACAAAACACAAAATGGAAAGAGTCCAGGCATACTCAGTTCAGTGCTGATTACCTGAAGGCAGCCCCAGTTCAAAATCACCCAAAACAACAACAGAAAAAAGGAGCAACGAGAAACTAGAAATACATCAAACGTGAACTATAGAGTCCAGCACACAAACTACACTGATCAAACCTTGCCCTAGAGCCAGGACTCCAGCATCATCCCCCGACAACATCGGGAGAGAGAGAGAGAGAGAGAGAGCATTCATGCACAGGGACCTTCCTCTGGGAGCAGTAAGCAAGAGGCAGAGAGAGACCATCTCGCACAGACACCTTCCTCTGGCAGCAGAAACTGAGAGGCTGCTGAACACCTGCTTGCCTTCTGCATTCAAAGTTAGACATCACTGAGATCATCGCTGGACTGCTCTTCTATCTTGAGATGTATTTGTCTATTTTCCTTGAGACAAGTCTTCAGTGTGCAATCACTGTACTTCCCTTGTGAGCTGTGGTATCTCTAACTGTGGGATCGAACATGCTTGGGGAGTTAAGGGTTGAGCACCCAAGCATTGTGTCCTGTTGATTGATGATGGTTATTGCTGGCAACATTGGCTTTAGCAGGAAAGCAGCTCGAGAGGTTTCAACAGGTACATTTAATGTCAGAAAAATGTATACAATATACATCTTGAAATTCTTTTTTCTTCACAAACATCCACAAAAACAGAGGAGTGCCCCTAAGAATGAATGACAATTAAGATATTAGAACTCCAAAGCTCCCCCCTCCCACGCACAAGCAGCAGCAAGGCAAACGCCCACCACCAGCAAAAACACCATCAACACCCTCCACCAAGCACTCAAGCGCAGCAAAGCTTTAATACAGACACAGACTTGCAGTACCCCAAAGACTACTCGTTCACCTGGTAGTTCGACATGCCACGGGATCTCTCTCTCTCCCCCTAATAAGGGAAAAAGAGCTGCCCCTCTTAGTATAGCAGCCTTCCCAGTAATGCAGAGCATATCCTGGAGCTATTATTGGTGTACATCACCAGGCCTGTTCAGTTGCGTTGACACCAACCAAGTTTTATATGAATGAAGATGTTTAACCAAGCTGCTATTGTGGATTTTTAAGTTATTCAAAAGTCACATCCAGTTATACAGTGGACTAGAGACAGGTCTGCCCCTGATGAGACTTTGACACAATACACAAATCAAAGAAGATTAAGAGACAGCAGAGCCTTAACAAAGGATCAGTTTCTGCCCCTGTGGATACAGATACCACAGTCAAAGTAGCTCCTGGGGATTCACAGCTGCTGAAGAAGTCAAGAGATGTGTTGAGGTACACAAACAGGATGCTGGAGGAACAGATTTCAGGCAGATTCTATGGAGGAGAGTAAACAGGCGACAGTTTGTGATGAGACCTCTCATCAGAACTGGAACAAAAGGGGGCAGAAGCTAGAATTAGAAGTTCGGAAGGAGGGGAAGCAGCACCAATACGTACAGTCATTAAAGAAATGGAGAAAAAGTTGGGGAGCATTACCAATGCAGGCTTGGAACATAAACTGTTCCACGTAGTTGACAAAAACGCAGGCATAACTGTGGCCCAATAGGATACCTTTTAGTTACACCTGTGGTTTGGAGAAATTGTTGAGAGTGAGAGCCAGTTCTGCTAGATGGAGGGGGATGTTGGTCTGCTATCCAGAACGAAGTGAAGAGTTTTAAGGCCTTCCTGATAGGGGGTGTAAAATCCACCATGGACGGTCCCAAGCCTGTCTGCAAAAGGATGGTTGGTATGGGGCTAGCAACTCCACCTGTAACAACCCAGTTCTTCAGATATGCCAACCGACCTCATCCCTGGGAGAGGAAGGAGCTTCAAAGATGGGCTGGACCTGGGAAATAATTTGAAAGGCTGGCAACAGAAGACTCTGACAAGCAGCTGTTGGTGGCCTATGTTGGTGGCCTAGGAGTGATGGGCTAAGAAGCAGAAGAGGTACTGAGAATGGGCATCCATAGTAAAAATAATACAATCCAGGCCAGGGGAACTGAAAGTGAGTGAAGTAATGGAGAGCATGTGAAGTATCACAGATGTAGGAACCAAGAGGAACAAAATGGAGTCAAGGCAGGCAGACATGATCTTAGTGGCATTGAAGCAGGCTGAAACTACAGGCCTAACCAGACAGTCAGATTTGTGGATCTTACATAGGAGATGGAGACAAACACTTGGGGTAGTGGAACGATGAAGCTGGTGGCAGTGGGTGTGAGAGATCACCAGAATCGATAAGATTGCTGATGATGCAGGAAACAATAGCCCAGTGCTCCTTACTGGGGTCTTCTGCAAAGAGTAAATAAGAAAACGTGTTTGAAAGCCACTGTCTCAGCAAGGTAGAGATCGGACCACCATAGCAGCACCCTTGTCAGCAGGTTAGGCAGTGAGGCTGGGATTGTTGTGGTGAGAGTGGGGGGTAGTGCATTCCGAGTTTAGAATAGGAGAGAGGAGTGGTGAAGTTGAAACGGCTGATGTTTCTTTGGCAGTGAGAGATGAAAAGGTCAGGAGTGTGGTGTTCAAGAAGAGGAGGAAGGTTGAAGATGGAAGAAGGGATCATCAGTGGTGGTGGGGGGGGGGGAGGGGAGTAGTCCTTGTCAAAGAAGTTGGTTTGAAGATGGAGGTGCCTTCACGGCAAGCACTGAACTCAGTGAGTTGTGGGTGGAGGAAGATAAAGGCAAAGACCTTGCTGAGGACAGAACATTCTGCCTCAGATAGCGGAAGGTCTAGATACAGCAGGGATTAGAGCTGAGATCAGTCCAGGATAAAGTATAGAAGAGTCAGTGGAGAGGGGAGAGTTGAGGTGCTCTGGGAAAATGGATGGGAGGAAGATGGGGCTCTGGGAAATTAAGGGGGGATGAGGTAGAGGGGAGCTTGAGTGGCTAGGGGTAAATGGGGATTAGAGGTACATGGCAGGCAATGATGAGTGTGTTGAGGTACTGCACCAGGGGAAAGGCAATGGTTAAGCTGACCATGTTCTCCGTAGGAGGATACTATTCCTGTTCCTTGTGCCTTTGCTGTCAGCTGACAGCCCGCCTGCAGAAACCCAGAGCAAAGCCATTATGATCTCTGAGGCTTCCAAGGGAAAGTTATCAAGGCAATGCACACAGGGAGATTCTGCACATCGTGTCATGAGTGAATTTGTAATTTCAGGTTGGAACATACAGTTTCCAATGGACAATTTTAGTTCGGGAGGGGATAATTGGACACTCAGTGACGAAGAGAATATTAAGAATGTGGGTTCCGGATGACATTATGAAAGTTGTTCATTAATAGTATCATCATATGGAACCCTAGCAGAAACAGTGTAGTTTCAACATCACCACAGCCCCCTTACTTCCTGTTCACAACTTTCTTCGGCCATCTCTCCCACTCATCTTTTTCCCCATTTCTTGCTGCTTCTTGTTGCCTGTCTGATAACAAGATCTGACTGTTCTCAATGGCCAAGAGGAAAAAGCTGCTGCAACTGATACGTTTTGTAGTGTTGTTACTTCCCAGTGCCAGTGACCCACATTTCATCCTGATCTCTGCTGCTGTCTGCATGGAGTCGGCACGTTCTGCAAGTGCCCCGACTTACCCTCTTATGCCAAAGGTTTGCACGTTAGTCTATTAAATGACCACTGTAAGTTGCACTGAATATATGTGGGTGTTAGAATAATGAGAATACAGAGAGAATAGATTACAGTGAAAATTAGCAAAGGAATGGGGCTGCCCTGAACCAGTATAGACGTGATGAGCTCAAAGAGATAAGAAAGGGGTGGCGGGGTGAAGATACATCTCTACCAAAGGAGATGCAAGGCATTTCTTCCCTCCACTATCCTGCAGGTCACCCTTGGGCAAGGTGTAACACCTGCTTAGTCCCCCGATCAGGGTCACGCGTTGAGCAGATGGTGGATGGTCATATGAGCAGCTGGTGCAGATCACAAATCCTGGTTATGTGACCACTGACGCCAGGCAGACAATCTCTGAAGAGTATTGATAGCGGCTGGGGACTCCCATCTTGTAAAGAACACTGCCCATAAGAAGGCAATGCAAATGACTTCTGTAGAAAAGTTTTCCAAGAACCATCATGGTCGTGGGACCATGATTGCCCACACCATGTGACATGACACATAATGATAATGATGGTATAAGGAAATATTAAAATCTTAATGACTGTTCAGCAAATTCCAACTGAGTTTCTCCTGAGTAACCCTACCAGCAAAGATTTTGCTTCAAGATTAAAATGATGTGCTCTGTAATATTCCTGTAACATTAAGAGCTCTAGATCCATCCTTTCTGATCATATTTCCTCAATCAAGGTGACAAATCCAAGTACCAAGAGGAAATACGCAATTTAGTGTCCCGTTGCTATCACAACACAGAGCTGAATGCCCTCAAAACTGTGGAGATGCATATCGACTTCAGGGCAAGTGTGTCTCGTCTCCACCCACTCATTATCAACAACTCTACAATTTGCACCTTTTCAACACTCAGGTTACTAGTCATCATTATTTCACAGGACCTCATATGGGAGAGGCAACCTCCTTCATTAACAAAAAGACTCGGCAGAGAATGTACGTCAAACAGCTGTCTGTAAAGTTCCATCTTCGCCAGAACATACTGGTGCCCTACACTGCCATCATTAGCCAACCAGTGGTGAAGTGGCATTAGCACCAGTCTTCGAGGCGAGTGGCCCTGGGTTCAAATCCGGCTGCCACTCGCACACTTTCCATCCGTGCTGGGTTGAGCGTCGAGCTAGCAACTCAGCCTCACAAAAAAAATCAGACAAATGCTATATGAACAGCAAGGTTGCTGCCAGATGTGCCATGAGGCACGGGGAGGAATAACAGCAGTAACAGCATCTTCACATCAGCCATTACCGTCTGATTTGGTGCAGCCTCCTCTCACAATAGATGAGACTGACAGTGAAAAGGTAATTGGTGGCAGAACACCATCACTGCTGGACTTGTTTCTATCTAGGACAAAGCAGCAAGCAGAAATGTCATTATGGACTCCACCCATCCTGCAAACTGCCTTTTCCAAATGTTGGAAAGTGACATAGAGCTATTAAACCAAAAACATCACTCCATCTTAAAAGTTTCTTCCCCCATACAGTTAATCTAATCTATCATTCTGGTTAGCCCCACCCCCACCCTCTCGTTATTACCTCAGTTACTGTAATCCACACACTTTAAACCCTTTTTTATAATGCTGTTTATATTGTATATACATGTCATTTATTCACATTTTATTCCATATCATATTTTAAACTGTAATTTATTCTTATATGAACGTTTATTTGTTATAATTGTTGAACTTTTTTTTATTACATTTCATGCCAATATGCCGCATGTAAATGTACAGTATATGGGGAATAAAGTTGATCCTTGAACCTTGATTTCCATGACATAGGGATCAATGAGTCCTTATAACAATGAATTCCAAATCCAATATTCTCTGTGGAGAAATAAAAGTGATAACCCCTCACTATATAATGTTTTGTCAATATTTGTTTTCAATTCAGTAACTATAGAAATGAATCTTCTTTGATTAGCTGTTCTTCCAAATGTTTTAACGCATCTATACATTGTTCCATTTACCCTTTCTGTTCCATTGAAAAATTATCCCATTTCTGATCACAATCTGATCACAAGCCTTTCCTCTTCTCCCTGGTGTATTCCTTGTGAATGCCATTCTCTCTGTCATTAAAAGCTCAACGCACATCTCATTGATCTAGCTACGGTGTCAACAATGCCTTGAACAATTTCCTCTCTTGAATTTGCATTTAAAAGCCCATACTCTTACATACAAAAACCCAAACAAAAAAATATTTTCTTTTTTTAACATTTTCACTTTCTGCCTATGTTTACATGTATTTTCCTAACGAATTTTCTTGTGCAATAAAAAAGATCACCCCGCGCCATATATTTTCAGGTATATTCATTCTGTGAGGCTGTGCTAATTCACTCACAGTATATTGGAACCCTGCCCAATCTGTCAAACAGTTCTGACGAAGACCTAATAAAATGTTAACCATTCTGAAATGTTAATTCCATTCCTCTCTCCACGGATGCCACTTGATTGGCTGAATATTTCAAGCATTTTCTGTTTTTATTTCAGTTTTTAGTGACAGATGCTGCCTTCTTCATTATTTGCTATCCCCATAGCCTGTACTCCTGGCAACTTCTAGCCATAAGTCTTTAAATCCTTTGTGCAAGTGATTTACTAATGCAGATATCAAGCAACCTTTTAACAATCAACCTTTTCAAGAACCTCTTATGGGAATTTAAAATCCCAAATACAGTGTACATACTATAATCAAACAGACAATAATTTCATGGCACATAGAACATAATACACTTCAGCACAGAACAGTCTCTTTGGCTCATGACATGCTGACCCTTTCACCTACTCCAAGATTTATCAACCCCTTCCCTCCATATAGCCCTCTATTTTTCTTTCATCCATGTGCCTATCCAAAAAACTTTGGAACGTCCCTATTGTATGTGCCTCTGCAGCCACACCTGAGATGTGTTCCATGCACCTACCACTCTCTGTGTAAAAATACTTATCTCTGACAGTAGTCTCCCCCACCCCCCATATTTTCCTCCCAACATTTTAAACTTATGCCCCCTTGTATTAGCCATTTCTGTCCTGTTAAAAAGTCTCTAGCTGTACATTCAATCCAAGCCTCTTATCTTGTACACTTCTATCAAGTCACCTCTTATCCACCTTCTTTCTACAGAGAAAAGCACTAGATCGCTGAACCTATCCTCATAAGATATACTTTTTAGCCCAGGCATTCCTGGTAAATCTTCTCTGCACCCTCTAAAGCTTCCTCGTCTTTCCTATAATGAGATGACCAGAACTGAATACAACACTCCGCATGTAGTCTAACCAGAGTTTTATCGAGCTGCAACATTACCTCACAGCTCCTGAACTCAGTCCCCCAACTAATTAAGGCCAGCACACCAAAGGCCTTCTTAACCATCCTATTAACTTGCACGGCAACTTTGAGGATCCTGTAATTAACCCTCTAGTCTGCCTTCAACTTAGACCTTGCAAAGAGTATCTCTTAGAACTTTTCTGAATTAAACTCCATCTGTCACTTCTCAGCCTAGCTTTGCATCCAATCATTGCCCCATTGTAACCTATGACAACCTTTTACAATATTCACAACACCACCAACCTTCATGGCATGCCTAGACTTTCTATCCCACCTTTCCACTTTCTTATCAAAGTCATTTATAAAAATCACGAAGAGTAGGGATCCCAAAGCACACCTCTGTGGAACACTACAGGTCACTGACCTCCAGGTAGAATTGGTTCCATTTATTATCACACTCTGTCTTCTATGGGCAAGCCAATTCTGAATCCATGCCTCCTAACTTTCTAAATGAGCATACCATGGTGAACCTTGTCAAAGGCCTAACTAAGATCAATATGCATCACCTCCACTACTACCCCCCCCATTGGTATGTTTTGTCACTTCCTCAAGAATTCAATCAGGCTTGTGAGGTATGAATTGCCCCTCACAAAGCCATGTTTGACTGTCCCTAATCTACTATGCTTCTCCACATGCTCGTAAACCTTTGGTCCAAGAATCCTTTCAAATAGTTTGCCTACCACTGGTGTAAGACTGATTGGTCTATCATTTCAAGGGTTATCCATACACCCTTTCTTGATCAAAAAAAACATTTTCCACCCTCCGATCTTCCTGCACTACTCCTGTGGCCAGTGATGATGCAAAAGTCATCACCAAAGGCACATCAATCTCTTCCCTCGATTCCCATAGTAACTTAGGGTATATCCTGTCTGGCCTGAGGACTTGAGTCTCTTAGTCCTTTTCAAAAGTTCATCCTCGTTCTCAAAGTCTCAAATATGCTCCAACATATCTGCCTGTTGTAAGATAACCTCACATTCATCAAGGCGCCTCTCGCTGAAGCAATTTATTCCTTAAAGTCCTCCCCTACCACCTCTGACTCCAGACACCTTGAATTCTTCCATCTAATTAGACACAGCTTTATCTATACACAGATGGCATACTTTCAAGTCAATCCCTAGTTACAATGCAATTTATCACATATCCGTAACTACTAATAATGCTTTAGCAAGACTGGTAAACAGATATCAGTATTTAACTCAAGCTTAATCCTTACCAGACCATTCACCGACACTGAGTGCTGTCATTACCAGATATTGGTGAGAAACCATCAGACATACAGGATGCGTGGCAGTCATTCTTGATTCCTTTTCATTATTAATCTCCTTTCTTTGCTTTTTTTCTGTACATTTTGAATGCAAAGATCATCACCAAAGGTGCAGCAATCTCCCCCCTTGCTTTCCATAATAACCTGGTTTATATCCCAGTGACTTATCTATCTTAATGTTCTTCTGAAGTTCAAGCACATCCTCTTTCTTGATGTCGACATGTTCCAGCATATCAGCCTGTTCTACAATAACCTCACATTTGTCAAAGTTCCTTTTATTCTGTACCAATTGAACCAGCTCATATAACTTCATTTTGTGAAGTGTTGACACTTATATAATGTAGACTGAATTGATGAATGGCAAGTCCAGGATCTCCAAAACAAAGAACTGACTCTGTCTTGCAGCGATGGTGTAAAATGGATGATAATGAGTCAGCACTGCTTTTTCAATCTATCTTGAAGTCTTCCATTTGACACTAATGCCAAAATCAAAATCTTTTCCATTTTCGTCCCAAACAAACTGCAATCTTATTAAATTAAGTTAGAGATCAGTTATCATTTCCAGCTAGAGTTTCAGAATATAATCAAAGTTTCATACAAAATATTTTTAATGAGATTAACTGTTCACAATTGAACAGGGTTGCTTTCTTGAGGAGCAGGAACAAGACAGGAATGGGCTTGGTGTTCCAGTTAGTTGACATTAAAAGAGTACTTCACATTAACTCCCTGATAAACAAATGCTATTTAATTATAAACGCAGAGATTCTGCAGATGCTGGAAAACCAGAGTAACATGCAGGAAACGCTTGAGAAACTCAACAGATCAGGCAGCATCTATGGAAATGAATAAACTGTCCGGGGGGGGGGGGTGGGGATAGGCAGATGAGAAGAGGTAAGAGGCCAGAGTGGGAAATAGAAGAAGGGGGAAGTGGGAGGGGAAAATATTTCCAACTACTTAATTATTTTGGCATCAATCAAAATGTTAAACTATAATATCCCCACTATGCAAAGCAGAAAGAGTATTATTACATATTAAAGAAACATTTATAAGTAGCATTTCATAATTTTGAGGGTTACAAAGTGTTCTATGGTGAACAATTTACTGAGTGACATGTGGTCACTGTTGAAATGTAGGAAATGTGGCTATAATTTTACAGACAAATGATGAGGGGTGGTGATTAGAACTACCAGCGAGGTAGTGACCAGATGATGGAATGGAGCCTCTCAAGTCCAGTACTCAAGGGTTTTCCAAACATTAGTGATTTGAGCAACACACACAAAATGCTGGTGGAACGCAGCAGGCCAGGCAACATCTATAGGGAGAAGCACTGTCGACGTTTCAGGCTGAGACCCTTCGTCAGGACTAACTGAAAGGAAAGATAGTAAGAGATTTGAAAGTAGGAGGGGGAAATGTGAAATGATAGGAGAAGACTGGAGGGGGAGGGTGAAGCTAAGAGCTGGAAAGGTGATTGGCAAAAGAGATACAGAGCTGGAAAAGGGAAAGGATCATGGGATGGGAGGCCTAGGGAGAAAGAAACGGGGAGGGGAGTACCAGAGGGAGATGGAGAACAGGCAGAGTGATGGGCAGAGATAGAAAGAAAAAAAAAAGGGGAAAAAATAACAAAAAAAACTAAATATGTCAGGGATGGGGTAAGAAGGGGAGGAGGGGCATTAATGGAAGTTAGAGAAGTCAATGTTCATGCCATCAGATTGGAGGCTACCCAGCCAGTATATAAGGTGTTGTTCCTCCAACCTGAGTGTGGCTTCATTTTGACAATAGAGGAGGCCATGGATAGACATATCAGAATGGGAATGGGACGTGGAATTAAAATGTATGACCACTGGGAGATCCTGCTTTCTCTGGCGGACAGAGTGTAGGTGTTCAGCGAAACGGTCTCCCAGTCTGCGTCAGGTCTCACCAATATATAGAAGGCCACAGCAGGAGCACCGGACGCAGTATACCACACCAGCTGACTCACAGGTGAAGTGTCGCCTCACCTGGAAGGACTGTCTGGGGCCCTGAATGGTGGTGAGGGAGGAAGTGTAAGGGCAGGTGTAGCACTTGTTCTGTTTACAAGGATAAGTGCCAGGAGGGAGATCGGTGGGAAGGGATGGGGGGGACGAGTGGACAAGGGAGTCGCATAGGGAGCGATCCCTGCGGGAAGCAGAAAGGGGGTGAAGGGAAAGATGTGCTTGGTAGTGGGATCCCGTTGGAGGTGGCATAAGTTACGGAGAATTATATGTTGGATCTGGAGGCTGGTGGGGTGGTAGGTGAGGACAAGGGGAACCCTATCCCGAGTGGGGTGGCAGGTGGTTGGGGTGAGGGCAGATGTGCAGGGAATGGGAGAGATGCGTTTGAGAGCAGAGTTAATGGTGGACGAAGGGAAGCCCCTTTGTTTAAAAAAGGAAGACATCTCCTTTGTCCTGGAATGAAAAGCCTCATCCTGAGAGCAGATGTGGCGGAGACGGAGGAATTGTGAGAAGGGGATAGCATTTTTGCAAGAGACAGGGTGGGAAGAGGAATAGTCCAGGTAGCTGTGAGAGTCTGTAGGCTTATAGTAGATATCAGTAGATAGGCCATCTCCAGAGATGGAGACAGAAAGATCAAGAAAGGGGAGGGAGGTGTCAGAAATAGAACAAGTAAATTTGAGGGCAGGGTGAAAGTTGGAGGCAAAATTAATGAAGTCTATGAGCTCAGCATGCGTGCAGGAGGCAGCGCCAATGCAGTCGTCGATGTAGCGAAGGAAAAGAGGGGGATGGATACCCATATAGACTTGGAACATGGACTGTTCCACAAAGCCAACAAAAAGGCGGGCATAACTGGGACCCATGCGGGTGCCCATGGCTACAGCCTTGGTTTGGAGGAAGTGGGAGGAGCCAAAGGAGAAATTATTGAGAGTAAGAACTAATTCCGCTAGACGAAGGAGAGTGGTGGTAGAAGGGAAATGGTTAGGTCTGGTACCCAAAAAGAAGCAAAGAGCTTTGAGACCATCTCGGTGGGGGATGGAGGTATATAGGGACTGGATGTCCATGGTGAAAATAAGGCGGTGGGGGCCATGGAACTTAAAATCATTGAAAAAATTCAAAGCATGAGAAGTGTCACGAATATAGGTGGGAAGGGATTGAACAAGGGGGGATAAGACAGTGTCAAGGTTTGCAGAAATGAGTTCAGTGGGGCAGGAGCAAGCTGAGACAATGGGTCTACCTGGACAGGCAGGTTTGTGGATCTTGGGTAGGAGGTAGAAACGGGAAGTGCGGGGTGTGGGAACTATGAGGTTGGTGGCAGTGGATGGGAGATCCCCAGAGCTGATAAGGTTGTTGATGGTATAGGAGACAGTGGCCTGGTGCTCCTTAGTGGGGTCATGATCAAGGGGTAAATAAAAGGAGGTATCAGAGAGTTGTCGCTGTGCCTCGGCCAGGTAGAGGTCAGTACGCCAGACAACAACAGCTCCCCCCTTATCAGCAGGTTTTATAGTGAGGTTGGGATTGGTGCGGAGGGAGCGGAGAGCAGAGTGTTCGGAAGGAGTGAGGTTGGAATTGGAACAGGGTGTGGTGAAGTCAAGACGGTTGATATCCTGTTGGCAATTAGTAATAAAGAGATCCAGAGCAGGCAGAAGACCAGAGCGGGGTGTCCATGAAGAGGAGGAGGGTTGGACGGGAGAAGGGGTCATCGGTGGGGGTAGGAGAGTCCTTGTCAAAGAAGTAAGCTTGGAGACGGAGATGGCGGAAGAAGAGTTCAGCGTCATGGTGTACGCGGAACTCACTGAGGTGTGGGCGAAGGGGGACAAAGGTGAGGCCCTTACTGAGGACAGAGCGCTCTGCCTCAGAGAGTTGAAGGTCGGAGGGGATGGTAAAGACCCGGCACGGATGAGAGATGGGATCAGAGGGGGGAGGGAGGCTGGTGGTGTCGGTGGAGAGGGAAGGGTTGGGGTGAGAGGAAGATGGAGCCTCTGAGGGCCCAGAAGCTGACGATGGGATCTGAGGGAGAGGGGATTGCAGAGTGGTGGTGGGGGAAGGGGAGACGGGAGTCACAATCGCAGCATGTGAAGACCCGGCCTGGAGTTCAAGGCTGGAGCCGCAGTTGGTGGTTGCACAATCGCTTTGAAGCTGTCCATGGCCGCTGGAACCCGCGTTGATGGTGCTGGAGTCCGGATTTTCAATATGCCCTGGGTTGCTGGGACAGCCGAGATCGACGGCCGGGGCCAATCCATGGTCGCTGGAACCCGCGTTGATGGTGCTGGAGTCCGGGTTTTCAATATGCCCTGGGTTGCTGGGACAGCCGAGATCGACAGCCGGGGCCAATCCATGGTCGCTGGAACCCGCGTTGATGGTGCTGGAGTCCGGGTTTTCAATATGCCCTGGGTTGCTGGGGCAGCCGAGATCGACGGCCGGGGCCAATCCATGGCCATTGGAACATGCGGCGATGGTGCTGGAGCCCAGGTTTTGAACATGCCCTGGGTTGCTGGGGCAGCCGAGATCGACGGCCGGGGCAAATCCATGGCCATTGGAACATGCGGCGATGGTGCTGGAGCCCAGGTTTTCAATATGCCCTGGGTTGCTGGGGCAGCCGAGATTGACGGCCGGGGCAAATCCATGGTCGCTGGAACACGCGGTGTTGGCGCTGGAGTCCGAGTTGTGAATATGCCCTGGGTAGCTGGGGCAGCTGAGATCGACAGCTGGGCCTAAGGGCCGTGATACAAAGTCCATGCTCTGAAGTCTGCAGATGGAAGATCTTGCGATCCTCGCAGGACGTGATAAAGTCAAAGAAACAGCAATTGCATGCGTGGATCCAATGGAGGATGAAATAATGGATCGGTCCATTGCAGACTGAGAGAAAGGTGTCCCGGAGGCGTGGAAGGGATTGTGACAGGGACGCCAGGTACCTCCTCATGGCGGAGAGTGTCGCCCTCAGAGCTCGACGGGAGAAACAACGGGAGGCAGAGTCAATTAAATGTGAGTACCTGGGATCCTCAGAGGGTCCAAATTAAGAAGCTGGAAAATGGATCCTGAAGCCATCTGGAGTCAGTTGGTGGCAGAGACACGTTCCAAGGAAGGATATATGGCTGTAATAGCAGGTCTGGGACAAAATATGATCGAAAAATTGGACTGCCGAAGAAATTATAGATGGGGAGCAGCGAGAGAAGGTTTCACTGAACTCCAATCGAAGAGAAGGTTTAAACTTCTTCAGTGTAGGCATCACTGGCAGAGGCTTCGCAGTAGTGAATTTAAAAGGCAAACACGAGGAAATCTGCAGATGCTGGAAATTCAAACAACACACACAAAATGCTGGTAGAACACAGCAGGCCAGGCAGCATCTATAGGGAGAAGCACTGTCGACGTTTCGGGCCAAGACCCTTTGTCGGGACTAACTGAAAGGAAAGATAGTAAGAGATTTGAAAGTAGGAGGGGAAGGGGAAAATGTGAAATGATAGGAGAAGACCGGAGGGGGTGGGGTGAAGCTGAGAGCCAGAAAGGTGATTGGCAAAAGGGATACAGAGCTAGAGAAGGGAAAGGATCATGGGACAGGAGACCTAGGGAGAAAGAAAGGGGGAGGAGAGCACCAGAGGGAGATGGAGAACAGGCAGAGTGATGGGCAGAGAGAAAGAGAGAAAAAAGGGAGGGGGAAAAAATCAAAAAAAATACTAAATATATCAGGGATGGGGTAAGAAGGGGAGGAGGGGCATTAACGGAAGTTCAAGAAGTCAATGTTCATGCCATCGGGTTGGAGGCTACCCAGCTGGTAATGATTAGTGATTTGTCTCATCTTGAATTGCCTTCACCTGATGAAGCCCTACCCCATGCCTCCTCCGATGAAACCTTCAGACCTGTACCTTAAATACTCAAGTCAAAACTAGCAGCGTATTTTTAGGGCAATTTATTTTTTTACTTGCTTATTGTGATACAGCATGGAATCAGACCTTCGTGTCGCGCCACCCAACAATCTCCTGATTTAACCCTAGCCTAATCACGGGAAAACTTACAATGACCAACTAACCAGCCGGTACATCTTTGAACTGTGGAAGGAAACCAGAGCACCTAGAGGAAACCCACGTGGTCACGGGGAGAACATACAAACTCCTTACGGGCAGTGACAGGAATTGAACTGTAAGGTGTTACACTATCGTGCCACGGTTCCACCCCTATAGATTGATTTTTTTGATTCTACCTAAGGATCAGACAAGAATTATTCTTCATTCTGGGTTGAGGGATTTGTATACAAATCCTGCAGCCGATTAAGAGGATAATAGGACAATGTCATTCTTCTACCATTGGGGTGTATGGGGTGCACAGGGAAGGGCAGAACTTAAGGGGCAGTCGTCCACCTTTGGTCACCTGTGGCTCCTAGTTACGGTCTGCACATGATAGTGGCTACACCTCAGTACACCGCTTCGACAGGTGGGCTAAACCAGGTGAGGGTAGCCAGGAACCTCCAACCCCAGTGACGGTCTGCATGTGATAGTGGCTACACCTCAGTACACTGCTTCAACAGGTGGGCTAAACCAGTTGAGGGTAGCCAACCCCAGTGAGACAGAATTATGCCTACCCAGCATGCGAAGCCAGTTCCAGGAAATTGGGCAGATGAGATCAACGACAAGGTCCAACGACCAAGGGGTTGGTGCTGCAATGCTCCGTGGAGAGTGAAGGGTGTGACAAGGCACAGAAGGCGTCATAGCTATCCACTGCAGCTGAGGAAGTCTCCAGTCGTGATTTTTTTGTGCCATTGTTTTTTGAGGCCAGGAGAGTGGAACTGCCCCAGTGCTATGGTTTTCTCACTATCCAACTCCTCCTGCACAGATTACGTCATTGTCACAAACAACAGACAACCAACACTTCTGTCACTACAGTTATCTTGTTCCTTCAAATCTTTCGATTCTGAAAGATGTCCAGAGGCCACATCTCCAACATCAGCAAAGAAGCACAAGGTCTAGTGTTTATTTTTTTACTCTTTATTGGCAAATAACATACAAATTTTCCACGTCAGTTTCAATGATTCAAGTTGAAATGAATTACAATCAATGCTGCTGCTGAAATTGAATTATTTGTACAATCATGAGAGAAGCTATGTGATTAGAGTACACAAGCTATAAAACTCAATACCAGTTCTAATCATTTTCATAAATAATTTAAGCTAAATTGTGGTCGAGAAAATTAACCTTTGGGAATGCAACTGAATTTAAGTAAAAATTATTTTATAATTATAATATAATTTAAGTTAAACAAATGCCAGGACTTATGTATTTTCCATTTTTCTTATGTAAACATTATTAATTAATTTTGCTTGAATATTTTTTCTCAATTTGTTTTACATTTCAACATTTTTATGTTATTTTCCCTGTGAGACAATGTTTTATTTGCTGCAGCCTGTGAATTGACTGGCTGCTGGTGTGTGGTTGCTGTTTGGTGGTGATACGCCAGGAATTATGAGCAGCATCTCTGCATAAAAGCATGCAGACATGGTCAAAAGGTTCATTTGTTGTTCAGACCAAACATCAGAATGGGAAAGAAATGTGATCTAAGTGACTATGTCCGTGGAATGATTGTTCGTGCTTGTCGGGGTGGTTTGTGTATCTCAGAAGATGCTGATCTCCTGAAACTTTCACGCAAAGCAGTCTCTAGAGTTTTCAGAGAATGGTGCAAAAAATTGAAAAACATTCAGTGAACATCAGTTCTTTGGTAAAATACCTTGTTAAAGAGAGAGGTCAAAGAACAATAGTCAGACAAGTTCAAGCTGGCAGTTGATCTTTACATGACCGTCATTTTGTGCTTGTCTGCACATCTAGATAGTTAGAACTGCTGGATGGTCCCTTCATAGTTAGCCTACCATACTTCCAGGACTTTTGTTCAGTTCTGAACTTTTTTATTGCAACTAAATATAATTCAATGTTATTTCACAATTTTTCCCCTGCTGCTTCAAAACACTCCTTTAATCTAGTACTCCAACAATGAAGTGCAAGATCACTGAATTCAGCAAGCCAAATAAGGATTAAGTAAATTAGATTGAGTAGACAATGGGATCTCATTGCACTAAGTTTTAGCTTGTGATCATTTGGTTTGAATTTCAATCATGATTCACAATCACACGACAGTAGGGAGTCTCCATTAATCGTCAATTTGAATTGCAATGTTCTTCCTCATTGCCCTCATATGCCTCAAGGATGCAATAGGTGATGTCAATCCTCATGCAGCGCTGGTTTACCAATTATCCTGCCAGATAGGGTTCTATCCAACCAGCTAAACATGGCGTGAATCACGCGGAAGAAATCATCCTTTGGAGGAATTTTCAATATGTTGTGAGGAAGTGATGAGGGTGTAGGCAACAGCTTGCTCTCCATATCATACTGCCCTGGTTTGTGTATTACGTAGACAGCCAGGATGTAATATCTATGGTCAACACCAACCAACGGGGGGCTTCAAGGGTGAAGGCACATTCAAAAGAATTGTGCTGTGGAACATTTTTACCGTATGTTTTGGAAATTACACTCATTGGCCACTTTATTAGGTATGCCTGCTTGTTAATACAAATATCAAATCAACTAATTGTAAAGCAGCAATTCATTGCATAAAAGCATGCAGACATGGTCAAGAGGTTCTGTTGATGTTCAGACCAATCACCAGAATGGGGAAGAAATGTGATCTAAGTGACTTTGACTGTAGAATGATTGTTGGTGCCAGATGGGGTGGTTTCAGTATCAGAAACTGCTGATCTCCTGGGATTTTCACACACAACAGACTCTAAGGTTTACAGAGAGTGTTGTGAAAAACATAAAGAAAACATTCAGTGAGCAACAGTTCCGCGAGTGAAAAAGCCTTGTTAATGAGAAAGGTCAGAGGTGAATGGCCAGACTAGATCAAGCTGACAGGAAAGCAACAGTAACTCAAATAGCTACACATTCCAAAAGTGGCGTGCAGAAGGACAACATGCTGAACCTTGAATTGGATGGGCTACAACAGCAGGAAATGAAAATCATAAACTCAGTTGTAACTTTAGGTACAGGAACTACATAATAAAGTGGTCATCTAGTGTGGAGATAAATGTGCCCAAAACTGGAAGCTTGGTTTCATAGGGAGGGCTGTTGTCATGTGGTGGACTGACCTCTACCTTGCTGAGGCCAGGCGCCAACTCTCAGACACCTCCTCCTACCTACCCCACTCTGGATTATCAGAAAGTTGTCTTCAACAACACCATCACTAACCTAATCAACTCATAGTTCCCTTACCCGCACGTCTTGTTTCTACCTCCTGCCCAAGATCCACAAACTTGGTGTCTCTGCCTAATCTATCCCACTGCACTAGTGTCCAGGTACCATTCTATCCACCTTGGTTCAGTCCCTTCACACCTACATCCATGACACTTCTCATGCCTTTAATCTCCTCAACAATTTTCTATTCCCTGGTTCTGACCACTTCATTTTCACCATGGATGTCCAGTCCCTATACTCTTCTATCCCCGATCAAGAAGGTCTTAAAGCACTCCACTTCTTTCTCAACTAAAGACCCAACCAGTCCCCCTCCACCACCACCTCTCTTCCATCTGGCAAAAAATGGTCTTCAATAATTTCTCCTTCAGCTCGTCCCACTTTCTCCAGACTCAAGAGGTAGCTATTGGCAACTGCATCGGCTTCAGTTGTGCCTATCTTTTCACTGGCTATGTATAACAATCCATTTTCCAAGAACTCTTCATGTGGTACATTGATAACTGCATTGGTGCTGCTTCATGCTCCCATGCTGAGCTCATCAATTCTATCAACTTTGCTTCCAACTTCCACCCTGTTCTTAAGTTCACTTGGTCCATTCCTGACACCTCCCTACCCTTCCTTGATCTCTCTGTCTCCAAACTGTCTACTAATTCATTTTATAAGCCTCAGATTTACACAACTATCTTGACTGCACCTCTTTCCTTCTTGTCTCCTGTAAAAATGTTCTTCCCTTTTCTCAATTCCTTTGTCTCCACCACATCTGTTCCCAGGGGGAGGATTTCCTTTTCAGAACATCTTTCTTCAAAGAATGGCATTTCCATTCCTCCACCATTGATGCTATTCTCACAAATTCCTGGACATCTGCACTCATCCCATCATTCTGCTGCCTTAACAGTGACGGAGATCTTCTTGTCCTCACCTACCACCCCATGAGCCTCCATATTCAACACATCATGCTCCACAATTTCTGCCATCCTCAACAAGATCCTACCACCAAACACATTTGTATCTGCTCCCCGTTCTTCACTTTCTGCAGGGATGTCTCCTTCTCTGATTTCCTTTACCATTTGTCCCTCCCCACAAATCACCCACCTGGCACATACCCCAGCAAGCAACCAAAATGCCACACCTGCCCATTTACCTTCTCCCTTACCACTATTCAAGGTCCCAAGCCACCCTTCCAAGTGAGGCAACACTTCACCTGTGAATCTGTTAGGGTCACCTACTGTATCCGGTGCTCCCGATGTGGCCTCATCTACATTGGTGAAACCCAACATAAATTGGGGGACTGCTTTGTTGAGAACCTCCATTCCATCCACCAAGAGCGGAATTTCCCAGTGGCCAAACATTTTAATTCCTATCCCCATTCCCATTCCAACATGTCAGTCCATAGCCTCTTCTTTTGAAACACTGAGGTCATCATCAGGGTGGAGGGGCAACACCTGGTATTCCAGTCCCCAATCTGATGGTATGAACATCAGGAAAAGTTTCCATCCTCTTCCCTCTTCTTCTGTTCCCCACCCGGGCTTCTTACCACTTCTCTTCACCTGCCTATCTCCTCCACCTAGTGCCCCTCCTTCTTCCCTCTCTCCCATGGTCAACTTTCCTCTCCTATCAGATTCCTTCTTCTCCAGACCTGCACCTGTTCCTCCTACCTGGCCTCACCTATTATCTTCTAGCTAGTCCGCCTTCCCCTCCCACACACCCTCCCATCTTTTTATTCTGGTGTCTTCTCCTTTCCTTTCCAGTACCAAAGAAAGGTCTTGGCCCAAAGTGTCGAATGTTTGTTTATTTCCATGGATGCTGCCTGACCTGCCGAGTTTCCCTCACATTTTGTGTGTGTTGCTCTGGATATACAAAATGTCTCATGTTTAACCTTTGGTTATGAGCCTGTGAGCCTTTTAGCTCATCCACGACAAGCTGCAGAGAGCCTGATGCTAAGGCCCTGTTACTAGAGAATGATGAGGAGAAGGGACCTGGCTTATTCTCCATAACTATTTCAGCTTAAACAGTTGAATGCTTGTCTCATTGAAGAGAAGTCTGTAAAGGCTAAGACTTGACAAGAGGTGGGGATTGAGTTCCACCACTAAACATTGATGGGAGTGTAGATGCACAACTCTGAGTTGACTGTTAAGTCTGGAATAGAAAAGGCCACATAGGCCCTCCATTTATCTTGCAGCCCAGAAGAAGTTTGAAGCTCTTCAATATACCTATGACTTTGCTGAGATTCGCTACTCAAGAACTTCATTACCTTTTCCAAAGCGTCTATGGTTGTATGGACGTAGTGGATGAGCTTCTGTGTGGTTAAAGAAGATCTAGAATTGCCCTTTTTCATCATGGACTCCACAGACAAGAAGAAACAATACCGTATGGTCCTTTACCCCCTGTATGTGTAATATGTGTAGTGTGTCGGTGACCACCAACAGAAAATAATGATGGTAACTGTATGTTGCCCAGAACTAATGTGATGAACTGCCATACCACCAACAGGAACCATAGCTACCTGTTAGGGACAAGAAATAACCTGTCAATCTTTCTCCCTCACATCAGACAAGCAATTCCAAGTAACGTTAGATTGAAAAACACAAAGCAACAGGAAACGTTATGTGAAAAATACTTAGGGCCAATAAACTAATGTTTTAGATGCCAAGATAACACAGTAGTACACTCTGGAGATGTTCTGCTGTTTTGTTGTTATGTAATCAAGCCATTATACAGGCAGATCCATTGAGCACAACAGGCAGAAGAAGACCATCAGAATATCAAAGCTGTCAGCAGTAAGAGGTCCTCTCTTACTCTCAGAGCATCATTCCAGTGGGGACTTCCACATCTGCATGTGCTCTGCTGTCTAACTTTGATAGGCAGTGCATACAGTAACAAGCTTCCTGCTCTCTTGCAAGAGAAGATGACAGACAGGCAAAGGCAAAGGACTGGCAGTGGCCATTGTCCTGTTTACTGGCTGAGTGTTGACTCATCAGAGTTTGGGGGAGAGTGTGGGGGGTGGATTTGACAATGGCCATTGTTAGTGTCTTTCCCCTGTCTGATTCCCAAACTCAGATCTGGCCAAGTCCCTAGTACTGAGCAGGAAGAAACTGAAGAAGCAGGTATGCACAAAGAAATCAGCTTCGACACTGGAACGCTGCTGACAGATGGGTTAGGTTCAGGGGTGGGATCTGACAAGTCATCTGAGGCTACTACTAATGCAGGGGGGAAAGTCAGCCAGTTGCCCAGGAAGAGAGGTCATAACCATTATCGGTTATCACTATCTACACTAGCAAATACTATTAGCAATATAATGGCGTGGCAACAGTTTCCTGCTGTGCAAAAATGTACTAAACGTTCATATTAACAAAAATCTCCTCTGTCCAAATGTACTTCTACAATTACCAACTCTTGTAATGCAAAATGTTCATTGTCTGTAACATCTCTGAAGAACTTGCTGCTGTACCATTGGAGCGGTACATGGCTGACTGCTATAGATCAGTATATTAAAATAACAATGGGGCAAAGAGTATTTTAAAAAATAATCACTATTGGCTTTGTGTCATGAGCCTCTGAAACATAAGATCCCTGGACCTTGGTTTGTGAGAATCAGTAATCTTCTTGGAATTTGTATTGAATTTCTTAAGGATTAATTTCTTTATGTTTTTGATAACTGGTGTGAGAAAGGACAATAATTACCCTTTAAATCTACATTATACCCTTCAGCAAGCTTGCTTTTTCCTGTCATTAATAAAGGGTTGGACAAATGAGTATATCTGAATGTTCTCTATAATTTATTTAATGTTGGGTTTCTTTCTTTTCTGGCTTATCACACAAGATATCCAGTGAGTTTATTCTCTCTTTGCGTAAGATTGAACAATCGCTGACACCGTTCTCAAGGTTACACATTTATCTATATATGGGCAAGTGATTTAATGCCGGTTGTGATTAATGTAGTATATGGTATACAATTTGGTTCAGTTCAAGGTCAAAGAAGGATTAATGCAGGTAACACTTAGGGAAAGTGGAACAAGAAAGGGAGAAGTAGCCAATTACCCCTCATGATTTTGCAAATTACTGCAATTATTTATTATATAACTTTTTAATTTGATCTCTTGGGGAGGTACTGTAATACTTCCTTCCTTGTCCCACATCAAGAATATCGATGAAAATTCTGGAATGTTACCCGGTCTTAGACCTCATATTATTCGTTTGAAATCTGCTACCTTTGGATAATTGTGAACATAGTTTAAATAGATCAAATTTCTTCCTTACAGCAAGGCAGACATTGGTGCACCACTTTGTCACTTTAATTAATGTAATTTCTATCAAATGTAAATATGCAGTGGCTAACAATCTACTGGAGGAACTTCATGAGTTCTGTGGGAGGAAAGAAAGTCTCGATATTTTAAGTCGAAACCTTGCATCAGGACTGAGAGTGGAGAAGCGAGATAGCCAGCAGAGAGAAGGGAGGAGGAGTGGCAAGAAAGGGCGCCAAGATGATTGGTGGATCGAAGAGGGATGTAAGCTGATAGGCAGATAGTGTCATGCAGCAAAGGTGAGTGGGGTGGAGTTGGCAGACTGTTGCAGCTGAAGTGCAGCATCTACGTGGCTGCATTTGAGCTCAGTCGTACCAGGGCAGCAGCTGAGGCATAAGTAGTGGGTCACATGCCACTTCAGAAATCTGCATGAAACCTGAGCTGACGCAACTGTATGGAGGGACTATTGCAATATTAAAGTGGTCTCATCAATTCCAGATATTTAACCACGGTCCTGTCTTCATTAAGTGGACATCAAGCTCTAATGGTATCAATATTCTGGCTGGATTGTATGCTTCCTGGCCCTTCAAAACAGCCACTTTAAATGTAGGTGTTTTCTGTACTTATACCTCTAATCCATCCATTCCCTCTAGATCTCAGCATCTGGGTTTAAGTGAATTTCCTCACACTTCCCCACTGTGAACCCTATTTCTTGCCATACACTTTATCAGTATACTTTTGCAACATTGCACTCTCTTCTCTATAATTATTTCTTAAAAGTAAGATGACTTAACTTGTAGCTCGATCTACACCAAGTGCAGAAAAGGATTTTGGGACCTTCATGATTAGGCCATGAATCCCAAGATGCCATGTAAAATCAAGGGACAGGTTCTTATAAAAAAGAAGAAAATGCAAGAGCAACTGATTGTGCAGAAACACATACAAGGTGGATGTCACATTACACTGGGAATACCTTATGAAACAAAATATGTTTGTTGGAATATAAATTCCTGGTGCTTTTGCAGACGATATGAAGACAGGTGGAGGAGCAGGTAGTTTTGAGGAAATAGAGAGGCTACAGAAGGACGTAGACAGATTAGAAGAATGTGCAAAGAATTGCCAGATAGAAGACAGTGTCTGGAAGTGTATGGCATTACACTTTGGCAGAAGAAATGAAAAGGTTGACTATTTTCAAAATGGAGAGAAAATATGAAAACTGAGGTGCAAAGGGACTTATGAGACCTTGTGCAGGATTCCCTAAAAGGTTAATTTTCAGATTGAGTCAGTGGTGAGGAAGGCAAGTGTGACTAGAATATAAAAGCAAGAATGTAATGTTGAAACTTATTAAGCACTGGTGAGGCCTCACTTGGAGTATTGTGAGCAAGTTTGGACCCTTTATCTGCGAAAGGAAGTGCTGAAACTGGAGAGGGTTCAAAGAAGGTTCACAAAAATGATTCCAGGATTGCATGGCTTGGCATATGATGAACATTTGATGGCTCTGGGCCTGTATTCACTAGAATTCAGAAGAATGAGGGGTGGCCTCATTGAAACCTATGAAATGGTGAAAGGCCTTGATAGAGTGTATGTGGAGAGGGTGTTTCCTATGGTGGGAGAGTCTAAGACCAAAGGACACAGCCTTGGAATAGAGCTGCATCCTTTTAGAATGGAGGTGAGGTATTTTTGCGTGGAATGGGCTGCCAGCGACGGTGGTTGAGGTGGAAACAATAAGGTCTTTTAAGAGACTCCTGGAGAGGTAGATGGAGCTCAGAAAAATAGAGGACTATGGGTAACCCTAGCAATTTCTAAGGTGAGGACATGCTTGGCACAGCTTGTGGGCCAAAGGGCCTATATTGTACTGTAAGTTTTCTATGTTTCTATGTTTCTTTAGCCAAAGGGTGGTGAATCTGTGGAATTTTTTGCCACAGGCAGCTGTGGAGGCCAAGTCTTTGTATATATTGAAGGCAGAGGTTGATAGATTCATGACTGGTCAGGACATGAAGGGATATGAGGAGAAGGCAGGAGATTGGAGCTGAGAGGAAATTGGATCAGCCATGATGAAATGGCAGAGCAGACTTGATGGGCCAAATGACTTAATTCTGCTCCTATATGTTACGATAATGGTTTTATTTCAGTGAATCATCCTGACTCAGTAAGGTTTATGTGTCAGATGTTCATCATTCTAATGACTCTGGATTTATACTCAACAGCTTTTGCAAGTCTTAAATATCCATATTTTCACAAAAGTAAAACCCCTTCACCCTTCCTTTCAGATAAACTCGATTTTTTATCAGAACACGTATTTTGTGACGACATTTGAACATGAAGCAGAATCCCATGCCTTTGATGACAACAGTTTTGTTTGCAAAATCAACCAATTCAAGCAGACAAGGGAAAGATCATAAGGGAATGGGGATGCGAGGGTCATCAATTGAACTGGCATATGAATTTTGTGTTACACTAATATCAAGGAATGTTTGAGATATACATATGTATCTTTCATTTTATAAGAGAACTCTAAAAATTACCTGTTCTGTCCTACACCTCAGCTGAAAAAAACATTGTGATTAGAGTGAAATAGTTTTTGACAAATGTTCAATATTATTCAAGCAATGACAACACTGTCAATCCAAATCTCACTGTGGAGACGCTATCAGAGTGAAATTACTAATGAGTGGTAAGTGTGCGGTTATGAGTTCCTGGAGTTAAAACTGAACTTATTTTATTTATGTTCCCAGGTGCCAGATGGATACAAAGGAACGGTGTTTGTACTGACCTAAATCAGGACTCAATCTCTTTAGAACAGAAAATAGGGACGGGTGGCTCATGGACCCTGCTAAGTAATTTATTTAGAATACTTCACATCCCATCAACCAACCTCCTTTGAAAAAAACTAACTTGCAAAGCGAAAAGAACAAGTGAGAGCTCCTGAATTTACACTTACCTATTCTCAACCAAAAACATCAACTGACCATTTCCACCCATAGATGATGCCTGACCTGCTGAGTTCCTCCGGCACCTTGTGTGTTGCTCCAGATTCCAGCATATGCAGTCTCATGTGCATGCCTCTCCCCACCCCTCTGATGTAGCTGAGTGCTGACAGCAGCCCAGCGTTGACTTTGTCCCATGGGCAAGCACCCCATTACAAAGTGAGCAGGCTGAAAGGCTCACAGCAAAATTGCTGACAAGCTCCAAAGCCCAACTTGCATTTGCACCCAGGTATCTCAACTTGACACAGAAAATGTTGCCAAACCAAAACTTGTGACAATGGCTGCATCAATATCTCAGTTTAAACTACATTAGTGTTGTTGGCCATGGCGAATTTAAAATGTGGAAGAAAAGTTGAACTCAAATGGGTCAAGGACAGTGGAAGCAGATGGATCAATTCTCTTTGTTCCTGCCCTGTGCTTGGAGATGGGGGCTGCCATCTTGTGGAACTGTTTTACATCCTCCATTTTGTGAGATGGAGTTGCTTTGCTTTCTGTGTTTTAAAGTAGACACGATGATGCTTCTGGTAATCTGCTGAACTAGAGATCATTTCAAAAGAAGTTATTTGTGAGGAGTTCTTTGATATAACATAACATGCAGATTTGTGAATGTTGGGGTTGGTGCCTGGCTGGAGTAATTCGAACTAGTTACTGAAGAGAACAAAGCGCCATAAATGACCAACTGTCACTTGCTGGGAAGAGGGCAATAAATGGATGTTCGTCTGGAGAAGAGCCAATAAAAAGGTGTTAAAGGTCAATCAGATGACCCACAGCCAATGACACTGGAATGTAATATTTGAATTGGTAAGGAACGAATAAGAAAGTGGACACTTCAAGCATGCTATCAGCGATAACTCTCTCAAGAGACCCACCATTGCAAGGAAGAACCCCCGTGCCTGGGTCTGGGTGAAGAAAGGATAGATTATCCGGCCAACAGAGATCTCCTATTTCAGTGTTATAAATGGGAAATGTGGTCTGTATGAGTAATGGTAGGGGGAAAAGTACATGTTTATGTTAACTATCTATTTTAATTCACTATTTTTTCTCTATTCTCATGCATTGCATTGTACTGCTGATGAATGCAGCAAAGAGAACAAATTTCATGACACATGCCAGTGATACTAAACCTGGTTCTGATTCTGATCCAATCAGGGTTGTTCATAGATTTTATTTGTACAGCCTAGTGACTGTTCAGCAGGAGCCAAGACAACTTACAAGGGGTGATTGATAAGTTCCTGGCCTAAGGTCGACGAAGTCAATTTTAGAAAACCTAGCACATTTATTTTTCTACATATCCCCTCCTACATTTTCACACTTAGTCCAGCGGTCGTGGAGCATACGGATCTTGGATCTCCAGAAAGAGTCCACAGATAGGTGATTGATAAGTTCATGGTATAAGGTAGAAGGCGGTGAGTTACACAGCTCTCGTTACATGCACAAGCAGTTCAACTCTTTGAGTGATTATGCAGAAAGTTTGGTTAATAACTCATCAGGGGTGATGGATAAGTTCATAGCCTAAGGTAGAAGGAGATGAGTTATTAACTTCAAACTTTTTGCATAATCACTCAGAGTTGAACTGCACTGCATGTAATGAGAGCTGTATAACTTATCTCCTTCTACTTTAGGCCACAAACTTATCAATCACCCATCTGTGGACACTTTCTGGAGATCCAAGATCTGTATGCTCCATGACCACTGGACTAAGTGTGTAAATGTAGAAGGGGACTATGTTGAAAAATAAATGTGCTACGTTTTCTAAAATTGACTCCTTCTACCTTAGGCCACAAACTTATCAATCACCCCTCATATAATCTGAAATCTGAGCTGGTTTATTTTCTAGACGAGTAAACTATATAGCCTGGGCTTAAAAATTATCCTTCTTCAGTGAAAAAAAAGGGAAAGTTAGCATTAAACAGTAAAGATGTGTCCCTCTGGTGTATGAGGAGGTGGAGGAGTTGTGGTGTGGCTGTCAATTTTCATATGACTAGGCCCCAAAACAGAAAATGGAATAAAGGATGTTCAACAGAATCATAATCATTTTTATCATAACTGATGTCTGTCACAAAATTTGTTGTTTTGTGGCAGCAGTACAGTGCAAGGCATAAAAACTGCTATGTTACGAAGAATTGATAAATAAGTAGTGTGAAAGAGGAAAAGCGAGGTAACAGTCGAGGACTGGTCAGAAATCTGATAGCAGAGGGGAAGAAGCTGTTTTTAAAACATTGACTAAAACCTTCAGTCTCCTGCACCCACTTCCCAATGGTAGCACTGAGAAAAAAGGCATGCCTCAAATGGTGAAGTCTTTAATGATGGTCGCTGCTTTTTTGAGGTACCCACTCTTGAAGATGCCCTCAGTGGTGGCGAGGATTGTGTCCGTAATGGAGCTGGGTGAGTCTACAGCCCTCCACAGTCTCTTTCGATCCTGCACGTTGGATCGTGTTTCCTATATATTCCATTACTTCACCAGGCAGTGATTCTCCCAGTCAGAATGCTCTCCATTGTGATTCAGTGGAAATTTGCTAGAGTCTTTACTGTCATACCAAATCTCTCCAAACTCCTAATACTTTATGTGTTGGGTCTCAGTTATTATTGGAACTAGGTAGTTCATTTCATTCACAGCAGAGACTGCCAGTGTCTGGATTCATATCTTAAACAGCACACAGTAAGAGAAAGTACAACAGAACAAAGCATTATTTTAAAATTAGACCTGCCACTCAGGGATGCAGAAAATTTGACACTTTGCAGCAGAAACCTGGAACTCTCTCCCAGAGCACAAGACTGGTTTGTTAAGAGTAGAAGAGAAGCAGATATAAGATAGTCAAAACTGAATGCAGGAACCTATCAAACGTGGTCTATTTCATTGGGAAATTGTTCTTATGTGAAGGTACTCTTAAAGTATGAATGCAAAGGAAGTTCTAAGATTTAGATTCAGCAGCAGTGAAGTAATGGAATATATAGGAATGGAAGAAACGGTAACATATGACTTGGAGGGGAATCTAAGGGTGGTTTAAGATGACACCAAGCTGTGATGTGGCTCAGACATAGCTGTTTTTTAGGTTCAAGGGGTGATTTTGGAGACAGCTTGCTTTTGAGGTCAGGTTAGGGTTTAGGTACAGGGATGAGGGGGAGTTAGAGGTCAGGGGCAGGGGATGGTGGTCAGAAGGCCCAGAATTCCCAGGCGTCAGGTTGGCAGGCAGGTGAGCCGGAGAGCCTTGGGCCACGGACTCCGGAGACAACTGGTCATGGATTGGAGGCATGTCCGTGTGTATGAGCGGAAGGCAGGATGGGATATCAGTGAAGATTGCAGTGCCTCTCAAATAAGTTTGCAGTAGTTTGGTGGACAATATCTCTCCCAAGATGATGAGAGAGATCAAGAAGGTTGAGAGCGATGTCGGAGATGGACTAAGTTAATCTAAGGATAGAATTTGAGGAGGTTGGTAGTGAAGTTGATGAAATTGATGAGTTCTGCATGGGTGCAGGTAGAGGCACTGATGCCGTCATCAACGGAGCAGATGAGAGGTGGTGGAGTAGAGTTGGCACATGTATCGTTCTACATAGCCGACAGAACAGCAGCATTGCTGGTGCATGTACAAGTGCCCATTGCTACACCTTTGGTCTAGGGAAAGTAGGAGTCAAAACAAAACTTGCTGAGGGTATGTGCTGTCTAGCACAAGTTCTGCTGGACAGAAGAGGATGGTGGTGGGATGGGCTGGCTGGTTCTGTTTTCCAGAAAGAAGCTGAAAGCAATAGGCCTTCCTGATGGAGGATATAAATGCACATGGACTGGACATCCATAGTGATTGGGGTCAGGGAAATGGAAGTTGTTGAAGTGATAGTTTGCAAAATAAAGTCACCGGGAGTATTCTTGCCTGCATTAACCAAACACAAGACAAGCTATGTCACTTAGCACATCAAACATGATTACAAGCTGCAATGTTTGTGTTCTCGAAGGGTGAGCCCTCACTCCATCAGTTGTGGATATTTGGGATCTCTGTCACCAGAAGCTTTTAAGACCATCTCTGTGAGTTACTTTGTCCCAACAAAGGTATCTGGAAAACAGCATTTGCAGAAGACATCATTGTATGGAAAATAGTATAAATATAATCACAGTTTGGGGATTGTTAGGAATCACAAGGAGAGTAACAGAAAGATGAGGTTACAGAAAGAAGAACTAGATTTCATTCTTCAAACTTTAGTTTCTGTGATGGACACTTCATTTTTTTTTGCAACTTATTGGTATTTTATTCCAATTCATAAGAATTTTACCTATGTTTAGAAATCATTTATAGTTTATAGATCTTTTGTAATTCACAAAGCTTTATAAAGTAGAAATCCTCTGTGAGTCTGTTAAGAACCATTTGTCTAAAGTTAAACATAATAATAAAATAAAGTGTGTTTAAAATACTTTGTTAACTGGAAGTATCTCATCCTTGGGAGAGAGGGGACCCACCACTCAAGCTGTCAGTACTGGCAGCTAAACCATGCTGCAGAGGCTAGACAGGAAAGTGAATTACCTTGAAGATCAGGTGGATACATTATAAACTCCCTATAGTGAGGGTATCCATAGAGATCTATATCAAATAAAGCTTAAAAACTGCCTTCACATTTCAGCTTGCCAATTCTGAAATTCACGAAGTCATGGGGAGAACATGCAAACACTCTACAGACAGGGGTGAGAGTAGAACCCGATCATCGGCACAGTAAAGCAACACACTCACCTCTTCACTATAGTGCTGCTCCTAAGGCAGCTATGGGTTCATCTATAGGGATTGTCCCAGCACTGACGTTTGTGAAACTATTGAATCAATGTTGTTTATTTCCCTACCTCCTTCATCGCAAGGTTTGCTTTATTTTTCTATAAACACTGAGTAAAGCATTAAGAGAATTGTGCATGGACAACTGGCTTTTGCTAAAAGTGCTCCTCTAATAGAATTCAAGCCAGTTCCATATTAGAACCTTCAAAGTGGCTCCTCCTTGTTTTCCATCATAACTTTGGAGCAGGATTGAGAGCGGACAAAATGTTATTGTTAGAAATGAACAGGCTGAAAATCCCCCACCCCCACCCCTATAGAGTAGATTCCAGCCATCTCTGTATCTTCTTCTTTGACTGTTATGACTATTTGGTTTCACTTGCTAAATGGTCTCCTTATTGATATTCCTGGCAAGTACCTATCTCATACTATAAGAATTTGGGTGTTTCTCAGGGAATTCATGAAACACAATATCAGAGGATGTTTATTGTTAAGCAGTATGCATCTATGCACATTAATTGTTTAATTGCCCTGATGAAAAGTTTCAATCTGAAATGAGAACAATTCCTTTCCCCAGTAGATTTCCTCCAAAAGTGTGTTTGCTCCAATATTCCAGCATCGGCATTTTCTTGTGCCTCCATGCATACTAATTAGTCTGGGAGTCAAATATAAACAGAACAGACGCCTATCTCACTATAAATGCTTCATGGATGCTTGCTGGCAATGTTCCCCTGATTTGTAATGACCAGTGTGCACAAAAATCCTGTGCAGTGCAGTTTTTTGCCTGGTGACAACAACATGTGCACACTGAATAATTTCTTCAATAAAAATAGCACAAATAAGCCAGTTCTAAAATCTGCAGACAAATCATCGCAAACTCCACATTGTCAACACTGTCCACACCAGAACCGGGAAAAGGAAATGTGATTGTGTATGATTGTGAAATGTACTCAACCTGCCAATGAGGTAAAGGGTGACAACCTTTCACGCACAGTTTAAATTCCTTTGCGCACTGGTAGCAAAAGATCGCACCAGTGCACACTCCTTAAGAGGGTAAGTTGGTTGCTGGGCAAGTCAATAGGGTAAATCAACAGTGTTGTGGACATGGTGCGCTTTGATGATTTAAATCTGAACATGTCCATGTATAACTAAGGATCCTACATACCAAGGCCATTAGCTATACAATAATCCTTCAGATGCTAATGTTAGCTTCTTCTGGTCTCTTCTGGCAATTATATACAGTCACTTAGAAAGTATGAAGCTGCTCAGACCCTCCTAGATAGTTTGCAAAGTGTGAGAAAATTTCATAGAGAAGTGTTGATAGATTTTTGTTGAAGACTTGAAGAGTTCTCCAATGTTTCTCAAAATCCTCTTCAAATGCTATATAATCGCAATCTGCAAGTGACTAATGAAAGTGTGTTTTAAGAAGAACTTGAAATTCTCTGCTCCTTGTTCTTTGTTTCTTTTTGGGAGCTTATTGGAAGAATAGTTAAATGAAGAAGTATTTGCCAAAATAGCACCCCAGGAGAATTTAATTGCTTTAATGAGCAGCTTTCCTGAGCAAGTCCCATCAACTCTGTCAAGATTGTAGCTTGAGTTAAGTGATCAGTAAATCATCTTTCCAGTTTAAGGTTCACTTTGGCCATTCTAGAGGCCAAAGTATTTGGAGGAAAATCACACTCCTTAGAACTATGCAGCCAAGTATACAAGGGTTGTTCATGTCATTGGGTCAAAATACAATAGCAAAATACTTGTATTTCTGTCAGTTCACTTGAATTTGTCCAAAAAAGAGACATCCCACTCTCTTCTTTTAGATTTTTTTTATTGCTTTAGTTACCTGCCCCCAGCCTCCTAGGGAATAGGAAGCTGCATTTTCTCAGAAGTTATCTGATAATTCTTCATTACCATTGACTGTAAAGGTCCCAGTGAAATGGTCTAAAGATTGTTAATGTAGTTTCTCAGGATTCACAAAGACTTTCTGCCGAAGTTATAACTTGGAAATTCTTCTGATTTTGTTTAACCTGTAATGGAACTTTTGGTAAAATGTGTGCAGAAACAGTCACAATTATTTGTTTTATTTTATTACATATCCTTTTCATTTTAATAACTGCTTTTTACATTATGATGTTCCATTTTTATTCTGTAATTTACCCTAGATAATGTCCTCTGCTAGTTAAGCTCATGCCAGAGGCAATGGTGTAGGCAGGTGCAATTACATTTAAAAGATATCTGGACAGGTTTATGGATAGAAAAGGGTTTAGAAATGTAGGCCAAATGCAGACAAATGAGTCTAGCTTAGTGAGACAACTTAGTAAGCATAAATGATTTGGGCCAAATAGACTTGTTCTTGCTATTTAATTCTATGACTCAATAACTCTATGAACCTTCAACCAGAATGAAACCAGAAGGCAGTCATCAGCCTCTGAGAACCATTTCTAATACTAGGTAGAATAATATTGGTTCTACAGTGTTGGCTTTAGGAACCCATTTCCTTAATCCTATTGTCTTCATCAACAGAATAGAGTTCCGTTTCACTAATGTGCAACCACCATGTGAAGATATGTGCCAAACATTGTTGTAAATACTATTTATTGTTGTAATAGTCACTTTAACTTGTTTACAGAAATGACAATGACCAAGGCACAAACTGGGAGGGAGAAAGCATGAACTCATTGCATGGTTGGAGCATTTGAAAGTGCAGCTTCACTCAGTTTCTGCCTATTTTAAAAGAAAGGTCTACTCACAATAATTGAAACACAATCCCTATAGTTGACCTGCAAAAGTGAAAGGTACACTAGCTCTCTAATGAGTGGGGTGACAGTCCTGGGCCACAGAGAATGCAGAGCATGGGATCAGAGACCTGGAGTCAGGGAGCGAGTCATTGAAAAGGTACTTGCAGAGGCTGAGGAATCACAATGATTTTTATGGTGGATGAGAACTAGAACTCTGCCAGTATGCAAATTCCAGCAGCTTGCATTTGCTGTTATGTTTTACATTGCCTTTGTGTGCTCAATGCATTTGGCTTTTTGATTGTGAAACTGATTAAAAGATCCTTCAATCTAAGTTAACTTTCACAGGTGGAGCTGGAAAAACATACGCAATTTGATAAGGTTCTGTAACCCAAGTAGAAATGTTTTATGCTGCCTAAAATCTCATTTAATAAAGCGATATTTCATCAGCTTCAGTCCACCCTGCACAACACAGTGCTATCACAAACTTTGAACACTGTGATCCTGTCTTTTTTATCCCTTCTAGAGAATGTTACTGGAGAGCGAATCATTCAGTTGTAAATGCTGCAAATATCATGTTGATAGGCAGAGAAAATGTTTGCACATTCTACCCTCCCATTCCAAAGCTTATTACCAAAATATGAAAGAGTCAATTCTTTTTAAAATGAAATTATACATCAATGGACTTAATTATTTGCAAGTTAATACCAAATATTACAGTACCTGTTATGTAGTGTGAGTGAAATCATCTTGGAATTGTATTAATAAAGTGTAAATACAGACTCCTACATGAATTCATGCTAAACCATGAATTTCTAACAATTTCATAGGAGAATAAACTTTTGTTTATTCTAAATGTCTAATGATAACACTACAATAATCTTGGCTAACTTAGCTGAAAACAATTATCTTGTAGTCAGTGAAAAGAACATGGTAAATTTGATTGGTCAGTATTTTTAGCTTTCGAGTATGAAATGGAAAGATGCAATTTTAAAATAGTATCTTGTATCAGGAAGGATAGAAAAATATTAGTGACATTTTTCTGCCAGCAAAATAAACTGACATCCCTTTTAATTTTTATTTATAGCCCTGTCTACCTTAACTGGAAGATCTCCAAGCCAATGATGAAGTGCAACTTCTTTTCTGGTGTCATGGTAAAACATGTACAACAGTAAGTCGGTAATCTAATTATCTCCATAAATCAGAAAATCCTACAACGTTGATTTTATTATAACAAAAAAGCATGTACATTACTTTTCTCCCCAGTTAGTTTTATTTATTAGTAACTATTGTCCGCTTTTGCAATGGGATCTCACAGTGAAATGCTTTTGCTTCTAAGATGTCAAGGGCTGTCAATGATCCACTGAGATGTCTTTCTATGCCATTTGTACTACAACTAATAGGAACACAAATATTTATGATGCAAGAAACTCAAATTTTGTTTACAGATGCATTGTGGTCTCCTTCAGCTAAAATAGAAATGAGCATAGATGAATTTGGACAAGTGTGAAGCCCTAGATTTTGGGCACTCACTTTAGTATAAGGAACTAACAATAGGAAATGTCCCACTTTCTCATATATACCCACCTCCAAGAAAAACAAGGTCTGAAAAACCATGTTTTTAAATGAATGCTTGATGTGCTTGCTTAACATTCTCTGCTAGATTTCAAGTTTAATCTTTCTACCATTTTCATTGATGTTAAAGTCTGTATTAATAAGATTCTGCTTATGTAATGAATTGTGTGAGTCAAAAGCAATATCACTGATTTACATCTATGTAGCTCCTTTAAATATCAACGTGCTTCTCAGGTGTATGACAACCAAAAGTGGAAGCCCATCCAAAACAGGAAAATATATTAGAGGTTCTAAAATTTTGATAAATTAGATCAGTTTTGGCAAGGTTCAAAAGAAGAAAAGGCAATAAATTGGAGAGCTGGGATACTTTAAGCAGTAATTTAAACAGCAACATCCAAAGATTGTATCTCAGTACCAGCAAAATTTCCAATATCTACATTGACATTTATGGATATACATCAAATGAATAATGTGCTTACAATATTAAATTACAGAGGAGAAATTTGAAGGCTAAAGCCTGTTTATTTTTTATCTTTTTATATTTTTGAAGTCATTTTTATGTTGTGAAGGTCACTTTATAGTTTATCCCAAACTACTCCACAACTAAAGAGGAAGATACTCAATCCCTTGGAGCATAAAACAAACTGCTGGAAGGACTCAGTAGGTCAGGCAGCATCTGGTGAGGCAATTGAATGGTTGGTGCTTCAGGTCGGATGAAATTTATCCCAGGTTACTATGGGAAGCAAAGGGAGATATTGCCAAGTGTTTGTCTATGATTTTTAAATCTTTGCTGGCCACAAGCGATGTATCAGAATACAGGAGCTTGGCAAATGATATCTTCCTCGAGAGCATAGCAGGGAAAAGCCTGGCGATTATAGACCTTTGAACCTCACATACTGTGAGTAGTAGGGTAACATTAGTAATAACATACTGTAAGTAGATTCATGACCTGGATCAACACTTTGATGTCAGGTGAATACTTCAAGGACTCCATTGGGCAACGGCAAATCAGGGCCACCCACCTTGGAACTGCTGTGGACAGGATCCCAGGTGAAGATTGATCTAACCCCTTCTCCCGAACAGACAGGCTCACGTCTGCCCCTCCTGGGCCACACTCAAGCCAATTGGACAGCCGCAAATAGACACAGAAGTTGACTTGCCGAAACAGCACGAACACTGCACTGATGGGATGCCCAATAAACCCCAGCTTGCCTCTGTAGTGCCCAATCCAGGCCATTCTCCACCGGGCCCTCTCACCAAGACCTGTCATAGTTTTCCCATCGTCCATTGATGTGTGCACAAGCTTGACGAAAAACAATGAGAAGCGTGAAGAGAAAAACACCCGTCATATGAAACAACAACAACAACACCAAGTAGTAGGGAAGCTAATGGGGAAAATTCTGAAGGAGAGATTGAAATTTGGAGAATTTTGATAGCAATAATCAACACGACTTCATCAAAGGAAGCTCTTCTCTCATCTACTGTATCTGACTCAAATATTTGAAGTAGCGAAATGTTTTGATGAGGACTATATTGTGATTTACATAGACTTCATGAGAACATCCCTAATAGAAGTGCCTATGGGATCCAGGGCAAGTTGGTAAATTAGATCCACAACTGGCTTGGCAATAGGAGACTGAGGACTGTTTATCTGATTGCCTGCCTCAAACTACTGGTGTTCCTAAGGGGACCCTTGCTCTTTGTAATATATGCTTTATTAGATACCTTCTCCCTGTCAGCCTGAACCAGTCTGACCATTCTCCTCTGACCTCTCTCCTTAACAAGGTGTTTTTCAACCTCAGAACTGCCACTCACTGGAAGTTTTTTTTCCACACTGTATCTATAACTTTTAGAGTTTGCTGTGCGTGAAAATCCCAGGAGATCAGCAGTTCCTGAGATACTCAAACCACCATAAAACCATAAGACCATAAGACATGGAGCAGAATTAGGCCATTCAGCCCATTGAGTCTGCTCCGCAATTCCATCATGGCTGAACCCAGGTCCTACACAACCCCATACACCTGCCTTCTTGATAAGACCATCTGGCAGCAACAATCATTCCACGGTCAGTCACTTAGGGCACATTACTACCCCATTCTAATGTTTGGTCACACCAACAACTGAACCTCTCGACCATGTCTGCATTGAGTTGCTGCCACATGCTTGGCTGATTCAATATTTGCATTAACGAGCAGTTGTGTGGGTGTACCTAATAAAGTGGCCACCGGGTGTACATATGAATGACATAGGTGTACTGTAGGACCCACGATCACAAAGTTGAACATTCACAGATGTCACAAAGATTGTTGGAGAGGCTGACAGTATTGAGGATAGCCTTAGGCTGCAGGATGGCATTGATGTGTTGGTGAAGCAAGCTGAAAAACGGCAGGTGAAATTTAATCCTAGTAAGTGTGATATATTTTGCAAATAATAATGAGACCACAACATACACGATAAATGGTTGTGAGCTAGGGAGTGCTGAGGAACAGCAGCTAATGTGGATGTCCAAAAACCCCGAAGATGCAGCATATATAGATCACACAATTAAGAAGGTATATGCGATACTGGTCTTCATCACTTGAAGGTCTGACAACAGAAGCAGGGAGGTTACAATTGTACAAGTATTGAACTGGCCTTAACTGGAGCCTGGTCACCACGTTGTAGTAAGGATGGGGTAACACTGGGGAAGGTACAGAGGAGGTCCACTGACATGTTGCTTGGAAAGGAGCTATTCAGGTTTTGGAGGAGAGACTGGAGAAGCTAGGTCTGTTTTCTCTGGAGTAGAGAAGCTAAGAAGGGACATAACTGAGGCATATTAAATTTGAGGTGTATAGATAGGGTAAACTGCAAGAAAATGTTGTTTATGTGAGGGCTAGATAAAACTGGGGTATGCAGATTGAGAGTAAGGGAGAAGGAATTCAAAGGGAATATGATGAGAACCTTCTTCGGCCAGAGTTCAAAGTTCAAAGTAAATTTATTGTCAAACTGTGCACATTTTGCCTATAAAAAGTATTCAACTCCCTTGGAAGTTTTCATGTTTTATTGTTTTAAAACATTGAATCACAGTGGATTTAACTTGGCTTTTTTTTATGCTGATCAACAGAGAAAGGTTCTTTCGTATCAGTGAGAACAGATGTCTACAAAGTGATCTAAATTAATTACAAGTAAAAAACATAAAATAATTGATTACATAAGTATTCATCCCCTTTTAATACAACACACAAAATTATCACTTGCGCAGCCAATTGGTTTTAGAAGTCACATAATTAGTTAAATAGAGATATGCTTTTGGAGATCCGTGTGCAGTCAAGGTATTTCAATTGAGCATAGTAAAAGTACACCTGTATCTGGAAGGTCCAGCTGCTGGTGAGTCAGTATCGTGCCAACAACTACACCATGAAGATAAAAGAAAACTCCAAGCAACTCTGCGAAAATGTTATTGAAAAGCATAAGTCAGGAGATGGATACAAGAAAATTACCAAGTCACTGAATATCCCTTGAGATCATCAAGAAATGGAAAGAATATGGCACAGATGCAAATCTACCTAGAGCAGGCTGTCCTCAAAGGAAGGGGACTAGTGAGGAGGCCACCAAGAGACCTATGACAACTCTGGAGGAGTTACAAGCTTCAGTGGCTGAGATGGGAGACTGCACATACAGTAACAGTTGCCCAAATGCTTCATCAGCTGCAGCTTGATGGGAGAGAGGCAAAGAGAAAGCCACTCTGGAAAAAAACTCACATGAAATCTCAGGCAGAATTTTCCAGAAAGCATATGGGAGACTCTGAAGGTTCCATGGTCTGAGAACACAAAAGTTGAGCCTTTTGGCCATTAGACTAAACACTATGTTTGGCATAAGATAAACACCGCACATCATCAAAAACACATCTCCCCTACCATGAAGCATGGTGCTGGCTGCATCTTACTGTGGGGATGCTTCACTGTAGCAGGCCCTGGAAATCTTGTGAAGGTAGAGGATAAAATGAATGCAGAAAAATGCAAGAAAATCTGGAGGAAAACCTGATGCAGTCTGCAAGAGAACTGCAACTTGGAAGAAGATTTGTTTTCCAGCAAGACAATGATCCCAGAAAAATAAATCCAAAGCTACACAGGAATGGCTTAAAAGCAACAAAGTTAATGTCCTGGAGTGGCCAAGTCAGAGTCCAGACCTCAATCCAATTGAGAATTTGTGGCTGGAAAAGAAAAGGGCTGTTCACTCACAATCCCCATGCAATCTGACAGAGCTTGAGCAGTTTTGTAAAGAAGAATGAGGGAAAAATTGCAGTGTCCAGATGAGCAAAGCTGACAGAGACCTATCCACACAGACTTAAGTCTGTAATTGCTGCCAAAGATGCATCTACTAAGTATCTAACTTGAAGGGAGTGAATATTTATGTAATCAATTATTTTGTGTTTAATAATTGCAATAAATTTAGACAAATTTGTAGAAATTTACTTTCACTTTGAAACAAGAGTCTTTTCTTTTGATCAGTATCAAAAAAACCAAATTAAATCCACTGTGATTCAATGCTGTAAAACAATAAAACATGAAAAGTTCCAAGGATTTGTTTTCTTGCAGGCATGTTGAGTAAATCCAAAAAACACAATATTGTGGTGACCCATTTCCTGGTACATCCGAACCGGCTCACAATTAGATAGCCTACGGGGGTTTGCGAGCACAGAGCTTTGGAGCCTCTGTGCCACGGGGGGCAGGTTGAGGGAGGCTTAAAAATGAGGCTGAGGATTTCGAATACAGTTTTTTCCTTCGACTGCAGTTACCGACTCCGTGTCGTAATTTTAGCGCTGCGTGTAGCACACCGCTATAATTGGTGACCCCGACGGTCCAAACGATTTTTGGACGAGAAATGACCGACGCCACCTCTGTTCATGCGGTTTCATTGAAACTGCCGGGTTTCTGGACACAGCGACTGAACCTATGGTTCCAGCAAGCCGAAGCCCAATTCCACGTTCGCCAGATCACCTCAGAAGACACCCGCTACCACTACGTGGTGAGCTCCCTCGACCAGGACACAGCGGCCCAGGTCACGGAGTTCGTACAGTCACCCCCAGCAGACGGCAAGTACACGGAATTCAAAGCCCTGCTCCTCAGGACTTTCGGACTCTCACGGCGCGAGCGGGCTGCCAGTTTACTGCACCTGGATGGCTTGGGCGACAGACCTCCTTCGGCTTTAATGAATGAGATGTTGTCTCTGGCCGACGGACACACACCCTGCCTCATGTTTGAGCAGGCATTCCTGGAGCAACTGCCCGAGGACATACACCTGCTGCTGTCCGACGCGGATTTCAGTGACCCCCGGAAGGTGGCAGCCCGGGCGGACTTGCTGTGGAACGCCAAAAAGGTGAGCGGGGCGTCCATCGCACAGATCTCCCAGCCACGCTCCCGGCAGCAAACCAGTCCAGGCCCGGCCGCAGAGCCCGCCAAACCCCAGCCCAAGGAACACTGGTGCTTCTACCACCAGCGGTGGGGCGCAGAAGCCCGCCGTTGTCGCCCGCCCTGCAAGTTCCCGGGAAACGCCAGGGCCAGCCACTGCTGATGGCTACGGCGGCTGGCCATCAGGATAGCCTCCTGTATGTGTGGGATAGAAGGTCGGGACGCCGGTTTTTGGTCGATACTGGGGCTGAGATCAGCGTTTTACCTCCGACAAGTTACGACACCCGCAGCAGGGCACCGGGTCCTCCCCTGAGGGCCGTGAACGGCAGCACAGTAAGGACCTATGGCACCCGTCAGGTGCAGCTACAGTTCGGCTCCAGCCAGTTCACGTGGGACTTCACACTGGCCGCTGTAGCCCAACCGCTTTTTGCGGGCTCACAGCCTACTGGTTGACCTGCCCAGGAAGAGACTGGTACACGCCGAGACCTTTCAGACGTTCTCCCTGGGTGCCGCCCAGCTGCCAGCCCCTCACCTCGGCTCCATCACGCTGTCCGACAACGACTTCACCAGGGTCCTGGCGGATTTCCCATCGGTTCTGGCACCGCAGTTCACAGCGGCCATGCCCAGGCACGGCATACAGCACCACAGCCCGACCCAGGGACCACCCCTCCACGCCCATGCTCGGCGGCTTCCCCCGGACAAGCTCCGACTAGCGAAGGAGGAGTTCCAGAGGATGGAGGAATTAGGGATCATCCGGCGGTCCGACAGCCCATGGGCCTCCCCCCTGCACATGGTGCCCAAAGCGACGGGAGGCTGGAGACCATGCGGGGACTACCGCAGGCTGAACGAGGCTACCACACCGGACTGCTACCCTGTGCCGCACATTCAGGACTTTGCAGCAAACCTGCACGGCGCACGGATCTTCTCCAAGGTAGACCTCGTCCGAGGGTACCATCAAATCCCGATGAATCCTGACAACATCCCCAAAATGGCTCTCATCACCCTGTTTGGCCTTTTTGAGTTCCTCCGCATGCCGTTCGGCCTGAAGAATGCCGCAGACGTTCCAGCGGTTAATGGACGCGGTGGGACGGGACCTGGACTTCGCGTTCATCTATTTGGACGACATCCTCATAGCCAGCAGCAGTCGTCAGGAGCATCTGTCCCACCTCCGTCAACTCTGCACCTGACTGAGTGAGTACGGTCTTACAATCAACCCCGCCAAATGCCAGTTCGGACTCGATACCATTGACTTCCTGGGCCACAGGATTACTAAAGATGGGGCAACCCCTCTGCCCGCTAAGGTAGATGCGGTCCGCCACTTCCCCCGACCCACCACGATCAAAGGCCTTCAGGAATTCGTAGATATGGTCAATTTCTACCACCGCTTCCTCCCTTCAGCTGCCCGGATCATGCGCCACCTGTTCGCCCTGATTTCGGGTCCGAGCAAGGACATTACCTGGGACGAGGAGTCCGCCACCGCTTTCGTTCAAATGAAGGAAGCTTTGGCGATCGCTGCAATGCTAGTACATCCCAGAATGGACGCCCCTACCGCCCTCACAGTGGACGCACCTAACACGGCAGTCGGTGGGGTGCTGGAGCAACTCTCATCGCAGGTCGCTGGCAACCCCTGGCGTTTTTCAGCAAACACCTGCGGCCACCCGAGCTCAAGTACAGTGCTTTCGACCGGGAACTGTTGGCGCTCTACCTGGCAATCCGGCATTTCAGGTACTTCGTAGAAGGTCGGCCCTTCACCGCGTTCACGGACCACAAACCGCTTACCTTTGCGTTTACGAAAGCGTCCGACCCCTGGTCGTCCCGCCAGCAACGCCACCTGTCCTACATCTCTGAATACACGACGGATGTCCGGCACGTCGCGGGTAAGGACAATGTCATGGCGGATGCGCTCTCTCGCCCTACCGTTCATGCCCTTTCCCAAGGGGTAGACTTTGAGGCACTGGCAGAGGCGCAGCAGGCGGATGAAGAGATTCCGAGTTACAGAACCGCAGTCTCCGGTTTGCAGCTCCAGAACCTCCCCGTAGGCCCGGGTGAGAGGACCCTACTCTGTGACGTCGCCACCGGCCAGCCCCGTCCCGTCGTCCTGACAGCCTGGCGGCGCCGTGTTTTCGACTCCATTCATAACTTGGCGCATCCCTCCATCCGGACAACTGTCCGGATGGTTTCCAGCAGGTTCGTTTGGCACGGACTCCGCAAACAGGTCAGTGAATGGGCCAAAACGTGCATGCACTGCCAAACAGCCAAGGTGCAGCGGCACACCAAAGCCCCACCGCAGCAGTTCCATCCCGCCCACCGGCGTTTCAACCACATTCATGTGGATATCGTGGGGCCCCCTGCCAGTGTCGCGCGGAGCACGGCACCTCCTGACTATTGTGGACCGGTTCACAAGATGGCCAGAGGCGGTCCCGCTCACCGACACCACCTCCGAATCTTGCGCCCGAGCCCTGATCACCACCTGGATATCTCGCTTTGGTGTACCGGCCCACATTACTTCCGACAGAGGCGCCCAGTTCAGCCTGTGGTCAGCTATGGCCAGCATTTTGGGGACTCAGCTGCACCACACAACTGCCTACCACCCACAGTCGAACGGGCTAGTGGAGCGTTTCCACCGTCACCTGAAGTCAGCCCTCATGGCCCGCCTGCGAGGAGCCAACTGGGCGGACGAGCTTCCCTGGGTCCTACTCGGCATCCGCACAGCGCCCAAGGACGACCTGCACGCCTCGTCGGCCGAGTTGGTATACAGCGCGCCCCTGGTCGTCCCCGGGGAGTTCCTACCAGCCCCACGGGGGCAAGAGGAAGATCCCGCAGCAGTCCTGGGCAGACTACGCGAGAAGCTCGGTAACCTGGCCCCCATACCCACTTCACAGCACGGGCGGAACCCGACCTGCGTACCCAAAGACCTGCAGAACTGTAAGTTTGTGTTTGTACGAAGGGGCGGGCATCAGCCACCGCTGCAGCGGCCATATGAGGGGCCGTTTATGGTGCTCTGGAACAACGGGTCCATGTTCGTGCTGGACGTTGGGGGGAAAGAGGAGGTTTTCATGGTGGACCGCCTCAAACCGGCCCATGTGGACCTGGCACAACCGGCCGAGTTTCCGGCGCCTCGGCACAGAGGCCGACCTCCCAAGCAGGTTCCGGCCCAGACTGTGAACAATGGGGGGTCTATTGCCGGTTCTGGGGTGGGGGGTTATGTGGCGACCCATTTCCTGGCACATCCAAACCGGCTCACAATTAGATAGCCTACGGGGGTTTGCGAGCACAGAGCTTTGGAGCCTTTGCGCCATGGGGGGCAGGTTGAGGGAGGCTTAAAAGTGAGGCTGAGGATTTCGAGTAAAGTTTTTTCCTTCGACTGCAGTTACCGACTCCGTGTCGTAATTTTAGCGCTGCATGTAGCACACCGCTACAATATAATCAATGAAAGACAACACCCAACAGAACAAGCACACAACCAGAGTACAAAAGACAACAAACTGTGCAAATACAAAGAAAAAAATATTATTAATAATAATACATAAATAAACAAGCAGTAAATGTCATGAGATGAAGCGTCCTTGGAAGTGAGTCTATAGGTTCTAGGAACAGTTCAGTGACGGGATAAATGAAATTGAGTTCCCTGGTTCAAGAGCCTGATAGCTGAGGCTCTGATAACTGTTTCTGAACCAGGTGGTGTGGGTCCTGAGGCTCACATACATTACGCCTGATGTCAGCAATGAGAAGAGAGCATTGCCTGGGTGGTGGGTCCTTGATGATGGATGCTGCTTTCCTGTGACAGTTCTCTGTATAGGCATGCTCAGTGGTGGATAAGGCCGTAGCTACTGCTTTTTGTGGGAATTTCTGTTCAAGGGCATCAAACCAGGCTAGGCCTCCACTATACATCCATAAAACATTTAAATGTCACGCGGAGTCTTCACAAACTTACAGTGAGTAGGGGCACTGTTGTGCTTCCTTTGTACTTATGTGCTGGGTCCAGTACAAATCCTCGGAAATGTTAACACTGAGGAATTTAAAGTTGCTGTCCCTTCCCACCTCTAATTCCCTGATGAGGACTCCAGTATCATCCTCATGAAGTCAATAACCAGCTCCTTGGTCTAGCTGACATTGAGTCAGTTGTTGTTATGCCTCCATTCAGACAGATTTTCAATCTCCTCCTATGTGCTGGTTTGTCACCATCTTTGATTCAGCCTGTGACGGTGGTGTCATTGGCAAATTTAAATACAGCACTGGAGCTGTGCTTAGCCTGACAGTCATTAGCATAAAGTGAGTAGAGGAGGAGGATAAACAAAAAGTCCTTGTAAAAGCAGTGAGTACCAGGACTGCACTGTTTGAGGGAGAGGTGGAAGTAGGGTTGCTGAGGGAGTAGACAATGATCACGCTGTTGAATGTAAGAGGTGGTAGGTAGACTCACTCTTGATTCCTAGTACTAGTATGATATGGATGTTAATTGAATATTACAGAAATGTCTCTACACAGATTATTAAATCTTAGATGCTGGTCATTGTAAGTAATACTAATTTTCTTCCTCCCTAAAATAATACTCCTAAGACCATAAGACCATAGGAACAGAATTGGGTCTGTTCTGCCATTCTGTCATGGCTGATCCTGGATCCCACTCAACCCCATACACCTGCCTTCTCGCCATATCCTTTGATGCCCTGACTGATCAGGAAACGATCAACTTCCGCCTTAAATATACCCACAGACTTGGCCTCCACCACAGTCTACAGCAGAGCATTCCACAGATTTATTACTCTCTGGCTAAGAAAATAAATTTCTCCATACCTCTGTTCTAAAAGGTCACCCCTCAATTTTGAGGCCTCTAGTTCTGGATAACCCCTCCATCGGAAACATCCTCTCCACATCCACCCTATCTAGTCCTTTGAACTTTCGGTAGGTTTCAATGACAATTCTTCTCATTTTAAGTGCTGCCCTCATGCCTTGGCAAAGCTTTAAGTGTTACCTTCCTAAAAATCTGATTTAAACAGAGGCTTGTTCTTGTTTGCTTTAAAATACTTCAAATCCCACCCAAATTTGTACTGTAATATTGGTGAGAATTTACAGGCCAATATTGTGCTAACTTCAAAGACCTGTTTGTAATCTGAAATAACACATAGCTAAAATGGAATACTGTTTATTCCTGTCCTAACTTCTATCAAAGATAGGAATTCAATGGTTGCACTTGAAATTTGCAACATCATTCATTGTAAGAGGACCTTGAATGACTATTTCCTCAATAAGTTTCAGTGCTAAGCACACTTCATCAGAACTATATGCTGAGGGCTGTGTTGTAAATCATTTGTAATTGATTCTATTATCACTGTTCTTATGAGTTCTATTCTCAGTATCTCCATGTATTTGTCAGTGGTTTAATAACTCTAAACTGTTTATGCCAACACACATTGTTGTAATGGTGTGATATTTTTAGGGTTTGTTGACAGCTTAAATGATTTATATGACCTAATTAGAGATAAAATGTTGCATACAATTCCATGTGTGCCAAATTCAAGAATAGGACTGCCTGTTTATGGAGACCACTGCTTTTCAGCAGTAAATAATCCCTGAAGCCTCCATGTTTCAGAACGGATGTGTCACTGCTAGCATCTATGACTCAAACGACCATCCCAAGGTACTTAATAGAGATAAAAACAAAACTATGAGAGCAAACTACAGAAGAAAACAGAAGATAAACGAATAACGACTCAATTAGGAGGTTCGGTTTGAAAGGAGTGCCTCAAAGGAGAGTGAGAAACAGTGATTTTTATTGAGTAAAGTCCTGAACTTACAATGAAGATAGCTGAAACTGGACCGCCAACAGTGAGCAGTTAAAATGCCAAAAGAACAAGAGGTCAGAATTGGAGAGATCTTATTGGGCTATCAGTAAGGGTAGGGAATGTGAATCTGGGTTAGGAACATGTCTAGAGAGGCACTGTAAACAAAGGTGATGGTTTTAAAATCAATTCCGTCAAAGAAAGGCGCCATTGTCAGCAAGCACAGGCATTACAGGAGAAAGAAATTTAGAGCAGGACAATGGGAAGAAGAGGGGAGGCTGATGAGGAAAGGTTTGGTGGAATCAAATGCAACAGAAAGGTGGAAAGCTATACAGCCCAGCTTCAGATTCAGATTCATTCATTGATCACAGGTATATCGAAGCATACTGGGAAATGCATCATTCGCATTGACAACCAACACAACCCATGCATGTGCTGGGGCAGCCCACACTTTCCAGAGCTGACATGCATGTTACAGCATAGCACGTTCACCATGTTTGCAGAGCTACACAAGCAACAACAAAACAACAGCAGCAAAGCTATCCCCTTTCCTCCTCACCACACAAGCACACACACAGTCAGTCCTCTGCCCTCAGGGCAGCCTATCTCCAGGCCTCCAGCCACTAGTGGACAGGATTAGGACTTCGACTCACAGGCTCATAGACGCAGGATGTTCTTCACTGACTCCAGGTCACATCCCCTCGAAACTCACCACTAAGCTCCAAGACCCGGGCTTTGATAGCTCCGTGTGCATTTGGAACCTTGATTTCCTCACTGGCAAGCTCCAGTCAGTGTTAATGGGCAACAAGTCACCATCGGCACAGGTGCACCACAGGGCTGTCTGCCTAGCCCTCTGCTCTGCTCATTTCATACTTCAGACAGTCAGGCTAAGCACAGCTCCAATACCATATTTAAGTTTGCTGGCAACACCACTGTCATTGGTCGAATCAAAAGAGGTGACAAATCAGCAAGTAGGAGGGAGTTGAGTTTTGCCACAACAACAACCTCCCACTAAACGTCAGCAAAAACAAAGAGCTAACTATTTATCACATGAGGAAGAAGCCAGAATTCCATAAACCATTTCTCATTAGAGGAACAGAGGCTGAGATTCAAACAGGCAAAGGAAATCCCAGCTAGATTCTCAATTAGTTCTTGTTGGTTAAGAGCTGTCCAAAATAAGTGACTGTCCTTGTTAACCAAGGCCCAATTAACCAGAATCCACTGCATTTCAAAAGCATTTGTTCATGAATCATCGTATGGATAGTGTTAAGAATAATTCACTTAATTGATACAGTAAGCTGTATTAAGATGACCTTGCATGATCATCTAACTAAAGGAATACAGTGCAGAGAAGCAAAAAGTAGTTGAATGGTTCTTTGAAACAAGATGCTCCACTTTGATGGGGAGGTAACAAGGTTGGTGGTACCAGAGCAGGAGAAGCAGCAGGAACCTTCCATCCACTTCGGAGACTGGGTCTCCTTGTACACACCACCAATGGGCCTCCAAATCAAAACTGCCCAGTAAAGGTAATGCTCAATTACTAATTTCAAGTGCTGAGGCCCAGGTTCACAGTTTCCAGACATAATGCTTGATCTCTGAGAGGAATCTTGATCAGGGGACAGCAGAAAACTCAGGGTGAAAAAGGGATGATGTGTGCTGCGAACCCCAGACGTTCACCTCCTTTACCCACCATTAAACTAAAGCAGAATATCAATGCTCATCTGCAGTTTCCAGTAGGATGTGTGTAGTGAGAGCGCTGTCAGCCATGCCCTGCTCGGATCGAGGTTACAATAGCAGATTCAAAGAGGCCCTGTCAGCTTAGAATGCGACGTCCAATGAAGGGTCTCAGGCCTAAAGTTTTAGCTTTGTTCCTCTTACCACAGATGCTGCCTGACCTGCTGAGTGTTTGCAACATCATGGCTATTTTGCATTTTCATTAGGTACGAGTATCCTGTAAAATAAAGTCAGCAAAAGCCAACTCTGACACAGAGATACAAACAAGAAAGGCTGAAAAGGGAAGAGGTCCAATGTAGTGAGTATATAGAGTTAGGAAAGAGGCTGAAGAGAAGAACCTCCAAGGTGGTGTTCACCAGCTTACTTCCAGTGCCAGGGGCTAGTGCTGGTAGGAATGGGATGATAGCACAAATGAATGACTGGTTGAGGAGATGATGCAGGGGACAGGGCTTCAAATCCTCAGATCATTGGGACCTTTTCTGGGAAAGGGATGACCTGTACAAGAGGGACGGTTGCACCTGAACTGGAAGGAAACAAATATCCTGGCCGGGAGGTTTACTGATGCTGCTTGGGACGGTTTAAAATAGTTTTGCAGGGGCTGGGATCCAGAGCACCAGGTCAGTATGTGAAAGATTGGACAGGAAGGTAGTTGTCAGGAAAAGTATTGAAAGGCTAAGTCAAAATAACAGTTATGGTGGGTCAGGTGGTTTGAAGTGTGTGTATTTTAATACTAGGGGTATATTGGGTAAGGGTGATGAACTTAGAGCATGGATCAGTACATGGAGAGCTACAACGTTTGGGCCATTTCTGAAACACGGTTGAGAGAGGAGCAGGAATGGGTGATTAATGCACCAGGTTTACAAAGTTTTAGAAAAGATAGAGAAGGAGGAAAAGCTGTGGGGAGTGGGGCAGAGTTGCACTACTATTCAGGACCAATGTCACAGGTGCACTGAGGTGAAACAATATGGAAGGTTCATGCTCTGAGTCCATTTAGGTAGCCCTCAGGAGCAGAAAAGGTGCAAACACACTGATGGATTGTACTACAGGCAGTCCAATGGCCAGCAGGACATTGAGGAACAGGTATATAAACAGATTAAGGAAATGTGTAAAAATAATAGGGTTGTTATCATGGGGGTTTTTAACTTCCCTAATGTAATGTAAAGATTGACATTAGGAAAGAAACTGTGATGAGTAGACTGGTAGGACTGAAGGCTAATAAATCCCCGGGTCCAGATGGTCTGCATCCGAGGGTTCTAAAAGAGGTGGCTCAGGAAATTGCGGATGCATTGGTAATCATTTTCCAATGTTCCTTAGATTCAGGATCAGTTCCTGAAGGTTGGAGAGTGGCTAATGTTATCCCACTTTTCAAGAAGGGAGGGAAGGAGAAAACGGAGAACTATCGCCCTGTTAGCCTAACGTCAGTCGTGGGGAAGATGCTTGAGTCCATTATTAAGGATGAAATAGTGGCACATCTAGATGGCAGAAATAGGATTAGGCCGAGCCAGCATGGATTTACCAAGGGTAAATCATGCTTGACTAATCTGTTGGAGTTTTTTGAGGGTGTAACAAGGATGTTAGACGAGGGTAAGCCAGTGGATGTTGTATACCTAGATTTTCAGAAGGCATTCGATAAGGTGCCACATAGGAGATTGGTGAGTAAAATCAGAGCTCATGGCATTGGGGGCAGGGTTTCAACATGGATAGAAAACTGGTTGGCAGATAGAAAGCAAAGGGTAGCAATGGGTGTTTCTTGGACTGGCTGGAGGTGACTAGTGGGGTACCACAGGGCTCTGTATTGGGACCACAGCTCTTTACGATTTATGTCAATGATCTAGATGAGGGCATTGAAAACTATATCAGCAAGTTTGCTGACGATACTAAACTGGGTGGCAGTGTGACATGCGAAGAGGACGTTAGGAGAATACAGGGAGACTTGGATAGGCTGGGTGAGTGGGCAGATACTTGGCAGATGTCATTCAATGTGAATAAATGTGAAGTTATCCACTTTGGAAGCAGGAACAAGAGGGCAGAGTATTGTCTGAACGGTGTAGAGTTAGGTAAGGGAGAAATGCAAAGAGACCTAGGAGTCCTAGTTCACCAGTCAATGAAGGTGAATGAGCAAGTGCAACAGGCAGTGAAGAGGGCAAATGGAATGTTGGCCTTTGTTACAAGGGGAATTGAATACAAGAGCAAGGATGTCCTTTTGCATTTGTACAGGGCCCTGGTGAGACCACACCTGGAATATTGTGTACAGTTTTGGTCTCCAGGTTTAAGGAAGGACATTCTGGCAGTTGAGGAAGTGCAGCATAGATTCACTAGGTTGATTCCTGGGATGGCAGGGCTGTCTTATGCAGAGAGATTGGAGAGATTGGGCTTGTACACGCTGGAATTGAGGAGATTGAGAGGGGATCTGATTGAAACGTTTAAGATAATTAAAGGATTTGATAGGATTGAGGCAGGAAATATGTTCCAGATGTTGGGAGAGTCCAGTACCAGAGGGCATGGATTGAGAATAAGAGGTCAGTTATTTAAAACAGAGTTGAGGAAGAGCTTCTTCTCCCAGAGAGTTGTGCAGGTGTGGAATGCACTACCTCGGAAGACGGTGGAGGCCAATTCTCTGGATGCTTTCAAGAAGGAGCTAGATAGATATCTGATGGATAGGGGAATCAAGGGATATGGGGACAAGGCAGGGACTGGGTATTGATAGTGAATGATCAGCCATGATCTCAGAATGGCGGTGCAGACTCGAGGGGTCGAATGGTCTACTTCTGCACCTATTGTCTATTGTCTATTGTCTAAACTGGGACCTTCTTGGTGTTTGGACGTGGCAGGGTGTGTTAAATGTGTCTGGGAGGGTTTCTTAAATCATATGTAGATAGTCTAACGAGAGGAAGGGGTGTACTGACCTGGTGCTGGGTAATGAGCCTGGCCAAGTGACTGGTCCATCAGTGGGTGAGAAGTTACGGAACAGTGACCACAACTCCTTGTTATAGATAAGGATAAGTGTGGTCCTTGCGGGAGAGTTTTAAAATGGAATAGGACAAATTACGTGGGTATTAGGCAGGAACTAAGAAGAGTTAATTGGGAACATCGTTCTCTGGGCAGGTCCACATTGGACATGTGGAGGGTGTTTAAAGATCAATTGCACAGAGTACAGGAAAAGTATGTTCCTGTTTGAAGTGATGGAAGGATTAAGTTAAGTTTGGATGTCCAGAGAAGTGATGAATTTAGTCCAGAAGTAAAAAGAAATGGATGTAAAGATTTTTTTATTGGAAGGATGTTGAGGCTTTGGAGGGGTGCAGATCTATAAAATTATGGAAGGCATAGATAGAGTAGACAGGGAGTGTTTGTTTCCCAGGGTAGACACATCTAACACCAGAGGACATGCATTGAGGTGAGAGGGATAGATTCAAGGGGGATGTAAGGGGTAAAATCTTTACTGCCTGGTATGGTGGTAGAGGCAAATACATTAGGGGATATTAAGAGACATTTAGATAGGAAGATGGAGTGATTCATTTTGAGGGTTCTTGATTTACTTTTTCGCTAGTTCAGCACACCATTGTGGGCTACAGGGCAATGGCTTCCGCTGTACTGTTCTATGTTCTGTGCTCATTCCATTCTATTTAACCAATTTTTTCTCAGGTTTTTTCACAGAAGTAAAAGTTAGAATCAAGCATTCACTGTAAATGAGGCAGTGAATTCCTCAATCAGCTGATGGTTGTACTTAGAACTAATGGTTTAGATTTTTCTGGGAAAATGTCAGTGTGTCTCACAATTCTAAAACTGTCTGCCTGCAGTTATGTGAAAGCAGAAGTCAGGAGATTACAACCAGTTGCTGACAAAACTGTACCATTAATGGTGGAATCCAGTGTTGGAAAGAAAAGTTGCACCATATACAGTGGGAATATTACTTGAAGATACAGCCTTAAAGTATCTTGCCCAATCATTTCATTGGCGTGGAAAGTTTGCTAGGGACTACATTAAAAATCGGTTAATTTTTGATTTTTTTTCAATCATCTAATTATTTTATTATTTTACTTTTAATGCTAGTTTTAATTTAAATTTTTTTTAATAATGGCTTATAAACATTCAGAAAAATTCAGAGCCATTGACAGAATTGACAGCTAGGCTAGCTGAGGTGAGGACCATGGCTTCACCAGCTGCCAAAGGTTCCTTCAATTGTTCCATGGATGGGCTTGTTCTGTCTTTCCACGGTGATGGTTCTTACATCGCAAAAGGCCAAGCTGTATAGGATATTGTTTCTGTACAATTACATATCAAATAAATAAAAGCACACACTCTGAGGTGAAGTTAGCGTGCATATTCACTTTGGAGAGACAGCAACAAATCAAAGCACATGGGTAAGTTATCAGTCAGTAATTACTGCCAAGGGGAGTCATTGTGCTAACAGAAATAGATTTGTACATTACAGGTCTCATCAAAATGAGTTGGGGTGGCTTCTCCTTGTAACTTCCCACCAAGGAATTTCACTGGTAAAGTGAAAACCTATCGTGGGGGTCAATAATGAACACGACAGAAGTTTTGATTATTTATGCAATTTCTGGGCCAATGTTTTATGTACAAATTAACCTAATAATCTATGTTTGCATGTAGTTCATTTAAATCATATCACTTTCCATGAACTCTTTTTAGTTTTCAATCTAATACATAAGATTTTTGATCTTTCTTTACCAGTCCCTCCTCACTAGAAAGCTATCTCACACACCACAGTTAAAGAAATCACCAACTTTCAATATCAAAGCAGATTTTTGTCTCAGAAATCAAATTAATAAAGTAAATCTTCGGTTCTGGGTATGGAATTGCAAGTCCCAAGCAATACAAAATACACCTTTGTTTCTTTGATACATATCTCTCCAAAGTTTCCCAATATCTTCTTGTTCTAATACTGCCAAAAGACACTTCAATGAATATTCTAAACTATAAGACATTTGCTAATATTTCTGAACTATGATACAATTTTAATCTCTGAAAGATATTTGAAAGAAATAAAATTTGTGTGATAATAGATAGCAAAAGACTGATCACATGATACAAAGGATTGAATAATGGCTACTTTTCAAATGCAAGGTAAGATGTTCTGATTGCTACATAAATAACCAACTAGACACAGTCTTTCTGACCTACTTTTCCTAAAGCATACCTGAGAAGTAGGGGAAGGCATTTACACCTCACCATTTTAATGCTTCTGAGAAATACAGGCTTCCTTTCTTGAAGCTCCTCCGTAACAGCTGATGATGGGTGTCTCCAGGAGTTTACCATCAGTGACCTGGCACCTGAACAAACATTAAGCAGCCTCTATTTTATTGATTAAGGAGATTAAAAGAAAGACCTCCCCCATAAAAGACAACTAAAGTCATCAGTAATCATTCAAAATTTATATTCATAAGATTCATAAAATGTAATAATCCTGATTAATATAGGCTCTAGGCCTCTCAGAGAGAAATTGGTTTTCAAAGGAAAAAAGCGGTCAAATTTTTTTTAAAATATGAACTTCCACATAGGGAGTAAATAATCTAGAATTGCTATGGTTATATGATTAGATCCTGCCGTACCAGATCCGTGGTCTTTACCCCTCGTCATTCCCACGGTTTTTGATGGGACACAAAGTGCTTTTGCTCCCTCCTGCATTTTCCACATGATATTCCAGTTGCTGTGCTCTTGCTACCACTCAGTTTAGCCATTGGCTTTGGAGCTTCAGCATATCCTCTTTTGTACTCACAGGGCAACTAGGCAGCAGACCCGGTAAAAAGACATTTAGAGTTATTAGTCGAATTGTTGGCATAACGAATATCTGGAGCTTGTACCTCGATACCTATACAATGGAAAATGCCTGCTTGCATTAACCCTATCTATACCCCTTATAATTTTGCTTCCCTCTATCAAATCTCCCCTCTTTCTCCATTGCTTCAGGCAATGAAGCTTCAAAGTGTTCAGCCTTTCCCTATAGTTGTAAATTTTCTCTGTGCTCCTTCAACCTTTTGTTCCCGTATTGCAGCTAGGTGACAAGGAACGCACACAATGCTCCGAATCTGGTCTCACCAACGTCTTATGTAACTTCATCATAACATCCCAACTCCTGTACTCAAAACTCTGAGTTATGAAGGCCATCCTATATCTTTGTGATCTTATCTACCTGTGACTCTGTTGTTGCCAACAATAAAATAAAATAATTCAAATATCTGAGCCCAGAACACACACACACACACACACACACACACACACACACTTATGACTCAAACATATTTTATTTAATTGTGCATGAGCAAAACAGCATGGCCTCTTTCACCCACACTGCTCGAAAGCCAGGACAGAAAGCTGCTATTTTTATGGAAAATTGGTTTATCAGTTACAGATATTGACCATATGGTAAATCGTATATGTCTGAATTCCTTTCGCACAAGATCAATCACCATTCACAATAGACGTGTTAACAGTCAATCGAAACTTCAAGCTGAAAACCGATGACATTTTGAAGTCAGTAAAGCAATTGTCCCCCAGTTGATGGTTGTATTTCACATCCTTCCATTATTCCTATCTCATCTGTGTTGTGGTAAGACAGGTCCGTAAGCTCAGTGAGTGGTCCACAGCAACCCAAGAGCAAAAAGAGACCACGTGGTTCCTCACTCTAACAGCACCATGACATCATCAGCTAGTACAACCACTGTCATACTACACACAAAACCTAACACAATAATACTCAGAATTATCAGCTCACCAGTTACTACCCAGTATATTACTGTAGTCCACCAACTCCCAGTGACCCATGGACCTTCAGCTTCCTCCCGAGGTGTGGTAATCATGGAGCTCAGCCCCTACTTTCCTGATCTTATTTACTGACCACTGGTTGTGATCAGCCAGGTGAGGAATGTTCCCAGACTCATTGGGGATGTGGGTGCAGCGCTCCTGACCAAAGGCTTCACCTCTCTCCACAAGCAGGTAGTCCAAGGGCATCTGCTTTTGCAAGGCCGCCATCAGAAAAGCCATCATCTCAGCTGTCGCTCTGCTCAGTGCATCCTCGGTATGCTTGAGCACTGCGGCCATCTTGTTTTCCAGCACCTCCATCACAGAGACCATGAGTATCCGTTCCTGGGACAGCCTGGCTATACCATCCAGGGGAAAGGTTGTCTCTGTCTCTGTGATATGAATCCTACTATGCCAACCTTCACGGTCAGGGTGCTCGTCTAGGTTATTAAGCTGATGCATGTATAGTACCTCGTACCCCAGATAGCAGCCTTCATGCCATACCAGGGAGAGCCACGGGGAGGCCCAGGAGCCACATATCCGGTGTGTACCATTTAGCATCCAGGGAGTGCTCACCTTCATGGCACCATTCGGATTCAACACAGTCATCCCAGCACATTGCCCCCACTCACAGCCGCTGTGCCCCTGTGGACTGGTTGGACCTGTGCTCATCACCAACACTCCTTCCCCTCCCCTGCTGGCAGAGGGATTACTCCCCAAGTCAGGAACCTTGGGATTAGGCAAGTCATAACTATGGAAGTACCAGCCCTTAAAACCCTTACTCCACCATGGAGTCACTGAGACTTATGTTCTGTAAGGCCAATCCCATACAATGGGGTGACGTTGACTAGAATGACTACTCCCTCCCTGCTCTCCCCAAACCAGACTGTCAAAACAAGAGAAGCTGGACAAGTTCCTCAAACAGTCCATCGTCAGTGAAGGGGATTGGTGTCAGTGGCACTCCTTCTGCAGCATGGGTCGGTGCCCTCATGCAGACCCAACAGTCCGAAGCATTGGTGTGGCTCACACACTCATACACCATCCATAGGAATGCACCCAAGCATCTCACACTGACCACCCTCATCACCACTGCCGCCCGTGTGCACCACTTTCCATTCTGTAATGTCGGGAGACACAAACTCTCTTCCTCTTGCTTACTCGCTGGGTATTTATCCCCTTTCCCCCAGTATTCCCCAATCCATGTGCCACAATCTCTCCTTGTTCTGGTGGCTGTGGGTGCTGCACCCAAACCTTCCCCGACTCCTCAGCCATCTCCCCTGCTTCCACCTTTGGAGGAGCTGACGCTGCCAAGTGCCGGGACCTCGGGGCCCCTCCCGGACCTGCTGGCCACGAGTTCAGGTCATCCACTGCCTGCTGTGGCACACACAACTGCTCCTGAAGGGTGAAGGTAGGGGGTCAATAACTTAATCTGCTGTTTAATTAGTCTGTTCAATCAGTGGATAGTTGGGAATGAGGAACGCCCACTGAACGCCGGAATTCACAGCCCACTCCTGGACTTGGGCTCCTGTAATGTGAGCCACTGCCCAGTTGGATCTCCCAGGGGATCCCGGACATGATGAAAGTGGCACAATCCTTCTGTTGTGCTTTGCTGGTCAACATGGCATCACCACTAGGACCCCTGAATATGTGCCCACCTTTGTAAGCACATCATTTCTTATGCTGTGGAGGCAGAGGCCCCACATAATCTACTTGCGATATCTGACCAGCCCCATACCCTGATAGATGCATCCCAGGGGCCTTGCTGGCACCCCCTCGGTTTAACCAGAGGACAAGTAAGGCAGCTTGCAGCCACTATCCTGGCCTCATCTAACATCAATACCACCCCTCGGGCTTCTGCCCATTCCTCCACACCACCCCCCACTCCAGATACCCACTCTTCTGGTGTACCCATACCACCAGGCCCTCAGAAAATGCTGTGGCCATGCTAATTTGTGCCACGTGGTCAACATTAGCCTCCTCCACATCCTAAGGGATGTAGGCATCCCCAGTGGAGCACCCCCAGAGGAATCACCCGTGCACCTCCCAGTTTTACCCATGCCAAGGTGATATCCACACTGCCATACTGTTAACCACTGCCCAGGAGAACACAGGCCCACAGGAGTACGTCGTCACAGGCCCATCGCCTCATGGACCCGCAGGGTCACAGCCAGCATCTCAGCCATTGACTAGATCCCCCCTTCTCGACCAGCATCCATGCATGATTCTATCAAAAGCCTTGCCAAAGACCATGAGGACAACATCCATTGCCTTTCTTTCATCAACTTTTCTGGTGATCCTCGAAAAACTCTGTAAGATGGACTAGACACAACCTTTCAGGTACAAAGCCAAGTTGACTCTCACTAACCAGGCCCTGTCCACGCAAATACTTATATATCAGGTCTCTAAGTATATCATTTAATAATACACCCACTACTGACATCAGACATGCTGGCCTATAATATCCCATCTTATTCTTAGAATCTTTCTTGAACAATGAAACAATATTAACCCTCCTCCAGTCTTCTGGCACCTCACCCTTGGCTAAGCATGTTTTAAATAGCTCTTCGAGGGCCCTTACAATTTCAGGCCCTGGGTATATATCTACCCTTTCAATAAGGTCATTTCTCACTTCTCTATCTCCACTGAGCCTACTGGCCCAGCTTGTTCAACTTTCCTTCCCAGGAAACAACCTGGTGAATTTCCTCTGCATGTCCTCTAACACAAGTGTGCCACTTCTTGAATATGGAGACCTAAAGAGCACACAGAACTGCAGGTGCAGTCTCACCAGTGTCCTGCAACAAGGCTTACAAACTTTGCCATTATAAAGGCCAGTATTCCATGAAACTTACTAACTACTTTTTGTACCTACATGCCAACCCAACATCCAAATCCTCCTGATCTCACTCCATTCCAATAATTACATAGTTTTTCATTCTTCCTACCAAAAAGGATTACTTCAAGTTTTCCATCATAGTCATCTGCCTCTTCTTGATTCCTGCTTGATGAAGATGATGTTGGGCACCATCAATGAATTTTTGCCCTTTGGAGAATCATTAAAATGACAATGCCCCATCAATCTGCTGGTTGACTGGGAAATGGGGCTGACCTCAAACAGACACTAAACTTTGACTGAGATGTTCCTTCAGGGTTAACAATGACTTGTTTCACTCCAGTTCCATGAGGTTTGGAGTGGCTGATGAGGACAATGTGGGACCTACAATTGTTGCCGCAGATCGGTGAGACTGGACAGATGTGTTGATAGTTGGGTGGCGGACATCTCGGAAAGACTGAACACTCATTCTCCTATTTAAGATGGATTTTGCATGCTCCCAAAGAGGGATGCAAGGTGCACTGTATATGCCCCTGCCTCATCTTGAGTCATTGCATATGCCCCTGCCTCATCTTGAGTCATTACAATGTGTTCCTTCATTCTCTTTTACCATCATCCAGCTGCTGTCTTAAGGGAAAATGGCATAATTTTTATTTATTTATTGTTTATCTATCTGTCTACTTATTGATTTACTTGTGTATCTGTCTATCTATTTGTTTGTTTATTTATTTACTTATTTAGCTAGCTAGCAACACAGCACGAAGTGGGCCTTTCCGGCCCTACAAGCCTCACCACCTCCCTCCCCCCACCCACCAGCAACCCCCAACAAACCCTAGTAAACTTTAACCTAATTTATAATGACTAATTAACCATCTCTGGAGTGTGAACCCGGGGATGATGCACACATTCCACAGCGAGGACGTACAGAATGACACCGGAACTGAATGGCGAGCGCAGGCATCACACTCACCACTACACTGCTGTGACACGGTGCTGGAGCTGCTGAGGGCTGGATGTTCAGGCCATCTGTAGCTATGACAGCAGAAGGCATTTGGGATGAGGGACAGAATATTAGAAAGGGGCAATTAGGTGGGTGAGGATCCTGGCTTCTTTGACAGTCTTCCACCCGAGTCCCCTCTTCTCCAGGGGATTTTGAGTGCCCACATTCACCCTCCACTGGTAAGGAGCTGCTGCTTTTGTCTCTAAGCATGCCCTCAGAGGATGCAAAAAAAATGCTCTTTGGTTGATATGGATGTCATATCAGTGAGCTGGGAGTGTGAAACTCACAGTCTTCTAAGTGTGTGAAGTGACGATGATGAATATTAGCATAGACCACTGAGTTTTAGAACCTGTTGCTATGTAACTGACAGAGCTGTAGTATATGAAGCAGTTATTGAAGCACTAGAGACAGTGAGATATGCTTCATGTTTCTGGGGTCTTCAGCTGAAGGTATTACCTGCCATAGCTATCTCTTAAGCCTGTAGCTAGGCATCCTTCAGCTGCCCTGTATATGAAAATAGTTTCCATGTCTCTTCGCCTACCACTTCCATCAAAGCCTCTGCCTCAGAATCGAAGCCACATCATCCATTGTGCTGTGCCGTGAACCTACTGAGAGGCAATTACCTCCACAACGGTTCCCATCTGCCACAGGTGCTGCCCACTCACCCTTACAATGTCCAGGCTTGCTTTGGGCTTGAGCTGGTTCCGGCTTCATCCAAAACTGGATGCTCAGCTGAACAGTTAATGCTGGCTGACTTGGTGAACCACCTGCATTCAATCATCCAACTGATCAGACTCACTGCCCTTCCTCACAATGACTGCCCCTATCTTGGGGGGCACTCCCATCCACAGTACAAGCCCCACAAATACCTCAGCATAACAATCCAATTTTTGATACTAATCGGAGGGATGAAATTGTGACTGATATCTCCAGAGTTCTGAACATCAAGGAACTTGCTGCTCACTAAAATCACTTGAGAAATAAGTATTGAATTGCTAGGTTTTTGACTTCAGATAAAATTGGTATATAATTGATGCTTTGGTAATTGTACGGTTTTTAATGTATAATTTTCATTTGCCTTTCAGAAATTCACCAAAGCAATTATCATACAGATTTTCTTTTACACATTTGAATTTGAGCAAGAAGGTTTATTCTATAGAGCAGATTCTGCCATGTAATGTGTGACATCTACTTCACTGAGCTGTTGGCATAAATTCAGTGCTGGAGGGCAAATCTTCCAACCAGCTATATTGGTCTCTCTGGCATAGGATATACAAGCAGACGCCAGGAAATTAGGTGAGGAATTCTCTTTGCCAGATTCTGACTAGATCATTGCAGTAATAAAGTCCTCAGGAAATTTCATTTAATTATTATTAGTGATGATAATGACATGCTAGCAAGTGTTGGTGTAATTTCTTAATTCACTCAAGGGCAGAAGGTGCCAAATGTGCACTTTGCCTATGTAAAATCATTGCTGATTGCTGAGGTTAGGCACGTAATAAACCTTGAGTATGTGAGCTGTTGAAAGGTGACATTGTGTTTTTGAGAAATAGATTGTAAATTCTGACTTTGTCTCACCTAATTTGAGGTATTTTTGGAACAAAATTTTTAAGCCCCAGTAAATTTCAATGTATGGGGCATCAACTGAATTTTTGAGTGGAAAATTGCTGAAGAGGAAGGCTGGGATGAAAGAGCATTGCAAGTTAGGTAAATCAGATTCAAAGCAGCTATGATCTAATCCAGGGGAATAGAAGGCAGAAGGACCTACTCTTGTTCATGCATACCTGTTAACCTGAGTCCTGCACCACTACGTCTAGAGATCACATGCATCTGTATCTCCTGCCCCAGGCCCATCTATCTACCCCTTACTTAGTTGGTGACTTGGGTGGGAATGGATAGTCACAGCCTTGGGGATGCCTGTGTAAGTGCCATTCAAGACCATTACAGGATTGAAGGTTTGTACCACAGCTTATTCCAGCTTCTGCAAACCTGCAGCTGCTTTAATGTGTAGGTGCAGTAATTGCAGACCAATCACTCTTCACTTTGCACACAGTCCAAAAGCTTCTGGGATGGTGCAGGGCTGCAGATTAAGAGGATAATATTTTTAAGGATAGGGGAACAGAAGCAGGCTGTTCAGTCTGTTTCTCCACTGAGCTGATCATAGCTGATTTGTATCTGTTCCAAACCTCAATGATATCCTGGCTTAACAAAAGCTACCAATCTTAGTCATGCAAATCTTCCACTGATTCACATCTGTACACATCTTTGGAAAATGCCCTGCCTTCTTGATCTCATTCTCGACCAGAACAAAGAATTTCTCATCAAAGTATTTATGTTAGATAACAAATAGATAATTGCTCAACATTCTTCATAAACATCCATTATCAGAGATCCTCACCACTCAGGTCATGCTCTTCTCTTGCTGCTGCCATCAGGAAGAAGGTACATGAGTCTTAGGACTCACACCATCAGGTTCAACAGCAGTTACTACCCCTCAACCATCAGGCTCTTGAACAAAAAGCAATAACTACACTTAACTTCACTTGCTTCATCATTGAAATATTCCCTCTACTAATGGACACACTTCCAAGGACTCTTAAATCACACATTCTCATTATTTATTGCAATTTATTTATATTTTGCATTTGCACATTTTGTTGTCTTCTGTACTCTGGTTCAACACCCTAGTTAGGCAGTTTTTCATTGATCCTATTATAATTACTATTTTCTATATTAGTTGAATATGCCCACAAGAAAATGAATCTCAGGGTTGTCTATGTACTTTGATTATAAAATTTACTTTGAACTTTGAAATCAAAGGAACTGCTGACTTATTTGATTCTTTAAACCCTGATATTGTTCTGGAGAAATTGTCCCACATTGTGATTCTTGTACCAGCAGCTCTTTGCTGATTGCATTCCTGTATCTGTTGAGGTGCTGAGAAACACAGCCTATATGGAGTACTACGTTTCAGTGGGTTTTAGAATGCCATGCTGCCTGAAGCTTCATTATCCCCTACACTGGACATCTGATAGACCTGATCATGGGGAAGACAAAGAGGAAAGCTTGTACATCTCTAGACAAAAAAAAAGCTGCAGTCCTGAGATCCTGTGTGCAGAAGAAGGATTTGGGATGGTATTGAGAACCTTGAGGTCAAGCACTGGGAGCAAACAGGGGACTACATTGTAGTGGGAAGAATACAGCAACTCACAGGCTACCTATCAGCTATCTGCTACTCCATCTGAGGAAAGGACTGCATCGTTTCAGTATCCACAATATCTAGGACTGATAGACAAGGGAATCAGGGAGAATTGGAGAGTGATATTGGCACCAAGAATGGATCAGCCATGATGATATGGAATAACAGAGCCTATTGGTCCATTCCTGATCATGTGCTTATGTTCTGATGCTCCTCCCATGAATAATTTGGTAGGTTGATCTGCAGTGCTGAATGGCTAGACTGTCACAATATACTGAGTCTTCAAGCTGATATATTCTTGATAAATCAGGAAAGTCAGGGACATGGAGAATGGCACAAGAGCAGAGTTGAGGCCCGAGGCAAATAAATCCTGAATGGCAGGGCAGGCTAAAGGGGCCTCAATGCCTCCTCTTGCTCCTATGTACTTGTACTCTTGACCAAGCAGGATGGAACCAGACTACAGCGCACAGTGAGGACTGCCGAGTGCATCATTGGAGCCTCCCTGCCCTCTATTGTGGACCTGTACTCTTCCAGGTTGAAGAAGAGGGCGGGGAACATCATAAAGGACTCCTTCCATCCTGTGCACGGACTGTTTGAACTGCTTCCGTCTGGTAGGTGCTTCAGATCCCTCCAGACTAAGACTAATAGGCACTGGAGAAGTTTTTTCCCTACTGCAGTCACTTTGCTGAACAGTTAACTGCCGGTTAACTGTCGGCTAACTATTACTTGGATTGCACTACTTGTATGTATAATCTGTATTTTCATTTATATTTATCATTATTATTGTTATGAGCAGAGAGACAACATCTGCCAGAAGTAAATTCCTTGTATGTGCACAGGTACTTGGCGATTAAAGTCTGATTCTGAGATAGATAAATTGGGCCTTCAGCTGTATGTCCTGGTGCTTCCCTTTCCACTTGCTGCAAGCACGGCAGTCTTTGGTATCACAGTGACCAGCACCCCATCCTCGCACAGACCTTGTCCTAAGTTGTGTAGGACACCACCATTTTCTGCTTGATAGATTGTGAACAGAACTAGAAATTCTCCAGCACCACAAACCACCTGTCCAACCCAGATTCAATATAATGTATAGAAGTCTATGTCATACCAGACATAGCTGATAACTGGATGGCCATACGGTGCAATTGTACATCACAGCAGTACATGCTAAAGATCAAGGATGGTAAAGAATAAGAAAACTAAATTTAACCAGCCAAATGTCTCTCTGTGACCATGCCATATTTAATGTTATATGACATGAACAATGATTACAATGGCAGGTTGGTGCTGGGGTGCTGGGGATGAGGAGGGAGGGAAAATTAACAAATATTATTGTTGTGGATGCCCTACTCTCTCAGTCACAATTATCACTGCAGAAGTTCCTCTGGAGGGTGACTTTGAGCAAACAGCATTTAGTATGTTATCAGTAACCTTTCCTCAAGTATAATCTCAGAAAGTGGCCATTTGCTAACGACTTCACTGTGCTTGTTTCAATTGTAATTCCTCAGAATAGACCCAGGCAAACTTCAGGCATGAGATGGTAATTGAGAAGTAACATCTATACCATAAGATAATGATAATCTCTAATGAAAGAGAGCCAAATGACATCCACTTGACATTCAATTGCTGTAGCTTTATCAGGTCTCTAGTAATCAATAACCTGAGGCTACCATTGACCAGCAACTCAACTGGATCAGCCTTATAAACCTTGCATCTCATCAATGTCAGATGTTGCTGTGGTATCTCAACCTCCAATTCACCTTTTTGCAAGAATGCCTGAATTTTTGAATTAACATTCCTGATCTATAGCTCCCTTAGTTTATTCTATTCCTCTTTTGGGAGCGCCACTGATACCTTTCATATTGTTCTTGCCTCTTCCAATATTTATCCATCTGTTCTATCAGAATTGTCAAGGTTATTTTAAATCTGTTTTTTTATTTGTTTCTTTGTTAACTTATTTATGTTTGGATAAGCTTGTTTATTGAGCTTACATTTACTTCTTTTTCTCTCAGCATTTCTCCGTTAAAGGTGCTCTGTTTTCCATCCTGTAAAGTTTTGACATATTTCCTTATTTCAACTGTTTCTTGTCCTTTTTAAGATAGAAATTACAATCTCAAGCTCCATGAGAGTAGAATGTTCAGAAAGGCTTTGTGAATGTACAGAAATGTCATGCTTTATGAGCAAGGAAGCAATTTTAGTAAGAGAACTGAAAACAATTCCAACCAACATCTTTTAAACCTGAACAAATCGGATAAAGCTGAAGACATATTAGATGATTGCACTTGGATTGCAGGATTGTTTACATGCTTCTTTACACTATGGCATGCTGATTAAAATATTTGTGTCAAATTCCAAGCTAAGTTATTTTAAGATTAGATCTTATCATCAATTCTTCATGCATCCCTGCACCCAGCAAAGGTTCACCTTACACGAAGGCAAGTTCATCGTGAATTTGTTTAACACCACTTAACTACAATACATGTTTTGTTCTCATCCAAAAGCAAACTTTCATTTATTATTCCATTTCAAAACAAGATGTTAAATTTACAAGAATACAGATTAGAGCTTTTGATTACACTGAATTTTGTTTGCAAAATATTTGCTATCTATACATGCCCTTATAGAACCAGCAACACTGGCATTCGATGATAACGAGATTAGAACAGTCTGCTCACTCTCACATTATCTGGTTTCCAATTTTTAGGACTTAATCAACCATAACCAGAAAAGAGATTGAATTGTAATGTCAGCAACAGCTCTGTGAGTAGCATTTTTCACCTGGTGTCAAAGAGGCAACTGATTTAAATGTCAACAACACACTTCAGCACAGAGGTTTCGGCTGATAATTCAGTGGAACTCTGAGGGATTGCTGCAATGTCAAAGGTGTGGCTTTCCAGAGGATATGTTGAAACAACAGCTTGTCAGGTCCCTTGGGAGGAAGTCTGGGAGATGTTCCTACTGAATTGATTCATGTTCATCCTCTCTCAACTACAACGAAACAGACTTGGCTAGAAATGTTCTTGCACAGCATTACGTCTCCATGCACCACACCAGTAAGGTTTATATAAAACCCGATCATTCAGTGAGAGCAGATCCTTACGCTTCTACAAATTCAACCTGGGACCTCAGCACATTTGATGTGCAACTGCATGAATTCTTGGCATGTTTGTTCCTTCGTTATGCACCATGTCATAGGACACAGGCAATCATGGTCTTTCCGTGACCATGATTGCTCTTGGCAAATTTTTCTACGGAAGTGGTTTGCCAATGCCTTTATCTGAGCAGTGTCTTTACACGACGGGTGATTCCAGACATTATCAATACTCATCAGAGATTGTCTGCCTGGTGATAGTGGTCACATATGCAGGATTGTGAAATGCAGTGTAGTAGTGGTTGGCCCATCATGTCTGACAATGACAGAAGACCTGTGCGGGAGAGTTTTTAAAGTGGAAAAGCCATTGTACTGGGGCAGTTCCTCTCTCTCAACCTCAAAAGTCCAGGTCTAGTGGTACGAACAAGTGTCACAAACTGGGGACTTGACCCCAGTTGGAGTGGTCGACCATGACATCTTCTGTGCCTTGTCATGCCCTTTGCTCTCCACAAAGTGTTACAGAACCACTTTCCTGGTTGTTGTATCTCACTGTAGATCTCATCCGCCCAGACCGCCAGAGCTGACTTCGCATGCTGGGACAGACATGTCCCTATCTCACCAGGGTACGAAACCCACCAACTACCCTCACCTGGTTTAGCTTGCCTGTCAAAGCGGCATATCAGAGTGTGGCTGCTGTCTCATGCAAACAGCTGCTTGGAGCCACAGGTGACAACTGAGTGTCTGGTGGGGACCAAAGCTGAGGGAACTGCCCCTGAAGGGACACGACAAGCCCCTTCATCAGAGGTGCTACCCCTCCCCGGACACCCCATGCACCCCTGATATGAAGCGGCTGCTCAGACAACCATCTACTGCCTGCTTCCATGTGACCCTAATCAGGGGGCTAAGCAGGTGTAAAACCTTGCCCAAGGGTGAACTGTACGCTAGCAGAGGGATGGAGTGTCTTACAGCTACTTTTGTGGAGATGCACCTCCACCCCGCTACCCAAATTGGCATGTAGGTGTGGTCAGGTGTGGACATCATTTATGCAAAGTCTTTTTCACATTGGAGACCCCCAAACAACAATGGCACCAAGGCTCAAGGGTTACTTTTGACCTATTTGTTATAGCTGTATGAGGTTCATTTTGGCTGCAGTCTGTCTGATTTGTTCATGCCTAAAAGTAGGATTTGTATTTTCAGTAAAATGAACTCTGCTGTATCAGAGTTGGCAGTGTCCACGTGGTGTAAGCTACTTGTGAAAGTGGCAGTCTGAATGGTGAAGAGCGCATGCATCTCTGTCAATAACGTAATGAGTTTGTATTCCCCTTCCCAGCTGAGATCAAGATGTCAGGAAGCTACCTGTCCCCAGGGATGTCACAACGCTGGGTGCAGTCAGCCTCCAGCGATCAATCAGTAGTCGTCCAGATGGAGCCTGCCATTTAGCACCTTGTGATGCCTCTCATCTGTCGATGACATGAGTACAGCAGACATCGATACAGACAGAACCTTGTTTGGATTTTATTCTTTCTAAAATGGAAACAGATTTTAGTATAGCTTTGCTTCTAATTAAGCAGTATGTCAGGCATTTAAGCAGTGCTATCAAAAATGAATTACGTGAGGAGAATTCCACTTAAAGAGCTGAACCAGGATGAGGTATTTCTCACTGCAGTGCTGCTGCATGTTTATTTGTCTGACTGTTTTTTTTTATATTGTCCTATCTTCAATTGGAAAAGTCTACAGTTAAATGGATGTTGGTGCTGATTTTAACTCTAAACAGTTATACTTATCAAGCTTGGTTTTTAAATTGAAGGTCTAATGCCTCTCATTTGCTCTCAATGCGAGTGCAATAGGAACAGCTGTTACTTTGAGATTTTGTACTTCAGTAAGTGAACAATAAAATACCTTCTGTTAGAACAAAACTGGGCGGCTCAGTCATGTACCGAATAGAGCTGTTGTTTCACAGAGCCTGACCTTGCATGCTGTCTCCGTTCACATTCTCACTGTGACCACTTGGGATTTCCTCAGCAAATCTCCACTTACCTCATCCCACAGACAAGTGTGCTGATTGGTCAATTGACCATTGTACCTTGTGAGTGATAGAATTGGGGAAGTGTTGATGAGAATGTGTGGAGAATAATTGTGGCATTAATGTAGAATTAGAGTAAATGGACTTAATGGGCTGAAGGGCCTGTTTCAATGTGTATCAATGGTTCTCTAAGACTCGGGCCTGACTTGGACAGTTGACCAACACACACAAAGTGCTGGTGGAACTCAGCAAGCATCTATGGAAAAAGTACAGTCGATGTTTCAGGCTGAAACTCTTCAGCAGGACTGAAGAGAAAAAGCTGAGGAGTAGATTTGTTAGGTGGAGGGAGGGGAGAGAGAAACTTCAGGCGATAGGTGAAACTTGGAGGGGGAGGGATGAAGTTAAGTGCTAAGAAGTTGATTGGTGAAAGAGACAGAAGGCCTTGGAAGAGAAAGAGGAAGTGGAGGGGGAGGAGCACCAGAGGGAGGCAATAAGAGGGCAAGGGGACAACATGAGAGAGGGACAAGGGGATGGGAAATGGCAAAGGAGGTGGAGTGGTGGGGTAGGCATTACGAGAAGTTTGAGAAATCGATGTTCATGCTATCAAGTTGGAGGCTACCCAAACAGAATACAAGGCGGTGTCCCTCCAACCTAGGAGTGGCCTCATCCTGACAGTGGAGGAGACCATGAATGGACATATCAGAAGTGGAATTAAAATGGGTGGCCTTTGGAAGATCCCGCTTGAGATGTGTTCCATTGTTAAAGACTGATTTTAACTAGTATACAAAGCTCTAACTTTCCTGTAGTTCACAGCCATTGTCATCTGCCATCTCTGACTCCAAGCTTGACCGGCCCCATCCTGAATGTGGCCATTTCTTTCCCAGCTGCGTGTCTTCACAAACCACAAGTTACTTGATTTGTTGTGTTGCCTTTATCGCAGTTATTTAGTTTATAATATTTTCGCTTAGTAATTCATTTGTTAGCATTCTAGTTAAAGTTAGGGTTGTTTGGGGTTGTCTGTGAGAGATCGCGGCATGCGATGACATCACATCCGGTTTCGCCGCGTCCTGTGGGGAAATACCGGTTTGGAAAAACGGAAAGGTGGGGATCGAGACCTGTGCGAGCAAGCAGCAGCAAAGTTTTCTCTCTACACACCAGAAACATTGTGAAAGCAATGCTGTGAGTTATGAGATAATTGATATGTTGAATTAAAATGTTAATGCCGATCCCATTAAAAGTAACGATGGTCGATAATGTTTATGTTTTCGTTAGTTAAAGAGTTGTGGATAGTTTGCGTTGAAGTGTACTTAAAGCAGTCAATGGCATAGGTAGATTCTGACTGTGTGCTGCACTTTAATGTAATGTAGTTGTTGTAGTTTTACTTTTGCAAGTATTTACGATGTGATTTTAATATCAAGAAGGAAACAAATGCTGTAAAAATCTTGTATTGTTTTATCAACAGTTTTCACCATACGTCAATGTGGAAGACTGAACAGTAAACGGTTAATCTTACTGTGATCCTGTCGTTATTGACAAAGGTTTAACTCGGTGTTTAGCTCGTCGTTCCATTACACCCGAGCGAGAACACTACAGTGAAAAAGCAGCATTATCAGGTGTTTCAAGTGCTGCAATGACAACTCGATCCAGCGTCAAGTCGTTGCCATCCAGCGAGGGGGGCAGTAGGACATCATCAAGTAAGTCCACCCATGCAAGAGCTAAGGCAGAAGCCGCCAGGGTGCGACTGCACTACGCCAGACAAGAAACAGATTTGAAAATGAAAGCGGCTGCCAGAGAAATGGAAAAAGTCGCCAGAGAAATGGAAGCGGCTGCTAGAGAAGCCGAAAACCAGAAGGAAAAAGCTGCCAGAGAAGCCCAAAACCAGTTGGAAAGGGCAAGGATAGCGGCAGAGTTAGAAGTGCTGACGCTGGAACGAGGAGAAGCTGCCAGGGCGGAAGCAGAGTTCATAGAAGATGCTGAAGGAATGCAAGATCTGGTTGATGTAAAATCTACTTCAGAAAAGACCAGATTGGAACGCACAAGCGACTATGTCCAATCTCAAACAGTCTGGAAGATTCATTCTTCCACTCCATACTTGTCTGATAACGTCCCACGTCATGAGGAGTCTCAGAGAGACCCAATTGCACCACATCCATCTGAGGGTTAGGGTTAGGGTTAGGGTTAGGGTTAGGGTTAGGGTTAGGGTTAACCCTAACCCCAGCCCGCATGCCACTTGCAATTGAACCCCGGCACAATATTTAGCACGACGAGATCTAGCCACTTCAGAACTGTACCAGTTCGACGACAAACCTGAAAATTACCATGCATGGTACTCCACATTCATCAACGCTATCGACGGAATCCAGCTCAGAGCAACCCAAGAGTTGGATCTTATGGCAAAATGGCTGGGGAAGGAATCATGCGAACAGGTGAGACGCATACGTTCAGTGTACATCAACAAACCCGAGCTAGCCTTAAGCAAAGCGTGGGAGAGACTTCGGGAGGGCTATGCGGCCTCCGAAATTATTGAAGCGGCGCTATACCGACGTCTGGAAAACTTCCCTAAGGTGTCAGCCAAGGACCACATTAAGTTAAGGGAGCTCGGAGATTTACTTATGGAGATTCAAGGCGCCAAAGGAGATGGCTACTCAACTGGGCTAGTATACCTAGATACTCCATTCGGGATTAGACAAATCGTGGACAAACTTCCATTTGGGCTGCAGGACAGGTGGGTGTCTGTTGCCTCAGAGTACAAAGAAGACAACAATGGTCAATTTCCTCCCTTTAAGCATTTCACTAGGTTTGTGTGCAGGGAGGCGAAGAAGCGAAACGACCCTCATGGGTCAAGGAAGCAGTACAGTTTACACCAAGCCAGATAAATCCTCTTCGAATAATTTCAACATTGATAAACCTGTCTCAGTGCTTAAGACTGAAGTCTTTACAACTAACCACGACCCTAGCAAGAGTTGCCCATTGCATAACAAACCCCACCCCCTCAGAAAATGCAGAACGTTTAGGGAAAAACCCCTTGAAGAGAGGATGGCCCTTCTCAAGGAGAAAAGAATATGTTTTAAATGCTGTTCCTCGACCTCTCACTTTGCTAGAGAGTGTACGATCGCCGTGAAGTGTCCAGAATGTGATAGCACTAATCACGATAGGGCCATGCATCCTGGCCCGTTACCGCAAACCGACAACGCTCCTTCACCCCCACAACAGGACGGCGGGGAGGGAGAGGCTCACTCCAGGACAACTGTTGTCAGCTCGAGCTGTACAGAAGTTTGCGGTCAAGCTTAGTCAAGCCGTTCTTGTTCAAAGATCTGCCTCACTAAGGTGTACCCTAAAGGAGCCAAAGACAAGGCCATCAAAGCCTATGTAATTCTGGACGATCAGAGCAACTGCTCACTAGTCAGTCCAGAGTTCTTTAAATTGTTCAACATTGAGAGTGAGCAGTTCCCATACTACCTTAGAACTTGCTCAGGCAACACAGAAACTCATGGAAGGAAGGCAAAAGGCTTCCAGCTCGAGTCCCTGGATGGTAAAGTCGTCATCTGTGTCCCTCCACTCTTGGAGTGCAATGAAATTTTGAATAACCGCACTGAGATGCCGACGCCAAGTGCGGTGCTACACCAGCCACATCTCCGCCACATCGCCAAGCACATCCAAGAACTGGATCCAAAAGCAGAAATACTCCTGCTATTAGGAAGAGATGTTCTCCGGGTGCACAAGGTTAGGCAGCAGGTCAATGGACCACACGACGCCCCCTTTGCGCAACGCCTGGATCTGGGCTGGGTGGTGATAGGAGAGGTGTGCCCTGGCAATGTACACAAACCGACGGTTAGCACACTCAAGACCAATGTGCTAGAGAGTGGCCACCATTCAATTTTTCAACCCCGCACAAGTGTCACGTGTATTAAGGTAGCACGACAATGCTTTAACAAACGTAAAGTAACTGACGAGATGCTGGGTCAGTCAGTCTTCGTTCAAACTGAGCATGATAATAAACTTGCTCAATCAGCTCAAGATGCCATTTTCTTAAAAGCAAAGGACACCAAGGTCTTCAGAGATGAAGCAAATAATGGGGTCGCCCCACTGCCTTTCAGAGAACCCCGCCAGTGCTTGCCAAACAACAAAGAGCAGGCAGTCAAGCAGTTCACGCCCTTGCAAAAAACCCTGAAAAGGAAACCTGAGATGCAACAACGCACTCGATTGACCCACGAGGTACTGTGCACACTAATGGCAGAGGTCACAGCCATTATAAATGCACGACCACTCCTACCCGTGTCTTCTGACCCGGAAAACCCCTTCATACTCTCGCCATCAATGCTGCCTACGCAGAAGGCAGGAGCCCCCCCTCCACCAGGGGACTTCTCTGATAAGGATTTGTACTTAAAGCAGTGGAGACAGGTCCAGGCTCTGGCAAATTGGTCCTGGTCTCACTACATTCCCTAGCAGGGATGGACATGTCAGGAAGGTTGAGCTGAAAACTACCGACCAAGGTGATGTGAAAATATACCAAAGGCCTGTTACAGAAGTCATTCTACTTCTACCTAAGGACTGATTAGAGACTAAAGTTTTGTATTATGTTCATTGTGACATTACGAAGGTCAAGCGGTGAGTGTGCTGCCTTTATGGCAGTTATTTAGTTTATAACATTTTTGCTTAGTAATTCATTTGTTAGCATTCTAGTTAAAGTTAGGATTGTTTGGGGTTGTCTGTGATATATCGCAGCATGTGATGATGTCACATCCGGTTTTGCCGCGTCCTGTGGGAAAATACCGGTTTGGGAAAAACGGGAAGGTGGGGGTTGAGACATGTGCGAGCGCGAGCAGCGCCAGCAAAGTTTTCTCTCTACGCACCAGAAACATTGTGAAAGCAACGCTGTGAGTTATGAGATAATTGATATGTTGAATTAAAATGTTAACGCCGATCCCGTTAAAAGTAACGACGGCCGATAATGTTTATGTTTTCGTTAGTTAAAGAGTTGCAGATAGTTTGCGTTGAAGTGTATTTAAAGCGGTCAATGGCATAGGTAGATTCTGACTGTATGCTGCACTTTAATGTAATGTTGTTGTTGGAGTTTTACTTTTGCAAGTATTTACGATGTAATTGTAATATCAAGAAGGAAACAAACGCTGTTTAAATCTTGCATTGTTTTATCAACAGTTTTCACCATACGTCAATGTGGAAGAGTGAACAGTAAACGGTTAATCTTACTGTGATCCTGTCGTTATTGACAAAGGTTTATCTCGGTGTTTAGCTCGTCGTTCCGTTACACCCGAGCGAGAACACTACATTTGTTCTTCAGCCCATTCATTTGCAGAACGTGTGCAAGACACCTTCTACCAAGTACAATAACTACATTCCTGGGAGATCGCATTCAAAACTTTAACGTGCCTTTCACAGCATTGAATAACATCAAACCCTCATCTGAAATTATCACATTGCTGCTTGTGTGAGCTTGTAATACAGAACTTTTTTGCCATAGCTCCTGTGTTACAATATTAACTCAAAAATTGGAGCTGGGCTATCCTGAGGTCATGGAGGACACCGCACAAGACTTTATTATGTAACGTAAGTGTGATAAAATGTTTTCACTACAATTTTGAGATTCTTTTAATCCCACATTCAAATTAGCACAAATTAGTGTCTCAGAACAGAGAATCTGATGTGAGCCAGCACATTAACCTTACCCAGCACATCGAAGGCAGTTTCTCACAGAGACTGGTTATTAGCACATACTTTTACTAACACTGCATCCATCATGTTATGAGTGGCTGATCATGTTGTTGCAAAAGCAGTTGAGTGATTCATGTCATAGCTAGCAAGAACTTGTTTTTGTTTTAAAATAACATCTCAGTTTAATACAAAAACAGAAACAGCATCTGAGGAGAGAGAGTCTAAATTATCCCAGATCTGGGTGCCGCAGTAGCTTATCAATTAGTGAGATGCTAATACAGCTTGGGTCTGTCACGTTTCATAACTCCAAATCACAAAACTAATTTAAAGGAAAAGACTGAGAGTCCAAAATGTGAACATAACTTAAGTGAGGTGCGCACATATCACAAGGTGGTGTGATGATATATGCCATTTATGTACTTTTACAAATAACCTGCAATGCATTATGTAAACAACAAAGAATGCTTAATCAAGCGATATATTTACAATATTATTAAAATATTACATACCCAACACTCCTCCCTGCTTAGCTATAAACTCCAACTCAATATAAACAGTATACTATATAATACAACTACTACTTAGACATCTAAAGTACAATATATTTTAAATTGTCCCAGTCAGGCATTAGGAATTAATCGCAGTGGTGGATTTCTTACTCTTGTGGGGTAATGTCTCTCCTGGCAAGGAGTTCATCTCTGCTTGGCAGGTGAGATGTGGCTGTGAAACAACCTCAGTTTGGCTCTCCTCCATGGTGGTTGTAGGAGTTGACTCTCCGAATGCAGGAAATGGGTCTGACAGCTCTGGACATCTTTCTTCTCCTTCCTTGTTCTTCTTCTAGCTTGTGCATCTTGATCTTGGGAAGGTTCATTGAGTTCACTGGAATACTCCCTTATTAATCTTTCTATTGCTCGCTATACGACCTGACCTCTCCTCTTAGTTTCTTCATCTACACAACATCTGACGAATTCTCTGTTTTAGTACCTCCATTGACTCCCTTCTTTTTGGTCTTCCATTCACACAGCTGGGCTTTGGTCCTTGCAAGTACTTTTACGAGCAGCTTTTTGTCTCTCACATGAAGTTCATGCAATAGCCTTCATGCACGCTGAGTAAATTCTGATTCTTTATACTCACAAAAGCCAAATGCTTGGAACTCTCCTGAAGCTCCTTGAACTCTTTTCCAGCTTAAAACCAAGCCTTGTTTCGCAAGTAGCTGCCTGAAAGACATATAAGAGGCTTTCTCAGAAATGTTATCTACAAAAGTTGTTGAAGTCAGACCAATGCTTTAGTCTTTGTATGATTGCTTGGGGCAGCATGGTCTTTCCGAGCACCAATTGTGACGAGAGTCCTTGACAATAATGGTTTGGACCCAAATGCTGGAGTAACTGAAGCAAGGATTGAGACACAGTATCAAACTGGATCGAGAACTGAGCACAAAATAAACACTAGACAAAAATCATTAGTAAGCCCTACAATCGAGCACCATTCAGGTGTCTCTTAAATACTCAATTCTTGTTCCCCAAAACACGATTATCAATTAACAGGAACATCCTAAGTCCTTAAAGAGACCATGCCAACTATCCGTGCTCCATAGAGTTAGGGGGTTTAAATCTCGGAAGCCGGCCCCTGACGGCCCCTGCCGGCCCCTGCCGGCCCCTGACGGCCCCTGACGGCCCTGTTTGCTCAGAGAGATGGTGATGGTAGTGGTGGATGAGAGTCAGATTCAGCCCCTTTCCTCCAGCCCATTCGGCATCACTGGACACATTGAACAATATGCAAGTCCAGAAGGCTTTTCACCATGAAGATGTATTCCCCAGGAGCTAAGGGGCTGGCACAGACAGTTTTAATTTAGATATATGGAAAGTAGGGTCATTCTTTAGGGTCTTGGGGAGCTGCAAGGTGTAAGGCACTGGGTTTACTTTCCTCAGGATGGTAAAGGGACCAATGAACTTGGATCCAACTTCCTAAATTCCATTCGGAGAGGCAAATCCTGAATGGACAGCCAGACCTGTTGCCCAAGCTGCAACCTGGGTCCCAGACCTCTCCTTCTGTTTGCTTTGATCTCCGCTTTCCGGGCAGAGGCCAGTAAAATCTCTCGCCCTCATCCATTTCTCCTTGCAGTGTTGGACAAGATCTTCTGCTGCAGGGTCCCCAACCTTGGCTTCTTGTTCTGGAAATAGAGGCAGAGGAAAACCAAACCGGCATTCAAACAGTGGCATCCCATGTGCCAAGTGCTGTAAGATGTTGTGGGCAACCTCTGCCCACATCAAATGGTCACACCACTCATCAGGACTTTCCGAGGCCAGACATCTCAAGGTACGTTCTAACTCCTGGTTGGTCCACTCTGTCTGGCCATTAGACTGCGGGCAAAACCCAGAAGAAAGGCTTGACGTTGCCCCTGTCAGTTTACCGAATGTGTTACAGAAATGTGATGTGAATTGTGGACCACGACCTGAGACAATGTCCATCGGGAATCTGTGGATCCTGAAGACCTGGCCCAGGACAATATCGGCCGTCTCCGTTGCAGAAGATAGTTTCTCCAAGGCAATGAACTGGAAGACTTTTGAAAACCAATCAACAAACATAATGACCAACTTCCCCTTGGATGGTGGCAGACCCGTGACAAGGCCCATGGAGATGTGTGCACAAGGTCCCTTCAGATTGGGTAGGGCATGGAGGAGCCCTTGAGGTCGTGTACAGGGTTCCTTGTTCCAGGCGCAGACCTCGCATGCCTCACACACTTTTTTTTAACTGATCGGGGAAAAAAGGCTGGACTGCGCAGGTGTGTGACGTAGTGCGCCAAAAGTTTAAAAAAAGACCGCCATATACAGCGGCCATCGTCGGAGTGGACTGTGTCAGAGTGGGGCAGCTTTGGCTCAACAGGCTTCGGCGTGAACAGGCAGCGGCAAGGGTAGGTTCTGGTAAGTTTTGTTCTGTTTGTTTAGAGTAGAGAGAATGCCAGGCAGAATGTTGGAATGCTCCTCTTACAGGATGTGGCAAGTCAGGGAGACCGGCAGTCTCCCTGACAACAACATCTGCAAGAAGTGCATTCAGCTTCAGCTCCTAACAGACTGCGTTAGGGAACTGGAGCAGGAGCTGGATGAGCTCCGGATCATTTGAGAGGATGAGGAGTTTATAGATAGTAGCTGCAGGGAGGCAGTTATGCCAAAGGAGCAGCTCACAGGTAATTGGGTTACCGTCAGGTGAGTTAAGGGAAAAGGGCAGGCAGAGCAGGGCACCCCTGTGGCCATTCCCCTCAACAACAAGAATACCGATTTGGATACTGTTGTGGGGCGATGACTTACCTGGGACAAGCTGCGGCAGCTGGATCTCTGGCACTGAGTCTGGTTCTGCAGTGCAGAAGGGAGGGGGGGAAGAAGAGGAGAGGAGAGGATAGGGGACGATAGTTAGAAGTACAGACAGGAGGTTTCTGTGGTCACGACAGAGACTCCCAGATGGTTTGTTGCCTCCCAGGTGCCAGGGTCAGGGATGTCTCTGATCACGTGCACAGCATTCTGAAATGGGAGGGTGATCAGCCAGATGTCATGGTACACATCGGTACCAATGATGTAGGAAGAAAGAGTGAGGAGGCCCTGAAGAGTGAGTATAGAGAGCTTGGTAGGAAGTTAAAAAGCAGGACCTCGAGGGAGGTAATCTCAGGATTGCTACCTGTGCCATGTGCCAGTGAGGGTAAGAACAGGATGCTCCGGAGGATGGACACGTGGCTGAGGAACTGGTGTAGGGGGCAGGGTTTCAGATTTCAGAATCATTGGGACCTCTTCTGGGGCAGTTGGCAGCTGTACAAGAGAGACAGGTTACAGCTGAACTACAGGGGGATCAATATACTTGGAGGGAGGTTTGTTAGTGCTATTGGGGGGGGGGTTAAACTAGATTTGCAGGGGAATGGGAACCAGAGTTCCAGAGTAGATAGTGGAGTGGGGGTGAAAATAAATGATGTTAAAGGTTCAGGCAAAGTCACAAATAGAGGGTTGTGTGTGGTGGTAATAATCTTCTGAGGGGTGTCTATTTCAATGCAAGGAGTATTGTGAGGAAGGCTGATGAGCTGAGGGCGTGGATTGACACATGGAATTATGACATTGTAGCCATTTGTGAAACTTGGCTACAGGAGGGGCAGGACTGGCAGCTTAATGTTCCAGGGTTCCAATGTTTCAGACGTGATAGAGGCAAAGGGATGAAGGGTGGGGGGGGCGGTGGCATTGTTAGTCAGGGAAAATGTTACAGCAGTGCTCAGGCAGGACAGATTAGAGGGCTTGTCTACCGAGGCCATATGGGTGGAGCTGAGAAACAGGAAAGGTATGACCACATTAATGGGGTTGTATTATAGACCACCCAATAGTCAGCGAGAATTGGAGGAGCAAATCTGCAGAGAGACAGCAGACAACTTCAGGAAACATAAAGTTGTGATAGTAGGGGATTTTAATTTTCCATGTATTGATTGGGACTCCCATATTGTTAAAGTTCTAGACAGGTTAGAGTTTGTAAAATATGTTCAGGAAAGTTTTCTAAATCAATATATAGAGATACCGACTAGAGAGCATGCAATATTAGATCTCCTATTAGGAAACGAGTTAGGGCAGGTGATGGAAGTGTGTGTAGGGGAACACTTTGGTTCCAGTGATCATAACACCATTAGTTTCAACCTGATTATGGATAAAGATAGAACTGGTTCTTGGATTGAGGTTCTAAACTGGAAAAGGGCCAATTTTGAAGAAATAAAAAAGGATCTAAAAAGCATGGATTGGGACAGGTTGTTCTCTGGCAAGGATGTGATTGGTAAGTGGGAGGCCTTCAAAGGAGAAATTTTGAGAGTGCAGAGTTTGTATGTTCCTGTCAGGATTAAAGGCAAAGTGAATAAGAATAAGGAACCTTGGTTCTCTAGGGATATTGGAACTCTGATAAAGAAGAGAGAGATGTATGATATGTGTAGGAAACGGAGCAAATAAGATACTTGAGGAGTATAAAAAGTGCAAAAAAAACTTAGGAAAGAAATCAGGAGGGCTAAAAGAAGACATGAGGCAGCTTTGGCAGTCAAGGTGACGGATAATCCTAAGAGCTTCTACAGGTATATTAAGAGCAAAATGATAGTAAGGGATAAAGTTGGTCCTCTTGAGGATCAGAGTGGTCGGCTATGCATGGAACCATAAGAAATGGGGGAGATCTTAAATGGGTTTTTTGCATCTGTATTTACTAAGGGAACTGGCATGGAGTCAATGGAAATAAGGCAAACAGGTAGTGAGGTCATGGAACCTGTACAGATTGAAGAGGAGAAGGTGCTTGCCATCTTGAGGCAAAGCATAGTAGATAAATCCCCAGGACCTGACAGGGTATTCCCTTGGAACTTGAAGGAGACTAGTGTTGAAATTGTAGGGGCCCTGGCAGATATATTTAAAATGCCAGTATCTACGGGTGAGGTGCTGGAGGATTGGAGAACAGCTCATGTAGTTCTATTGCTTAAAAAAGACTCTAAAAGTAATCTGGGAAATTATAGGCCGATGTCTATAGGAAAATTATAGGTTTGACATCGGTAGCAGGTAAATTATTGGAAGGAGTACTAAGAAATAGGATCTACAAGTATTTAGATAGACAGGGACTTATTAGGGAGAGTCAACATGGCTTTGTGTGTGTTAGGTCATGTTTAACAAATCAGAGTTTTTCAAGGAGGTTACAAGGAAAGTGGTTGAAAGGAAGGCAGTGGATGTTGTCTACATGGACTTCAGTAAGGCCTTTGACAAGGTCCCGAATGGGAGGTTAGTTAGGAAGATTCATTCGCTAGGTATACATGGTGAGGTAGTAAATTGGATTAGACATTGGCTCAATGGGAGAAGTCAGAGAGTGGTAGTGGAGGATTGCTTTTCTGAGTGGAGGCCTGTGACTAGTGGTGTGTCACAGGGATCAGCGCTGGGTCCATTGTTATTTGTCATCTATATCAATGATCTGGATGATAATGTGGTAAATTGGATCAGCAAATTTGCTGATGATACAAAGATTGGAGGTTAGTGGACAGTGAGGAAGGTTTTCAAAGCTTGCAGAGGGATCTGGACCAGCTGGATAAATGGGCTGAAAAATGGCAGATGGAGTTTAATACAGACAAGTGTGAGGTACTGCACTTTGGAAGGAAAAACCAAGGTAGAACATACAAGGTAAATGGTAGGACACTGAGGAGTGCAGCAGAACAGAGGGATCCAGGAATACAGATACAAAATTCCCTAAAAGTGACATCACGGGAAGATAGGGTAGCTGAAGCACCATCAACTGGTGACTGGAAGAGAACGATAGGCTTTTATTAACAGCAAAAAGGGAGCATGACATCTCAAAGACTGAGAGAGGAGCAGTGCCCCAGTCGCCTTTTTCCAGGGGTCTGTGGGAGGAGCTACAGGAGCAGTCAGCAGAGGGACGTGTCCAGACAGGTACACATAGTTCACCACTGTAGTAAAGAGAGCTTTTGGTACATTGGCCTTTATAAATCAAAGTATTGAGTATAAGAGTTGGAATGTTATGGTGAGGTTGTATAAGGCATTGGTGAGGCCGAATTTGGAGTATTGTGTGCAGTTTTAGTCACCGAATTACAGGAAGGATATTAATAAGGTTGAAAGAGTGCAGAGAAGGTTTTCAAAGATGTTGCTGGGACTTGAGAAACTGAGTTACAGAGAAAGGTTGAATAGGTTAGGACTTTATTCCCTGCAGCGCAGAAGAATGAGGGGAGACTTGATAGAAGTATATAAAATTATGATGGGTATAGATAGAGTGAATGCAAGCAAGCTTTTTCCACTGAGGCTAGGGGAGAAAAAAACCCAGAGAACATGGGTTAAGGGTGAAAAGTTTAAAGGGAACATTAGGAAGAGCTTCTTCACACAGAGAGTGGTGGGAATGTGGAATGAGCTGCCAGATGAAGTGGTAAATGTGGACTCACTTTTAACATTTAAGAAAAACTTGGACAGGTACATGGATGAGAGGTGTATGGAGGGACATGGGCCTGGTGCTGGTCAGTGGGACTAGGCAGAGAAATGAAGGGCTCAAAGGCCTGTTTCTGTGCTGTAATGTTCTATGGTTCCAAATTTCTCTCATCATTCCGGGCCACCAATATCTCCTCTTGATAAACTCGAGTGTCCTGGCTATCCCAGGGTGTGTGGTCATTCCTGACCAATGTCCCCATTGCAGTACCTGGAGTTTAATACAGACAAGTGTGAGGTACTGCACTTTGGAACTTTGGACAAACAGCCAACCGGGAGGATCGGTCTCAGAAATCTCCCCTTGCACTTGGGCCTTGGGAAAAAGAGCATCGATTCCCCAATGAATTGCCACGGCCACCTTGGCCTAGGGAAAATGATGGTAGGCTACTGTTCCTTGCATTCCAGCTTGTCAAACTGGCAGGACATGGCATCTGGCTCTTAGACCCCAGTTCATCGGTCGGGATGAAGTTAAACTGCTTAAAAAACAAAGCTCATCTGGGCGCCTTGGCCTCCTGAATATAGGCCAGGTCCTCGTGGTCAGTCCAATCAATAAAAGGGCCCTTGGATTCCCCCACCACCACCCCCCCCAGCCAGTCTCTCTATTCCTCCAAAGCTAACTGAATCGTAAAGAAGTTATATTATCATACTGAATGGCGGTGCAGGCTCGAAGGGCTGAATGGCCTACTCCTGCACCTATTTTCTATGTTTTTAAGTTCCTGATCCCCGATGTCCAGGTTTTTCTCTGCCGGGGCAGCTGCCTGGAGAAGAATACACATGGGTGCAGATAACCATCCAAAGGTGGTCATTGACACAAGATGACACCCACTCCGATGTCTATCTCCACAATGAAGGGAAGGTCCAGGTTAGGAGAAACCAAGACAGGAGCTGTAGTTAACCTCTGTCCAAGCTCTGCAAAAGTAGCCTCCACCTCAGAAATTCAGAGGAAAAGCCCTGCAGATTTCTTAGTTAGGGCCGTCAGCAGAGCTACCACCGAGTTGAAGTTCCTGATGAACTTCTGGTAGAAGTTCACAAGCTCCAGGGATTGCTGGACCTGTTTGATATTGGAAGAAGGCGGCCGGTCTCTGACTGCCTGGGTTTTGGCAGGGTCCCCTCCCTCCCGTCCATGGATGGGTTATGTTGGGACAGCCAAGGGTAGCCGAGGATCAGGGGTATGAGTGGAGAGTCAATGATGTACAAACTAATGTCTTCCACATGATCCCATATCCTCATCTGCAAAACTAGTCTGTTACTGGATCTGCCCGGAACATAGTGGTTGGCCGCCCAAAACAAGTGCGGGCATGGACTGGCTCAACTCTCACAGCAGAATGTCAAACCAATCGGCGGTTTCTAAATCCAGAAAATTACCCACTGCCCCCGAGTCCACAAAAGCCCTCACCTGTATGAAGTTCTTACCCCAAGTGACCTCCACCTTCAGCACAAAACCAGAATCCATGGGGTTAGGTCACATGCTACCGTCACAGTCCTCCCAACACTGAACAATCTTAGCAGTTCCCGAAGTGGTTGTAGCTTTGCTCACTCAGCCCTCAGACTGCCTGCTTCCCCACAGTAAAAGCATCAACCTTGATTCCAACACTGGGACGTCTCATCAGCAGAGAGGCTAGTGCAGCCAGCCTGCATGGGTTCGACAGGATCCTGAGCAGGAGACGGGTCCATGTTCGGAGAGTGGAATTATGATGCATTGAGTCCTGGCTTGGGCTATCCCTCATCAGCCTCTTGATGTAGTCTCACTTACACTCTCCCAGACAACTGGATTGGTCAATCAGCACCTCTAAGTCCTGGCTGGTTCTCCCAAGGTGAGGGCATCCTTCCATTCATCTTGGAGTTGGTGGCAGTATGGTCAAGGCTACCCTGTTCCAGCCACTCAGTTGGGCCAAACTTTGAAGCAAACTGTATATTTCTAAGTCAAATGCACTCAGCAAAATCGGCTACTGTATTCCATTTTCTTTAAAACACTGCTCAATCTGTTCAGTGTCCAAAATCCGATTAACTGCTGTGTAATGGAACAAGTCTATCTTTCTGATAGAACTTTTATTTTATGATTATTATCACCCGGTACCCACTGTTTATGAACCCATGAATTCTTCTGTTTTCTGCCTTTTTTTAAACTCGATCGTGTTTTCCCTTCCAAACACGTGCCGCTCCAAAGAGAAAAGCGTGTGTGCTTTTTTTTGCCTGACTGTTTCTTGCTGTGCTCTTTTTTAACTCATCTAAGATTCTAACTGCAGTTTGAAAAATTCCACAGAAAAATTCTGCGGCTGAAATTTATCAACTCTCCCTTCTATCTTTCTGTTGTTGCCTTTGTATCTATTTCTTACATGATTTACTAAAAGGTATCGAAAACTTAAATGACTTTGCTTAGCCAGCTGAAGGAATGAATTTTTACGTTGCATTTTCCAAACTGAGTTTCACTGCGAGGCCAATGACGATGAATCGCCTATTGGAATTGCTGAAGATAAGCAGGTTTATCTAAAAAGAAAGAATATGCAGTGATAAATGGTCTCCTGAAAAAGCCACGCTCCTTCATTTTTGCCCATATTACTAAATGTTTGAAATAATTATCTAAATACACTTAATAGAGGTCACTAACTTTATTGAATCATGCATAAAAACACAGGAATGTGCAAAAATCTGATGAACCAGATGAGCCAAACTCATCCCAATGAGAGTATTTTACATTAATTTATGCAGAGGTGACAAGAGATTGGAAGAACTTGTTCAGGTTTTATCTTGGAAGGAAAATATTCCAATTTAATTTTTACTTTATTTAGACAGTTACACTGCCAAATAGGCCATTCCAGCCTTTTGATCTGCACCATCCTGCAACCCCTTCTTTCATGCGTTAATTTAGCTACCTCTGTCTTTTGCAGTGCAGTCTCAAAGAGATTATTAGAGGCAGGCTCACTGTAGGCAGTGTAATTGTCAAGTTAATATGCAAGACTGTGACCTTGGAAATTAGATAAAGGATTCTGAGTAACATCAGCAATGTTCAAGGCAATGTGGTGTTCAGATCTTATCACCAATTCTTTAATGAATCATTACAGATGCCTCCAAAGATTTCAAAATGTACTATAATGAATGTGAATATGGTCAAGTTCCTGTAATGTTGTTATACGTACCTCAAAATACACATTATTAGAGCCATACCCACTAATAGAGTCATTAGGCTCTATAATGAGTCAACCTATAGCTGGGGAAGGGATGACCCCTTCCTGTCATTCAGCTGTGAAATCCATCTTATGTCAAATAAATCAAACCATTCTTTCATTTTTACAATACATATATGTATTTTAAATTTTGTTCATTTTGTCTGCTTCCTTATTTATAAAATTATTTTCTTCCTAGATTTCCATTCAAGGAAGTGTCATTGTAGAGGACTTGACACCAAAGAGAGCCAAGCTAGAGCTGCAGAGCTTGGGGAAATTGGATTGATTTGATAGAATAAACTGAATCTTCATCAAGTTCTGTATATGAATATTAAGTGTCATTTAATGCAGCTCAGTATCCTGTGACATGATAAAGGCCATTATTTCATGAGGATTCTCGCTGGGATGTATTACAGAAAGTTGTTAGAATGTTCCAAGATGTGAAGAAGTCAAAATCAGGATCAGAATCAGGTTTAATATGACTGGTGTATTTTGTGAAATTTGATGTTTTGTGGGAACAGTGCATTGCAATATATAACAATAAAAAGTTATAAATTATAAGATATATATATATATAAATATTTATACACACACACACACACACACACATACTGTATACATCTATCCTGACTGGCTACATCACTGCCTGGTATGGGAACTGTACTTCCCTCAGTCGCAGGACTCTGCAGAGATTGATGAGGACAGCCCAGCACATCTGTAGATGTGAACTTTCCACTATTCAGGACATTTACAAAAACGTGTGTAAAAACGGTCCAAAGGATCATTGGGGACCCGAGTCACCCCAACCACAAATTGTTCCACTGCTACCATCTGGGAAATGGTACCGCAGCATAAAAGCTTCTTCCGCCAGGCCATCAGACTGATTAATTCATGCTGATGCAACTGTATTTCCATGTTATATTGACTATCCTGTTGTACATAATATTTATTATAAATTACTATAAATTGCACATTGAGACAGAGATGTAACATAAAGATTTTTACTTCTCATGTAGATGAAGGATGTAAGTAATAAAGTCATTTCAATATATATATATTAAAGAAGTACTGCAAAAAGAGAGCAAAAGAAGAAAAAAAATTAGTGGTGTGTGTTATGATTGTTGTACATAAAAGACAAACTTGCAGGGGTAAAAAACACTATAACTATCTTACTTACAAATTTATAGAATGGCTTCAGCTCAACGACATTTTAGTCCCTACCTCCAGCCCGCCAAGAGAATGTGCGTGTGTGTGTCCTGTTCATCAATATCACTTCCTGTTCCAGGTTAGCCACCCACACTGCACACTGGGAACTGAAGTTCTTTATTATGAACAGACGTAATAACACTATAGTGTACATGTGTTTCATTAACAATTCATTATCGGGACTTCCGGTAAGATGGCGATTGTTTAGCTGCTCCGAACTTCTGCTCCGTCATTCTTCCTATCTTTGCACTATATGTCTCCCTTCTTAAACTTTAGTTAGGTATTTTATTAGGTCTCTTTTACCTGCCTGCGAACACATCTACCTTATAATGGCTACCAAAAGTACTAGAACTGGGAAAAAGGAAACTTCTACGGCTTTGCCGACTGACATTCTCGCTGCTTTGAAACAACATCGACAAGGTATTTTAAAGGAACTTAGAACTTCTTTCAACCAGCTGGATGTCAAATTGGATCGGATCAACGCTAGAGTGGATGAACACGCTGAACATTTATCGCGCATTGACTCAACTTCTGAAGATTCAAAACGCCGTGTTCAATATCTTGAAACTCTCTGCTCCAGCCTAGAGGAGAAGAACAGTAAACTTTTTTCCAAAATGGTGGATCTTGAAAATCGGAGCAGACGATGCAATCTACGAATTCTTGGTTTGCCAGAGGCCACCGAACAGGGCTCTCCCGTGAAATTTTTTTCCGATTTTCTCTGTGAGATTTTTGGGAAAGAATTTCTTCTGACTCCACCTGAGCTTGAAAGGTCTCACAAGGTGTATGTTCCCCGTGCAACTCTGGGCTCCCGTCCACGGCCGGTAATTTTGTGCTTTCATCAATACTAGGTGAAAAACCGTTTGATGATGGAGGCACGCCGCAGAGGTACTTTTGCTTTTCAAAACACGGTCATTCATTTTGTGGAGGATATTGCCCCCCCAGGTTCTGAAGATGCGTGCTGAGTTTAAAGGTGTAATGAAAGTGCTTTTTGATCGCGGATTCAGACCCTCCCTTCGAAATCCAGCCGATCTTTGAATTATGCTTACTACTGGAGATTATAAGTGGTTTAAATCAGTGAAGGAGGCTGAGGCATTTGTTGGAAGTCTTCCTGCCACCCCGTCTTCTTCAGAACCGGCCTGACCTTCTAAAATGGTTGATAAGTACCTCTCGAAGTAAAACTTTTTTTTCCGGACTCAGACTTTACTTGAATAATTCAGACATTATCTATTGAAACTCTAAGGGCTGTAGACAATCTCTCCCTGGACTTGGTGCTTTTTTTTCTAAATAGATAATCTGAGTTTAATGTTTCCCTGTGGACGTTTAGATTGTACTTGTGTAATCTATTTTATATTGGTACAACTTTATTTATAGAGATCTACAATTGACTTTAACTTGTTTTGGAGGTTTGGAGTTTTTATTGAAGGCCTCCCTGTTGGTTGATTCATAGTTTAAGTTTTGCTTTTTTTTCTGTAAATGGTTGATAAGTACTCTCTTCGAATCTATAATTTCCCCCTTTTCTCCCTCCCTTTTTTTTCTTTTAATTTTTTATAATTTTTCACTGGTAGGTTAGTTTTGGTTTTCTTCTGATTTTCTTTATATTAAGTTTTATACTTCTGTTGAAGTTGTTCCTATTTGTAATTATGTTTTCTAGTGCATAAACTAGTTACTATTTGCTATAGTATTTATACGGAACTGTTGTTAACGGCACAGAACTGGAAGTCATACTTGGGTTAATTTTTTTGGTAGAGCTAGCTGCTTTTTTAGGTAGACGTCTAGTTTTGGGTTACGAGGGTGGGGTGGGTTCTCCAGTTCCAACACTACTCACTGTTTCTTTTGCTTTCCTTTGTTATTCAGGACATGTCTCTGTTTTGATTCTACGGATCTATGTTTACATTTTTGCTCCCAGACTGTTATTGTACGGCTTGATTTTTTATATGCCTGCTGCCTTCTATGCACTAACAATTGATAATGGTTAATAGACTTAAACTTGTGAGCTGGAACATAAAGGGATTGAATCACCCTGTTAAAAGAAGGAAGGTCTTCTCACATATTAAACAACTCAAAGCTGACATTGCTTTCCTTCATGAAACTCATATTCGTAGTTTTGATAATTCTCGGCTTTTGTCAAAGTGGGCAGGTCAGCATTTTCATTCATCCTTTGCCGCCAAAGCTAGGGGGGGGTCTCCATTCTTATTAATTCAAATATTCCTTTTGAACTCCATAATAAGATACCTGATACAAATGGCCATTTTATTATTGTTTCTGGTAAATTATATAATACTAAATTTGTACTAGCAAACCTGTATGCCCCCAATGTTGATGATGTTAATTTTTTTGAACGTTTTTTCTCCTCACTACCAGACTTAAACTCATACTCTCTTATACTGGGTGGCGATTTCAATTGTTGGTTAGATCCTAATTTGGATCAATCGTCCTCTGTTACTAGACTACCTACTAAATCTGCCTTAGCTATTCACTCTTTTTTTCTCTAATTATGGTATCTCTGATATATGGCGTTTCCTTCATCCTACTGAGAGAGACTATTCTTTTTTTTTCCACATGTTCACCATACCTTTACTAGAATTGACTACTTTTTACTTGATAATCAACATTCCATTTGTCTATTCTTATGACTATCAGAGTATACTGATTTCTGACCATGCCCCAATTACTCTGTCTTTAAATTTTCCTGGTCTCCCTCAGAGGAATAAACACTGGAGGTTTGATTCGACTTTATTATCGGATGATGATTTTCTAAAATTTATTAAGGATCAGATAACCTTTTATGTTAACACCAATACATCATCTGAAGTGTCATCCCAGATTGTCTGGGATGCCATGAAAGCATAATTGAGGGGTCAAATAATCTCCTATACAGCAAATCTTAATAGAAAGTCCTGTGCAGATCGATTAGACCTCATTAATCAGATTAAAGAATTGGATCAACTATATGTTCAAACTAAGAATCCTGAATTATACAAGAAGCATGTAGAACTTCAAACTAAATTTAATCTTCTGTCTACTCAATCTGTCGAATGCCAACTTCTTGAAAGTAAGAGTCGCTTTTATATTCATGGTGACAAATCTGGTAAATTTCTAGCCAATCAGCTGAGGCATTCCAAAGCCAAACAACATATTACAAAGATCTGGAAGGAGAATGGAGACTTTACATCGGATCACTTAGAAATCAATGACGCATTTTAAAAATTTCTATTCTCGACTTTATTCCTCTGAATCTCTGAATGAGAATATCTCTGTTGATCATTTTTTAAATAATCTGAATATTCCTTCGCTTTCATCAGATTTTAAAGCTAAACTTAATGCGCCTATATCATCAGAAGAAATATCTTTTGCAATTTCTGCATTGTCTTCAGGGAAATCTCCTGGACCTGATGGGTTCCCCATAGAATTTTATAAATCGTTCTCTTCTCTTCCTTCTCCTCAGTTATTCTCAGTATTACCTGATTCGTTTAATTACGGTAAATTGTCACCCTCTTTTAATGAGACATCTATTATTCTTTTATTAAAAAGGGTAAAGACCCAACAGAGTGTTCCTCGTATAGGCCGATTTCTTTGCTTAATGTTGATGTTAAAATCTTGGCCAAAGTTTTGGCTTATAGATTAGAAACTGTTAATCCCTCTATTATTTCTGAGGATCAAACTGGTTTTATTAAAAACCATCTTCCTTTTTTAACATTCTGTGTTTATTTAACATTTTATATTCACCTCCAACTGGGATTCCTGAATGTGTTATTTCCCTCGATGTGGAGAAAGCATTCGATCGTATAGAGTGGAACTACCTTTCTGCAGTTTTAGAAAAATTTGACCTCGGTCAAAGTCTTATCTCTTGGATCAAATTACTGTATCTGTGTCCTACTGCCTCTTTTTTGACTAATTTTCAGAAATCCCAGTTATTTAACCTCAAACGTGGCACCCGTCAGGGATGCCCTTTAAGTCCCTTTCTCTTTGATTTGGCTATAGAACCTTTGGCGATAGCATTTCGAAATTGTCCTGAAATGACCGGGATTTGGAGAGGGGGTGTTGAGCATAAAGTTTCTCTTTATGCTGATGACTTATTACTTTTCCTTTCAAATCCATCTACATCCTTACCTCCAATGTTTTCACTTCTTGATCAGTTTAGCCAGATCTCTGGCTATAAACTTAATTTACATAAGAGTGAAGTTTTCCCAATTAATAAAGAAGCACAAGAATTAACATTCCATGATCTCCCTTTTAAAGTAGTTCATAATCAATTTACTTATCTTGGGATTACAGTCACAAGGAAGTTTAAAGATCTTTTTCGTGAAAACTTTGCCAATTTTTCATATACTATAAAACAAAGTCTGTTACAATGGTCACCTCTATCTGTCTTTGGTAGGTCGTATTAATGTTGTTAAAATGTATGTTCTCCCTAAACTTTTATATTTATTTCAATCAATCCCAATTTTTATTCCTAAATCTTTTTTTGATTCCTTAGACTCTATTATTTTGTCATATCTGTGGAACAATAAGCGCTCTAGAATTAATAAAGTTTATCTCCAAAAATCTAAAAAAGAGGGTGTCATGGCTTTAGCTAACTTTTGTTTATATTATTGGGCAGCCAATATATGCTGTGCTACCTTTTGGTCTTTTTTCCATGGCCAACCCAAGTGCCCTAAGTGGCACTCTTTAGCTCCACTAAAGATTTATCTATCTCTGCACTTCTTGGCTCTGTACGCCCTAGTAGTTTTTCCAGATTAATAGTTAATCCTCTTGTTAGACACACTTTGTGTATATGGGCTCAATTTAGGAAATTTTATGGTTTCCATGGTTTTTCCTTTCCTAGCCCTATCTTACATAATCACCTTTTTTTACCTACTACGTATGATTCAGCATTCCATGTTTGGTATAGGAAGGGCATTAGACATTTTGAAGATCTTTTTATTGATAATCGCTTTGCTTCATTCCAACAGCTCTCTGCTAAGTTCAATTTGCCCAATGCTCATTTTTTGAGATATCTCCAAATTCGACACTTTATTAATCCTTTCATTCCTAACTTCCCTGAAATGCCTGAGGAAAATGTTATGGATTTATTTCTTTCTATTAATCCACTAGGTAAAGGTTTAATTTCATTTATTGGTGATAAATTAGCAGCCCCTGTGGATAAAATTAAAATGGCATGGGAGCATGATTTAAATACCTCCTTATCTGATGAGACTTGGGACTCGATTCTCAAATCAGTTAATTCAACCTCTCTTTGTGCTCGCCATTGCCTTTTACAGTTTAAGATTGTTCATAGAGCCCATATGTCTAAATCTAAATTATCTCGATTTTACCCTAACATCAGTCCGCTTTGTGATAAATGCAAAAGGGGCGAGGCCTCTCTCATTCATATGTACTGGTTTTGTCCTAGCTTGGAGAAATTTTGAAAAGATGTCTTCATAACGTTATCGTATATTCTGAATCACCACCTAGAACCTTTAATTGCTTTGTTCAGTTTTTTGGGTGAGACAGATTTACGTCTGAGTTCGACTAAGTGTTGAATATTATCTTTTGCTCTCTCCTGGCGAGACGTTTAATCCTCCTTAGATGGAGAGATGTTGCCCCGCCCACACATGCTCAATGGCTTAACGATATTATGGCCTGCTTAGACCTTGAAAAAATTCATTATTCAGTTCTTAATTCGGATACAAAGTTCCATAAGGTCTGGGGACCTTTTATTGAGTACTTTCATAACCTTCCTCTTAACTAAGGGTTTTTTTCCCGATCCCTGGCTTTCAGCTCCTTTTTTTTTGGTAGTAGGCATCAATATCTTCTGTTGCTAAGTGTATTTACAGTTTTGGGGGTTTGAATGTCCTGATTTATATTCTCTATATTGTGTTGTGGTTGGTCTGGAGTTCTTTTTTGTTTGTTGTGGGGCTTGGGGAGGATACTAATTTTACATGCCTTCAATTTGGGTGCTTTCTCAATTATCTTTTTTTGTACCATATTATTATTGTATGTTTATTTTTGCACTCTACCAATGTTCTTCATTTTCATCTGGGGTTTTTTATTTGTAGCGATGTAGAAAATGTATAAAAAAAAACAAATTAAAAATAACAATTCATTTTCAAAATCTGATGGCAGAGGGGAAGAGCCAGTTTCTGAAATGCTGAGTGGTTGACTTCAGGGTCCTGTTCCTCTTCCTTGGTTATAGCAATGAGCAGAGGATATGTCCTGAGTGATGAGAGTCCTTGATGACAGATGCCACTATTTTGAGGCATCATCTTTTGAAGATATCCTCAGTGCTGGGAGGGTAGTGCCCATGATGGAGCTGGCTGAGTTTACAACTTTCCACAGCCCCTCCATACCAGACAATGATACAATCAGTTAGAATACTCTCCATGGTACGTCTGTAAAAATTGGCAAGAGTGCTTGGTGATGTACCAAGTCTCCTCAAACTCCTAATGAAATATAGCCACTGTCATGCCTTCTTTGTACTTGCATCAATATGTTGGGCCCAGGATAGATCTTCAGAGGTGTTAACACACCAGCAGAGCCACACCAGATCGAGTTCCTTGTCCAGACGGTGTTTGACATCCTGCCCAGGGCATCTGTCCTTTATATCTGGAAGTAGGTTGATGCCCCAGACTGTCCCAGCCGCACATCCTGAGCTGCTGCCTGAGAGAGGGCCGATGCCGCTGGAGATAGGACCAGGTACTGAAGACCCTCGCGGAAGCAACCTGCTCCAGAATCGGTAACCGCAAGCGAGCTCAACCTTGCGATCAAACCATCGGCTTTGTGAGAGCTGGACAGCAACCAGAAGCGAGAGTAAAGCCATCCACAGGGATTCTAGCGCTCACTCATGACTGACCTGTAGAAACAATTCCCCACAGCACATTGTCAAGACCAACCTGAGACCAGACCTCCTCCTGTCTGTGTCTGTATTGCTTAATGCCTGGATCAGCCAAAAATCCTGGTGTTGCCCTTTAGCCTACTGCTGTAGATATAAGATTATGTGGTGCTGCCCCCTAGCTTGCAGCTGTACACCACGAGGCTATGTGGCTTTGGTGTCTTTTCCCTCTAGCTTCCAAACATGGAAATGTTGAACAAACCACACCTAGAGTTAACCATAAAGAGGACGTGTGTACAAATCGTAAGCAGAGTTGTGGCTCTCTGGAGGGACAGCTCTCCATGTCACGTAAATAAAGAGTCTCCTAATGAACACCTGGGTCTGAGTCTTGTGTGGAAAAGGAAATTCCCTCACACAGCACGCCATCTTGCTGCAGCAAGAGAGTGCCGTGGGAGGAGCGTCTAGACGAGGCCCGTGAGAGGAAGCTTGCCAGATATGAGGAACTGGTCAGCGAATGTCGAAGGCAGGGCTGGAAGGCAAAGTGATGCCAGTTGCAGTGGGCTGCCAGGGCTTCGCTGGACAGTATCTTCCCTGAGCCTTCAGCACGTCGGGTATTGTTGGCAGAGAGCCATTGGCAACATCACGGGGGTAACCGAAAAAGCCTCAAGATGGCTCTGAATAAAGACAGTGAGTCCATGGGGATCTGCAGCATATACCTCCTGAACATAACCACGGCTAGGTCCCTGGGTGAGTGTGTCTGATGTTGAAAGTCCTGCAACATCCAATTACCCCAGGTTACAGCATTGATGATGTGTTCAGAGCATTATGAGATGTATTCTTCAAACCACCCGAGATCTTGAAACTTTTCCACTTTCCACTGCTGATCCCTCAATGAGGACTCAACTTTCCCTTCCAGAAGTCCACAATCAACTCCTTGGTCTTACTGACGTTGAGTGCCAGGTTGTTGTTGCGACACCACTCAACCAGCTGATCTATCTCACTCCTATATGCCTCTACGACACCAAACAAGAATTTGCTTCATGAGTTAGAGATCTGCTCAATTATATTGTAATCCATCTGCCAAACACGAGTTTGTGCATTATTGATTAGAATCAGACATGTGAAAACCTACAGGCCCTCTCCAGGTTATGACTTATTGACACTTTGTATATACGAACGCGTGAGATGGATGGCGATGGATTTGCCGGCTGCTGCAGGGCTGAAAGTTCTGCTGGGAAGGAACAGAGTATTTCCAGATGCCTTATCTCCAAGACACAGCAAACATGGTGTGTAAAGTGGCTCACTCTGTCATTTACTTTGTCAGTGAGGCCCGCCGGCAGCTGCTCTTCTCACGCCTGCTTGCTCTCCTATCACAACTCTTTCTGTCATCCTCTGCTGTGCCCTGTTTTCATTCATTTCTGCCTTAAACTTGTTCAGGTTCTGAACAGGAACAGAGCCCAGTTAAAACCTGGTGTTGAGTTCAGTTTACTTTACTTTATTGTCACCAGATACTAGAGCATACAATCGTCATGGCGATATTTGATTCAGCACTTCGCGCTCCTTGGAGTACAAATCAAAGTAAATACAATAAAAATTTAAATTATAAATCATAATTAGAAAACGGAAAAGGGAAAGTAAGGTAGTGCAAATCAGGTCCAGATATTTGGAAGGTACAGCCCAGATCCGGGTCAGGATCCGTTCAGCAGTCTTATCACAGTTGGAAAGAAGCTGTTCCCAAATCTGGCCATACGAATCTTCAAGCTCCTGAACCTTCTCCCGGAGGGAAGAGGGACAAAAAGTGTGTTGGCTGGGTGGGTCGTATCCTTATTTTAACTTTCAGAGTTGGGAGATTAACAGTACAATTTCCACTTGAAGGTTGTGATCAAATGGCTTGCTGGCGAGGTTATACATTGCTGACAGTTCAGTCCGCTTTATCTGTATCTGTATTCTGTGACACACCATCACTAAACACTGATCTTGGAATCATAGAAATCAGATACAGTTAAGTACCTCAAGTCATAAACATTGTGATAAGATTGTGAGAAATTGTGCAAAGTGCATCCGAAGTCATGGACAATAATGGAGTGGAGAAGATCTAACATAGTGGAATTGTAAAATGAGGTTTCAAAGTACATTTTAATATCAATGTATGTATAAATTATACAATCTTGAGATTCATCTGTTTACAGGCAGCCACAAAACCAAGAAACCCAAAAGAACACAATTTAAAACTAAGACCAACAAACAATGCACAGACAGAAGAAAAAGAAATCTAATTAAGTCATGCAAACAATAAAGCAAAATTGAGCGCGTAAGCCCGAAAGCTGGATCAGCCAGAGTGGCCCTATCACCACAGTCTCAGCATCATCGCACAGAGGCAAGTCGCCAGGAAGCTCGCAGACACTGAGCCCGGAGCAGCCCCAGCCTCAGTGCCGAAGAGACTGTCGCAGAGCAGAACAGGCTTGACCTTTGCATCCAGTCCCGACACCTTGCCTTTTCAGTGCATCTGTCCTGGCATTCAAATTGTCCAAGTACCAGGTCGTCCCCCGAACTCGGGCCCAGTCCCTACCGCAGCGATGTGCTCTGGGCCGCTTTCGGCCCACACCCAACCTTTTCAATATCAGTGCAGCACTTAGACAGAACAAACTTCACTTCTGGTTTAGGTGGACGGGCTCCAAATCAGCTCTGCTTCAGCTTTTCTTCACTCCTCTCACTCCAACTATGTCTCCAATTCTGACTCTCTCTCCAACTCCAGCTCGTCCTGGAAAACACCTCCAGCTCTGTCTGAAACCCACATGCCTCGACCCTCAGATCAACCTTGCCTTTGCTCACCTCTTCATTGTTAGCGGTGATCGTTTACTGCAAATTTCCATATAAGGTGTTATTAATAGAGTAATTTGTCAAATGTCTTGCTTTGCGAACCAGCAGTAAGCTGTCACCCACATTCAGTAGCGACATCTTAAACTGCAAGACTTGTTTGAAGATGGCACAGGAAAAAGTCAGAAATATTAAAATGAAATAAATTTTACAACATGTATGTTGGGTGTAAGATTTTGACTCTGCATACATAAATGCATTCTTGCCGTACTGACCAGATGCAGGTATATTGAATTTCAGAATAAAAAGAAATTTCAATTTGAAAAAGTAAAATTATTTTGCCATGGATATTAAAACTGCCACACTACAGCTCACAACAACCAGGTAACTTAATGGCACATAATTTTAAATATTTACAATGATGGATTTAAAAGTAATACTTTGTTGATCTTCAATTCCATTCTATTGTCTTTTGCTATAACAAAGACAACATAGGCTGTTGTCTTTGTATACTTAACTGTATTCATTACAGTTGTGAAATGATTTAGATAAGGCAATTTATTTATTAAGGTTAAGGGCAAGGACCATGTAAGACTTCGGTGTTCAGTGAATTCATATTCATAATCTTTACCACAAGTATTCTGAGGAATGAAGGAATTCCTGAGAATGAATTTCTATTTCCTGAGGATACTGAGGTCCTCTAACATTTGCCGGACGATGCTGAGGATGTTCTACGAGGCTGTGGTGGCCAGTGCTATCATGTTTGCTGTTGTGTGCTGGGGCAGCAGGCTGAGGGTAGCAGTCACCAACAGAACCAACAAACTCATTCGTAAGGCCAGTGATGTTGTGGGGGTGGAACTGGACTCTCTGACGGTGGTGTCTGAAAAGAGGATGCTGTCCAATTTGCGTGCCATCTTGGACAATGACTCCCATCCACTCCATAATGTACTGGTTAGGCACAGGAGTACATTCAGCCAGAGACTCATTCCACCGAGATGCAACACTGAGCGTCATAGGAAGTCATTCCTGCCTGTGGCCATCAAACTTTACAACTCCTTCCTCGGAGTGTCAGACACTCTGAGCCAATAGGCTGGTCCTGGACTTATTTCCACTTGGTATAATTTACTTATTATTTAATTATTTCTGGTTTTATTTTGCTATATTTCTACTCTATTCTTGGTTGGTGTGACTGTAACGAAACTCAATTTCCCTCGGGATCAATAAAGTATATCTGTCTGTCAATAAAAGTTTGTAGTCTATTTTTACGAGTAGAGCTAAATATTGAAGGAAAAAGAGTCACAAGCACAGTTGCTGGAGATCTGAAATTAAAGAAAATATAGGAAAGGCCCAGGAAAATAACCATTATCCCTGAAGAGAGAACATTTCAATTACATAGAACTGAGCAAGGACTGGGAAGCAAAGTACTATGGTTTCAGGAGGGTTTTGTTTTCTTTCTTTCTGCTCTTTGCATCATCAGAGAGACCAGCAGCTCTTAACAAACTTTCCAGCAATCTTACCTATTCAAAACCACCTGGTGTCATCTCCGGTTCTGGTCTCCACCGCAACACTGATATTCCTTTGCTTTCTCCATCCCTCTTATTTCTCTCCAAGTTTAAACAAATCTCTTTTATTCATTTGCTTTATTTAGTGATACAGCACAAAATAGGTCCCATCTGGCCCATTGAGTCGCACCACCTAGTAACCCCCTACAACCCTGATTTAACCATAACCTAATTACTGGACAATTTACATTGACTAATTAACCTACCCCGTACAGTTTTGGACAGTGGGAGGAAACCAGAGCACCCAGGGAAAACTCATGCATTTCACAGGGAGGACGTACACAGACTCCTTACAGAGGATGGCCGAATTGAACTCCGAACTCCAATTCCCGGAGTTGTAATAACACATGCTAATGAAGCACCCAACAGCCTCTACTGCTTCCCAACTATGATGAATGATCATGATCCTAAAACATTGATGAGATATTCTTAACGATTTGTTTCTATATTTATTCTTTCAAAACACTGTGTGGTTTTAAACTCATGCATTAATCTTCTTTCTCTGCTCCAAGGAAAAGGAACCTAGCTTTTTCACTCCACTCAGGGTAGTTGCAATTCCTCGACTCTCCAACAGTTCCAGAAAGATTTGTCTGTTAGTTCTACAAGTCCATCAAATTCTGCCAAAGACCAATAACCACAATGGGAAATAGCTTTCTAAATGAACCAAGATAATATCCTAGATTGTCTACATAAATTATGGGTGAGCTCCTCAGTGCTAGTTAGCAACTTAAAATGCCATGAAAATTATCCGAAAACACTGGGGAACCAGACATGTCCCCAGAGGTAAAAATAATAGCGTAAATAAGATGAGCAGCAACTCATGATCAAAAACCAAAATAACTGAGCAAATTAGACTTAAAGAAATTAGTCCTCATGAGAACAAGGACCAGCATCAACCTTAGCTCAAGGTAAGAAAAGTTACTTGCAGAACAACCACAAGAAGATTGGAGAGGGTGTTGGTGGAAAGTCATGGCAGTAAGAACAGCTTACTTTCAGCTATATTAGAAATCAGTTGGACTGCATTTATGAAAAGATTTCTCCAGGAAAATTCAGCTGCACAAGGTTTTCTATAACTCCAGTTTTCTTCAGGTCCTGGATTAACAATACTGTGTGATCTTAAAACTATTAAATACAAGCACATTCAGCAATTGTCCTGGTGAAAGGATCTCCAAAACAAATCAGACCACTGTTGTATGTGCTCTCAAACAAATAGGATTTGTGTGCTGAAGCCACAGCCCCTACTCCCCCCACCTTCACAGCTTGGGAATAACAATACTAAAGATTTCAGACAGCTCTGGATGAGCTGGGGTCTGAGCCTGCTCTTGGTAAACGGCAAATGTCACTTGATCTATCTGAATATAATATTATACATCTGAATCACACTGATATGATATGCTTGGACATCTTCCATTCTCATAGGGCAAACCTGTTGAGCCTCAGGAAGAGTTCACTATTATTAGCTACTTAATGTTAATCGGGGCTCCCAACACGAGGTCTATGAGTAAACTCTCATCGCCATCTCTATATTGGAGTCTGTCTTTCCACCACAGTTAGGTCCCGATATTGCCACTGCACCTCATGGCATATACACTCAGTGGCCACTTCATTACGTGCCTCCTGGACCAAACTGAGTGTATAATCATGGTCCGCTGCTGCTGCAGCCCATATTCAAGGTTTGGTGTGTTGTGCTTTTGTAGATGCTCTTCTGCACAGCACTCTGGTAACACCTGGTTATTTGAGTTACTGTTGTCTTCCTGTCAGCTTGAACCTGCCTAGCCATTCTCCTCTGACCCCTCTCATTTACAGAGCATTTTCACGCATGGAACTGCCACTCACGGGATACTTTTCGCACCATTCTCTGTAAATTCCAGAGACTGGTGCGCATGAAAATCCCAGGAAATCAGCAGTTTCAGAGATACTCAAACTACCCCATCTGGCACCAATAATCATTCCATAGTCAATTTCTTGTATCACATTTCTTCCCCATTCTGATATTTGATCTGAACAAACTCTGAACCTCTTGACCATGTCTACATGCTTTTATGCATTGAGTTATTGCCACATGATTGGCTGATCAGATATTTGCATTAACAAGCAGGAGTCCCTAATGATGTGGTCACTGAGTGCAGATATGGGCAGAGAAATAGCAGATTGAGTTTAATCCAGGCAAATGTGAGGTGTCGCACTTTGGGAGATCAAATGTAAAGGGAAAGCACACTGATAAGGCAGGACCCAGCGATCTCAGGGTCCAGGTCCATAGCTTCCTGAAAGTGACTTCACAAATTGATAGGATGGCAAAGCAGCAATATGGCATGCTTGCCTTTGGTGAAGCGCTGAGTTCAAGATTCGGGAAGTTATATTGCAGCTTTATATAACTCTGGTTATGCCACACCTGGAGGATCGCATTCAGTTCTGGCCACCTCATTATAAGAAGGATGTGGAGGCCTTGGAGAGAGTGCAGAAGAGGTTTTACCAGGATGCTGCCCAGTTAGAGGGCTATTAGGATAAATTACATAAACCTGGATTGTTTGCTTTAGAGTGGAGGGGTTGAGGGGGAGACCTGATAGAAGCTTAGTAAATATGAGAGGCATAGAAAATACCTCTTTCCCCAGTATCAGAATGAGGTTAGAGGGGATAAGTTCAAAGGAAATCTATATAAACTCTTTTTACACAGAGAATGGCAGGTGCCTGGAATGCATTGCCAAGGTTATGTTGAAGGTACATACAATAGAATCATACACGAGGCTCTTAGATAGTCAAATGCAGAGAGTGGAGGGCTATGGGCCATGTGCAGGCAGAAGTCACAGCTTGAATTAGGTGAACTAATTAGGAATTAGTTAGGCACATCATGGCTAAAGGACCTGTCCCTGTGCTGTACTCTTGTACATTGTTAATCAGTAATGAAGGGTATTTGCTGCAAGCATTGGAAAAGGAACCTGGAGCTAAGCATTGACCTTGAGTGAGCCTCTATATAGAAATTAGGCAGACATTGGGTAATCTGTGCTCCATTGACTGCAGTTTCCTGCAGTAAAATACAAATTTTACAGTGTTTTCCATAAGACCACAAGACATAGGAACAGAACTAGGCCATTCAGCCCATTGAGTCTGCTCAGTCATTCTGTCATGGATGATTCACTATCCCTCTCAATTCAAATTTTCTGCCTTCTCCCTATTACCTGTGACACCCCTGATTAATCAATAACCTATTGTTACACCCCAGGAAAGGTTTCACTGCTAATATAATGGTTTTCCTGTAGCAGCAGTGGTTGGGTTATGGTTAGAGATAACAGGGGCTTTGGAATGTGCACCGTCCAATGAAGGGAGTGTTTATTTCTTGCTGTGTGCCTGAGACAGAGGTGATCTGGGTCTTTTGTTCAGCAGAAGTTAGAGAGAGAAGAGGCCAGAAAGGAGAGGTCATAGACACCAGAAAGGAGTGAACTTGGACTGGGACTGAGAGTCAACGTAGCCCGGGGAAATCAATGGAGGACCAGCAAAAGGGAAACCACGAGCTCAAACTTGTGCACATTAGACTGTTACACCAATATGGGAACTTCTCTTTTTGTTTTACTTTACTAACCCTTTAGTCAAATTAAGAATTATAAAGCCAAATCATCTAATTATCGTGTACTGTCTGTTATTTGTAACAGGGTAACACATCACGCAGCATCCACACATGCAGGAGGTTCTGCACCTCAATCTCATATGTTTGGTGGGGCCAGATTGTCTTCCCTAGACTTACGCAGTTGATAGAACCCGAGGGTTACACTATCAAGCTCTATTTTTAAAATTCCCAATGACTTGGCCTCCACATCTGTCTGTAGCAATGAATTCTACAGATTCACCACCCTCTTCCATATCTCTGTTCAAAAGGGACATCCTTTTACTCTGAGCCTGTCCCCTCTGGACCTGGACTTCCTCACTAAACATGCACACGTTTACCTGGAGGCTTTTGCGATTCTTTGTCTTGCCTAGAAAGCTGTGTGACTAGTCAGTCTGCAGCATGGCTGGAGCGCCTTTGAAGTTGTTGCAGAAGAATATAGGAGTAACTTGGTGGGCCAGCTGTTTCATTCCAAATGTTCAACCTTTCCTGCACACAAATCTATTTCTCACCGTTAGATGGCTCTATGCAACCAGCAGTTTGCTGAACTCAGAAATCAAACAACCAGAAATGAATTATTAGATTTTACTGTACAAACAAGTCATACACTAAATCTATCAGGCTAAGCATCTCCAGTCTTTTTGCCTCACACCGAATTTCTGATGAAAAATCAGCCCATCGTGCACAAGCTCCACCTCAACAACCTTTTCATAAGAATTGTTCAAGGATTGTATTTTTCAATCAAAGGCTGAATGAAATAGTTGGTTAGTCAGCTTTAAAAAAGTATCTCACCAGGATTTAGCAATTTATCCATATTCCTTCTTTCCATGAACAGCAGTAGCCAGGCAGCATTAATAAATGACCTCCGAGCTAAGAAGTTTGAATACACACCGGTCATCACAGTTCAAAGTTCAGTGATGTCCAAGTCCTCGGGTGTGGCTGAAAGGATGTGTCACCTGCTTTTAATGCCAAAAGCTTTTAATGCTTTTAGAGCATTGAGTCAGATGGAGAGAGGGAGAGCTGGTATTCATAAGCCATGGTCTGGGCTTGAGGTCAGGTAGACAGGTTTGGCAGAGTGCTGGAATTAGGATGAAGTGGAGGGGTAACAAGTGACTGACTGGAGGGAAGAGAGAAGAGGGAAGTGGGCTCAGCTCATTAGGGGTTATTGTCCTTGGTGATCAGTAGGTAAACTGGGAGTTAGGTGGACAATCAGGGGTAGTGAGGGAGATTGGATGTCAGTATCACATGGCCATGAAGGTTAAAGGGAAAGATGGGGTCACTTTTCAGAGTTACACTGCGAAGCCGTGATTGTCCCAGGACCTCCCAACAATGACTGCCATAGGGGCAACCACTTATTTCCAACATTCCCTACCACCCCCCACCCCACAATCCAACACACTTCAAACTGCTCCAAAAAACAATGCATGGGGAATAACATTACCCTGTTACATAATATGGAAATTGGTTGGGGTCTGTAAGGCTAAAATGCAAACAGATTTATTGAGTAGAATTCCTGGAATGTCTTCTTGATCCACTGCAAAACACCCTCACATTGAACATAAAGCATAGAATAGTACAGCACATTACAGGCCCTTCAGCCCACAATGTTGTGCCGACCCTCAAACACTGCCTACCATATAACCCCCCACCTTAAATTCTTCCATATACCTGTCTAGTAGTCTCTTAAACTTCACTAGCGTATCTGCCTCCACCACTGACTCAGGCAGTGCATTCCACACACCAACCATTCTCTGAGTGAAAAACCTTCCTCTAATATCCCCCTTGAACTTCCCTCCCCTTACCTTAAAGCCATGTCCTCTTGTACTGTGCAATGGTGCCCTGGGGAAGAGGTGCTGGCTGTCCACTCTGTCTATTCCTCTTAATATCTTGTACACCTCTATCATGTCTTTTCTCATCCTCCTTCTCTCCAAAGAGTAGAGCCCTAGCTCCCTTAATCTCTGATCATACTCTCTAAACCAGGCAGCATCCTGATAAATCTCCTCTGTACCCTTTCCAATGTTTCCACATCCTTCCTATAGTGAGGCGACCAGAACTGGACACAGTACTCCAAGTGTGGCCTAACTAGAGTTTTATAGAGCTGCATCATTAAATCGCGTCTCTTAAAATCTATCCCTCGACATGAAAGCTAACACTCCATAAGCTTTCTTAACTACCCTATCTACCTGTGAGGTAACTTTCAGGGATCTGTGGACATGTACCCCCAGATCCCTCTGCTCCTCCACACTACCAAGTATCCTGCCATTTACTTTGTACTCTGCCTTGGAGTTTGTCCTTCCAAAGTGTACCACCTCACACTTCTCCGGGTTGAACTCCATCTGCCACTTCTCAGCCCACTTCTGCATCCTATCAATGTCTCTCTGCAATCTTTGACAATCCTCTACACTATCCACAACACCACCAACCTTTGTGTCATCTGCAAACTTGCCAACCCACCCTTCTACCCCCACATCCAGGTCGTTAATAAAAATCACAAAAAGTAGAGGTCCCAGAGCAGATCCTTGTGGGACACCACTAGTCACAACCCTCCAATCTGAATGTACTGCCTCCACCATGACCCTCTGCCTTCTGCAGGCAAGCCAAGTCTGAATCCACCTGGCTAAACTTCCCTGGATCCCATGTCTTCTGACTTTCTGAATAAGCCTACCATGTGGAACCGTGTCAAATGCCTTACTAAAATCCATGTAGATCACATCCACTACACTACCCTCATCTATATGCCTGGTCACCTCCTCAAAGAACTCTATCAGGCTTGTTAGGTATGATCTACCCTTCACAAAGCCATGCTGACTGTCCCTGATCAGACCATGATTCTCTAAATACCCATAGATCCTATCTCTAAGAATCTTTTCCAACAGCTTTCCCACCATAGACGTAAGGCTCACTGGTCTATAATTACCCGGACTATCCCTACTACCTTTTTTGAACAAGGGGACAACATTTGCCTCCCTCCAATCCTCCGGTACCGTTCCCGTGGACAACGAGGACATAAAGATCCTAGCCAGAGGTTCAGCAATCTCTCCCCTCACCTCATGGAGCAGCCCAGGGAATATTCTGTCAGGCCCCAGGGACTTATCCATCCTAATGTATTTTAACAACTCCAACACCTTCTCTCCCTTAATATCAACATGCTCCAGAACATCAACCTCACTCATATTGTCCTCACCGTCATCATTCCCTCTCAGTGGTGAATACCGAAGAGAAGTATTCATTGAGGACCTCACTCACTTCCATAGCCTCCAGGCGCATCTTCCCACCTTTATCTCTAATCGATCCTATCTTCACTCCTGTCATCCTTTTGTTCTTCACATAATTGAAGAATGCCTTGGGGTTTTTCTTTACCTTACTCGCCAAAGCCTTCTCATGCCCCCTTCTTGCTCTTCTCAGCCCCTTCTTAAGCTCCTTTCTTGCTACCCTATATTCCTCAATAGCTCCATCTGATCCTTGCTTCCTAAACCTCATGTATGCTGCCTTCTTCCACCTGACTAGATTTTCCACCTCACTTGTCACCCATGGTTCCTTCACCCTACCCATTCTTTATCTTCCTCACCAGGACAAATTTATCCCTAACATCCTGCAAGAGATCCTTAAACATCGACCACATGTCCATAGTACATTTCCCTGCAAAAACATCATCCCAATTCACACCTGTAAGTTCTAGCCTTATAGCCTCATAATTGGCCCTTCCCCAATTAAAAATTTTCCTGTCCTCTCTGATTCTATCCTTTTCCATGATAATGCTAAAGGTCAGGGAGCGGTGATCACTGTCCCCTAGATGCTCAACCACTGACAGATCTGTGACCTGACCCGATTCATTACCTAATACTAGATCTGGTATGGCATTCCCCCTAGTCGGCCTGTCAACATACTGTGACAGTAATCTGTCCTTGACACACTTAACAAACTCTGCCCCATCTAAACCCTTGGAACTAATCAAGTGCCAATCAATATTAGGGTAGTTAAAGTCACCCATGATAACAACCCTGTTATTTTAGCACCTTTCCAAAATCTGCCTCCCAATCTGCTCCTCGGTATCTCTGCTGCTACCAGGGGGCCTATAGAATACCCCCAATAGAGTAAATGCTCCCTTCCTATTCCTGACTTCCACCCATACTGACTCAAAAGAGGATCCTGCTACATTACCCACCCTTTCTGCAGCTGTAATAGTATCCCTGACCAGTAATGCCACCCCTCCTCCCCTTTCTCCCCGATCTCTATCCCTTTTAAAGCACTGAAATCCAGGAATATTTAGAATCCATTCCTGCCCTGGTGCCAGCCAAGTCTCTGTAATGGCCACTACATCATAATTCCATGTATGCATCCAAGCTCTCAGTTCATCACCTTTGTTCCTGATGCTTCTTGCATTGAAGTACACACACTTTAGCCCTTCTACCTTACTACCTTTATACCCTTTATTCTGCTGCTCTTTCCTCAAAGCCTCTCTATATGTTAGATCTGGCTTTACTCCATACACTTCTTCACTGCTCTATCACTCCGGGTCCCACACCCTTTGCAAATTAATTTAAACCCTCCCGAACCATGCTAACAAACCTACCTGCAAGGATATTGCTCCCCCTCGAGTTCAACCCATCCAATCTATACAGGTCACCACCTTCCCCAGAAGAGATCCCAATGGTCCAAAATTGCTGTTGGGTCAGGAGCTCCAGAATTTATATTGATCGATGATGACACTTACCAAATCGAGCTGAAACTGTGTGGTGGTGTTCCTGTGCACCTGCTACTGTTGCCCTTTCTCCTCTGCTCAGCAGAGCGGCAGGGTTGGGACCCGACAGCAGCTGAAGCGAGTAGCTGCAGTTCACTTTGGAGATGGTGGCTGAAAGTACTTAGGAAATCTCTAATTCTGTTGCATTTTCTTACCATAAATGTGTAAGCACGATCCCAGAAGATGTTCAGATTGTCTTCATTACAACAGTGAAAATGGGCATCTTCCATTACAATCCTACTTATTTCAAATTTAAAACTTTGCTCCTTTCCAACCATTCAGCAGCTTCTCTTATCTGATCTTCTTGCAGAAAACAATTGCAAGATTTTAACACTTCTCTTGCTGGACTTTGTGATCATTATGACCAATGTTAAGGTCAACTTTGCTGTCACGACCTTGGAGTCATGCTGACCCCTGCCTTTGGCAAATGCAGTACCTCAGAATAGGGAGCCAACAAATGCATATGAAATCTAACTGATGCTTTAGGAGGATTGCCAGTCAGAATGACCATGTAGTCAGGAAGCTGAGAGCAGATCTGATAGAGATTTACAAGGTTATGGGAGGCAAAGACAGAGTGGACAGGGAGTATCTGTTTCCCGGTTGAAATGTCTGATATCAGAGGGCATGCATTGAAGGTGAGAGGGGGTAGCTTCAAGGGGGATGTGAGGGGTAAGATTTTTAGTCGGAGAGTTGTGGATGTCTGGAATGTGCTGCCTGGTATGCTGGTAGAGGCAAATCCATTAGAGGCTTTTAAGAGACATTTGGACAGGCACATGGATGTGAGGAAGATGGAGGGATATGGACACGGTGTGGCTGTTTTTGATTTGCTTTTTAGCTGGTTTGGCACAACATTGTGGGCCGAATGGCCTGTTCCTCTGCTGTACTCTTCCATGTTCTATGTTCAAGTCTGTATGCCTAATCACAATATTAAGGGCTATGCATGCAATGATGGGAAGGATGAGCACACTATCTCCTCAAAGAACATTCATCAAATGGGAGAGTTTCCACTCCATCAACGTATATCCAGCTTGCAACAAAATTATGATTCAGGAGACAGGCTGGAAGTGATGAATGGATTTCGACTCAGCTGATGCACCCGTAACATTCAAAGCAGGGTCGGTACAACGCAGTGACTGGCAGTGCACAGACCAGTGTGGAACAGAGGGAGCTGGGAGCACAAGTGCACAGCTTGCTGAAAGTGCCAGCGTACATAGTCAGGGTGATGAAGAAGACATTTAGTATGCTGGCAGTCATCGGTCAGGCCATCGAGCTTAGGAGTTGGACATTACGTTGCAGTTGTCTAGTCATTGGTGATGACGGGATATTGTGTACTGTCCAGTCAACCTGTTAAAGGAAAGACATTTTGAAGCTGGGTAGAGTGGAAGAAATTTATGAGGATGCTGCCTGGAACAGCAGGGCTGGCTTGCAGAGAGAAGTTGACCATACCAGATCTCTAATCCTTGGAGGGAATGAGAGGTTACACAGAAACATAGAAAACCTACAGCACAATACAGGCCCTTTGGCCCACAATGCTGTGACAAACATATACTTACTTTAGAAATGACCTAGGGTTACCCATAGCCCTCTATTTTTCTGAGCTCCATGTACTTATCCAGGAGTTTCTTAAAAGACCCTATCATATCCACCTCCACCACAGTCGCTGGCACTCATGCACTCACCACTCTCTGCGAAAAACATTTACCCCTGATATCTCCTCTGTACCTACTCCCAAGCACCTTAAAACTGTGCCCTCTCATGTTAGCCATTTCAGCCCTGGGAAAAACCCTTTGACTATCCATATGATCAATGACTCTCATCATCTTATACACCTCTATCAGTTCACCTCTCATCCTCCGTCGCTCCAAGGAAAAAAGGCTGAGTTCGCTCACCCTATTCTCATAAGGCATGCTCCCATATCCAGGCAACATCCTTGTAAATCTCCTCTGCACCCTTTCTATGGTTTCCACATGCTTCCTATAGTGAGGCAACCAGAATTGAGCACAGTACACCAAGTGGGGTCTGACAAGGGTCCTATATAGCTACAACATTGCCTCTCAGCTCCTAAACAGTCCCACGATTGATGAAGGCCAATGCATTATATGTTTTCTTAACCACAAAGTCAACCTGCGCAGCAGCTTTGAGTGTCCTATGGACTCAGACCCCAAGATCCCTCTGATCCTCCACACTGCCAAGAGTCTTACCATCAATACTATGTTCTGTCATCATATTTGACCTGCCAAAATGAACCACTTCACACTTATCTGGGTTGAACTCTATCTGCCACTTCTCAGCCCAGTTTTGCATCCTATCAATGTCCCACTGTAACCTCTGACAACCCTCCACACTATCCAGAACATCTCTATGTCATCGGCAAACTTACTAACCCATCCCTCCACTTCTTCATCCAGGTCAATTATAAAAATCACAAAGAGTAAAGGTCCCAGAACAGATCCCTGAGGTACATCACTGGTCACTGACCTCCACGCAGAATATGACCCGTCTAAAACCACTCTGTCTTCTGTGGGCAAAGCAGTTCTGGATCCACAAAGCAATGTCCCTTGGATCTCATGCCTCCTTACTTTCTCAATAAGCCTTGCATGGGGTACCTTATCAAATGCCTTGTTGAAATCCATATACACTACATCTACTGCTCTTCCTTCATCAATGTATTTAGTCACATCCTCAAAAAATTCAATCAGGCTTGTAAGGCACGATCTGCCCTTTACAAAGCCATGCTGACTATTCCTAATCATATTATACCTCTCCAAATGTTCATTAATTCTGCCTCTCAGGATCTTCTCCATCAAATTACCAACCACTGAAGTAAGACTCATTGGTCTATAATTTCCTGGGTTATCTCTACTCCCTTTTTTGAATAATGGAGCAACAATGGAACTTCTCTTGTCCCCATTGATGATTCAAAGATCATTGCCAAAGGCTCAGCAATCTCCTCCCTTGCCTCCCACAGTAGCCTGGGGTATATCTCATCCAACTTGATGCTTTCCAAAAGCTCCAACACATCCTCTTTCTTAATATCTACATGCTCAAGCTTTTCAGTCCACTGCAAGCAAATCCTTAGAATCACCAAGATCCTTTTCCGTAGTTAATAGTGAAGCTAAGTGTTCATTAAGTACCTCTGCTATTTCCTCCGGTTCCATATACACTTTCCCACTGTCACACATTGTCACACTATTCTCTCATGTCTTATCCTCTTGTTCTTTGCATACTTGTAGAATGCCTTGGGGTTTTCCTTAATTCTGTCCATCAATGCCGTCTCATGGCCTGTGCTGGCTCTCCTAAGTTCTTTCTTAAGCTCCTTCCTGCTAGCCTTATAATCTTCCAGATCACTATCCTTACCTAGTTTTTTTGAACCTTTCGTATGCTCTTCTTTTCTTCGTGACTAGATTTACAACAGCCTTTGTACACCACGGTTCCTGTACCCTACCATCCTTTCCATCTCATCAGAACGTACCTATACAGAACCCCACACAAATATCCTCTGAACATTTGCCACATTTCTTCCATACATTTCCCTGAGAACATCTGTTCCCAATTTATACTTCCTAGTTACTGCCTGATAGCTTCATATCTCCCCTTACACAAATTAAATGCTTTCCTGACTTGTCTGTTCCTAACTCTCTCCAATGTTATTGTAAAGGAGATAGAATTGTGATCACTATCTCCAAAATGCTCTCCCACTGAGAGATCTGACACCTGACCAGGTTCATTTCCCAATACCAGATCAAGTACAGCCTCTCCTCTTGTAGGCTTATCTACATATTGTGTCAAGAAGCCTTCATGAACACACCTAACAAACTCCACCTCACCTAAACCCCTCGCTCTCAGGACTTGCCAATCAGTATTTGGGTAATTAAAATCTCTCACCACAACAACCCTGTTATTATTACACTTTTCCAGAATCTGTCTCCATATCTGCTCCTCAATGTCCCTGTTACTATTGGGTGGTCTATGAAAAACACCCAGTAGAGTTATTGACCCCTTCCTGTTCCTAGCTTCTACCCATAATCAGTAGAAAATCCCTCCACGTCTTCCTTCTTTTCTGCAGCCGTGACACTATCTCTGATCAACAGTGCCATGCCCCCACCTCTTTTGCCTCTTTCCCTGTCCTTTCTGAAACATCTAAAGCTTGGCACTCTAAGTAATCTTTCCTGCCCCTGAGTCATCCAAGTCTCTGTAATGGCCACAACATCATAGCTCCAAGAACTGATCCACATTCTAAGTTCATCCACTTTGTTCATAATAATTCTTGCATTAAAATAGACACATCTCAAACCATCGGTCTGAGCACATCCCTTCTCTATCACCTGCCGATCCTCCCTCTCACACTGTCTACAAGCTTTCTCTATTCATGAACCAACCACCTCTTCCTCCGTCTCTTCAGTTTGGTTCCCACCCCCTAGCCATCCTAGTTTAAAATCTCCCCAGTAGCCTTAGCAAACCTCCCTGCCAGGATATCGGTGCCCCTACGATTCAAGTACAACCGTCCTTTTTGTACAGATCACACCTGCCCCAAAAGAGGTCCCAAAAATCCAGAAATCTGAATCCCTGCCCCCTGCTCCAATCCCTCAGCCACGCATTTATCCTCCACCTCATTCTACTCCTACACTCACTGACTTTCCTTGACCTGATGAAATTCATCGAGCTGCATCTCCAATTCCCTAACACGGTCCCTAAGGAGCTGCAGCTCGATGCACTGGCACAGAGGTGGTCGTCCCAGAGGCTGGAAGTCTCCTGTACTTCCCACATCTGACACTGAGCACAGAACACCAGCCTCATACACGTTCTTCCTCTCTGTATTCTACACAGGCAACCTACTTCACCTCAACCCATTATCGCTGAAGCCCCGTTGAGCCAAAGCTTTCCTACTCTGTCACTGGCTGATGTCCATGCGCTCGCGCAGTCGTGTCCTGATCAAACCACTGAAGAAATAACTGTCTCCCTTTAACCTACCTTTTAACTCATAGAGGTTTATAAAATCATGACAGGAGTGGATGAGGTCCTTCCCTAGAGTTAATATAACAAGGGACCAGCCACTGAGAAGAAAGGTGACTGAAATTTCTTCAGAGGGAAGTGAATCTGTAGTATTCTCCATCCAAATGGGCTATGGAGATTCAATTTAATCCAAAACAGAAATCCATATATTCTTGAATATTAAGGACATGAAAAGATACGGGGTACAGCAGGAAAATGAATCTGAAGTAAAGATCAGCCATGATCTTGATGCATGGTAGAAGTTGTTCAAAGAGCTAGGAGGTCTACACCTGCTTGTACTTCTCATCTTCAAATGCTGTTGGCAGTTCTCATACTAAGTATCAGTGACTATTTCCTGTGTCATTTGAAAGCCATTGTCACAGTGCCTTCCTTCACTTTACTAATGACTAAGAGAGTAACGGAAGAAATAATCAACCACATCGATATTATTTCTATTTTGGTTGCTTAGGACAAACCTCAGCAAGTCTTCACTGTGTAGTATTGACAATATTGATACAGCTGTACTGAATATCATCTGGAGGATGGCCTTGGTGGAGAGGAAGCTTTCTATACTGGGGGAGCCAAGGACCAGAGGACACAGCCTCAGAATACAAGGATGCCTCTTTAGAACAAAGATGGAGGAGTTTCTTTAGCCAGAGAATTAGCCACTGAAGTTTGGAATTTGTTGCTGCAGATGGCTGTGGAGATCAAGTCATTGAGTATACTTAAAGCAGAGGTTGATAGATTCTTGATTTGTAAGGGTCTCAAAGGCTATAAGGGGAAGGTAGGAGAATAAAGTTGAGAAGAAGAATAAATAAGCCTTGATTGAATGGAGGAATAGACTCAATGGGCTGAATGGCCTAATACTGCTCCTATATCTTATGGTTTTATGGTCTTAGGAGCATGGAAACACAAAGACAGCAGATGCTGGAATCTGGAATAACAAGCAATGTGCTGGAGGAACTCACAGGTCAGGCAGCATCTGTTGAAGGTAAGAAATTGCTGATGTTTCGGGTCAAAACCATGCATCAGGTGTGAGAGTGGAGAGATGAGATGGCCAGCAGAGAGCGGAAAGGGGGAGCGGCAAGAAAGGATTCCAAAGCAACTTGTGGATTGGGGAGGGGTGTAAGATGACGGGCAAGTAATGACAGGTAGGGCAGGTGAACGGGGGTAGAGTTGATATGAAATATATCAACTCCTGACTGAGAAGCATCTTCGATCCACTCCAATTTGCCTACCAGCACAACAGATCCACAGCAAATGCCACCTTCATTCAACCCTGGAACATCTGGACAGTTGGATGCTCTTTATCAACTACAGCTCGGCATTCAATACCATCATCCACTCAAAATTAAGCTTCAAGACGTTGGCCTTAATACCTCCTTGTGCAATTGGATCCTCGTTTTCTTCGCTGGCAGACCCCAGTCAGTTCAGATTGGCAACAGTATCTCCTCCACAATCTCCATCAGCACAGGTGCATCACACGACTGTGCTTAGTCCTGCTCTGCTCACTTCACACTTATTGCTGTGGCTAAGCACAGCTCCAATGTCATGTTCAAGTTTGCTGATGACTGTTTGCTGTTGCAGGCTAAATCAAAAGTGGTGAGAATCAGCAAAGAGGAGGGAGGTTGAAAATCTGGCTGGGTAGCATCATAACAATAACTTCTTACTCAATGCCAGAAAGATCAAATAGCTGATTATTGACTTCAGAGGGAGGAAACCAGAGGTCTATGAGCCAGTCCTCATCAGAGGGTCAGAGGTGGAGAGAGGGTTAGCAACTTTAAATTCTTCAGTGTCATCATTTTGCAGGACCTGTCCTGGGCCCAGTACGTAGATGCAATTACAAAGAAAGCACGGAAGTGCCTCTACTTCCTTAGGAGATTGCAAAGGTTCCGCATGACATTGAAAACTTTGACAAACTTCTATAGATGTGTAGTGGAGAGTATTTTGACTGGCTGCATCACATTGGATGAAAACACCAAAGCCTTTAAATAGAAAAATCTTACCAGAAGTAGTGAATATGGCCCAGTCCATCTTTAGTAAAGCCCTTCCCACCACTGAGCTTTGTTGCAGAAAAGCAGCATCCATCATCAGGAACCCCCCCACCGTCCAGCTCTTGCTCTCTTCTCGCTGCTGCCATCAGGAAGGTGGTACAGGAGCCTCAGGACTCACATCACCGGGTTCAGGAACAGTTATTACCCCTCAACCATCAGACTCTTGAACCAGAGGATAACTTCATTCAGCTCCACTTGCACCATCACTGAAATATTCCCACAACCTATGGACTCACTTTCAAGGACTCTTCATCTCATGTTATTGATATTTATTGCTTATTTATTTAGTATTACTTTGTTCTTTTTGTATTTGCACATTTTGTTGACACACTGGTTGGACGCCCAGTTGGTGCAGTTTTTCATTACTTCTGTTATGGTTATTATTCTCTGATGGATTTTTTGAGTTTACCTGGAAGGAAATGAATCTCAGCGGTCTTACGGTGACATACATGTACTTTAATAATAAACTTGCATTGAACTTTGGAGGACAGTAGCACTTGATTCACGGATAGAAGCACAGAGAGAGAGAGGAAAATGAAGCAAGATGAGGGTTGGGGTGCGTGAAGATGGGGACAGCAGCTAGAGAGAGGTAAGCAGGAACAGTGAACGTTGGTGGTGCTGATGAGAATGGTGTCATTCAGGGAGAAGAGGATGACAGCTGGATCCAGATGGGGATGTGGAACTTGTGTCTGAAGTGGCTGGATGAACCAAGGAGGGGCAAAGGGATGAAGGTGGGTGAAGGAGGGCTGCAGGGGAATGGAGAAAGGGGATAAAAATAGGAAGACTGGAGAAGGGAGGAATAAGGGGGTAGGAATGAAGAATGGTAAAAAGGTTAAGGGGTATAGAACACAACGGGTCAGGTAGCATCTATGGAGGGGATTTGGGAGTTGATGCTTCAGAGCTCTCCATCAGAACTGGAAATGAAAGGAGTAGAAGGTGGAATCAGAAGGGGGATGGGAAGGAGTACAAGCTGGCAAGTGATAGGTGAAACCAGGTGAGGGGGAAGGAGGGGAGGATGAAGTAAGAATCAGGGAGCAGATGGGTGGAAGAGATAAAGGGTAGAAAAAGAGGAAATAGGAGAGGACAGTGGACCATGGAAAAGGGAAGGAGGAGGAGAACCAGAGGGAGGTAATTGGCAGGTGAGAAGAGAAGGGGTGAGAGGATAACCAGAACGGGGAATGGTAAAAGTGAGAAGGGGGAGAAACTGGTGGAAGTTGCAGAAATCGATGCTCATTCCATCAGGTTGGAGGCTACCCAGCCGGAATATGATGGGTTGTCCCATGACCTCAGATGGATCTGATTTTGCCAGCAGAGGAGGTCACTGACAAGCATATCAGGATGGAAATGGGAAGTGGAATTGAACTGGGAGATCCTGGGTTGGATGGAGCGAAGGTGTTTAACGAAGTGGTCCCCCAGTCTGTATTGAGTCTCAAAGGAGACTGAACTGGTTGCAGCAGATAAAATAAATGACACCAAAAGATTTGGAGGTGAAGTGTCACCTCACCTGGAAGGACTGCTTGGGACCCTGAAAGGTGATGACAAAGGAGGTGAAGGAGCAGGTATAATGCTTGTCCGGCTTGCAGGGATAAACTGCAGCAGTTAGATTAAGGAGGAGGATGAGTGGACAAGAGAATCATGCAGAAAGTGGAGAGAGGGAGGGAAAGTTGAGCTTAGCAGTAACATCCCGTTGGGAATGGCAGAGGTTATGGAGAAAGAAGTGCTGGATATGGAGGTTTGTGGAGTGACAGGAAGGGACAAGGGGAATCATATCTCTGTTATGGCAGTGGGAGGATGAGGTGAGGGCAGATGTGCGGGAATTGGAGGAGATGCAGGTGAGGGCAGCATCAATGGTGGTGGAAGGGAAACTCATTCTTTAAAAAAATGATGGAATCTAGGTTGATTCCTGGGATGGCAGGGCTGTCTTACGCAGAGAGATTGGAGAGATTGGGCTTGTACACGCTGGAATTGAGGAGATTGAGAGGGGATCTGATTGAAACGTTTAAGATAATTAAAGGATTTGATAGGATTGAGGCAGGAAATATGTTCCAGATGTTGGGAGAGTCCAGTACCAGAGGGCATGGATTAAGAATAAGAGGTCAGTTATTTAAAACAGAGTTGAGGAAGAGCTTCTTCTCCCAGAGAGTTGTGGAGGTGTGGAATGCACTACCTCGGAAGACGGTGGAGGCCAATTCTCTGGATGCTTTCAAGAAGGAGCTAGATAGATATCTGATGGATAGGGGAATCAAGGGATATGGGGACAAGGCAGGGACTGGGTATTGTTAGTGAATGATCAGCCATGATCTCAGAATGGCGGTGCAGACTCGAGGGGCCGAATGGTCTACTTCTGCACCTATTGTCTATTGTCTATTGTCTAATCTCAAATGTTGTAGAATGGAAGGCCTCATCCTGAGAACAAATGCTGGGAAGATGGATGAACTGAGAAAAGGGAATAGGATATTTACACGCGAAAGGATAGGAAGAGGTATGGGACTATTCCACATAGCCAATGAAAAGGCAGGCATAGGCAGGTGGGGAAAATGGGAGGAGATTTGCACAATTACCCACTAGCAACAGTTACAGATTGTTAGAGACAGCAGGCAGGACTTCCTGGTTTACAGAGAACTTGTGAGAATCTAGCACCTTGGTGCCAATCAAACACAATTTGAGCAACTAGTCTAGGCACTCACATCTGCACAGTGCAATCCCTTGACCCATCATACTAAAAGTAAAGCTGAGGGATGGAGAAAGAAAACTACTCAACAACACCACTCCTTGGAAACAAATAAATCTATTAAGTTAATTTTCTATTCCATCAGAACCTCACTGTAGAAAGTTGTCATTTCCTTGCCAAGTGAAGTCAGCAGAAACAAAGTAGGATTGACGGGAACACTGAAATGCAGTGAATGAAGGCAGGGATCGCCCATTCCAAGCTGCACAAAATCTAAAGTGAGACACGTAGCTGAACTCTGGGAAGAAAGATGAAATATTATTTGAATAGCCTCCACCGATAACAAAATATATGCTGCGTTCAGGTACTTGCTTAAGACAAAAATTTCCACAGCAACACAGACAAAATGCTGGAGGAACTCAGCAGGTCAGGCAGCATCTGTGGAAATGAACAGTCAATGCTTTGGGCTGGGCCCCTTCATGAACTGGAAAGGAAGGGGGAAGACAACAGAATAAAAATCTTAGGGGAGGGGAAGGAGGATAGCTGGAAGGTGATAGGTGAAGCCAGATGGGTGGGAAAGGTAAAGGGCTGGAGAGGAAGGAATCTGACAGGAGAGGAGAGTGGAGCATAGGAGAAAGGGAAGGAGGAGGAGTTCCAGGGGGAGGTGATAGGCAGGTGAGAAGAGGTAAGAGACCAGAGTGGAGAATAGAGAAAAGTTTTCATTTTCCAGAAGGAGAAATTGATGTTCATGCCATCAGATTGGAGGCTACACAGGTGGAATACAGGGTGTTACTCCTCCACCCTGAGGGTGGCCTCATCATGGCACAAGATGTGGCCGTGGACCGACATGCTGGAACGGGAATGGGAATGGGAATCAGAATTGAAATGTTTGGCCACTGAGAAATTCTGTTTTTGGTGGATGGAACAGAGATGTTTTGCAAAGTGCTTCCCCCAATTTACAACAGGTCTCACTAATGTAGAGGAGGCCACATTGAGAGCACCAAACACAACAGACAACCTTGACAGATCCTCAGGTGAAATGTTGCCTCACCTGGAAGGACTGTTTGCGGCATGAATGCAGGTGAATGGGCAGGTGTAGCACTTTGGCCACTTGCAGGGATAAGTGCCGGGAAGGAAGTTAGTGGGGAGGGACAAATAGACAAGGGGAATCACAGAGGGAGAAATCTCTGCAGAAAGTGGAGAGAAGGGCAAGTAAAAGATATGTTTGGTGATTGGATCCTTTTGGAAATGGGAGAGGTTGCAGGGGATGCTGTGTTGGATGCGAAGGCTCATGGGGTATTAGATTAGGTCAAGATGAACTCTGCCACTGTTAAGGTGGCAGGAAGATGAGGTGAGCGTGGATGTTTGGAGAATGCAGGAGAATCAGGTGAAGGTAGTGTCAATGGTGGAGGAAGGGAAACCCTATTTTTTGAAGGAGGAGGACACCTCTGTTGTCCTGGAAAGGGAGCAGATGCAATGGGGACAAAAGGACTGACAAAGGAATAGCATTTTTACAGGAGATGGGGTGGGAAGAGGTGTAATCAAGATAACCATAGGAATCGGTAAGTTTATAAAAGATGTCAGTTGACAGTTTGTCTCCAAAGATGGAGACAGAGAGATCAAGAAAGAGGAGGAAGGTGACAGAGATGGACCAAGTAAATGTAAGGGCAGGGAGGATGTTGATGAAATTGATGAGCTCAACGTGGGTGAATGAAGAGACACTGATACAGTGGTCAATGTAACAAAAGAAGAGTTGGAGAGCATTACTGGGGAAGGATCTATGCAGCTAACAAAAAGGCAGGCATGGCTGGGGCCCATGTCTACCCCGTGAGCCTGGAGAAAGTGGGACGAGCTGAAGGCAAAATTGTTGAGCGTGAGGACTAGTTCTGTCAGACGGAGGAAGGTGGAGGAGGGGAACCGGTTGGTTCTTTTATTGAGAAAGAAGATTTCCTGAGGTGCAGGTAAAGGGAGACAAAGTTAAGGCCCTTTTAAAGGAAGAATAAATGCACATCTGCATAGGAACTTTATGAGAAGCAAAAAAGTTAAAACGGTTCAACAATTAAAACCAACAATTCCTGGAAGAAATTTGTACGTTCACCCATTCCACATGGGCTTCCTCCCACAATGTTCGCTTAAAAGGTTATTTGATCACATGAATTTGATTGGGTAGTGTGGGATCGTTGAGCCGGAAGGGCTTGTTACCATGTTGTATTAATACTTCCTTTTTTTGTTTTCAGGGACATTGGTAGCTATATTAACATTTATAGCTTATCCCTAATAGTCCTTGAGAAGCTGGTGGCAGCCTCCTTGAGCCATTGCGGTCCTTCCAGTGGAAGCACTCCTGCAATACGGTTCAACAGGGAGTCACAGGATTTAGCCCCTGTAGCGATTAAGTTACAGCCAAGTATCTCCAAGTCTGGATGGTGACTTACTATCCTGACTGGCACAGTAGACACATAGAAAACCTACAGCACAATACAGACCCTTCGGCCCACAATGCTGTGCAGAACATTTACTTACTTTAGAAATTACCGAGTGTTACCCATAGCCCTCTATTTTTCTAAGCTCCATGTACCTATCCAGGAGTCTCTTAAAAGACCCTATCATCAGCAGCCCATTCCACACACTCACCACTCTCTGCGTAAAAAATTTACCCCTGACATCTCCTCTGTACCTACTTCCAAGCACCTTAAAACTGTGCCCTCTCCTGTTAGGCATTTCTGCCCTGGCAAAAAGCCTCTGACTATCCGCATGATCAACGCCTCTCATCATCTTATACGCCTCTATCAGGTCACCTCTTGTCCTCTGTCGCTCCAAGGAGAAAAGGCCAAGATCACTCAACCTATTCTCATAGGCATGCTCCCCATCCAGGCAACATTCTTATAAATCTCCTCCGTACCCTTTCTATGGTTTCCACATTCTTCCTGTAGTGAGGCGACCAGAGCTGAGCACAGTACTCCAGGTGGGGTCTGACCAGGGTCCTGAATTGCTGCAACATTATTTCTCAGCTCCAAAATTCAATCCCATGGTTGATGAAGGCCAATGCACCATATGCCTTCTTAACCACAGAGTCAACCTGCGTAACAGCTTTGCGTGTCCTATGGACTTGGACCCCAAGATCCCTCTGATCTTCCTCACTGCCAAGAGTCTTACCACTAATACTATATTACATCATCATATTTGACCTACTGAACTGAACCACCTCACACTTATCCAGGTTGAATGCCATCTGCCACTTCTCAGCCCAGTTTTGCATCCTATCAATGTTCTTCTGTAACCTCTGACAGCCCTCCACACTGTCCACAACACCCCCAACCTTTGTGTCATCAGCAAATTTACTAATCCCTCCCTCCACTTCCTCATCCAGGTCATTTATATAAAATCACAAAGAGAGGAGGTCCCAGAACAGATCCCTGAGGCACACCAGTGGTCACTGATCTCCATGCAAAATATGGCCTGCCTATAACCACTCTTTGCCTTCTGTGGGCAAGCCAATTCTGAATCCACAAAGCAACGTCCCCTTGGATCCCATGCCTCCTTACTTTCTCAATAAGCCTTGCAGGGGGTACCTTATCAAATGCCTTGCTGAAATCCATATACACTACATCTACAGCTCTACCTTCATCAGTGTGTTTAGTCACATCCTCAAAAAATTCAGTCTGGCTCATAAGGCACGACCTGCCTTTGATGAAGCCATGCTGACTATTTCTAATCATATTATGCCTCTCCAAATGTTCATAAATCCTGCCCCTCAGGATCTTCTCCATCAACTTACCAACCACTGAAGTAAGACTCATTTGTCTATGATTTCCTCGGCTAGCTCAACTCCCACAAAAGGGAGAAACACCCACAACCCTCCAATCCTCCAGAACCTCTCCTATCCCCATTGATGATGCAAAGATTATCACCAGAGGCTCAGCAATCCAACTTGATGCTTTCCAAAAGATCCAGCACATCCTCTTTCTTAATGTCTATATGGTCAAGCTTTTCACTCTGCTGCAAGTTATCTCTACAATCACCAAGATCCTTTTCCATAGTTAATACTGAAGCAAAGTATTCATTAAATGCCTCTGCTATCTCCTCCAGTTCCATACACACTTTTCCACTGTCACACTTGATTGGTCCTATTCTCTCATGTCTTATCCTCTTGCTCTTCACATACTTGTAGAATGCCTTGGGGTTTTCCTTAATCCTGTCTGCCAAGGCCTTCTCAGACCCCTTCTGGCTCTCCTAATTTCATTCTTAAGCTCCTTCTTGCTAGCCTTATAATCTTTTAAAACTCTATCATTACCTAGTATTTTGAACCTTTCATAAGCTTTTCTTTTCTTCTTGACTAGATTTTCAACAGCCTTTGTACTCTACGGTTTCTGTACTCTAACATCCTTCCCCTGTCTCATTGGAACGTACCTATGCAGAACTCCACGCAAATATCCCCTGAACATTTGCCACATTTCTGCCGCACATTTCCGAGACCATCTGTTCCCAATTTATGTTTCCAAGTTCCTGCCTGATAGCCTCATATTTCTCCTTACTCCAATTAAACATTTTCCAAACTTGTCAGTTCCTATCCACTCCAATGCTATGGTAAAGGAGATAGAATTGTGATCACCATCTCCAAAATACTGTCCCCCTGAGAGGTATGACACCTGAACAGGTTAATTTCCCAATACCAGATCAAGTACAGCCTCTCCTCTTGTAGGCTTATCTACATATTGTGTCAAGAAACCTTCCTGAACCCACCTAGCAAACTTCACAGCATTTAAACCCTTTGCTCCAGGGAGATGCCAATCAACATCTGGGAAATCAAAATTGCCCACAACAACAACCCTGTTATTATTACACCTTACCAGAATCTGTCTCCCTATCTGCTCCTCAATGTCCCTGTTACTAATGGGTGCTTCTATAAAAAACACCCAATAGAGTTATTGACCCCTTCCTTTTCCTAACTTTCACCCACAGAGACTCAGTAGACAATCCCTCCATGCCTTCCTTTTCTGCAGCCATGACTCTATCTCTGATCAACAGTACCAAGCCCCCACCTCTTTTGCCTCCCTCCCTGTCGTTTCTGAAACACCTAAAGCCTGGCACTCGAAGTAACCATTCCTGTCCCTGAGCCATCCAAATTTATGCAATGGCCAAAACATCATAGCTCCAAGTACTGATCTACACTCTAAGCTCATCCGCTTTGTTCATAATACTCCTTGCGTTAAAATAGACACATCTCAAATGGTTAGTATGAGTGCATCCCTTCTCTATCACCTGCCTATCGTCCCTCTCACACTGTATACAAGCTTTCTCTATTTGCGAACCAACCACCCCTTCCTCCATCTCTTCAATTTGGTTCCCACGCCCCAGCAATTCTAGGTTAAACTCTCTCCAATAGCCTTCGCAAACCTCCTTGCCAGGATATTGGTCTCCCTCAGATTCAGGTGCAATCCGCTGTTTTTGTTCAGGTCATGCCTGCCCCAAAAGAGATCCCAGTGATCCAGAAATCTGAATCCCTGCTCACTCCTCCAATCCCTCAGCCACACATTTATCCTCCACCTCATACGATTCCTATACTCACTGTCACGTTGCACAGGCAGTAATCCCAAGATTACTACCGTCGTGGTCCTGCTTCTCAACTTCCTTCTCAATTCCTTGTAGTCTGTTTTCAGGACCTCCTCTCTTTCCCTACCTATGGTGTTGGTACCAATATGTACCACGACCTCCGGCTATTCTCCTTCCCACTTTAGGATTTCGTGGACGTGATCAGAAACATCCTGCACCCTAGCACCTGGGAGGCAAATTACCATCCATGCTTCTTTCCTGCATCCACAGAATCACCTGACTGATCCCCTATCTATAGAGTCCCCTATCACAGCTGCCATCCTCTTCCTTTCCCTACCCTTCTGAGCCACAGGGCCAGACTCTGTGCCAGAGGCGCGGCCACTGTTGCTTCCCCCAGTTTGGTTGTTCCCCCCCAGCAGTACACAAACAGGAGTACTTATTGTTAAGGGGGACAGCCACAGGGGTACTCTCTAGTATCTGACTCTTGCCCTTCCCTCACCTGACTGTTACCTACTTATCTATCTCCCAAGGCCCCGGTGTGACTACTTGCCTATAACTCCTCGCTCTCCCTGACCAGATGAAGGTCATCGAGCTGCATCTCCAGTTCCCTAACACAGTCCCTAAGGAGCTGCAGCTCGATGCTCCTGGTGCAGATGTGGCCATCTGGAAGTTGTCCTTGTTGTTCCATACAGGTGAAGCCTTGGTCCTTACTGTTGAAATAAGTCACCAGTTTGGGAGGTACTGTCAGAGTAACCTGAGCAAGGAATTGTGATGCATTTTGCTACTGATGCATATTGTAATCAGAGGGAATGTATGAGTAGGGCCACCGGTCAAGGGATTGCTTTGCCTGGATGGTGATAAGTTTCTTGAGAGTTGTAGAACTTGCACATCTAACCAAGCAGAGAATATTCCAGCACATTCTTGATTGTGGCTTGTAAATGGTATCAGAGAATTTAGGGTGTTTGGATTTCCATCATTTAATTTGGCCTTCACAGTGTGCTGGGGTGTATTAAATTTTGTAAAAATATTAGCTGAAAGTCTGAACAATTCCAAGTGACACTTCAATCCTTTGTGAGCTCACAGCATGTAAGGTGTCTGTACAAGTTAACTCTGTAGCTTTGTTAATAGCGGCTGGATTCTTACACTGTAGCTTTGTTAAATGCTTGTTAATAGCGGCTGGATTCTTACACTGTAGCTTTGTTAAATGCTTGTTAATAGCGGCTGGATTCTTACACTGTAGCTTTGTTAAATGCTTATTAATAGCGGCTGGATTCTTACACTGTAGCTTTGTTAAATGCTTGTTAATAGCGGCTGGATTCTTACACTGTAGCTTTGTTAAATGCTTGTTAATAGCGGCTGGATTCTTACACTGTAGCTTTGTTAAATGCTTGTTAATAGCGGCTGGATTCTTACACTGTAGCTTTGTTAAATGCTTATTAATAGCGGCTGGATTCTTACACTGTAGCTTTGTTAAATGCTTGTTAATAGCGGCTGGATTCTTACACTGTAGCTTTGTTAAATGCTTGTTAATAGCGGCTGGATTCTTACACTGTAGCTTTTTTAAATGCTTGTTAATAGCGGCTGGATTCTTACACTGTAGCTTTGTTAAATGCTGGCTGATAGTGGCTGGATTCTTTCCTGGCCTCAAGGCTTCAGTGGCATGAAAAAAAATCATGAAATCGTTTGTCTGTATCTGTACCCCTCACTGTGCTCAACCACAAGCTGCTCTAAAAAAACATCTCACAGGCATCCTACAAATTCCCTCTTGTGGTCCAGCACAAACCTGATTTTCCCAGTCTTCCTGCATATTGAAATCCCCATGACGATCGTAACATTACGCTTATCACATGCTTTTCTATGCCCAGTTGTATTTATATCCCACATCCTTGCTACCATTCGGAGGCCTGTAGATAACTCCCATCAGGGTCATTTTACCCTTGCAGTTTCTTAACTCTACCCACAAGGATTCTACATCTTCAGATTCTATGTCACTTTGAGGATTTGATTTCAGTTTTTTTTTACCAACAGAGCCATCCCATCCTCCTGATTGCCTGACTGTTCTTTCGATACAATGTGCATCCTTGGATGTTAAGCTCCCAACAATGATCTTTTCAGCCACAACTCAGTGTCATTCCTCTAACGGTGCTACAAGTTCCATACACGGTGTACACTCAGATATTAAACCTTCATTCCTATATTCACCACCCTTCCCCATATTTCACTGCAATGCATCCCACTGACTGCAATTTTGCCCATCATCTGCCTATCCTTCCTGACAGTCTCACAGTACACTTACATCTAGTTGTAAACCAACGGCCCATCCTGTGCCCTACCACTCTGGTTCCCATGCCCTTGCCAAACCCCCAGCAGCTCTAGCAAACCTGCCTGCAAGGATATTGGCCCTACTCGGGTTCAGGTGTTAACCCATCCTGATTGTGCAGGCCATACTTTCTCAGTGATCCTGAGATCTGAAACCTTGCCCCCGGCACCACTCCCTCAGCCACTCATTCATCTGTACTATCATCTTATTCCTGCCCTGATTAGTACATGATCCTGGGAGTAATCCAGAAATTCCTACCTTGGAAGTCCAGCTCCTCAGTCTCTTCCCCAAATCCTCGTACACGTATTTCTTTCCCCTTTCCACTATGCCCTTGGTGCTAATGTGCACCACAACCGCTGGCTGCCCACTCTCCTTCTTGAGAACCTTCTGCAACTGTTCTGAGACATCCTGGACCCTAGCACCTGGGAGGCAACACCCATTGTGGCTTCTTTTTCACGGCCACAGAATCTGCTGTCTGTCTCACTAACTACTGAGTCCTCTGTGACTCCTCCTCTGCCTGACTCAACCCTTCCCTGTTGGTCTGGCTGCTGCTCTGATAGATCATCCCCCAGCAGTATCCGAAGGGGTATATTTGTTGCTTGGGGGGGGGGGGGAGGAGAGGAACAACTACAGAGAAACCCTGCTCTAACTGCTTACTCCCCAAGCTCCTCCTGGTGGTCACCCTTCTACTATCTAAAGCCCTGGGTGTGATCACCTCAATGAAAGTGTCATCTGAGGTTTTCAGCCCTCTGATGAATCAGAGCACATCCAGCTCCAGTTCCCTGACCTCATCAGTCAGGAGCTAAAGTTGGGTGCACTTCTTGCAGATATAATCATCAGGGAGACTGTTAGATACCCCAAAATCCCACATCTCACAGGAATAGCTTTCCACTGCCTATATAACAACCCTGTCTACGCTTGTTATGTCTCTTAACCTCTCAAGTTTAAGCTCTAGCTTGCACCTGCTTTTGCCTGTTGAGACAAAGCCTGACCACTCTAACATTGGCCCATTCACACAATGGGCTCATACCTCATTTTCTTTTATTGGCTCCTGCTGAGTGCCTAAAAGATCGTGATGATTGCAGCCTTCAGTAAAGTTTGGAAAAGCTCCGAGCTCTTTTTAAACTTTGCGCAGCCTCGCCAAAGAATGACTTTGCGTGATGACTGCAGCCCACTGAAAATCTCTGATAGGCATCGGGCCTTTTGTAGACACTCCAGCATATTCAGTGATGTCCTAGGCTCCATATCTCAGAAACACAGCAGAAAAAAATATTCCATTCTGTGCCACTCTCAAATAGGAAGTACACCTGCTATGAACTTGGCCAGAGGTTCAGAAAGTGAAGCACTCACTGCAATTGGCCCATGTTCCTGTGCTGGGTTCCCTACAAAACCTTTCTCTTTTCTTTCATCATACCATTTAATTTTTCCCTTTAGGCATCTGCCTCAGCTGAATAGTAGCATAATTGCCTGAGGTAGAAGGTTGTCCATTCGGACAGCAATGCAGAAAGTGGTTCTGCGTGAGTATAAAAGATTGCCAGAGGGACCATACTTTGGTATGTAAAAATAGAACTTCACCTAAGGAAGACCCCAAACCCCAGTGCCATTATTCAAGCAGTAGAGAATTTCTCTTCAGTGACTCGATCAACCTGTAGCAGCGAAATTACTTTGCTAAATATGACTCGATTATTTGGTCTATATTTCTTCAGTGTCAGACCTTGCACATGCTTCTCTGCCTAACATGATAGCTGTAAAATACTTCATGATTTCCAGATTATTTTTGTTTCATCTGTTACATACCCCATAACTGGGTGTCTGACCAGCAGAGAAAGAAGAATCCATTGGAGTCTGGTGGTACTATATTTAAAGGTGTTTATTAGTAAAATAAGCAAATCAATATCAATAATGCAAATATATAGATAATACAAGTTAGCAATAATAAACCTAAAAGTGTAGGAATAATAATAAGCAATAATAAACAAGCTCTATCAATGTCTAGGGGTAAATGAATTGTCATAAAAAAGTATGAAGTTCAGTTCATGAGTGTTGAGGTAGATATGGTTGTTGTGCTGTGAGGGGGAGAGGGGGAGAGGGGGAGAGGGGGAGAGGGGGAGAGGGGGAGAGGGGGAGAGGGGGAGAGGGGGAGAGGGGGAGAGGGGGAGAGGGGGAGAGGGGGAGAGGGGGAGAGGGGGAGAGGGGGAGAGGGGGAGAGGGGGAGAGGGGGAGAAGGGGAGAGGGGGAGAGAGGGAGAGAGAGAGAGAGGGAGAGAGAGAGAGAGAGAGAGAGGGTAACAGCCACTGGAGCCAAACCTTCCTTTGATTTCTTAATCTGTCGCACCTTTGTGGTCATTCAGTTATGACCCCTTTGTCATTCAGCTAGACCGTTCTTCTGTGGAGGACTCATCACTTTAGCATGAGTGCACACACACATGTCCCCACCAGCCCTGCTGTAACACTGAGTTTAACTGACCGATCTCCTGGTTTGGTCTCCGATACCCCCACCTTTCCTGTGGGTTCCAACACTCAATCAGTGTCCACTGGTGTGTCTGAAGGGTGTCTCTCCAGACCTGACTTTTGTCCCTACTCACAGGGTCTCAGCTATCAATCAATTTTGAATGACTGTGTCCATCGAACCAGCCCACTCCTGCAGTCCACTGAGGAATTTTAATGGACAAAATGGTAGAAGATAAATAACCCTTGCAGAAGTCATAATACAGTAAATCAACAAGTCTCTCTCCCCTCTCTTATCTATAGCAGATGTTCTTGCATGTTTTTTTTCATCTCTTTCTCTCATGAGAAAGCATAGCAACAGTAATGGTTCAAGATTCTCAAGGAGGGGGGATGGGTAACTCTGCACCCCATTGTCCATCAGATTGGTTCATCACTCATAACACATCAACACAGGTAACAACTTCATCTTAGAAATTTCTTGTTCAGTGTCTCAAAGAAACTAGAAGAGTCTTAAAAGTATGACAGAAAATTGGAACAACCTGTCCTTACTTTGTGCCTTGTTTTTAGATATATAACCATATAACAATTACAGCACGGAAACAGGCCCCCTTGGCTCTTCTAGTCCGTGCCGAACGCTTACTCTCACCTAGTCCCACCGACCTGCACTCAGCCCATAACCATCCATTCCTTTCCTGTCCATATACCTATCCAATTTATTTTAAATGACAATATCGAACCTGCCTCTACCACTTCTACTGGAAGCTCGTTCTACACAGCTACCACTCTCTGAGTAAAGAAATTCCCCCTCATGTTACCCTTAAACTTTTGCCCCTTAACTCTCAACTCATGTCCTCTTGTTTGAATCTCCCCTACTCTCAATGGAAAAAGCCTATCCACATCAACTCTATCTATCCCCCTCATAATTTTAAATACCTTTATTAAGTCCCCCCTCAACCTTCTACGCTCTAAAGAATAAAGACCTAACTTGTTCAACCTTTCTCTGTAACTTAGGTGCTGAAACCCAGGTAACATTCTAGTAAGTCTTCTCTGTACTCTATTTTGTTGACATCTTTCCAATAACTCGGTGACCAGAACTGTGCACAATACTCCAAACCTGGCCTCACCAATGCCTTGTACAATTTTAACATTACATCCCAACTCCTATACTCAATGCTCTGATTTATAAAGGCCAGCAAAAGCTTTCTTCACCACCCTATCCACATGAGATTCCACCTTCAGGGAACTATGCACCATTATTCCTAGATCACTCTGTTCTACTGCATTCCACAATGTCCTACCATTTACCATGTATGTCCTATTTTGATTAGTCCTACAAAACGTAGCACCTCACACCTTTCAGCATTAAACTCCATCTGTCATCTTTCAACCCACTCTTCTAACTGGCCTAAGTCTCTCTGCAAGCTTTGAAAACCTACTTCATTATCCACATGCCACCTATCTTGGTATCATCTGCATACTTACTAATCCAATTTACCACCCCATCATCCAGATCATTAGTGTATATGACTAACAACATTGGACCCAGTACAGATCCCTGAGGCACACCACTAGTTACTAATCCCTTTCGTGTTCTCACAAAGCTCTTCACAGCTGAAGTAATTCTGAAGTGGACCAATTGTTTTGATATTGGAATGCTTTACTGATTAAGATGAATAAGGAAACACATATTTGCATTGCAAGATCCAACATACAGAAATGAAATAATGGCAGATACAATTTGTAAACATGATGCATTACAATAAATAAGACTATGCAGTTGTGACTTATTGCATGATGTAAAATTCACTTGCATCAAATAGAGCTTCAACCTTCGCTCAAAATAATTCAGTTGTCCATTTCACTATAAAGGATAGCTATCAGAGGATAAGGTTTTAAAACAAGAAATGCATACTTCTAAGTCATTACCTGCATTGTATCTTTAAAAACGAAAAGGATTAGGACAGTCCACATAACGTTATGACGGTGACTTAGGCTGCTCAATGTACTGTGCATAATGATGCCCTGAAAGCAAACACTGCACTATTGGCTTCATTTGGCGCTCAGTTCACACAGAGAAACAAGGGATAAAACCATAAAAATAACAAGAATAATGAAACCCAAGTAAAGAAAACCATTAAATTTGAAGGAATTGTCAAGGTAATTTAGGAGAAAATCTAAAAATGGCAAGTTAAAAATGACAAATAGGATCCAATATGGTGACTGACTTTGCAGTCCTGGTGTTGAAAATGTTGACAATCATTATGAAAACAACAGTGATTTTAGATTTTTCACACATATACGTTTGTCAAACAATGCTGAAACTGCCTTAAGTGATTTAGGGGCCATTCTGTCTACAAACTGCAATTGAGGCAAATCACTCAAAATCAAATGAATTTCCTAATGAACCAGTTCTGCTAAAAGAATATCCTAACATTTTATGACATTACATGAGGTGCCTGAGCATTTAATGGCACACTATATTAATTTTTATTACTTTGTAAGCTCATGTTTTAAAATCTAATTATATGTTTACATGTTGCAATACATCCTTTTCCATAATACAAGTGATATAAGAATTCTAAAATGTTATTAAAAACTGTGGATTGGCTTCCTGCTTGAAATGCAACCAAAGACAAAGGGGCTAAATATCCCATGAGGCTTTGGGAGGACACTGACGAGAAAGATGCCAGGAACCAGAGAGAACAAGCACACACTGAAGAAGAGCTGTAAGTCAACAGCTTGTCAGTAAATCTGACAAAATGGAGTTGTGCCCACAAAGAGCAAAACTTGGACACAGAACAAGTAAATGAGAACGTTTTGGAACTGCCATCTTGCAAGCGAAGCAGTGTGAAGAATGGCAAAAGCACAAACAGGCTCCCTTCAGGAACTAAATAGCTGAGGTAGATGGGGAATGATGCCTGAGAGAATTTGAAGGAGTTGTAACATACTTTAAATGGACGACTTCTTCAGGATTGTATGAAAGAAATGAGCATGCTATCTGAAGAGAAACATACATGTTTTGTTACTCAGTTCATGAATGAATGACAATATGAATGATTTACTTCAAAGTCATGAGGATCCTGGACAGGACCAAGAAGAAAATGCTTTAAGGACCAAAAACAAAATCATAAATGAGTTCTCAGAAATATCTGTAATTACAACCCAGGAACAACCACGATAAGGAGAGCCCTGAGTTCAGAACTCGGAGAAGACCACAATTTTCATCAGAGTGAGTCTGGCCAGCTTATTTCACACAGCTAGTATTCAAGTCTAGTCCAAGAGTCATGCGATTTAATCCCAGAAATGATAAGTTGGAACAGTAAATTAAATTGGACATCGTGAGATGTCAGTGGTATACATGCATGCTACACATTGCGAGAGGCCACAGGGTTGTAGACTCACAACCCTCCCTCGAAGACATCTTCAAGAGGTGATGCCTTGAGAAGTGGAATGCATCAAGGACTTAAAGGATCCAAACTGGACATGGACATGTATTTGTAGAGGCTTAGGAGACACTATGATAGAATTCCCAAGGACTGGGTGGGTAGGAGAGGCTGTATCCTACATAAGGGAGTTTTACCCAGAACTGAATTTGCACAATTGGCTGCACTGGTGGCCCCTTATAAAAGTTTTGGAATTGGGACAAGACTAAGGAGTAAATATCTGTACAGTAATTGCTTTTGGGATAGTATATGTCTACAGTGTTGTGGGCTAGAAGGGATTCATGACTACTAGTTGGGCAGAAGTAGAGAATGTGGACGAGATATGGAAGCTTGTCACTTCCTAAGGAGTATCCCCAGGAAGTGGCTATCATAAAGGTTTAAATCACACATTGAGGCTGTGATGATGCCTTGATGTTTAAGACAACTATTTCTAAAACTAGATATAAGACAAAATGCTGTATCTCACTAAAACAATATTGGTCATGGCAGAGATAGGGCTGAGATGTGGCCAAATATTGCCAGAAATGTATTATCTGTGCAAAGAACAATGAAGGTGGGAAGCGTAGGGTCCAGATGGGCCATCGGCACTGCCACTAGGACCCTGGGAAGACATACACGTCGACTTCCCCAGACCTCTTAAACTTGACAGAAATGTTTCATTTAGTTAGTAATAACCATTTTACAAAGTGGATTGGGGCTTTCGTCACACATGACTGTTCCATGAATACAGTGATTATCCCAGGTGGAGTATGCCAGTACATATTGACTCTTAACAATGGAAAAACATTTCACCAGTAAGAGAATGAAAAAAAAACACCTTCGAACTGCAAACCTTCATCCAGTCAAAGAAAAGATCTAGAGCTTGGGACTGGTGGAGAGAAAACACTGTACCCTAGTGGGGTGCAGGCCAGAGCCATACAGGAAACTGGTAAGGGAATGGTCACAATTTTATTACCAAAGGTATTGTTGAGTTTAAGGGAAACACCTGGAACTAAAACTGGATTAACATTATTTGAGGTAATGACAGGTAATTCCATGAAATTGCCAGGAGGCACAATAACTGAGGCAAGTTAGAGGCACAATTAACTACACTGAATGAAAGAATACTTAGTTAAGAAAGGAGATCAGGGAAAATATCAAAATGAGTGAGAGAACAGGAGATTACAAAGACCAATTTCTGCATGAAAATGTGCCAACATTGCCCTCTATTGGAAAGAGGATAAGGAGTCTGGAGATTCAAAAGAAAGGACTGGGTTCCCTTTGGAGTGGAACAAAACTCCAACATGTGTTTGTTTAAAGGAACCAACTGGGATGTGATGGTCACAGATTAAGGGATATGAAATTAAACTCATCTTTTCAACCCCCCCCCCCCCCAACAGGATGTAACACTCTAAAAATGACCAAGTTTGACTAGACCATTGTTCCATCTACTCTTGAGAACAAAGATAACAAGGTAGGCAACACTCTGGGTCGGGATTGTGCTGAATTTTAAGTGAGAGGAGAAGGGTCTGATGTGTTGTCTTAAGGTGATTAAGCTATTTGTTCCATCATGTCTGCTCTGCCATTCGATGAAGGTTGATTTATTATCCCTCTCAACCCCATTCTCCTGCCTTCTCCCTGTAACCATTGATGTCCACACTAATCAAGAACCTAACAACCTCAGCTTTAAATATACCTAATAACTTAGCCTCCACAGCCATTTGTGGCAATTAATTCCACAGGTTCACCACCTTCCAGCTAAAGAAATTTCTCATCTGTGTTCTAAAGGGATGCCCTTGTATTCTGAGGCTGTGTCCTCTGGTCCTAGACTCTCTCACCTTTGGAAACATCCTTTCCATATCCACTGTACCTAGGCCTTTCAATATTCAATAGGTTTCAATGAGATCCTCCCTCATTTTTCTAAACTCCAGTGAATGCAGGTTCACCGCCATCAAATGCTCCTCATAGGTTATCCATTTCATTCTTGGGATCATTTGCATCCACCTCCTCTGGACAATCTCAAATGCCAGCACATCCATTCTTAGATGAGGGGCCCAAAGCTGCTCACAGTATTCCAAATGTGGTCTGATCGATGCCTAACAAAACCTCAACATTACATCCTCATTTTTATATTTCAGTCATCTCCAAACAAATGCTAACATTGCATTTGCCTTCTTTACCACCAACTCAATCTGCAAGTTAACCTTTTGGGAATCCTACACTAGAATTCCAAAGTCCTTTGCACCTCTGGTTTCTGAACAAGCTCCCCCCTTAGAAAATAGTCAATGCTTTTATTCCTTCTACCAAAGTGCATTACCATACACTACCCTACATGATATTCCACTTCTTTGCCCATTCTCCGAATTTGTCCAAGTCCTTCTGCAGACTCCCTGCTTCTTCAACACTAACTGCCCTTCCACCTATCTTTGTATCACCTGCAAACTTGGCCACAAGGCCTTCAATTCTGTCATCCAAATCATGGACATATCACTTTAAAAGCAGTCCCAACACCAAACCTTGCAGAACACTACTAGTCACCAGCAGCAAACCAGCTCAGGCCCCCTTTATTCCCACACTTTATAAAAGTGAAGAAACCATGGTAGTATCTGTTGGGCAGGGCTTACAATGTGCCACTAGGCTGAGTGTAACTGAATTAACCATGTAAACACATTCATATGAACTACAATCCAGGACTAAAGTGAATGAAGAGGCGCCAAAATGTAAAGTTGAAAAGATAACAGGAATTGACTAAGATGGGGCACCCTGATAGTGACAACATGATGGGGGATTAGATAATTTATTGCTAGATAATTTATTTGGACTGCACAAATAATACTACAATACTGACAGCTGCGCCAACATCACTGACACACTGGAGTGTGATGAGAAGGTCTCAAAAGTGACTGGTCACAAAATGGTAATGAAGAAAGGTAACATTGGTACCATATTATCAACACGTACGAGAGATCTTGAACTTAACTGGTCTTGCGATTTCCACGGTGCCCCATTCATACACGATGAATATTTCAACACTTGTTGAGTGAAGAAATAATGGGGAAAGGACTTAGGAACCAAAGAACCCAAAGCTGGTGAACTAGTAGGGGCAGGATATGCAGCAGGAATATCAACAGTGAACATTCTAGAGAGAGTGGGATTAAACAAACAGATCTAGCAGTTGACCAGTAAAATTAAATGTGAAAGCCCAAGGTTACAAGGATCTGACGGAGATGAGGAGAAAAGGCAGCAAGAGCACTCCTGAACGAGGTAAGGACTCTGAAGCCTTACGAGGAAACCATAAATGATATTATAGATAGACTGGGAACACATCCCAAGAACATAAGGAATGTATGTGCTCTATGTATTCTGAATGGCTACTTTCCCAGTGCAAGGTGGTTTGCCATGATCAGCTGGATATCAGCTAGAAAGTTTAGACAATGGAGTAATGACATTCAATCTGACTGCCACCTTCAAGGCTTAACCATGGTGAGACAGGTGGATCTAGTTTGTCAGGGTTCACAAGGGGAATAGATCATTGGAATAATAATGCAAAATCCCTCACCAGCTGCAAAATAATCCCTTTGCCCTTTACTGAATTCACAATATCAGGGAATATAATCATGGGAATGGATTATAGTGCATGATGTCCCAAACCACACTTTAATAACTGATAGGAAACCCAGTGGGGTGAGATCTTATTTATGCCACCAACAAGGAACACATTGGACTTGTCCAGAGGAAATAATAAACCTGAAAGAATCCATATATTTACCCATTACAATGACTATCGCCTTGTGGTTTATGTTAACACTGATGCCTTTTTCCATCAGTATTGCTTCTTCACAGGAAAATATTACAAAACAACTTTGGTTACTTGGTATGCCAAAGGCGGACTTAACTGTATCCCTCCAGGACATGACTATCTGAGGACTCGCACAACCAATCTCAATCAGAGAGAGGACACCAACGGTTTCAAGGACAGGAACAACTGAGACAACCAACTTAAAGATCAGAAGTAGCAATAGTGAGTTTCTGAGAAAATTTGTGGCTACAGAGTTACCACCCATATCACATCTCCAAGTTGACTGGTAATGATTGCCAAAGGGAGGTAGACAGTTAATACACGAGCAGTCAGAAAGAGAACACATATGCAAATTCAGAAGGGAAGCAGAGGAGATACGATGTAAAAAGACAATGCTTGAAGAGGTTTGGTATTGGAGATTGAATATTAACTTCCACATTTGGGTTGGAATTGCAACTCATATCTTAAATGGTAGTCGCTAGTGGTATTGGCACTTCATAATGTTTGGCTGTTGCAGCAGTAGATATAGTAGATTAGAGTCATTACTAATTTTAAAAAATAAGTAAAAATGGTAGTTGAAATAAACATGGGATTGGAAGAGTATATGGGAAGACATGTTTGGTCAATGCTCTATAAACCATTCTGGAGGTTGCTTGAATTGGTGAGACCCAAAGTCCTGATCAACTGAAAGGGAGAATGTAAAAGAGTGGCCATTGCATCTATTGGCTAAATCTTGGCCAAAAGGGGGATTATGTGCAGGGAATATTAATTTCATTGTAGGGAATAGCAGACACCAGAAAGAGATAGGGGTAAGGACGTAGCACTGAGATAAAAGTGGCCCCCAAGGGATTGGTTCCAGGCAGTGGAAATCTGGTCAGAATCACAAACTGTAGGATAAAATGAACTAAAGTGAACTTGGGCCTGGATAGCACCGCTTCACAAAATTCAAGGATGCAAGCTTGTCATTGCACACATTAAGTAAAAGGGGAACTACACGCAGCTCACGTAGCACACAGGTACTGAAGCTTGACAGTGCACAAGACCAACCTCAGTCTCCAGTATACACTTGTACATGCTGGGTAAAGACAGTGATGGAAGATTAGATAAGAAATTGTATAAGAATAATTAAAGCTTTGGATTGGAGAGCGTTCATTCCAGGAGAATTGACTCCCCTGTTGAGGTCACGTTTTAATAAAAGGATAGTTTACCCTGGACGTTGTGTGAATTCTTTTACCCACAGAATGAAGGTGGAGGAACCTGCAGACTCACACTCAGTTATTCTGAGCTGCTTCTTCCCCTTGCCCTCAATTTTTTGAACGTTCCATGAACACTAACTCATCACCAAATAAATAGTGAACAAAAGGTAATTTATAAACAAAGATTCTACAGATGCTGAAAATCTTGAGCAACATACACAAAATGCTGAAGGAACTCAGCAAGTCAGGCAGCATCTTTGGAAGGGAATAAACAGCTTACATTTCAGGTTAAAACCATTCATTAGAACTGGGAACGAAGGAGACAGTAGTCCGAATGAGAAGGTGGGGGGAAGGGGGCAGGAGATAGATGGAACGGGTGTGGGGGTAAATGGATGGGCGAGGGAGAGGAAATGAAGTAAGTTGGGAGCTGATAGGTGGAAAAGGTAAAGGGCTGGAGGAGGAGGAATTGACAGGAGAGGACAGTGGACTATGGAAGAAGGGAAGGAGGAGGGACACAAGAGGGAGGTAATAAGCAGTTGAGAGAAGAAAGGGCGAGGGGGCACAAGAAGAGGAAATGGATAAAGAATGAGGGGAAGGGTGAGGGAATTACCAGGTTACAAAAATCAGTGTTCATTCCAACAGCTTGAAGCTACACAATTTGAGATTGGCCGCATCATGACAGCAGGGGTCATGGTGCAACACGTCAGAAAGTGAATGAAGTCAAACTGAAATAGCAGCCCACCGTGGAATCCCGCTTCTGCGGCAGATGATGCAAAGGTGCTAAATGAAGCCATCAATCAGTCTATGACAGATCTCACCGATACAGAGGAGGCTACACCAGGAGCACCAGATACACGACCTTGACAAACTCACAGGTGAAGTGTTAGCTCACCTGGAATGTCTGGGGCCCTGAATATTGGTGGAGGAGGAGATGTAGAGGCAGATATAGCAATTATCCTGCTTGCTGCAACAAGTGCTAGGAGGGAGATTAGTGGGGAAGAACATGTGACCAAGGGAGTCATGTAGAGGGACTACATGTAAGCGATAGAGAGTGGGGGGGGGGGGGGTGAGGTGGAACAGTCTACACTCCAAGCCACTTCCCAACTCTTTCTACAATACATTGATGACTAAGCTTGTTAGTTTCAAATTTGCTTGGTCCATTTCTAACCCCTCTCTCAAGCTTTATCTCTGGAGACAGACTATCTTTTATAAATCTACTATCTTAGTGATACTCTTTCTCACACTGTTGCTTGTAAAAATGCTATTCCCTGTTCTCAGCTCCTCTTTCTCCACTGTATGTTCTCAGGATGAGACTTCCCATCTGAGAATAACTGAAATTACCTTTTTCAAAGAATGGAGGTTCCCTTCCACCACCAAAGCTGCCCATTTCCAAACCTCCTCCATTTCCCACCCATCTTTCCCTTTCCTCCCAGCACAACAGAGATAGGTTTCCCTTGTACTTACCTACCTCACCACGTTCAGCACAATTCTCTGTAATTTGTCATCTCCGATGGGATCCTACCACCAGCCCCCCACCGCTGACTCCAATTTCCATATGGATCACTCACTACATGACTCTCTTGTCCACTTGTCCCTCCCCACTGACCTCACTCCTGGCATTAACCCTTACACTTCCTTGCTCGCCACTACCAACAGTCCTTCCAGATGAGCTGCCACTTCATCTGAGTCTCTCAGGGTCATGTACTGTAGCTGGTGCAGCCTCTTCTACATCGCTGAGACCCAGTGTAGATTGGGGGTTGTCTTGTTGAGCACCTTTGCACTGTAAACCGCATTGGGATTTTCTGGTGTCCACCCATCTTAATTCAACTTCCCACTCTGACATCTGTCCATGACCTCCTCTACTGCCAGAGGCCACTCTCAGTTTAAAGGAGCAAAACCTCATTTGTCTGGTTAGCTTCCAACCTGACGGCATGAACATCTATTCCTCCAACCTGGTAATTTCCCCCCCCCTCCCTTTTTTTCCATTCTCCACTTTAAAACCCCTCTCACCCTTTCTTCTCAACTGCCCACCTCACCGATTCTCCCCCCCCCACACACCCTTCCCTTTCTTCCATAGTCCATTGATCTCTTCCAGATTCCTTCTTCAGCTCTTTATCCCTTCTACCAATCATCTTCTCCCCAATCACCTATCACATTCAAGCTTGGACTCCTTTCCTTCTCTCCCCTTACCATCTTATTCCGATTTCTTTTCCTAATCTTTCCAGTCCTAATGGAGGGTCTTGGCCCAAAATGTTGACTGTTTATTCCTTATTCCCTCCCCATAAGCTGCCTGTCTTGCTGAGATCATCCCGGGGAGGGGTTGTACGTCTGTATGCGTACATCAAGTCACTTTTTATTGTCATTTCGTGCATAACTGCTGGTACAGTACACAGTAAAAACGAGACATTTTTCAGGACCATGGTGTTACATGATACAATACAAAAACTACACTGAACTACATAAAAACAACACAGAAAAAACTACACTAGACTACAGATCTACTCAGAACTGCACAACGTGCACAAAACAGTGCAGGCGTTACAATAAATAATAAACAAGACAATAGGCACAGTAGAGGGCAGTAAGTTGTTGTCAGTCCAGACTCTGGGTATTGAGGAGTCTGATGGCTTGGGGGAAGAAACTGTTACATAGTCTTGTCGTGAGAGCCCAAATGCTTTGGTACATTTTCCCAGACGGCAGGAGAGAGCAGAGTTTGTATGAGGGGTGTGTGGGTCCTTTGTAATGCTTTTTCTTTTGCGGATGCAGCGTTTAGTGTAAGTGTCTGTAATGGCAGGAAGAGAGACCCCGATGATCATCTCAGCTGACCTCACTATCCGCTGCAGGGTCTTGCGATCCAAGATGGTGCAATTTCCAAACCAGGCAGTAATGCAGCTGCTCAGGATGCTCTCAATACAACCCCTGTAGAACGTGTTGAGAATGGGGGGTGGGAGATGGACTTCCCTCGGCCTTTGCAGAAAGCAGAGACGCTGCTGAGTTTTCTTTGCTATGGAGCTGGTGTTGAGGGACCAGGTGAGATTCTCTGCCAGGTGAACACCAAGAAATTTGGTGCTCTTAACAATCTCTACCGAGGAGCCGTCGATGTTCAGTGGGGAGTGGTAACTCCATGCCCTCCTGAAGTCAACAACCATCTCTTTTGTTCACATTCAGAGACAGGTTGTTGGCTCTGCACCAGTTGGTTAGTCACTGCACCTCATCTCTGTATGCTGACTCGTCGTACATGCATGTCTGCATCTGCTCAGGCATAATTTATAGTCATTTTATGTCTTTGCACTATGCTGCTGCAAAACGACAATGTCACATCATGGAAGACAGAAATAATATACCGGATTGTGATCCATCTGGAAGATACCCTCTTCACCAACAAGCATTAATAAAGATGAAGTTGCACAAAACCTCAATTTAGGTTGTCTTTGATCGACATGTCAGTGGATACCCCAAGAGTTAATAGGTTCAACAGAAGTCTGTTGGGATTCAGCATCAGCTTAATATCACCACCGCAGTGCAGCAGTGATCCAACAGAATTGACCACTAGGTGTAATAAGAAATTACTGCCACTGAACTTAAATAGGCCTTAGTAAAGAATTCCCACCCCAACCCAACAGGTTAAAGGAGAGCACCACTGCTTTGCCAGGCCAATATATTAAAAAGTAAATACATTTTTTAAAAACCAAACATTTACACAATGAATAAAGCAAAGTTTCATCACAAACTTTTAAACCTTTGGGCACAAATTACAGCAAAGTAATTGCCCATCGCAACTGCAAGTCCATATAGTGGGATGGCAGCACCAAATTTAGAAACTACACTTAAAGATGCTATTAAACATCTTTCAAAGATAATCACAAAGGCAGCATGCCAGCTGCTCTACCTATTAGGAGTTTAAGGAGATTTAGTATGTCACCAAGGACTCTTACACATTTCTATAGATGTACAATGGAGAGTACTCTGACTACTTATGTCACTTCTTGGTATGAAGGCTCCAATGCACAGGATCACAAGAGGCCGCGGAGGACTGTAGACAGCATCCATCATTAAAGACCCTCACCAACTGGAACATGCCCTCTTCATTACTCTCAGGGAGGGGGTACAGTAGCCCCAAGACCCACACAATGATCCAGGAAAAGCTTCTCCACCTAGATCCTATTTCTGAATGGTCCACAAACCTCTGAAAACCACCTCATTATTCCTTTAATTGCATTATTTATTCTGTACTTATAGCAATTTTGTCATTGCACAGCTACTGCAAAACTAATTTCACTTCATACAAGACTGTTAATAAACCTGATTCTGATTCATAGAAGATGACAGCCTGTTGAAAGTTTCAGCCTAGCCACATCATGTAATTCCATTATGTACCAGACAGTTTTTTGGCTTCTATCACCTTTTTTTTAACCAAGAAGTAAATTTATGATTTGAAGCTAAAAGCTCTATGTGGTTGAAAATGTTGATTTTTGTTTTATATACTATTTGGAAAGAGTTGCAAAGAATTGATATTATCACTGAAGCTAGATTTTGCTATTGTACATTTAATGATTATGCTACTAATACATTATCTGAAAACAACTTAAATTTATAATTAATTCACATATTAAGTGATAAATCTCAAGTCTGTACTTATCCCCAAAACCAAACTGCATGCTTTAAAATGGTCTTCAAAATGTGGCATTACTTTGAATTAAGATTTTTAATACTAATCCCTCCAATTCCCACATTCATATTTTTCCTTCTTTCTCATCCCTAATAATTTTCAAGAATCACATTATAATCCTTAAATATTAAATAAATTTTACTGATGAACACAAATAGGAAGCCAAAAATAAATTCAGATTGTAATGAAGCATTTTACTCTTGTGGAATATTGCACTGGAATAATACACCAAAGGCAAAATATTATCACAGTACACTAAGTTTTATTAATAGGATTAAAAATTACATGTACAAAAGTTCTTTATGCTGTACATTTTGGAACTAACATCCTATATTGAGTGTCCAGTATTTTCCTTTGCGCAATACATCTTCATTGTTTGTAAGTCATTCAGCTGGAAACAAATGAAAGCACACTCCACTTCTGCATTTCCAGTTGTGTACCTAAAACAAGGATGAGATAAAAAGCTCACAACCACCATGTGACATCTTCCGCCATCTTTAATAAAGAGCTGTATGTTGGATCATGAGATATTCAAGTTAACAAAGTAGTTTAAACATTCTCTAACCTCCAAGTAAATCACAAATATGAAAGACAAATAGAGATTCTGGAAGAACAGGCAGCGAAGTGGAACTGTAGTTAGAGTGTGCCACACAGCACCAGTGGTATGGATTCTATCTGCATTAAGTTTGCACTTTATCTCTGTAACCACGAGGGTCTTCTCTCATATCATAAGTGTTGGTAGGTTACATGGCTGCTGGAAATTGCCTTCTTATAGGTGGTTGGCATGAAAATTGGAGCAGGGAGGCAGAGGAAATGCACTTCAAGATGATAGGTTACAGGGAAATAGTATTCATGTCCATAAGACATAGGAGCAGAATTAGGCTAATCAGCCCACGGAGTCTGCCACCATTCCAGCACTTATCCCTCTCAACCTTATTCTCCTAACATCACCCTGTAACCATTAACAATGTTATTAATAAAAAAACCTATCAGTACCCACTTTAAATTTACTCAAAATGACTTGGTCTCACCCCTATCTGTGGTAATGATTTCCAGATTTACCACCCTCTAATTAAAGATGTTCTTCCACATCTCTGTTCCAAGGGGACATCCCTGTTCCAGGGGCTCCCAACCTTAATCGAGGGGTCTGTGGGCCTCAAGTTGGGATCCCCTGCATTATTCTGAGGCTGTGCCCACTGGTCCTAGACACTATTATTATAGAAAACATCCTCTCCACTTCCACTCTATCTCCGCCTTTCAGTATTTAATAGGCTTAAATTAGATTTCCCCCTCCCCCCACACCATCATTCTAAACTCTAGAAAGTGCAGGCCCAGAGCCAAATACTCCTTGCACATTAACCCTTTCATTCCTGGCATTGTATATGTGAACCTCCTCTGGACCCTCTGCAATGCCAGCACATCCTCCCAAAGGGGTCAGAACTGTTCACAACATGCCAAATGCAGTCTGACCAATGCTTTATAAAGTCTCTGCATTACACCTTGTTTTTAATATTCTAGTCTTTAAATGAATGTTAACATTGCATTTGACTTTCTTGCCACCAAGCTGATGAAGTTTTAGGAAATTCTGATTTCTGAATTTGCTCTGCTTAGTAAAGAGTCTAACTTTATTGCACAAGACCATAAGACAGAAGAGCAAAATTTGGCCATTTGGCTCATCGAGTCTGCTCTACCATTCAATCCTGGCTGATCCCTTTTTGTCCTCCTCAGCCCCACTCCTCGGTCTTCTCCTCTTAACCTCTGATGCCGTGTCTTATCAAGAAGTCATTAAGCTTTGCCTTAAATACATCCAACGACCTGACCTCCACAGCTGGCTATGCTAATAAACTCCACAAATTCACCACCTATTCCTTCTGCCACACACTACACTGTCGTGAAATGTAATTAAAGTTAGTAATAAATGCCAGTCAGCCTATACCATTTGTTTTTAAGTTTATTCAGCTTCCAATATTTCAAAGAAATCCAAGGAAAATGAATCAGTGCATTCCTTCAGTTATTTGCAAGAACTAGTTTATTTATTCAGATCTATGCTGTGCTTTAAAGTAGTGTGATACTGAGCCCACCCTACACCTTAAATGAAAAGCGATACAAAAGTTTGTCAGTTTGCAAAAGGAGAAACTGTACTCTTTATGCAGACTTCAGCCTGGGCTTGATGGTGGAAGGATGTCTGGTACAAGTTTATAATTATACCTAGAGACTTTTTCTTCATCTTTTATTTTATAATTTGGCGACTTAACTTAAAATCTGGTTTGATTCTATATTGCTTACAGAGTTAATGTTTCCATCACACTTCAGGATAATGGCCTCCTGTTAGGCATATAATGAAAGGTTGTTGATCAATTTTTCACTGCACTGCACAGTGTGTTGCCCAACTTATTGAGTATTTCCAGCGTAGTTTTTAAATTTGAAATTCACAATGCTCTAGTGGGTTTTTTTTATTGGATACCAAAGTTATCTCGAAAAGGGTCCATATGGAGCTCTTGATTAAGGTTTTGATTTCAGTAACTGGTTGACAGTTTATATAAAATTCCCCCAACGGAAATGTTTTCTGTGCATAAATGTGCATTTTCAATACATACAGTTATTTTGAAGCATTACAAGCCTGCAGTTTTTTTCCTGGCTGTGATATTAGCAAACGGTATAATTACAATACCATCACTTTATACTTACGTTAGTTGCCTAGCATATTTTGTTCAACAAGTTTTAAGTTCTTTATACTGCTGCCAATCTGATAACTTATATGTGCAGAACTTAGCTGGAAAATAACATCAAATCAAGCAACAGCTCCAAACTAGACGTGACAAAAGATACCCAGGCTTCTCTTTTCTTCACCCACTCTTTTTTTTGATTTTCTCTCAGATTTGGGACATGAAACATCACATTAATTTCTGGTGGATGCAAAGAATAACCAAGTACCTTGTATTCATGTGACCACACGTCATGGTCTTGTCCTACAGACTCACCAACTATATGCTGAACATGATCTGCAGTGATGCATTTCCACTTACCTGCATCACTTCCTTGCTCCTGGTGGTTGATAATACTGTTGAGTAGGTCTTGTGGAACGCCTTTGTTGTCCATTTCCACCATGACAAAATTCTAATGTATTCTCAAACGATTCTTCATCCTCTTCCTGCATGCATATATTTAGAAGTGCAATCAAACTTCAAAGTTCATATTAAAATACTTACTAAATCACATAAGACACTGATTATTCTTAGGTTCAATTTCTTCTCATTACAGAAAGAGAGAAGGTGCTATCAATTAAACGAGCAGTTTAATTTAAACAATATCTGCAAGCATATTGCACTATTCAATTAGAAAGTGGCCAATTTGCATTTTAGTTCAATCTTCTCATTGCTTTTTTCCACAATCCTTAACAGCCTTGCCTTAGAACAACCCAGCAATAATTGCTTCTGGTGTACAGTTGCAGGAAAAAGTTTGTGAACCCTTTGCAATTACCTGGTTTTCTGTATTAATTATTCATAATGTGGTCTGATCTTCATCTAAGTCACAATAAGAGACAAACAATCTGCCTAAACTATTAACACACAAAACAACTATTTCTTGTCAATACTGAGTGTACCATTTAAACAATCATAGCCTAGGCTCAAAAAGTGTATGAACCTCCGGGTAATGCCTTCAATAAAAGCTAGATGGAGTCAGGTGCTCAGTCAATGAGATGAGGTTGGAGGTGTGGGTTGCAGAGGTGCCCTTCCCTATAAAAAAAGACAAAGTCAGGTTACTGACAGAGTCTGCTCTTCTCAAGAAAAATCTGTTTATGTGCACTATGCCTCGATCAAAACATTCAGAGGACCTTAGAAGAACTGTAGAGATGCATCAAGCTGGAAAAGGCCACAGAAGTATTTCTAAAGATGAGTGTTCATTTGTCCACAGTAGGAGAAATAGTCTACAAATGGAGGAAACTCAGTCCTGTTGCTACTCTCCCTAGGAGTGGGCCCCCTGCAGCCATCATACCAAGAGCACAATCTGAAAAATGCTGAAAAAATAACCCAAGGATAGCAGCAAAAGACCTGCAGAGATCTCTAGAGCTCGCTAAAGTCTCTGTTCATGTGTCTACTACAAGAAAAACTTGAAACAAAAATGGTGTTCATGGGAGGAATAACAGACCAAACCATTTCTTGCCAAAAACAGACACATTCGCACATCTTAAGTTTGCAAAAGACCACCTGGATGTTCCACAAAACAGGGACAACATTTTGTGGACAGATGAGACAAAAGTTAAAAACTTTTTGTCAGAAATATACACTGCTATATTTGGAGGTAAAAGGACACTGCACACCTACATCAAAACCTCATCCCAACCTGTGAAGCATGGTGGAAGGTACATCATGGCTTGGGACTGCTTTGCTGCCTTTGGGCCTGAACACTTGCAGTCATTGGGGGAATAATGAATTCAAGCCATTTTTCAAGAGATTGTCAGGGTAGCAGTCCGTCACAAGAATTTTAATAGGAGTTGGATGATGTAACAACATAATGATCTGAAACAAGAGTAAATCAGCAACAGAATGGTCTCAAACAAAGAAAGTTTGTGTTTTGGAATGGTCTAGTCAGAGTCCAGACCTTAACCCAATTGAGATGCTGTGGCATGACCTGAAGAGGTATCCCAGAAATATTGATGAATTGAAACAGTTTTTATATGGAGTAATGATCTAAAATTTCTCCTCACTGTTGTGCAAGTCTGATCAGCAGCTACAGAAAATGTTTGGTGGAAGTTATTGGTGCTAAAGGAGGTTCTACCAGTTATTAAATACACGGGATCACATTTTCTTCTGTCTGGACTGTGAATGACTAAACAATGTGTTCAATAAAGATATGAAAAGTACAATTGAAGTAAAATTGTTTGTGCGTTATTGATTTATGCAGATTGTATTTGCCTATTATTATGACCTAGATGAAGATCAGACCACATTTTATGAGAAATTAATACAAAAAACACGTGGTTGCAAAGAGGTCACAAACTTTTTCTTGTTACTGTAAATATCTTGACTTTGTTCAAAGTGTTTCTTTTTACAGCCTGAGCAAAAGCCTAGCTATACTTTCCATGTCATTGCCCAATTTATGAGAATTTTTTTCTTCAATACGTATTTAACCTTTTACACGTCAACTGTTCTATTAACCAACCTTCTGCACTCAAAGAATTTGAAGCCTAGTTTATGCAACATGTCTTTGTACTTGAGCTTCTTCAGTCCAAGTAACATCTCAGATTGGGAATCTGGACTGCCCTCTGCCCATGGATTAAAACATTCTACCACAATTTCTGGAACCCAGATACCAATAGTAGTTAATTCCAGTTTCATCTTCCCCTTAAGATGACTAACAGGCCACAAGTCTTTTTCAATAAGTTACACTTCAACTCCAATTTCAGCAATTTCTACACAAACATCTGAATCTCTCTGCTCCTTCATAGTTAATATTTAGAAAATACTTTTCTTTGCATGTATCACACCTGGTAGATTGCAGTTTTACTTACTGAATTCCTGAATATTTCTTCATAACAATCAGTTCACATCAACACTATTTTATGAAGCATACAACACTGGAAGCCTGGACATGTGGCGCTTTACCTACTTAACCAAATTGCTGAAAACCATAACTGCAGTTGTAGTTACATCCATGGAGGATACCATTATTAGCAAAGGAGAAATTCTCATTCACCTGCCGATTAAATACTTAAAACATGAAAGCGAATCTTGGAACCAATTCATCAACTGTACTAATGAAGCACTGAACGAACATCCAATTACTCTACTGTTGGTCTTTAACTCTTGACTAGCTAGTATTGTTCAGCTTCTACACATTTTAAATTGGGACACGAGGATGCAATACAAGTAGTAAAACTGTTTCCAACTGATTGCTCTCACCTAGAAGAAATGCCAAGTTTTCCTTTTGTTAAAAATACGATCTATAATGGATGTGTGACCTTCCAAGCACCTTGCTGTGCTTCATCCAAAGGGCATTTAATTTCCAAAATTCAACTCTAACACCTTAGATCACAGGAATCCCAACCATAGGTTATTTTCTGTATGACTTTTGAGTGAATATCCATACTCTACTTGGCAGCACTAAGTTTAATTGAATAGAAACATTAAAACACAGGACTATCATGAAAAACAAATTTACTCACCACAATATTTTTTCAGTTAAGAAGTACTGATGTTATCCCAATTATGTTTCAGTTAACAATTTTAAAGGAAAACTCACTTTCCAATGGAAGTATAGCAAATTGTAGCCAGCATATTTCTGCAGCTAATGGGTTAAAAGAACTTGCAAAAGTAGCCTCCAATAAAATATTCAATACCGATTAGAAACTGGCACACAAAATACCAGTATTCTAGTAATGTTATATATAACAGAATCACAATATATTTTGATTCTTGTAAAGTAAGAACATTTAGATATTTTGTTGTAGCTTCAAACCATTCTATTTCTTGTACCTTATTTTATTAATTGGGTCCTCCTGCAGCTGAAAGTTCTGCAGGATCCATGCTGTGCAATAATCATGTTGCAACATCTCCATCTCAGTCTAATGAGACGAACATTTGTAAAAATTTGAAAAGAGAAACAGAATTATACAGTATTTTAGAGTTCCAGTTGCCTTCCCTGCCTTCAGAAAAAGGACTTGAGACATATCCAGATATGTCACATTTCTGTCAGTGATGCACAATGGGGAAGACATATGATTGATGCTAATCAACTGCTGGGGAAATGCAATTTTAACCAGCCGATGCAACCACCAACAAATCAAGCTATTCATGTCACACCAAACTTAAAATTTCCTACTCCAGTGACTTGACCAGTTTACCAAGATGCAGTCAACTTCAAGGTTGAAGTTTGAGGCACTTGAAACGCCAGAAGTGACAAATACATTGATTCCTGGGTGATCATATCACCCATAGTGCAGCTGGAGCATCTGTGGAGATTAGTTTGCAGTGTGGATACCATTACACCGGTTGTGGAAGTGCACTCCTCCAATTATTCTGTCAAAATGGATGAAGCCAGGATAACATAGTCATCCATTTTGCAGCAACTCCAGTATCCTTTTCACATATACACTTCAGGAGTTCCACTTCTCCATTCAATTGAACAGGGCTTCAAGGGCAGCACGCTAGGGTCTTCATTCTTCTCTTCAGTCATGAGCTACATCCATTCCCTCGCTGAGGGGCTCTAGGTACTGACCCAGTTACCTTAACATTCATTCAAATATGTAAATGGAATCTGATAGTGCTTCCTCATGAACAATGTAGTCCCAAGATAAATTGTTTTCATTGCTTCTGGATAAGGATCTCATGTTCAAGCAGAGTTCATGAAAAGAAATGAATTGTTGAGATAAAAATAAACAGATGAAACAAATATTAGCTGGAATTTGGCTGAAGGTGTATTCATCAAGAAATGGGTGGGGAGGAGTTATAAGAATAATATATGTAATCTTCCTGTTTACTCTACCAACCACACCATCACAAAAAGTCAACCTACGTTCTTCCACTGAGGTGAATTCCATGAACTCTTCTGGCAATTCTGCACTCCGTTCTCAAGCAAAGCAAGTGGATATCAAATATAAAGAACACTGCATATGGTGAGAGACAGCCAAATGTAAAATGAGTATCATATCTTACATGAACATCTGCTTGTGAATTGGAAAGGTTTGTTGAAGAGGGGGTTAAACAGGCCAGAAGAGATAAGATTTGGCTGCTGCTGTTGGCAGCAGTGAAAGGAGGAAACAGCATGTGAGCAAATCTGAGGTGGTGAAAGGCATCATCATTTGAGACGAAAAACAATGTAAATATTGCTGGAAAAATGAGAGCGAGTTGTAGGAGATGCTCAAACAAGGATGTGTCCTGATGCAGTTAAGACATTTAAATATTTCTTTCACTTAATTCAGGATTTCAGTACTACAATGCTGCTGGCTGATGATCATGGTGATCTAGTTCCGTGACTGTGACAAGAATCGTCATCCTACATTTGCAGAACATTCTATCTCATTACTTTGGCTGTATCAACCATGATTTTCAGGAAGTGCTACTGAAGGCCAACTTTCCACCTTTAGAACACATTCCCCCCCCTCCCCCCCCCCCATGTCAGTCTGTCTATGATTTACAATTCTTTCTCCAAAATGCCAAGCAATCATTTCACGGAAGTGCATAAAATGGCCCAATATCAAGTCAATAACTCCCTTTTTCCCCTCATCTCCAAAATTAAAACTTCAATCTTCTCAATCAAACACCATATCAAAATGCAGGATGCCAATATAATAATGAATTTGTATCCCAGATCTTCACAACAAAAACACAGTTACACCCAAGAATTTAAACATTCTACAAACTCCATGGCCCTGAAATGAAAGAATTCTCTGCAGAAAAGCACTCCACTTCAAGTTCTTCTTCATGCTCAACAACCTGGCTTGCATTTTCCAGCAGATCTCACATTTACTTCAGAAGGAAATGACAGCAACACAAACTGAGCATGCGTTTTCAATTTTTTGGTAAACGCCAAGCATGGGGGGGGGGAGAGAATCACCAACCCAAATTTACTATCAGTCAACTGACAAGTCCTCACAACTACAAACTTCAGTTGTGCATAATACTATGCATTTTCAAAAGAACAAAGATGAAATAAAAATATACAAGAGGGATTGATGCATGCTTCTATTTTGCAATCAGTATACTAATTGAAAAAGTTCAAATTTGGTTAAGCTGCCAACTAAAAGTTTGATATAACTATCACATTCTTCAACTAAAGGAGTACTTAAATCACTCAAATTATACAGAATCCCAGCCACCACTTAGTTTGTCCAGTGCTGTCATCATCTAGAACCTAATATGACTGAATGCTGCAGTTTAGTGTTATAATCTGAGTTGCCAGCAACTTGGCAATTAAGAAATTCAATCATTGACATAATATTAATGATACTCCTTAAAAAGTGAGAAAGTGTACTGTGTACTCTGAAAAATCTCACTAAAATTGAAAAGAACTGATAAATCAGTAATAAAGGATTAGATATTATCAGCCTTAGCAACTTGACAATTGTAGGAACAAAGAAATTAATGGTTTCAGTTTTAAAAGCTTTGGCAAAATGATTTAGGAATATAAGAATATAAAATGGGAGAGGAACAAATATGAAAGTACACAGAAACATTCATACTGATTGGACATACTTTGATATTCAACTAAACATAAGTCAGAGGTAATTATTTTATCTACATCTTTGACATGTAAAAAGGAATGAAGTTTCATTCATTCTTATAGAACTACTACAGAATTCAAGCATAGTAAGCAAAATTTTAAAATCACATTCATAGTTAATAGTGCGAAACAGAATGCTACTCTGAGTGAAAAGTGTTAATGTTAACATTATTGTTTTGTATAAAAATGAAAATATTTCACATGTAAATCTTAATTCTGATTAATTCAGTGCCCAACTTAGCAGTTCTAGAATAATCATTGACCTTGAACATTCATTCTAGGCATTACATTGCTGCTAAGAACAAGCTTTCTTATTAACTTGTTCTAATTCCAATCTCAAAATAAATGCAGAATCTTTCAATTTAAAATTACAATTCTACAATAAAACATTTGACTTATGAATTTTCACTTACATTATCTTTTGTATACCATAAATACACTGAGTATAACTGTACTGAATGCGCACTGACAATAGCTTAAATGAACTGCACAAATTGATTGTGTTAATCTCGCTGAAAATATAGTCCAAGCACAATTTTTTAAATGGAGCCCATTCAAGGTAAAAGAAAAAGACAGGCACTCTTTAGTCAAATCAATGGAATGTTAAAATAATGGTTATTTTCTTTAAAAATTACAAGAACTTTCTATTTCAGTCAGATGTACCCTAAAATTTCTGGTCTTATGAGAGTGGCCTTAAATGAACAGCTGCTCTGCAGCCACCAGAACATATCACAACAACAGACAGATTTCACTTACATCAGTTTGATCACTGAGCTTGTCTACCAGGAAGTCTGGAGTTCAACATAGTTTTTGTTCCAGGGTGCAGTTTGGGAGCTGCGATTCACTTCCTAAACTAGAAGCAGACAATGCTTGCTGAGTATTTGGAAAATTAGTATGTGCAATTCTAAAAGGATTACAATGGTTAGACCACATACAAGTAACTTGTAAGTAAACAAAACTTCAACAATGTTTAATTGTTCCAAATAATGTCGTAGAGTACCAATAGCAGCAAACCTTTGCTTTATATTTTCCAATTGAAGCTGGAACAAAGAAAAATCCTGAACTCCATCTCCTTCATAGTTTCTCACTCCCCTCCACCTATAATCCCCATGAGCCAGCTAAATGATTTCCAATGTGGTCATTAGTTTGATTTGACTCTTCTGGGCAAAATGTGTACTGCAAAAACAAAATAGCCAAACTATCATGTCAGTAGACATTTGTGCTCCAATCAAGGAAATGGAATATGTCAAAACTCCTTGAACAAGAAAGCAAATTTTACAAAGAAAAATCCATGAAGTGTGAGTGCTAAGCAAGCTTTTAGACTGGGCAAGACAGTTGTAAAGGATTGGGAAACACATTAGAATAAATGAAAATGGAAAAGAAGGGATAAAAATGAGGAAAAGATATCTACAACAACCTAGTTATCAAATGAATGAACTGACTAAGGGTTTCAGGAAATAACTTCAGGCCTCAATCTATTGAAGTTGATTGAACTTTATTTTTTTTTATAAGTTAAATTCACATTAGTTGTCCAAGTGATGTGTATTGACAAGCAAACATGCAAAAGAAGAGAAATTGCAAGGAAACAGGAAAGGTTGTGACAAAATGTATAAAACTTTTATTGCAGAAATACATTTAGTACATTTTTTCACTGTTTAAGATTCAAGTTTTTAAAGAGCATTCAAGCTGTGATCTGAAATTGGGTCATCTCAAAGGCTGCAATCGTCGGTGAACAGTCCGATATGGTCGAGGACTAGGGATCCTTCATTCCAATAACGCATTCTAAAATATGGTGAATAAAATAAAATGTTACCTGTTGTGGCCCGTTTTGTTCAACTAGCTTACTGAATGAATCCAAAATGAAACTAGTTGCTCTCAGCTCAGTGTTATTTAGTTCAAGCAGAGAATGACTGGCAGATGTAACCTTGCCAGTTCCCACAATTAAAAGAATAAAAATGTCCTTTAGAATATCCATCTCAATGCTAAAAAAAACTTGCAATCAGCAGAACACATCTGAATGGATAACCAAGCACAGAATTAAGTACAATTTTCAAGAATGTTGAGTAACTCTGCATAGTCAGATTCAGAAACTAGATACTTAAGTACTACTTTCAGATGAACTAAGTTGGAAACTAAAGTGCTTCATTATAGCTCAAGCAACACACACAAAATGTTGGAGGAACTCAGCAGGCCAGGCAGCACCTATGAAAAAAAGTACAGTCGACGTTTCGAGCCCAGATACTCCAGTCCGAAAGGGTCTTGGCCCAAAACGCTGACTGTACTTTTTTATCCCCATACATGCTGTCTGGCCTGCTGAGTTCTTCCAGCATTGTGTGTTGCTTGAATTTCCAGCATCTGCAGATGTTCTCTTGTTCATTATCGCTCAAGAGCTTGTAATGCGACTTGAACATGGCACTAATAATTACATAAGTTCTGATATGCAGAAGTGAGCATTCATCTACCACCACCTCTCATCTTATCAATTTAGTTAGAGATTACTTCTAACTCTTTATGAAAAGAATTGTTAACCCATTATATTGTTCTGTTGACTCAGGAACATGATTTTTCACATGGCAACTTGTAATAATGCATTTCCACACCACTGCCGCAGAATATGATATATAATGTGTACTGTGTTTTCAGCTATACAAAACAAAAACAAAACAATTTCATGATCATGGTCTGAGGCACCACAGTTAACATGATCATGCATTTGTCTGGTGAAATCATAGATGCAAGGATAAATAAAATGGAAGATGCTCAAACTACTCAGCTTGTCAAACTTGCTGGAGGGAGAAACAAATATTTGGAGTAATGACTTCGCACACTAGACTTGTTGAGTATTATGTTCTTATTTCAGATTTAAAGTATCTGTAGAATTTGTTTTTGGTTCATTACTCAAAATCATTCATGGAAAGTTGATGACACACAAGGAGGCTATTATGGTCTATCACTTCAGCACTTACCAAAAGAATCTTTCTTTCAGCATTGGTCTGTGACCCTACCAAGTCCAAATACTTCTTTGAAAGAAATACTTTGTGGGTTTCTGCTCCGAGTTTGTAAGCTCTAGTTCCCACTTTGCACAACCCTTGCACACCACTCCTGCTGCCACATCTACCTTCCACTCACGTATAAATCACACAAATTCCATGCCATGCTTTTTGATCAATCTGAGGAAATTTCATCTGGGTCCCTTTATCTTATGCACTTCATTTGAGCTTCCTCCAACCGTTCCCCATTCCAAAGGAACAACTTCAGTTAATCTAAACTTTTGCTCAAAGTGAAAATGTTTCCTGCCTGGCAACATCTTTAACTTCAACTGCACTATTGCTAGTGCAATTTCATCTTTTGTGTAATGTGGTGGCCCTTAGAGGAAGTGGATGCCTAAGGCTTATGATTGCCAGACCATCCTGTACCATTTCAGTATTTTAAACCTATACACAATAAATGATCTAAGACATGACAGCATATGAAAATAAATTCTTACCTACCCAAACATTAGCTATCACTTCACTTACAAAAATAATTCCAGTCTCCTAAGTTCTGCATCATATTAGTATCCTCTACACCCATGCTACCATTGTATTTCCAAACTCCCCACCCCCCCATCACCACAAACACACACTTTCAACCCAATGGCCACTACATCCAATGACCGGCAACAAGATGTCACCAGCCATTTATTTTAATCCCTTCAGCATTTAAAAGATGACTTTCGATCTGGCAGACCAGTTAGCTTCTCCATTACCCCCAAGAGACCTGTCTATTCCCATTGAAACATTGGAAGATGCAGTAACTGCTTTTTTAACAGCTCTCTTCCCACTACTTTCTTAGATTGAATATCCCAAGGTTTTCTTTCCAATTCCAAATCAGTACAGGGACCTGCCTATTCACAATGGATTTGAATGGTGACTGCTTGGGATAATACTCAGTGCACACATCTGACTCAAAGCTTCTAATACAATCCTTCTAATGAATTCCTTCGTCCATTCCAACCCCCCTCCCATCCCACCTCCAGTCTCCTAATGTACCAGTGAAAAGTAAAATTAAGCTCAAGGATCAGCACCTTTTCTTCCAAAGTGAGATATTACTTCCTCTGTACCCAGTATCAAGTTGAATCATTTCAAATAATTGCCATTTGCAGCATTTTTAGTTCCGATTCACAGAATTCATTTGGTAGTTTCTGGATTCAAATTTTATGTCACTTATCTTGCATAGTTTTCCTTTTATGTCACCAAAGAAACAAATATCTACAGATGTACAGTAGCATTTCTAACTGGCTGCATCTCTGCATTAGTGAGTAGGATGCAAAGAGGCTACAGAGGGTTGCAGGCTCAGCTAGCTCCATCACAAACAAAACCTTTCCCACCATCAAAGGTGTCTTCAAAAAGGTGGTGCCTCAAGAAGGCAGCTTATAATTATTAAAGACCCTCATCATCGGTGACACGACCTCTTCTCGTTAATGTCACTGCAGAGTCCACACACCCACATCATCTTCCTCTCCACCAGATTTCTGAACATCCATGAAAACGACCTTAACTATTCCTCTTTTGAACTTTTTTTGTAACTTATAGTGATTTTGTGTCTTGCGCTGTACTGTTGCCACAGAACATTTCACAGCATATATCAGTGGTAATAAATCTGATTCTGAAGAGATCTATGATGTCTTTTCACCCCATTAAAGAATTTCCCCTTTGCTTACTCCTCCCTTCTCCTCTTCCCTGCAGATAAAGTCTTTATTTTGCTTTATATTCTACCAGTTTTGATAAAAACATAATATCACAGAATACTGGTCTAAGTATTTATACCATTTTCATTTAATATTATGATAGTCAAATCTCAATTTTCTCAGATTGAAAAATAATTCATAACATTGAGGCACAGTGGATGTCTTGTAAAATTTAAGAGCAATTTTAAAATAAATTTGAATTCCTCTGTAGTATCCTACAGTGTAATTCATGAACATTGATACATATCAAGGATAGGATCAATCCAAATGTTAATTGCCTATAATCAACCAGGCTGGTAATCTATATCATTAAGGCTCACACTAAAATGAAAAATCAGTAACAGGCACCAAATTTGGGAGAATATATCAAAAAAAACTTTGCATAAAGTAAAATGCATACAAGTCATTTGTTTTTTTTAAAATCAGCCTCTGTATACAGTGCCTTGAAAAAGAATTTAGCCTCCATCCCTTGCTCCCACAACTGAGGATTTAGATCAACTCAACTGAGAATTTTTATTTGACTCAAAAGCCCAAAAAAACAAGGAAAATGACAGCAGTTCAAAGGTGATGGAGCAAGATTTACCCATTTCTTCTTGCAAAATTGCTCAAGCTGTGCCAGGTTAGTTGAGGAGCAGCGGTGAACAGCTTAAGATTTTGCCAGAGAGTTTCAATCAGGTCAAGGTCAGGACTCCTACTGGATCACTCAAGTACATCAAATTTTTTTCATTTGAAGCATTTCCATGGTTGCCCTGGCAATGTGCTATGGGTTGTTGTCCTGATGAAAGACAAACTTCATCCCCAGGTTAAGCTTTCTGGCAGAGGCTAGCAGGTTTTTATTCAGGATGTGTACTTAGCAGCATTCATTTTCCCATCAATCCTGGATTTCCCGTCCCTGCTACTGAAAAGCATCCCAACAGCATGATGCTACCTTCACCGTATTTACAGTAGGGATGGTGTTACCTGGATAATGTGGAGTATTACATTTAGTCTCATCCAAAGACAAGACCTTCTTCCAAATCTTCACTGTATCATACAAGTGCGCCTTGAAAAGGCTTTACAGGTGAAGATGTTTTTTTAAAGCCAGGGTTGTTTTCCTTGCCACTCCTCCATAACTACCCTTTTTGTACAGGGCATGAGAGATTGTGGATCCATGAACTGCATCTCCAGTTGCAGTCACTGAGTTCTGCAGCTCACTCAGAGTGATGTTAACATCACAGTAGCCTCTCTTACAAATGCCATTCTTCTCTGACAAATTTTAGAAGACGGCCTGACCTAGGCAGTGTGGTGGTGGTGGTTTCAGATTTTTTACATTTTTTTTTAGTGAACTGCACTCTGAGCTATGTTCTGTGCCTTTGAGATGGTGCTATATCCTTCACTAGATTTGCACTTCGCTATTATCATTTCCCTGACTTGCCTTGATTGCTCTTTTGTCTTCATTGTGGTTTGGTCTGTTGACTATCTACCATACCGTTGAACCTTACAGACAGAAGGAGTACTTATTCTTATGGATTTATTGAAAACAGGTGATCCTCCAATTTTCTGCATCAACAAATCGGGTGAGTTAGTAATACGTATATTGCACCTGAGGAAAATTAGCATATTAATTACAAAGGGGATGAATACTGTTTTAGCTTCAATTTTGGCTTTTAATTTTTAGTAAACTAAAAAAGTTTTTGCAATTCTTTTGATTTGACATATTTTGCACAATGTTTTGAAGATCAGCTCAAAAAATCCTTCTTCAGTATATTTTAAATTTAGAAAATGAGACAATAAAATGTGAAGTAGTTGTGGGGGCTGAATACTTTTTCCAAGGCACTGTGCAGCGATGCACAAATGCTTGTTAATATAAGCAAATAACCACTGAATATTTCCCAAATTAAACCACCTCAAATTGAGAAATATTTATTCAGTGGCTGCTTGCTAATGTGGACAGTTGTTTTCCTTTAACCTAAGAATTATTAATTTATTCTTTTAAATCAGCCAATACTCACATGCCAAAAAAGAGAAAATAAAATCTTTCAGACTCAAGATAGCAAGCTGTTCATGGGGGTAAGATTTCAAAATGAACAGTTTAAGAGGATGAGAAGTTTTATTTCCAAAGACATTTGATTAGTGGAGGTAAAGCTTTTCAAACTCCTGGGCTTCCCCAGTTAAATATCTTACTTTGCTCAATTAAAGCACCATAGAAACATGCAACTTTTAGTATGTTATTAAAACTAATAAGCATAAATGCGATTCCCACTCATGAACAGTAATAGTCTCTGCTAAAATAAGAACTTTTTTTTAAATGGTAAAGAGCTATTAGAAGTTTGTATTCAGAGGTCAATGGGTGCCCCTATAAACAAAGCAAAAGTTGACAATTATACAAGCAATTAAGAAGGCAAATAATGTTGGCATTTACTGCAAATGAACTGGTGCACAAGGCCTTGTAGTTATTCCCAAACATGTTTCCAATGCTGCACTTCAATGAAATTTGCTTGCTCTGCTCACTTTGCATAAAGACAGGGAAAAATAGTTGTTTATGTAATTGTATCCTCCTGTTGCAATGTTACCACATCCTCTGGAGGAAGTAAATCATCTTCTCTGAAAAGAAGGACTTTAGTGATGACTTGCCAAAAATCAAAGTGTCCAATTTTTGGTTTGTGTACAGCAGGAATCAGACTTGGCTTACAAACAATGCAATGATGAATCTTATTGATAAGATGATTATGTATCCACCTTAAAGCAGTGATCACACTTTAAAGCACGTTTCTTAAAAGTTATGAGAGACACTGCAGAGGGTCTTTTTCTTTCTTTCCTCCAGCTCCTCCTCTTGACCACCTTCTCAAAAACAAACAATCCCTACACTTCCCTTCTCGTTTAATTCTTTTGCTGCACAATATAGGAGATCACAGCACAACCTTGACACTAGTAGAGTCTTGACAAAGTTAAAGTAAATTTATTATTAAGACATGTACACGTGCTTTGTATATGCAGATGCCAAAAACACATTGTCATATCTCCAGACACTCAATGACTAATGCGGGTGAAATTGCAAGTTCTGTTGCACTTCATTGTTTCAATTCATGAACCAAGTTTGAAGAGGGAATAACTTGAATGAAATGAGGCACTTCTCAGGTGACCTGCCTGGAACAAGCAGCTCTGGAATTTCGAATTGCGGTAACATTAAGATCTAGGGGTAGCTTCCACCTAATCCACAACTGCAACACTAATAAATATAAACTCTTGTAAATCATACAAGCTCCACTGCTACAGCTATGCTCACATTTCCAAGCTCATTTATAATTAATGAAAGGTTGTCCTCTCAGTGGCTTTTCTCAGCATCAGCAAAATTTAAGCATCTGTCAGTACTTGTTTCTTATGAGAAACTACAGAAATTCAATTGTTTAAATCAGAAAGAATGTTTTTGTTTATTAAATAATGTCAATTCTACTGAAATTGTCACTTGGTAGTATAGGCAAAAATGTACTCCTCATCACTACTCCCAACACGGTCAAAAAATTTCAGGGACCGGCACCATCAGAGACACTTTTCTTGGACTATAGTTTCTGCTTCTTCCCAGCCATTAACAGTAATTTTGATAAAAGCAAAAAGTTACAAAACAATTTCAAGGATAGAAAAACCTTAAGGTCAAGATTGCTTCCCTTCAACCTTGCTCGTGTAAATTGGTAATGGAACAACACTGTTCACGAAGCCCGACAACTTGTGAATGTGGAACTGAGCCACAAACTATGCAACGTCTCCTGCAATGCCCATTGCTAGAGGAACACTGTACTGTTGCAGATCTTGCCGAATTCAACAAGGCGCAAAAATGTGTCCAGTTCTGGCTGGGCCATGTATAGACTGTCCTTGACACAGTAAGATGTGAATTGGTCATGCAGTTATTCACTTAGATTATCAATATAATGTGCTCAAACACGTTAAGAATAATTTATCAAATAATAGATAAGATTAAAATAGAACAAACATTGTTTATGCAAATCCATGTCTTAGAATGCAAAAATAAAATCCACTGATTAAGATTAAATACAAGTTCTAAAATTGAGGTCCAGGAGTTAAATATCTTCAGTGATGAGGGAAAATAGACTTCATCATAAGCCAAGGAGTTAAACATCTCCCAAAAAGCAGACATAGTGCAGCACTTGTTCAGTAAATCAAGAGCAGCTCAGTAATTATCATGGAATACCAGCAGCTCACTCAGAGACAAGAAGAAAACCAATGGAGCGAGTCAAAGCTTGCACCTAAATTAGCACCACATATTCAGATTGCTTGAATGAAGGAGGCACAGAAGGGTTCCAATTATCAAATTCCATAAGTATATTAATTAGGCCAATGCAAATTTGGGCCCAAAAGAGATTTTGCATTTACAAGGGAAACAAACTAAAAATGCCATTCAAGAATAAAACTCAAGCTCTCCCTTATTTGCCTTTACCTCAGTTGATTCATTGCTTATTTTCTTTCATCTCCCTTTGTTGAGATTAACTTTCCTTCTCATCCACTCAACTTATACCTCCCAAAATTTACTCTAACACATCCACCGCACCAACAACCTCAAAAGTTATTCCTCTGGCATTCTTCTGTCCTTGTTGTTTTTATTTTGTCTTTAAAAGTATTATCTTTTACTGTATGTTTGTAGTACCAGAAATAATTATTTTGGTACTCAAAGTCAAAAGGTGATAAGGAATTAAAGAAACATTACAATGAGAAGGAGCAAATCTATAACAAGGATTCTATACATGCCAAAGATAGATCACGGATGGTCCAAATGAATAATGGCGTGAAAGGGCAACAAACGTTTTTCGCCAACAGCATTTTTCCACTAATAGCAGAGATTAACAGAGGTTATGGACATAGACTGTTGATAATTTGTTGGCATTTATACTCAGGCCTCATGTAACAGTAATTTATTTTAATTGAGACTGCAATTTTGAGAAGACAAAATGAATTACAAGATGTCCACTTAAAAATAAAACTCAGTTCTATGGATAACAGAGCACCAGAGGGGAGAAAAAAAAAATCACACAAGTAAATACAGGATACACAAAGAATGAAAGGTGTACCCACCCAGAATTCCTCCTGAAGTGGTTTAATATTACTGAGAAGTACTTCCTCATAGTTTCCATAGCCGCTGAACACAACAACTGCTGTCACTCCTGAAGGATGAAGTGCCTTGATGATGGCACGATAAAACTAAAAAAAAGCGGAAAAAAACAATAAAAGTGAAATTTAGGCTAAACAACAGTGTAGTAGTGCAGCATGCACACAGCATTACAAAGCATTTCAGACTTCTCTGTTGCTCCTTAAGCCCCAACTTTAATAAAAATATAGAATGGTAACCCAAATCGGATTACACTGGGACCTTCAGATCTGTCAGAGATAAATAATATTTACCTCAAAATACAAATACACAAGAAATCAAAAAAAAATTGAATAAGCCACCTAGACCTTCAAGCCCATCCATTACGGCTGAAGTATACAAGGTCTGATCTTGTCCGCTGTACCGATGTTCCAGTCTTCAATTTTGCAAAGTGCATTTGCCACCTCTTTAAATACTTTAATACTACAATATTCCACCCAGTATTACAAAAAATTCCTGCACCTCACTTTTAAATACCTCAAGGAACTCAAAGATCAACTTTATTTGCCATGCACATTTACATAGACAGTGGATTCCAGTTAATTTGCTTAACACCAGCTTATTTTGGCCCAATTTAGTGGCTGCCTCAATTATCCAAAGTTTCATGGAGCAGTTTTGAAAAAGACAAATTGCCGTTTTAATGAGCAACAAATTATGTACTTAAATCAAATACAGAACAAATCAGAACACTAACAATACTACTGCAGTACTATAAAACTAGTTCCTAATCATTATCGATGGAGCAATTTGCCCAGTGTATGCTGCCATGTTCTTTTGATTGACTGTACATGAACAAAATCAGTGCAGATGATAGACTGTCTTCACACAATGCTTTCGATGATTGCATGCTCCAAATCTTCATTTTCATTGTAACATTCAAGGTGACTGCAGATATCCTCAAGTACTTCATAGCTCCCAACTTGTAGTAGTAAAATAGTTTAATTTTCAATCCTGGTTGTTTGTGGCATCTCCAGCCCTGAATGCTGAAACTGCAGTGAATTGTCTAACTGCCCATTTCCCATCAACTATCAATGACAAAATTCACTGCTTTTAAAGACATAACTGACACTGTTTAAAAACTATTCACTCTAAACACTAAGCAGTGTACAAAATGTACATAAATAGCATTCATTTACAATGTAAACTTTATAAAAAAGTGGTTTAAAATGTTTACAGTGCAGTGATTAAGATAACATAGCGCGGTGTGGGGACATAACTAGAATGGTTGATCTTTTTAAATGGCATGACACTTTTGTTTTAATAGCCCTATATAGTGCTTTCCAGAAGGGAGCTTTTGGAAAAAGCAGATTGCTAGGTGGGGAATATCTGCAAAGATTTTTCCTGTCCACTTCTTTGCCCTGGGCATACACAAGTCCTGCAGTGATGGTATTCTGTAGTCAATGATATTTTTTCTGCTGACCTGACAGTTTGCTTGTATACTGTGAGAGGATGTTGTACCAAAATGGCTGATATGAGGATGCCCTCTATGATGACAGAGTTGAATTGCATCAGTATGTTCCCCACCCACTTAAAACAATATCCTCTCATTCCAAGTTCTAACCTACTTAGTCAATTAATATCCTGTTGCAAAGGAAGAGTCCAAACCAAAAAGGATAATTTCACATCATTGAAAGGTCCACAGATAGGAACAGTTGGACTCACTTTCAAGGACTCTTCATCTCATGTTCTCAATATTTGTTGCTTATTAATTAATATTTATTTATTTTTGTTTTGCAGTTTGTCTCTTTTGCACACTGATTGAACACTCAATTTGGTGCAGTCTTTCTTCATTTATTCTATTATGGATTTATTGAGTACAGCCACAAGAAAATGTATCTCAGGGTTGTATCCAGTTACATAATAAATTTAATAAATTTACTTTGAACTTTGAGAAATTCAAACCTCACAAATTATAAGTAATCAGTACATTTAACCACATTAGAAACACTGTTCAATAATACATATTATGTCATGGCCATCCAGAGGCAAGAGTTAAAGGTTCCACATTTTTAGTAAAAATGAACGCTTTCAACGATCAAGCACTGCACAAGTTAAATACGTGTACATTGTTTGTTAGTACTACTCCTCAAACTAAAAGGGTTTCTGAAAGAAATTAGTTTGCTGTTCAATATTAAGCTACTTATGTTACTGCATCTAAGCTTTTTTCTCTCTTAGAAGGGAAATGACAAACTGAATGTGTTTAAGGTATAACTCTTCACCTTTCATGATCTTACTCTTTCTTTTATTAAGTGCAATCGTGAACAAAGCCAGATCAGAAATGCTGATCAAGTCAACTAGTTCCCAAAGAGAACTTTGATAGGCCAATCAGATGGTTCACTGCCGCTCATCGACAGAACATTAAAAAATCATATGTACATTTAAGAAACATTAAAACTCTGCTTCATTAAATGCAGAAACAGAAGAGCTTACCAGGACTTGAGCTAAGAATAAAAAGAGGCAACCCCAGCATTGTGCAGAGACAAAAACATCTGCAGTGTCCATGATGGGGTGCAATATTTTGTTGCAGTCCTACAATATACTGAGTGCATCTGAACCACTGAATGAAGGGGGAAAAGAGGATAAACTGATAAACATGCAGGAGATAGAGGAATAGGTCACACCTTCCATCCAAGGATCAACAAAAATGATACAATTCTCAGCTGTTTCTCAAATGCCACATACTTGGTGAAACAATGTTGTTTCAGAACTGTGACCATTAATAAAAGCAGCAGTAAATCACATTTTGGGCAGACCTACTTCTAGCTAATGCATATACTTATGCCCAGATTCCAGAGGGAAAAAAAATTCATGGAGGTTTCATTAACGATAGGAGAGAATTTATGTTCCTTCAAAAACTAACATGATGTGAAGCCAGATTAACCAAACAGGATAGGACAATGAGAAAATTGTTTCTTAACATTCCTGACAAAAACTAATTATCACTGTCCTCCTGAGAGACATGGAAATAGTCAAAGCTTAGTTTGTCTGATGTAAGAAGCAAAGTATGTGCAAAACTATACACTTGAAAAATACAGCTGAGGAATAAGACCTCTGGCCAATGACGTTGATGCCAAATTAAACTGAAACCACCTACCTGCACATAATCCATATCCCTCCATTTCCTGCATGTCATGTGTTGGTGTAAATGTCTCAAACTTATCATGCCTGCTCACACCACTACACCAACACCAAAAAAATCTTATCCCACACATCTTCTTTACATTTACCCATTCTCAGAGTAAAACTACACCATTGAGTATTTAACATTATTATCTTGGAAAAAATACCTTATTTATGTTTCTTTTCTCAGTTTCCCACATAATATAAAACAATTCAAATTTGACTAATCTTTCTAATACTTTCCAATCCAGGCGGCATCCTGGTGACCACTTTTGCACCTTCTCTAAAGCCTTCCTGTTAACAGATGGCTTTAGAGAAGGTAGAAACTAGATCAAAAGTAGACAGAATACTCTAAATATGGCTTGACCAATGTTTAATGCAACTGCAACATGACGACTCAGTGCCCCAAAAAACATAAGCATGACAGCTCTACTTCCTCAGGAGTCTGTGGAGATTCAGCATGTCATCAAAACCTTGGCAAACTTCAATAGATGTGCAGTAAAAGGTGTGCTGACGAGCTGCATTATGGCCTGGCATGGGATCTCCAATGCTTTTGAGTGGAAAATCCTCAGAAAGTAGTGGATTCAGCCCAGTACATCACAGGTAATATCCTCCCAACCACTGAGCCAATCTAAATGAAACGTTGCTGTAGGAAAGTAGCATCCATCGTCAAAGATCCTCGCTACCCAGGGCATGCTCTTTTCTCATTGCTGCCAACAGGTAGAAGGTACAGGAGCCTCAGGACTCACCACCAGGTTCAAGAACAGTTACTCCTGCTCAGCCATCAGCCTCTTGAACAAAAGGGGATAACTACACTCATTCCATTTCAGGAGTTTTCCCACAAACAATTGGTCTCACTTTAAGGACTCTTCATCTTGTTATTTTATTTCATGCTCTCATTATTTATTGCTATTTATTTATATTTGCATTTGTACAGTTTGTTGTTCATTGATCCTGTTTACAGTTACTGTTCTATAGATTTGCTAAGTATGCCCGCAGGAAAAGAAGTTGCAGGGTTGTATGTGGTGACATGTATAGACTCAGATTTAAAAAAAATAATTTGAACTTTGAACTACTCTGGTCTGTGGTGGAACAACTTTGCAGAAATAAAATTGACTTTTCTGCATGTATTTAGCTATGCTATTTTTGACTAAGGGAATATTATTATGATACCGAGCACCCAGAATGGGTACATTTCGATTTCTTTGTACTCTTCACTAAGAGAAGCAGAAAACATTTGTATCTGAAAAAAACTACAAACTCTATCAATTAAGCAAATGTCACGCCAACCAATCCTACCTTGTTATCTTCCCAGTAGAGAGCTAGACAATGATCTCCTGGTCTCCAATCACTCAGTGTTTTGGTTGACAGTACAGGAGCAGAGTTCTCCATTTCATAAGGCTTTCCCCATGTTCTTTCCCGCTTAATTGGTCCAGTTCTTTTCTTTGACACTGAATCATAAATTCCATTATTGCTTGAATATTCAGCAAGCTTTGACTGGACAGATTCTGTGGATTTTATAGGTCCTGTTCTTTTTCTCAGAAAGGGATCTATTTGGCCATTCGATGTATTATATGCACCAATAATCTGCGCACTGTACTTGTCATCAATGTGAAAATTGAAATCCTTTTCATTATTCACATTTCTAGAGATTCCACTACCTATTATTTGCGAAAGTTCCATGGCTTTCTGCTCATTGTAAATACTATAATTATGTCGCTGGTTTTCAAATTTTGCTCTTTGAGTATTGTTTTCCAGTTTATCTTTTTGACTCAGGCCACCTTTAAATTCCATTGAATTTGGACCATCTCCAAATTTACTTGTGTTATCTCCCTTACTCTTTCGAGCTGTTTCATTATCCAAGTGAACAACTTGTTGTCCATGTGCAGCATAATGCCTGCCACCTCTTCTTCCATCATCTACCCAGTTACTGCATCCTGCAGAGGTCTGTCTATCAGGACCTCTGCCCTTCGGTGGCCCACAGTTCTCAGAGGCTTGCTTTGCCAATATATTCTCCCTTTGGAAACGAGGTGGTCTGTCATGTTTCTGCGGCCGATCATTATTCCAGGGTGTATTCTTCTGCTGATAGCCCTTCACAGCAATATCTTTATCAGCACCTGAATGGTGTGGAGGCTCCATCTTTGACTCTACAAAAAAAACCAGCAGAGCATAACTGAATTATACTTTTTAACTTTCGTTCATATTAACACTATACAAATATGATTCACAACATTTGCAGTGTTTCAAGACTTTTCCTCCATCCATTGCCAAAACTATGTGTGAAGGTAATAAAATTATACATAATTTATGTATAAAGAGATTGAGATAGAAATTCAGCTGGGTCAACAGTGTTGAAGCACACATTGGTATAGTATCTGCTCCACCTCTTGTTCAACCACAACATCCTATTCTATAGATCCCTTATATCACCTTTAAGCATTGCCCACTTTCACGTCTACCCAAGCTCAAATAACTAAATTTTTCCCTTCAATGACAATCACTTAACTGCCGAATAAACATGACTGATTTCTGCAGCAACTTAAAGCAATAACAATATGGCGATGGAAGGCTCAAAATTCAGTATTCCAATTCTCAACAGCTTTCCAATATTTAAAATACAAGGAACTGAATCGTAAACTTAAAAATATATGCAAACAAAATACAATAAATATTGAAGTCTTCATCTTTAATATCCTTAAAGCATAATGTTGACCTAATCATAAGGGTTATTTTTATAACACATCATGACTCACATATAGAAATTACTCCTGTGCATTTCCCACCGGCATTCAATTACCCAACAACATCCATATTTAATACAACAAGCTCAATAAATGTTCAGGTGATAATATCCAGCACTGTACTTGTTTGAGAAAATTGGTTACTTAATAGCAAATCTGAAAGATAGTCATATTAAATGTATGTTTGGGTTAAAGACAATTAAAACATCAAGAGGCTTATGACAACATGAAATGAACAGCTCAAATCCACATGCAGTTCTGTAACCTTGGATATGTTGGAGACATTTAGCATGTCATTTATGGATCACTACTATAATTGCTTTTGCATCTTACTAAGATTTCTTCAAAATGTTTTGACAGAAATTCCCACTTTTTATTTTAGTAGTAATTTGAGACGCTGACTTACTTTCTAAATGACATTTGCATCATCAAAAGTTATAGATATAGATAGCTATAGATCGAGACCTCAGCTAAATAAGCCCATTCTTGTAGCACTGAAAGGAGGCACCCCTTCATCCTGCTTTGAAATTATCAGAAAAATTTAAAGGAATCCTGGAGTGTTAGGAACAGCATGTTACCTTAACAAGGTAAAAAGGATCACAAACGATAAGAGACTTTTCAAGAAAGACGAAGAGTTTGGATGTCAACAACTTTTAAACGTATTAGGAAAAAACAAAACTATATTAGGAGACACAGAGAACACCACCACCACTGTTCTTGGTAAAATTTCATGTGACAAAGAGACATACAGGGGTGAGATAATTTGGCCGGCTGAGAAGTGTCACAACAAACTTGGAACTCAATGTCAGCAAGACCAATGAATTGGTTGTACACTTCAGGAAGAGGAAGTCAGGAAACACACATCAGTCCCCACTGAAGGGTCAGAAGTGGTGATAAAGTATGTAAAGGGTTAACACAGTCAGTTAAACATAGCAGGCTGTTTTTCTGAAAGAAACCACTGATGATCATCAGAAGTGCTATTTAATGCTGAGCAATATTTCTTCTCGAAGTTAGCCAGTGTTTCAGGGTCCTTGTTCTTGTGCAATCATGCGCAGAGATAAGACAGCTCCAGTCTGTTTTGTGTATGTGAGCAATTATGCCTATTCTATAATTTGTCTTTCGGGACTATCATGTAGTAGGTAAGTTTGGCTCCAGCCTGTCTTGTGTGGGGGTATCTGAACAACTATATCCATTCTGTAAGGGGAATTATGAGTTAGTTGGTGGACTGGGCAGGAACAGTCACAGATATCAGAGGATCTATCCTGGGCCCAATAGAATGATGCCATCATCAAGGCATGCCAACAACCTGACTTTGTTAGGAGTTCAAGGAGATTTTATGTTACCAGAGTCCTACAAAGTTCTAGAGAAGTACTGTGGAAAGCATTAACAGGTTGCATCATAGCCTGGTGTTGGCCAGACAGAACTACAGTCAACAAATAAGTGAACAGGAATGAGGTAAAGGCAGTGGAAACAGACAAAGCAAAAGTCTGTGCTCTTGCCATGCGGTTACAGGAATGGAGTCAGCCATTTTATGAGACTGTCCTTGCATCCACCATTTTGTGAACTGGTTCTTGCTCAGAGATGGTTATTCAGCAATTGAACTCAATGCTTTCTGCTGATGTGCTAAACCTGCGACCACTCTCAGACAAGAAGTTTTTATTATGTAAAATGGCAGACTTGCAGAAGGGACAACCTGTTCTCTTTTTGGGCCCAGTATTCATCTAACTCAGATGGGCTAGTTTGAACCAGTGATGGAAAGAACAAACGGAATTATCCAGGGACAAGGTAGGAGGAACAAGCCATGAAACAATTCTGCTTGCAGCCTTGGACCACATTCAACGAGAAGCTTACACAAGTCAGTCAGGTGAACTTGAGGCACTACAATTGAAACACAAGAGTTAGTTGGATAAGGAAAAGAATTGGAATGGACTATTTCAGGGGCACAGATAGCAACAACTTTGTGGAGACCAACCGTCACTGAAGCAGATGGCCCCACATTAGAAATGTGGAGATTACAACAGGATCAGTATTACATTGCTTCAGTATTCACTCGGGAAAAGGACCTTGGCAATGGTGGGGATGACTTATAGTAGACTGAAACACTTGATCATATACACATTAAGAGGATGTATTGGAGCTTTTGAAAAGCATTGTTCAGTAAGTCACCAGGACTGGACAAGATATACCCCAGGCTACTGTGGGAAGCAAGGGAGGAGATTGCTGGACCTCTGGTGATGGTTTTTGCATCATCTATAGGAACGGGAGAAGTACCAGAGTATTGGAAGGTTACAAATGTTGATCTCTTATTCAAGAAAGGGAGTAGTGATAAAGCAGGAAATTATACACCTTACTTCAGTGGTGGGCAAGTTGTTGGTAAAGATCGTGAGAGGCAGGATTTATGAGCATTTGGAGAGGCAATCTGATTAGGGTTAGTCAGAATGGCTTCATCAAAGGCAGATCCTGCCTCGCAAGCCTAACTGAATTCTTTGAGGATGTAACATTGATGAAGGTGTACTGGATTTCAGTAAGGCATTTGATAAGGTTCCCCATGCAAGGCTCATTCAGAAAGTAAAGAAGCACGGGATCCAAGGAGACCTCGCTTTGTGGATCGGGACTTGGCTTGTCCACAGAGGGCAAAGAGTGGTTGTAGATGGGTCGTATTCTGCATGGAGGTTGGCGACCAGTGGTGTTCAGCAGGATCTGTTCTGGGAACCACCCCCCCCCCCCCCCCCCACCCTACACACCCCTCTGCAATTTTTATAAATGACCTGGAAGTAGAAGGGTGGGTTAGTAATTTTGCTGATGACACAAAGGTCGGGGATGTTGTGGATAGTCCAGAGGGTTGTCAGAGGTTACAACACGACATTGATAGGATGCAGAACTGGGCTGAGAAATGGCAGATGGAGTTCAACCCAGGTAAGTGTGAGGTGGTTCATTTTGGTAGAGCACATATGATGGCAGAATATAGTATTAATGGTAAGACTCTTTGCAGTGTGGAAGATCAGTGGGATCTTGGGGTCTGAGTCTATTGGACACTCAAAGTTGCTGCACAGGTTGACTTTGTGGTTAAGAAGGCATACAGTGCATTGGCCTTCATCAACTGTGGGATTGAGTTTAAGAGCCAAGAGATAATGTTACAGCTATATAGGACCCTGGTCAGACCCCACTGTGCTCAGTTCTGGTCACCTCACTACCGGAAGGATGTGGAAACTATAGAAAGGGTGGAGAGGAGATTTACAAGGATATTGCCTGGATTGGAGAGAATGCCTTATGAGAACTTGGCCTTTTCCCCTTGGAGCAACGGAGGATGAAAGGTGACCTGATAGAGGTCTATAAGATGATGAGAGGAATTGATTGCGTAGATAGCCAGAGGCTTCTTCCCAGAGCTGAGATGGCTGTTACGAGGGGCAGTTTTAGGCTGCTTGGAAGTAGGGTCAGAGGGGATATCAGGGGGCAAGTTTTTCCACACAGATGGTAAGTGCGTGGTGGAAACTGATACTATAGGGTCTTTAAGAGACACTTAGATAGGTTCTTGCTTAGAAAAATAGAGGGCTATGCGGTTGGGTAATTCTAGGGAGTTTCCAGAGTAGGTTACGTAGTCAGCACAACATTGTGGGCTGAACAGCTTGTAACATGCTGTAGATTTCTCTGTTCTATCAAGAAGAACACCGGCCAGTGCAGACTTTTTCCTGGGTCTTATTCTTCTATCTACTTGGAGCCACAGATGAGAGCTGCTTGGATGCAACTGTAGCCACACGCCTGTAAACCGCCTTGACAGGTGCGCTAAACCAAATGAGCGCAGCTGGTGGGCCTCATACCCCAGTGAGATAGGGACACGCCAGTCCTAGTTTGTGAAGGCAGCTTTGGTGGACGGGGCAGATGAGATCTACAGTGAGATCCAAAGGCCAGGATGGTCATTCTGCAACGCTTCACGGAGCGTGAAGGGCATGACAAGGACATGGTCATCTACCGCAACCAAGGAAGACCTTTGACGACCGACTATTCATGCAACTGGACTTGGACTTCTGAGGCCAGGAAAGTGGAAATGCCCCACTGCAATAGCTTACAACTTTAAAAATTTTCCTGCACAGGTCTCCTGTCATTGCTAGATCTGACAGACAACCACTGCCTTTTCTATTCTTTGACTGGTCATGGAGGTTCGGAGAAAGCAAGTGGGTGTGCACACAGATATTTAGTTTGTAATTTCACATGTTTGTTAGTTCAGACATTGGGAAATACAGATTCTTTGTGCTTAGCTGATCATTACTGTTGAAGATTAATACTTATTATATTGGTATGGAGGCCCCAATGCACAGGATAGCAAAAATCCATGGAGGGTTCAAGACTGAGCCAGCACTGTCACAGGCACCACTTCCCCACCATTACAGACATCTTCAGAAGACGATACCTCAGCAAGGCAGCATCCATCAATGAGGACCCTCACCATCTGGGGCATGCCCTCTTCTCGTTACTGCCACCAGGCGGGCACAGAAGACTCATACTCAATGATTCAGAAACAGCTTCTTTCTCTCCACTATTAGAATTCTGAATGGTGCATGAACCCATGACCAATAACTCGTTATTTTTTTAGAACACTATTAACTTTGCAATTTATAGTAATTTTTCACTCCGCACTGTACAGCTACTGGAAAACAAATTTCACCTCATACAAGTCAGATAATAAACCTGACACTGAAATGGACATAGATGAAGACAAGTAGAATTTGATCACCTCTAAAATTTGCAATATTTAAAGAGATTTTCATTTAAAGTCTTTTTCTCTTTGTTAACTGGCAGTTTTTCAACCTAAAATTAGGTTAACACCATTCATCAAGTTTTAACATTCAATCAATCACAACTAACAACAGTGGAGCGTGAAAGCTTAATGCTCGGCCAAAACTTTTCAAACATTCCTTACCCCCCCATGTCCCCAGCACTTCTGCATAAATGACATGCATGACACTTTAATTTATTCAAAAATATCTTCAGCAAGACCAAAAGTTATTAATTTCTACTCCTCCCCCCTCAAATCCCCTTACTCAATTCTTCAGATAAATACAAACCTTCAACAGTTAACGAACTCATCTTTGATTCCAAGAAGTCAAACAAGGTGCTTGGTGCAGATGGTCTGGCACCTGCTACATCTTCATCATCTTCAGACCTTGACCTCCCTCTACCTCTTCCTCTCCCTAATAAAAATTGTAAGTATGCCAATTAAAACATTAAAATGTGCACATGGATTAAGCATAAACATATTGAAAAATCAACATTGTATTTGAAAAACTCACTGAGGTGCAAGACTGCTAGTAAGTTTCATAGAAAACTATTGCCTTCAATGGCAAAGTGAGTAAAAGCAGCTACCTAGTTCAGAATTTGGTCAGCATCTCAAATACAGGTGGTCCCCGTTTTTCTGAACGTTCGCTTTACGACAGCTCACTGTTACAAAAGACCTACCTGTTTTCGCTAACCAAAGGGGATTTTCGCTTTTACGAAAAAAGGATGCCCACTTTATACTCGCTTACCCCAAGAAAGACTACCATGACCCTGAAGCTTTGTACGGGCAGTTATGTGTGCATGTGTGTACACGCGTGGGTGCGTGCGTGCAGATTTTTTTTCTCCAAATCGATTTTGGCTCGCTCTTCCTGATTCTGATAAATGAAACTACACTGTACATACAATATTTCTACTTTATATAAGCTGTATATTTATCATATACTTCCTGCTTTTACTACATGCTCGTGTTATTTTAGGTTTTGTGTGTTATTTGGTATGATTTGGTAGGTTATTTTTTGGGTCTGTGAACACTCAAAAATTTTTCCCATATAAATTATGGTAACTGCTTCTTCGCTTTACGACATTTCAGCTTACAAACGGTTTCATAGAAACTCTCAACCTTCGAATAACGGGGGAAACCTGTAACCAGTTCCTTTCTCTGCTCCATCTCCAGATGTGACAGCCACAACATGAATGTCTTGCACTTCTACAGATGAAGAATGTGATAAACTTTACAGTCTACACCTCAGGTCACACAGATTCCTATCACCTGCACTCACTGTCCGTCCTGTACTATTTTTCGAAGGTGTAAAATTTAATCACATTTTAATTTTCTAATTTCTTCTTTTTTTTTTCAAGTTAACTCTTCCAAAACTCAAAATCTGCTCATGTTTACCCTTGAATTTCATGAAACATTCATTTCAATACATGTTCAATGATAATAACATGTTGAACGCCCTGGCAAGGAACTCTGTGCTGAGACTTAGGTTTCCAGCAAAAAATTCCCAGTCCAGCAATTTACCAACATATAAAGAATCATAAAAATTTGACCTTTTGAGGCAACAGCAAACTATGTGGATAAACACACACATCTTAACAGGCATTCATCATAAAACACAAAACTACACAAGACAATGAGGAACCTTCATGGACCAAACAGTATGATTACATTACATAAACATTAAACTCATTGTTTGTTTACATATAATCCAAGTGAAAGCATATACAAGAAGTCTTCATCTATATTTTTTAATTTGGTGTCTCAGAACACCAAGTCATTAATCAGAAAATGTCCAAAAACACACAATCCAACTGTGAGCATTTATTAATTTTACCTACATTCAGATCATCCTTGCAATTTAATAACAAAGATGTATAACAAGTCATCGCCCTCAAATACACATGAACTGTCACCTATCCTCACATTTAACTTGCATTATCAATAGCTAATAGTTGAGCTTTGCATTCGACTTACTCATGCAATAGCAGTAAACTGATTTAAGTTTACATTTACCTCAATTTTGCTTGCTTTCATGCAACTTTTAGGATTATCTACTGGAGACCTTCCATAAGTATTAAGGATCAAAACCATTTCCAAAAGTTCTATAATCCACATCTCCCTGCTGTTAATGGTCAACTACTGCTTTCCCTTCTATTACTTAAAAAGTCATTTTTACAGTTGAATCATTTAAAATCTTCTGATATTCACCCTGAATTTCTTTTCTAATGAATTAAATTTTGTGAATATTTGTTTGTATTCAATATTTACTATGTGAAGTTACTGCATTTACCAGTCTTACTTAACTCCTCATCACACAAAAAAAATCACGTTGCCAGTATGCACTAGAGAACTTAAATTTTCGTATTAGGATTCATGTCTCAGAAATCAGAAATCAAAGTCTAAAATGCTTGTTTGAACAAAGCTCTTTCAAAATTTAAGCAGTTTTAACCTACTTAGACATTAATAATTTGATGAGAACCAAAACACCAAACTTAATCCAATTACTTCTCTTCAGTGAAGGAATATGTTGAACGCAGAGATCACAAAAGAACCTGGACGCAAGATAACACATATTCCACAATTAAACCACTTCAGCAGTCATTTCACCTACTTACCTTTAAAGATGCAAGTTTCTAGAGAAGTGCTGAAAGTTAACACTTAGCAGCTTTTTCCAATTTCCTAACTTCTCAGCCCTAATATATCTTAAGTCGCTGTGTACAATTTATCCATTACATGTTCAGAAATCCATTTTATACCAATTGTTAAGAATGTAGCAGGTTTTTCACTGAAATATTGAAATTCAAAGAGAACACCAGCCTTTACCAGAAAGTATGGATAATATATAATTTTAGATAAAATCTGCTCATTAGATTCTAATTTTAGTAATTTGTAAAATATTTAACATTTAAAATATAATCATATCCAAACTTGGAACTTGTATCCTGGTATTTTGTTTTAAATGACTTGTAACATGTTCAGCATTCTTGACTACCCTTTTCCTATAAATTGTTGTTACAGTTCATAAACCAGTAATCTTTCTACTCCCAGATTAAAAGCAAATACTCAAGGTGCAATGAAATCGCAAACTGAATTTGATCTTCATTTCATCACAGAATGGAAATATGGCCTTCAGACTGCCAACTGCATCAACAACCCACTTACTCCAATCCTGCATTTATTTACTTATAAATCACTCCACATCCTTATCAAATTGTCTCATATTCTACCACTCACCTGCACACAAGGGGCAATTAAAAGTAGTTTAATTGGAATGACAGGAAACTAGAGCAACCTCAAACAGGCCCATGAAGAATGCACAATCTCTATACTGACAGCACCCAAAGTCAGGCATCGTAATGAAGCACTTCCACTAGCTGTGCCATGGTGCCACCAATTTTTAACAGTTTCAGATTAAAATAAAGGATGTACATTAAGTGCAAAAGCAGAAACAACACAAGCAAAAAAAATTAAATACTCCTAGCAATTCAATCAGTAATAAAAATTGCCTGGTGATTAATTGTGCTGTACACCATGATTCTCTGAAAATCACAGTTGACAATCAAAGATTGTAAAAGGTAAATATTAGAAGAGCTAGGAAACTATCCGAAATACCAATGATTATTAGGCATTGACAGTAGATCCAACCATATGCAGCTGCATTGAAGAAATAGTTTAAAAAATTAAAGAATATAATAAATGCTCAATTTTATGGTGGGGATTCAGAAATTAAGGAAATTTGAGTCAAACTATAAACATACAATTTGTTTGATCTTACCTCTCACAGGGTTATGCACAGGGGGTTGTGTTTTGCTGCTGTTGAGAAGAAAATTCAATGCATTTTCCAAACTACTGCTGTGCTCCATCAAAGCTTGTCTTGCTTCCTCCTTGCTGAAACCCATCTCAATTATGTGCTGCAAAGCTCGCTCATCAACCTGTGATAGAGAAGACATTAAATGATATAAAATTACTGTACTTCTACTACTGTTCAATAAATGCAACTCCACTGTACTGCTTTTTAATTACTTAGCACATTTGATGGATGTTTATTAAAAACAAAGCTTTTAATCACTTTTAGAAAAGTAATTCAAGTTGTTAAAGCTGAAGATTAAGATACAAGCATACTATGCCTTCAGAAACCTTAACTACCAGGCAACCTAATTCCATCAGACAAAACAGGAAATGCTTCATACTAGTACATCTAGAAATTCTATCTAATTTCTCGAAATGAAAACAAACTCAAATTCAAATCAATAGACCTGTCAACTATTTATTCATTTCCACAGATGCTGCCTGACCTGCTGAGTCCCTCCAGCATTGTGTTGCAACACATCTCAGATGCTAAGCTATTCCATGCACAAAATAATTTAGTTTCTGAAAATGCTGATCCACTCATCCCTTAAACTCTGTAAAACTGCTTCTCTCATTCAAACAGTAACAACCTTTAATCATTCCAAGTGACAAAGAAAACTATCTGAAATACCAATGATCATTAGGCATTTTCAAAATAATCAAAGTCAATTACCTTCAGAAACCATATTAGCTTGCATATTCATGTAACCTGAATCCTTTCAAATTGCGTAGGCATCCAAAAGAATTTGCAATATTTTCAACAAATCAATCTTCGAACAAAATTGTGTTTAATTGGGCATTTTAAAATTTCTTGCAATGAATGACATTTCAAAGATTTCCAATATGCACATCTAGAACTAAAATAGAACTCTGATAATATTCGTAATTCACGATGCATTATTCAGATTCAGTATGGAGTAGGTCCTTCCAGCCGCACTGCCCAGCAACCTTGCCGAATCACGGCAATTTACAATGACAAATTAACTTACCAACCAGTACCTCTTTGGACTGTGGGAGGAAACTCACACTATCATGGGGAGAACACATAAACTCCTTACAGACAGCAGCAATGTCTATTCCCCACTGTGGTCTCTTACCTCTCCGTACCTGCCAATCATCTCTGGTGCCCCTCCTCCCTCCATTTATTGTTTGGTTTTCTTGCCTCAATCAGATTCCTTTCTCTCCAGCCCTCTACCTCTCGTACCTACCCAGCTTTTCACCCATCACTTCTTCCCTTCCCCCACCTTTTTATTTTGGCATCTCCTTCCTTTCCAGTCCGGCAGAAGGGTCTCAGCCTGAAACATTGACTGATTATTTTCATGGATGCTGTCTGACCTGCTGAAAAATCGAGGCAACATACACAAAATGCTGGAGTAACTCAGCAGCACAAGCAGCATCTATAGGAAAGAGTAAACAGCCAACATTTCAAGCCAAGACCCTTCAAAAAAGTAGATCAAGCAAAAAGGTGGGGGGGGGGGGGGGGGAGGCAGAATGAACCCAACAGACTCAAGTCCACTTTGGCAGGACAAAAGCAAAGAAAGCTGCACATAGTCTTATTTATTTAGAGATATGATGCAGAACAGGCCCTTCCAGCTGAATGAACCCCACCTTCCAGCAACCCACCTACTTAACCGTACCCTCATCACAGGACAATTAACAATGACCAATTAACCTCCTAACCAATACACATTTCAACTATGGGAGGAAATCAGAGCATCCAGAGGAAACCCACATGCTCTCAGAAAGAACACGTGAACTCTCTTTTTAAGGCTGATTTATATTTGTGCATACAGGCTACGCCGCAGCCTGCGCCGTAACCGATTTTCACTTCTGCAAGCATGCGTTGGTGTGTGCCAAAACGCTAGTTGGCAGTGGGGTTTCTATGCCACTGCGTTGAGTTTCTTCGTGATCGACATGGATGAGGAACTGCATTGCAAACATTTTTGCATGTCGGCAGGTAGATTTGATGATTTGGTTCATCTATTTCGTATTGGTGTACACATAGCCTACAAACATGGCGGAGAAGAAGCAACCGGAAATGTGTAGGAGGAAATGCGATGCTACCAAGCATACCAATCACAGTTGCTGTGGTTTGCATCGCCCCGACACGAGTAACTTTTCTGGAGAGGCGCACATCACCCTATGGCGTAGAGTACAGCATATGGTACGTGATACCTATGGCGTAGATGCAACGCACAAGTATAAATTAGCCTGCAGAGTTGTAATAGCACCATGCTAACTGTGGTCACCCAGAGATGAAATTATAGGTATCCAAGAAGCAGATCTATCTGGCTGTCCCAGTGCAAGCTGGTATTCAGACAAGGCAATTGATAAAACTAATGGTCCACAATACAGAAAGTAGGGAGTTATTCTTCAGCTATATGAGCATTGATATGATGATATCAAGAGCAATGTATAACATTGGTTGTCTCAGCAGTCCAGATTAATGCAGTGTGGAAAGGTGTTAATCCTTTGGAAATAATTCACATTTGTTTTGACTGACACATGAAAAAGGCAGTTTTTCTGAGGAATGATTAGACAGGTTAAGCTCGTATCAGCTGGAGTTTTGAAGACTGAGGGAGAGCTTAGATGAAATAAGATCGTGAGTCACGGATGTTTCCTTGAAATATGGACTACTGTTTAAAAATAAGACAAATGAGGGAGAAGGTCTTAAGTTCCATCAAATATTTTTTAAAAGAGGTGATCTTTTAATAAGCAAAGGAACAGATGGGCACAAGGATAGGCATGACATTTTCTTGAAAATTTCTACGGTCCAGCATAAGATGTTTTCAAAATCCTTACATAAATAAAAACCTATGCAAATACCCTTTGATAAATGCCTCAAACAAATCTCTGGTTTCCAGATACATGCACGTTATTAAGGAATAGAATAAACATATGAACAAATACCACATACAATTTCTAAATAGCAGATATAAAAATACATATCTTATTTGCTGAAGAATACATTTATGCCTTTGATGTTTTATCTCAATTCAGATTAATATGGAGGAATATCAATTCCTCAATCATGATGCAAAACTTTAAACTATTTTCTTGGTCATATTTAAACCAATGCAATTAGTGCATGCACAGTCTTGAATAAACTTTCAGCATAAGATAACTTCCTGCCCTGAATGCCCTTGTGCTACCATTTCTAGGTATATAGTGCCACTGATGGGAAAGAAACCAGAAACAATAGGATTCCAAGAATATAACCATACCAAATGCTTGTTGGCTTGTCCATCACAATTGTCCCAATTTCAGCTCAAGTTAAAAGATATTAGTGAGAAGGATAAAGATTTTGTATGAGCAATCAAGGCTCATTCCCTGAATCAATACCAGGTAGTTCTTCGGTTTCAATATTACTCACAGTTTCGAATTGTTATGTGACCTACAAGACAGTTAGGATTATCACTGTCACAGATCTTCTATTAAATAGGAATATAATAACTCCTTCTCCAAAACATTACTGAATCCATTTTTTTTAAAACCAAACCTTTCAAAACTTAGCATTTCTATTTCTTCTCCAAAATCATTTAATGGGCTGAATTAAAAATTGGGACACACTTCTCCAGCTTACCATCCATTAATGTAAATATATACTTCTTTTCATTTATTCACAGATTGCAGACTCACTGTCCAGACCATTAAATGCCCAATGGCAATTGGCCTTTAGTCACAGGATTTGCTAGACCGTTTCAGAATGTACTTGAAGTCTAGCCTGGAAGACTAGCACACATTCAGGGTGCCAGATTTTTGCGGATCTGGAGACTGGTTGACTGAGGCATCGCAGGAGAACACAGAACTTCGGGAGTAGCGGGTTAGCTGCTGTGGGCAGTGTGTCCAGAGACCTGAGCCTTTCTGGAGCCGAGTCTCTGGGCACAGAGCTTGGAAAAAGTGATGCAACAGACTTCTAACATCATAAATCACTGAGGTCTTTGTTACATCTCCCCGCTCACTGGGAAACAGGGACATCTCTTTTTCCCTTATTAGGGAGAGAGCGCGAGTCTGTGATATGTCGAGTTACTGAGCAAATGAGTATCTTTGGGGTACTGAAAGTCTATGTCTTTATTGATGCTTGAGTGCTTGATGGGGGCACCGATGCTTTCTTGCTAGTGGGGGGGAGGGAGGGTCGTTGTCTTGCTGCTCCTTGTACGTGGAAGGGGGAGCTGAGGCGGGGCTTTGTGGTTCCAACATAGAACTGTCATTCATTCTTTGGGGCACTCCTCTGTTTTTGTGGATGTTTGTGAAGAAAAAGAATTTCAGGATGTGCATTGTATATGTTTCTGACATTAAATTGAAACCTATTGAAATGTTAGGTCCTTCGTTCAGAGATACACTTCATTCAGGACAAACAATTTCATGATTTTCTAGCATGGAGTTTGGTATCGGTCTTCAGCCAGCAGAACAGGGTAGTACCAAGTTCAAAAAAGTGATTTCATAATTTGTTGAAATCCCACCTCTTTAGAGGCATGCAAAAATATTTTAGGAGGCAAACAATTAATACTTAAAACAAAAACTAAAATTTTGTATAACTTTTACATGAAAAAAAATGAAACCTAAAGCCTTACCAATTCTCGATATACTCCTTCAGGTTTCCCATCCACTCTTTGATTTCTTTCCTCTCTGTTCTTCTGAAAGGTATCCTTGCTTCTGTTACCAACACCACTTGAGTTTAAATTGCTCCGGGCATTGCTCCCACCACCAAATGTCTTTGCCTTGATTACAACACAAGGGAATTAGTTTGCAAAAGTCCTCTTCTCTTGACCATACTTCAATGTAGATTTGAGAAAGTTCTTAAGTGCAAATTCTTAAAAATGCCACTTGAAATTTTGACCATTAGTTCTATGCTGCATAATTTCAACCGGTAAAATGAAGCAATAAAGAGCATAGATCAAAAAGATGGTCTCAAAGGTATTCCATGCTCAAACTAAGTGAATCTTAATCAAGTATTTCTGAAACAATTGAAACTACCTAATTTGCTGAGTGTAATTTACTAAAATATTTTTATTTCAATGATGGGTTCCAAAACTCCAAAGACCACTTCTAGAATACAAAGTCACAATATGACAAGCAGAACTCATGCTTTTGCCCCACTGCCACCAGCAAACCCCTTTTCCAAAGGAGTTCTATTTCTACTGCTGAATGCATTGGAGGACCAGGTCTGGTGCTATCACGATAGTATTTTTAAAGAATGCTTTAAACAAAACAGGCACAGGCACAATGGGTTACCGGATTCTTTGAAATACATTCTCAGTAAAAAGCTTTTTCCCAATTTTACTTGCTTGGTGTGAAGTTGCAATACTCAAAAGTCAAACAGACAGTGCAATGTATGCTGGTTACAAGGTGGATCACAGGGAAATTAATCCAGCTTTCTCTTCTACTGGAGTTGGAAATATTGCCCTCAAGAAATGTAAACTAAAATCTTACTAAAACAAAAAGCACACGAAGCTGCTTTTTTTTCTTCAGTATTTTTTTTACCCAGAATAACTTAGGTTGTTGCCTTTAGAATTTGCTTCTACCTCAAGGATTTTTTGTTACAACTGAGCTATTTCTAATAATAACCAAAAGGCAAAGCAACTTAGATATACATAAGGAATGATGGAGATGTTGAAAAGTACATATTGGACATCCGAAATATAAAAAAAATAAGTTTTTGTGGAGAGAAAAAGTCAATATTTTGCACTGATGAACTTGCACATGTGGCATCCTCTATATTGGCAAGACCAAGAATAGAAAAAACAAGTGATTTGTAGAACACCTGTGCTGTTTGCAGTGGATGTCCTGAGCTCCCTGTTCCATGCCATTTCAATTCCTCTTCCTCTTCCCATTCCCACACTTACACCTCTATCCTCAGCCTTTTCCACTGCCAAGGTGAAGCCAAATGCAAATTAAACCTCTTATTTTGAGCCTGTGTTGTCCACAATCCATGTTCAGATCATTGCATTTTCCATTCTCAATTTACCTCCTGTGCAGCCCATCCTCACCCCAACTCCAAAACAACTTCTCGTCTTTTTTGTTCATTTTCCCAAACTCCTGTTCCAAACAGCCATCAACCACTTCCACACCCCTCCACCTTCTACCTATACATTTCATCCACCATATTCCTTTCCACACCACCCTCTCCCCCAAATCTGGTTCCATCCATCAACTCTCCCTTAATGATTCCCATTATCACCTTGCATGCATCTCAACTTCTAGCTTTAGCCTTTGTATCAGTGCCTTCACCTTCTAGCTCGACTCCATCTTGTCTGTTATATCTATCTACTTGTCACTGTTGTCCAGCTCTATCCCACCCTTCCTCTCTCATACCACCCATCATTATTCACCTTTTCTTATCCTTCCATCACCTATCACCCACCTCATCCCTCCACTTTACTCGTTCCACTGGCCTTCCTCCCTTTCTAAACTCAATCCTGATGTCATGGTCATGACCTGAAATAATAACAATCCTACCCCACCACAGATGCTACTTGATACGTTAAATTACTCCAGCAGTGTTGTTCAGCTTTGAACTTTCATCAATTCTTATGTAAGGTTACTGATACAGATGCTGCCTGAATTCTGATTCCAGTATTATGCAAAAGGCCATGATGTGAGAATGATAGAATAAAACAATGAGGTAGCATTGGATCAAGAGACAAGGAATATCTCATTGTACAGCTTTTGTACAGTTTAAAAGTGTATTTTTCTTGAATGATCCTTGAAACTGGTATTAATTGCAAATCTGGCTCTTTCAGTTGGGGGAAAAGAAAGTGTTCATAGATAAGGGAAAATCTGCACATGGTAGAAATCCAAGCAACACACACAAAATGCTGGAGGAAGCAGACAACATCTATGGAAAACAGTACAGCTGACATTTCGGGCCGAGACCCTTCAGCAGGACTGGGAAAAAAGGTGAGGAGTAGATTTAAAAGGTGGGAGGAGGGGAGTGAGAAACATAAGGTGATAGGTGAAACCTGGAGGGGGAGGGATGAAGTAAAGACCTGGGAAGTTGATTGGTGAAAGAGATTTGGGGCTGAAGAAGAGGGGGAATCTAATAAGAAAGGACAGAAGGCCATTGAAGAAGGAAAAGGGAAGGAGGAGCACCACAGGAAGCAATGGGCAGGCAAAGAGACAAGTTGAGAGGGGGAAACACGGAATGGGAAATGGTTAAAGGGTGGGGGGGGGGGGGGTGGCAAAACCTGGTTTGAAAAATTAATATTCATGCCATTAGGTTGGAGGCTACCTAGACGGAATACAAGGTGTTGTTCTCCAACCTGAGTGTGGTTGCATTACAACAGTGGAGACGGCCATGAACTGACATGTTGAAATGGAATGGAACTGAAATTAAAATGGATGGCCACTGGAAGATCACACTTCTTCTGGCGGAGCGTAGATGCTCGGCGAAGTGATCTCCCAATCTACATCAGGTCTCATCGTTATACAAGAGGCCACACCGGGAGCACTGGACACAGTGTATGACCCCAGCAGACTCACAGGTGAAGTGCCGCCTCACCTTGAAGGACTACTTGGGGCCCTGAATGGTAGTGAGGGAGGTTGTGTAGAGGCAGGTGTGGCACTTGTTCTGCTTGCAAGGACAAGTGCCAGGATGGAGATCAGTTGGGGGGTGGGGGGGGGGAATGAATTGACAAGGAAGTCACAACGATCCCTGCGGAAAGGGGGGTTGAGAGAAACAGGGAAAGATGTACTTGGTGGTGAGATCCCGTTGCAGGTGGTGAAAGTTCCAGAGAATTATGTACTGGACGCAGAGGCTGGTGGAGGGGGTAAGATGAGGACAAGAGGAACCCTATCCCTGGTAGGCTGGCGGGAGGATGTGAAATGGAAGAGATGCAGTTGAGGGCAGTGTTAATGGTGGAGGAAGGGAAGCCCCTTTCTTTGAAAACGGAGGACATCTCCTTTGTTCTGGAATGAGAAACCTCATTCTGAGAGCACATGAAGGAGTTGAGAGAAGAGGATGGTGTTTTGACAAGTAACAGAGTAGGTAGAGGTATAGTCCAGGTAGCTGTGAGCACTTCTGGGTTTATAATGAACATCATTAAATAAGCTGTCTCCAGAGATAGAGACAAAGAGATTGAGAAAGGGGATGGAGGTGTCACAAATAGACCAAATTTGAGGGCAGGGTGGAAATTGTTCATAACTTGTTTAACATGACTGGACACACTGGCTAGAATAGAAATACTAAATAGACAGCCTTCAAAACTCTGGTTTGAGCCCCAAACAACTTTCAGCTCCTGATCCACTAAGGTATCAGTGCATATTAGCAAATACCGACATCTCTCCCAACTGCACCCATGTTTATCAGTAATTCTGCCTTCATTCCATCATTCCTCTACTTGTACCTTTTTCTCTCCCTGGCTTCCATCAAGTCATCCAGTACATCATTCTTGACCTCCTCTTACCACATCCATCTGTTTCAGTGCTATCGACCTCTCCATATTCTCTTCTGCTTTCCTTCTTCACTCATTTCCTATCACTGGGTCAAAAGAAGCTGATACGGTGCTGAAATTTACAAACAGAGGCTGCAATACTGCGGGCATCAACAATGACTCAAGTAGATTTAATCATAATAACCAGATACAGCCACAAACAAAATCACTATTTGGCATTCAAAGAACCAACAGATAATCAAAACAACTGTCTGGTTTATCCATCTTTGTTTCCGATAACTGTGGCAGTGAGGAAGAGGAAGAGGAGATAGAAACCAAAGTACTTGTCTACAGAGGACCACGAACGTAGATCACCAAAACTCTGGTGTAGACAAGTGGGATCAAAAGCAAGACCAGATCAGCAACCTACTGGCTAAGAAAGAGATGGGATAAGTGAAAAATGCTGGAAAACAACTAGAAAGTCTGGATGTAAAATCTCAAACAGGTCAAGGAATAAAATAGGCTGTGAAGAACTCCGCATACATAACCAAATTGGACTACGTACCATTTGACTGGCAAGGAAAGTGAATGGGTATGCTGAAAAACCATGAGGAGGACATCTCAATACCTCTCCAGAGTAATTTCAATCTGCGCAAAATCAAGTTCAACTCCCCAAAGTCAGTGCTGTGATCTTCAATTTATACCCTAATGCTCTATTTTAGATACCTTCTCAGATAGCCTCTCAACAAAGCTAAGATTGCTTGTGAGAGGAACAGGGAATCAGAAAAGGCATCTTTAAAATTTTAGAAGCCCTTCCACCTGAAATCATAAATATCTTAACCAGCCATAGGATATTATCATCAAGAGTTTTACATAGTACCTCTTTATTCTTGCTAATTTCTGCAATAGCAGCAGTCCTTTGCTTTTCAAATTCATCACCACCCACAGTTTTATTTGTACTAGCAACTTGCAGAGTTTTCCTTTTATCAAGATCTCTGCTATCAACTTGATCACGAGACATGCATTTCTGTAAAAAAGATACAATGCAAGATTACATCTTAATCAACAGATCAACAGACTACTTACTAATATAAAATTAATACCATCAATTGTTCAAAATAAAACAAATAATGAGTCGATCAGACCCATTTCTGAACGAATGCTTCAAACAGACGACTATTGAAAATGGGATACAAAATGTCACGCTTCCATGTTATCCCCACATAATGATGGGGAGCAGCAATCAAAAGCTTGGGGTCATGCAGTATTTGCAGATGCACTGAAATGCGAGTTATTTATATTTGATCTTTTTATCAGTTAACATTTAGCAACCTACATGAGCAACAAATTTGAGTTTCAAGTACAACTGGAGCATTGTTTCACCTCAAAAAGTCAGACTTTGTAAAGTAGTTGTTAGAAGCAAACAAGTCAAAAGACTATTTGCCACAGGTAACCACCAACTCAACAACCATTACTAATAAAACAAATTGACCAGAATTTGCTAAACACAAAATTATATATCTGCCGAAATTCATTATACAGAATAGTTTTACTTACAAGATACTATATAAATGCGAGGACTTCGCCTTCAAAAATGATCAACTGAAAAATAAAGCATAATTTAGTCATACCTGTCCAAATGGGACAAAAGGAGGTGGTCCGCCTTCAGCTCCAATATTACTTCTATTGTATTTTGCTAAACTCTAGGTGGAAAAAAAGAGATTATTGTTGCTTTTCAAATAAATAATGAAAACAAAGTTATAGCTAATTTTCTTTTGACAAATTAAATCCAAAATTTAAGAGGCAAAAAATGGACGGCTGAACAGAGAATTAAAATATTTCTAAATATAAAACTGAACGCAAAGTCACAGCTTGTTAATTTGCAGTTTAAAATGCTGAAGCATTGAAAAACTATTTTAATTGATTTGCCTATAAACGGCAAGAGAGAATGTTTTTACATTTTAGTGTGATAAACTACTGACAGTTGCAATTAACTCCTTCAGCTCAATGTTGAGAAAGACAAGATCCATGTGAGAATCATGGCACAAACTAGGATCCAGTAGATTTTTACTCAAATGTTACTTTGTTAATTCTTCAGCAAATAAAACGTGACTGTTCCAAATAAAGGTGCAACACTTACTCGGCAACAGCTACAGTTTTATTGGCATGTATTACTTTCAATTTACCACTTGATAATTATTCCTCAGAGGAAAAAAAATGACAAAACTGAACAACTTCAATCTTCATTGACAATGTACAATTTCATTAAATTATTGGTCCCATTTTTAACTTTTTTTGGCACAGAAACTAAGAATTGCTGAAAGTAGGAACATTAATGTTACTTCACCCTTTGCAGTTTCCATTTTTCAATCAGTTGATCGACGTCACCACCAAGTACAAGAACGTTCGTGTCGTGCAACAACAGAAATCCATTTCTCATTTTAATCGTTCCACATAGTCTTACTTTTGTTCCAGGTGGGGTATTGAGGCTACCAGGAAACAATTTAGCAATAATATTAGACAAGAAATCAGATTTAGTTTTAAAATTTTAAGAACCATTTCAATAATTGGCTCTGTAATGTTAACATATTAATAGCAGGAAAGTGCTTTTTATTATGTCATCATTAGCAGTGTTTCTTACTTCCATTTTTACTAATTGCACAATGTGATCTTAAGCATATAATTAGAAGTATTGCAGTATATGCAGTGCCAGTAAGTAATAGAAACAAATTTAAAATCAATGCGGGCATACTACAATGCAGTCAATTCAAACATATATTGACAAAACATCACGATAGTAACAAAAGATAAAATGAATGTCTTTCCTAAAAGAAAGGTGTACAGCGAAATTTCAAGAAAATGTACCTATCCCAATTAGAACAACCAAGAACAAATAGTAAGGAGATTTTCACAGTACAACCTCCATCACTAATGACATCCAATAGTTTGCTGCCATCATGCAATACACTGCTTTCTCAACACTTCAGACTCTGAGAAACTACTTGTATCAGCAGCAGCCATCCAACAATTAAAATTGTAAAGAACTTAACCCATAAGCTAGCCAGCTCACAAAGTGCAAGGATTAAACACACTTTTAATCTAGTTATATCTAAAGTTCTCAGAACAATTTTGTAATTTGATTTTGTAGTCTCATGATTCAGAGCTACCACACCACATTTTACTTACAAATTTGGAGATTATCCAAGTTTATTACCCTTCAATGTCAAGTTTTATTCACAAAATGTTTACAATACCCTCTGACAACTCTCATTTTATTCTTGACACACTAATATTTAAAATACACTTCCAACTCCAATTCAGTGACAATCCTACAATCAGATGGATTAAATAAAATCCAAATTTTAACTACATTAGTTATTTGCATGGAGACAATGAAAACAAAATGAACACGAAGGTGGCAAGATAATTTCTTCTGACAATGAAGTATCACCATCAGTGCCAGCTTACTGTAAGTGTTCTCATGTAATGGAAGAGAAACAAGTCTTCTCTTGCTCTTCATAGGGTTAAGAAAAGGAATTTGGATCAAAAGTCATTAGCCTGAAACAAACTCTTTTACATCCCCTCGAGAGTTGCTGCCTGATCCAATGCACATCACTAGCATTTTCTATCTTGATGACAAAAAGTCTATTCAATCTATAGCAAATAAAGTGTGCATGTGGGGGAAAAAGATTCGAGATGTAATTTGAACTTGCTTTAATCTCCTCCACATGACATTTATGTTTTCCATTTTTTTTAAAGTTAAATAGTTATCCCAAATTATCAAATATACTACTAAATGTACATAACCTGAACATTAAGAATACTTGGTTATGTTCACAGAAACAAAAAGTCCAAATGTAATCAGTGCTAAGAGGGTTTGTTATCAAGATGCAGAACTGTCAGCATTCCTACATGATACGATGTGAACCTTCACCCTTATGGCAGCTGTATGCTATACCACAAATAATCTGTCTGAGGGTTCAGCCCTTCACTGGTGCTCTCGCATCAATGGAAGTCAAAGGAATCTTATCACCATATTGCCTGGTGGGAAGTAAGCGATCCAGGCAAACTGCAGAGGCTGCATGCAAGGGGCAATCTTGGCCAGTAGCACAGCTGTGAGTTGAGATTCATGCAGACTGGCACGGCAAATAGTGCACTGCAGACAAGCAACCACTACTCCATAGTATTGCTAGACACCCAGAATCCAATGGCCTCCATCAGCACCTCATGCCGCATATACCAGAAACTGCTATCTTCTGTTCTGTCTGGGTGGACATCTCTTTCCAGCAGAGATTTTGGTACAATAACAAGGTTAAAAGCAGGCATTTTAAGTATTGTAATTTGATTGTAACATCTGCTCTACTTTCCCACTTATGCTGGAGTAATCTTCAACTCCCTTGCTTATCGAGAATCGAACTCCAGTGAAGTAAAATCTGAAAGATCTGGAAGATTTTACTTCCATTGCTCTTCAAGGAACTGCGTTCCAAATGGCCCCCACAAAAAAGAAATTCTACTTCTGTCCGAAATAGGTGCCACACTATTTTTAAACACTGACCTCTTACTTCTAAATTCTCCCACAAGAGAAAATATCCTCCCCACATCAACTTTATCAAGACCCAACAGGATTTTATACATTGTAATCAAGTCTATTGCTCTTCTCAATTTCAGTAGATACAGGACAGGCCTGTCCAACCTTTTCTCATAATGTTTGATTGGCAGTTCCAAATTGCCGTTAATGTGCAAGTGAAAGGTAGAATGTGGTGATTTTTGGAACATGCACTACAGTGAGAGGAAAATTTAAAACATGAATTAAGGTGTGATTACTGTAAAAGGATATTTGAGGGTCTACACTGACTTGCTGGACTATTCCCATGCTCTTTCTAATTCACCCATTCTGAGGATATGCATAATAAATTCTCTCCAGCTGCTGCTCATGTATTTACTTCCTTCTTTTAAAACAAAAGTCCAAATGCAGTCTTTCCATTACACAAAGCACACTGCAGACACTGGGGTCAAAGCAACACATACAACAAGCTGGAGGAACTCAGCAAGTCAGGCAGCATCCGTGGAAACAAACAGTCAACATTTCAGGCCTAGACACTTCGTCAGGGTCTCAGCCCGAAATGCTGACTGTTCGTTTCCACGGATGCTGCCCGACCTGCTGAGTTCCTCCAGCTTGTTGTATGTGCTGCAGTCTTTCCATTGCTCTGTGTAATAGAAGCATTACAGCCACCTCCCTCCCCTCAACCCCGCCCAACTCAATTCCTTAAATAGTAATATTTTATTGCCTCTCCCAAATTAACTTGTTTATGGCCTTCTCCACTTCTAGTGTCATCTCTAATCTATCAAAGTCAAATAGCACAGAAACAAGCCCTTCATCCCACCACATGCATACTAGCAAGTACCTTTCTATACGAATTCGTAACAACATCTGATCCATAGTGTTGTATACCTTGGCACATAGTTATTTGAATTCTTAAATATTGCAAGCCTCTGCCTCACCATCCTTCAGTTTGTGTTCCAGATTCCAATCATGCACAGATTCCCTCTAAAGCTCTAATATCCAGTTTTAACCAAAACAGAGATACCTAGCTCAAGCCCTCAAATTACTCGTCTAAAATACCTGACAACAACCATTTATTCAGTCAATTGCTAACTTAAAAAGCAGGTCAACTTTGACCATAATGAGGAATGAATGCTTGATGGTCGACAGAGACTCAGTGGGCCGAATCGGCTGTTCCATGGTGTTTTCAACTCAATAAATAGATATTATATAAAGTACTTACCTTATTTTTGATAGATTATTGAACTCTATGCCTATGCAATTGACATGTCCATCTGTCAATTGTATACGCAACATTCTTGGTGCAGCTTGAGACTCCTCATGATCTTTTGGCGCAGAGATATTCCTGATCTTTTGGATTTGTAAGACACATGGGCCGTCAAGCTAATTGTTATAAAAGAACTAGGATTAAAATTAGAGAACAGAAATTTGAACACAGAAGCTTTTTACTTTCTAAACTAGAAACACTAACTTGAATAGCAGCTTAAACATTCTACATTATACACTGGCACTGATTACTCAAGGCCAAGAGAAACATCAAATACAAAACATTTCTTAGAAAACAAAGAGAAAACCTTCAACAAATTGTTATACAACAGGATACTTAAATAATATTGAAGCACAAAATATTGTGGTGGAAATTGGAGAAGTGCTGCTGGTTGTTACAGGAAATGATGTTGGGGACCAAGTTCACAATTTCTACCCATGATTTGGAAAAGAGAAGTGTAAAACATACTCAAGATTACTGATCATTCAAAGTTGTGTAGTAATGTCGATTGTTCTGAAGATACAGACATGTTTCATGGGAACATGGTCGATTAAGGAAATTAAGGATGATACTAAGGTAGGAGGTGTTGTGGATAATGAGGTGGGTTTTCAAAGTTTGCAGGGAGATTTATGCTGGTTAGAAGAATGGGCTGAACGTTGGCAGATGGAGTTTAATGCTGAGAAGTGTGAGGTTCTACATTTTGGCAGGAATACTCCAAATAGAACATACAGGGTAAATGGTAGGGCATTGAGGAATGCAGTGGAACAGAGAGATCTAGGAATAACAGTGCATAGTTCCCTGAAGGTGGAGTCTCATGTAGATAGGGTGGTGAAGAAGCCTTTTGGAACGCTGGCCTTTATAAATCAAAGCATTGAGTACAGAAGTTGGGATGTAATGTTAAAATTGTACAAGGCATTGGTAAGGCCAAATTTGGAATATTGTGTACAGTTCTGGTCACCGAATTATAGGAAAGATATCAATAAATCAGAGAGAGTGCAGAGACGATTTACTAGGATGTTACCTGGGTTTCAGCACTTAAGTTACAGAGAAAGGTTGAACAAGTTAGGTCTCTATTCATCGGAGCGTAGAAGGTTGAGGGGGGATTTGATCGAGGTATTTAAAATTTTGAGAGGGATAGATAGAGTTGACGTGAATAGGCTGTTTCCATTGAGAGTAGGGGAGATTCAAACGAGAGGACATGATTTGAGTTAGGGGGCAGAAGTTTAAGGGAAACACGAGGGGGTATTTCTTTACTCAGAGAGTGATAGCTGTGTGGAATGAGCTTCCTGTAGAAGTAGTAGAGGCCAGTTCAGTTGTGTCATTTAAGGTAAAATTGGATAGGTATATGGACAGGAAAAGAGTGGAGGGTTATGGGCTGAGTGTGGGTAGGTGGGACTAGGTGAGATTAAGAGTTCGGCATGGACTAGGAGGGTCGAGATGGCCTGTTTCCGTGCTGTGATTGTTATATGGTTATATGGAAATGGGCAAGAATGCGTCAGATTTGATGTAATGCAGAAAAATGCAAGATTGCCCATTAGGATGGGAAAAAAAAATCAGTAGTTCCCAACAAAATGACTAAAGATTGAAAGAGGCTTAGGTATCGCATTCACAACATATTGAAAGTCATTAAGCAGGTACAATAAGCAGAATGTAGACAACAATGAGTAGAGGTATCTTGTTCCAATTACTGAGGTGTCTGGTGGAATTTTGCCTACAGGTCTGAACTCCAAAACTACAGAATATATTTTTGGTCAAAGGACTACAGCAAAATTCACAAGATTGATTTCTGGAATAGCAACCATTTGCTTTAAGCACAAGTAGACCCTGTTCCCAACTCGCTTCAATTCTGAAGAACAAGCGATAATTTCAAATGAAACTTGCAACACACACAAAATGGAGGAACTCAGCAGGGCAGACAGCATTTATGGAAAAGAGTACCATCGACGTTTTGGGCTGAGACCCTTCAGCAGGACTAGAGAACAAAAGATGAGTAGAAAAAAATGTAAAAGTCACCTTTTAAATCTACTCATCTTTTTGGGAGCCTTGCATGCCTTAATCTCCTCAGGAAGTGTAGGTGCCACTGTGCCTTCTTGACTAATGAAGAGCTGAGAGTCCAGGTTAGATCATCCGTTTTGTGCAGAACTTTGTGCTCTTCACTCTCTCCACGGCCGAGCCACTTATGTGCAATAGAGTGGTTAACCTGCACCTTCTTGAAGTCCAAAATCATCCATTTTGTCTTGCTCACATTGAGACTTAAGTTGTTTTCACATTACTTGACTCGCCTTTCTACCTCCTCTCAGTATGCCAACTCATCATCGTTGCTGATGAAGCCAGCCACTGTTGTATCATCAACGAACCTGAAGCAGTTTGAGCTAGATTTCGCAATGCAATTGTGAGACAGCAGTGGGCTGAGCACACAGCCATAGAGTGCACCAGTGCTCAGCGTGATAGAGCTTGTGATGTTGCTGCCAACAGGAACAGACTGATCCTGTTAGAGAGGGGTGTTGAGAGCCAACAAGGACTGAGGTACTCCATTTGTCCAAAGCATTCTGTTCAGACGGGTCCAGTACAGACAACAGCTGAAGAGTATTACTTCTATTTCTGGTATACTGATCTTACTACCCTTCTCACAGCCATCCAGATTTATAGATCATTCCACTGATGAGCACACTGCAAAGTTCACAAGTTGTTTCTGGCAAAAACCGGAACTGTCCATGGATCTACCATGGAGCAGTGCACAGACAAGAGAAATTGTCTGTCATGGTTGTGGTCAATCAAACTGAGAAAGCTGCACAACACAAAGTGCGGAAAGACTGTCATACTCTAGTGACAAATCCTTCTGCTGGCTATTCACAGGAACTTAAAAAAATATATCAGAATAGATTCACTACCTTTCAAATCTGCTGGAGTGCCCCAAAAATCTGCATCCTGTAAGATAACTAATGCATCCATAGTATTTGGAGATAATTCTTCAGAGGTTCGGCATACATGCACAAGAGATAGCGATGCCTTAACTTTTAATACTTGAAATTCTTCAGTTCCTTTTCAACTTCAGTCTGTCGACTAATGATTAAAATGGCATTTCATAAAGATAATTCACGTCTACCAAATAAATAATCTGCTTGCCAAAAAATTTTTTAAATCACAAATTCACAGATTGTAACAGTTAAGCCATGTACAATTTTGCATCGTCAATGTGTATATTCAATATTTTTCAGTGAAAAACAAATATTCTACAATTTGAATGATTATTAAAATTTCCTGTTTAAAAACTGCACTGGCATATGGAACAATATCATTTATTCCAAGATGCCAGGATAAATGAAGTTTTTATTTTAAATTGTGAATTTCAAAGCATAAAAATATCTAGAAAACATTAAAGGACAAGTGTTGCGATACAATGTTATTCACACTGAACTAAAAATGAAATTTACTGGTCTCCACCTTTTAAAACTTTACATGTTTATTTCCTAACTTTCATTTATTATATTGCCATAGATGTTATTATAACTCTGCTGAATATGCTTCAGCATTTAGTTTTTACTTCACATTTCCATATTTGCAATATTTTTGATTTTCCATTAATGCAGTGTTTTCAGTTCATTAAAACTATTAAAAGAAATATTTTGTATTTTCTCAATATAGCTGACCATTTCAAATGCATTATAAAACCAAAAGGAATGAAGAATGACGAAAAGAAGAGATATACTTTTAACCATACATTAATGGAAACCTACTTTACTGAACTGAAGACAAAAGAACAAGCTGCCTGCTATTACAATAAGAAACATTAAAAGCAGGGAGATAATAGAAAAATGGTTCTAAAATACATAAATATGAAGCTAAGCAGACAATACAATGGATCAGATTCAACCTTAGCTACCCCTGATGGAAAAATTCAACTTGTTCACACACACAAAATCGTGGAGGATGGTAGTATCTCTAAAAATAAATAAAGTCAGTGTTTTAGGCCGAAACCCTTCACAAGGACTGGAAAGGAAGGGGGAAGAAGCTAGAATAAAGGTGGTGGTTGGGGGGGGGGGGGGTGGGGAGGAGAGAGAGAGGTGATTGATTGAAGCCAGGTGAGGGGTGGGCAGAATGAAGCAAGAAGCTGGAAGGAGACAAGTGCAAGAGGCAAAAGGCTGGAGAGAGAATCTGATGAGAGAGGAAAGTGGATCATGGCAGAAAGGGGCAGGGGAGTGGCACCAGGGGGAGGTGAAAAGGGATAAGAGACCAAAGTAACAAAATGAAAAAGGAAAGACAGAGAAGGGGAAAGAAATACCAGAAGTTGGAAAGATCGATGTTCATGCCATCAGGTTGGAATCCATCTGGAAGGGATATGAAGTGTTGTCCTCAAATCTGAGTGGCCTCATTGTGACAGAAGAGGAGCCCCCCGATCAACATGTCAGATTTGAGATAGGAATTGAAATGGTTGTCCACTGGGAAATTCAGCTTTTTGCAGTTGGAGCCAAGGTGCTCGACAAAGTGGTTCCCCAATCTACACTGGGTTTCACCAAAGCAGAGACTGCTGCATCAGGAGTACCAAGTACATTAGACAACCATAGCAGATTGGCAGGGTAAGTGTTAACTTACCTGGAAGGACTGTTAGGGGCCTTGAATGGAGATGAAGGAGGGGGTGAATGGGCAGGTGTAGCACTTCTGCCACGTAGCGGGATAAGTGCCAGGAGGGAGATTAGTGGGGAGGGACGGGTGGACGAGGGAATCACAGAGGGAACAATCCCTGCGGAAATCAGGGGAGTAAAGATGTGTTTGGTGGGAAAGTCCTGTTGAAGATGGCAGATGTTGTGGAGAATGATGTGTTGAATGTGGAGGCTCATGGGGTGATAGGCAAGGACAACAGAAACTATCCCTGTTAAGGCAGCAGGAAGATGGGGTGAACTTGTACATCTGGGCATTTTGTGTGTTGCCCTGGATTTCCAGCATCTACAAGATCTCAAGTTAAAATTTCCCATATTATATTACTGTATGGAATTACACCCTTCCTAATTTCTCCTGCTTATGTACATTTCAGCTTTCACTCTCAAACACAGTGCATGTCGACAGGCATTATGCAACCAACATTTAATGGAGAATATTCTGTTCAAATAATTAACTAGCATTAAGTGATGTCCAATTAATCAAATAGCGTAGAGGAGGAAAGCATTCCATTCAGAATTCAACATTCTACAACTGAATTTCACTCTTACTCCTAAAAAAACAAAATAACACAAGTAATACTACAGTGGTTAAACAGCAAAATCAGTTTAAAACATAAATACTGGAAATTCATTTCTTTAAACAGGATGCTGCAATAACCATTAACGATATTTAATAAAATCAAACAAATGCAATTCAATCCACATGTTGCTTCCCATTAAATTTACCATTATATCAACATGGGTACTCTGGCCTGTTTGACTTCAATTACACAAACTTGCTGCACTTTCATCCACTTAAGGTTTCTTCCCCCTCACAGATGTCAGTTATGCCCACTCCCCACCATTCACAATTCTACTTCCACCATCATTTAACAGTCCATCAGAAAAAGCAATCTCTCCCACTCTAATTATCCCACATGAGAACACATTATCCTTTCCCCTCCAGATGCTACTGTCACAATGCTCTCAGTCTAATCAGCTTTTGTAAACAAAGTTCTCCCAATGCCCAAAACTACACTGAGCTCTGTCAGCAATATGGACTGCCCTAAAATAACTTCCCTTATGGATGTGTCCCAGCAAAACCAAAGAAAATCAGTCTCAACACAAAGAGAACACACCACACAGACAGCTGGAACCCTCTCAAATAATGCTAAGGACCAAGTGCTAATAAATATGACAAGTACAGATGGGTGCTTGTCATAACTGATGGGGTGGGCCAAAGAACAAGCTTCCCATGCCATATTACGAATTACTGGTGTATAGTTACACTTACATACACAACTGCATTCTTTGAAAATTTGTGCACAAGACTGAATCTCAGATTCAGAAAATTTGTGCACAAGACTGAATCTCAGAAATCTGAGATTTACCTGTCTGAATCTCAGTGCATGATTTAAACACAGAAACATACAAAATAGGTGCAGGAGTAGGCCATTCAGCACTTCGAGCCTGCACCGCCATTCAGTGTGATCATGGCTGATCATCCAACTCAGAACACTGTACCTGCCTTCTCTCCATACCCCCGATCCCTTCAGCCACAAGTTAGCCATATCTAACTCCCTTTTAAATATAGCCAACGAACTGGCCTCAACTGTTTCCTGTGGCAGAGAATTCCACAGATTCACCACTCTGTGTGAAGAACTTTCTCCTCATCTCAGTCCTAAAAGGCTTCCCCTTTATCCTTAAACTGTGACCCCTCATTCTGACCTTCCCCAACATTGGGTACAGTATTCCTGCATCTAGCCTGTCCAATCCCTTTAGAATTTTATATGTTTCTAAAGGGATCGGACAGGCAAGTTGCAGGATGATTGCTTTAATTTGTTTCACTTGCTTTAGATGTGACAATAAATGGCCTAGTTTGGTTTTGCATTGCTTTCCTCCACGTTCACAGCCATGAGGGAGAAGGATGTAATCTACAAATGCATTATCGAGTCTAATGCTGAATAGCTTTGTTTCAAACATAAGCTGAATGAGGATTGAATTCAAACAAAAACATACCAAACTTGCGAAACATTCCAACGTGTGTACTACAATCTTGGTGTACTGCAAGACTTTGAAATGGGATATTCACAGTTGATAGCACTTTGTCTGGTTCAGTGCGCACACAAACTGCATACTTTAGCACCCTCTGGTGGTAAGATCACAAGTTTTATACTGTACAAAATAAAAACACAAAATGCTGGCAGAACTCAGCAGGCCAGACAGCATCTATGGGAGGAGGTAGTGATGACACAACCTCCTCCCATAGATGCTGTCTGACCTGCTGAGTTCTGCCAGCATTTTGTGTTTTTATTTGTTTCCAGCATCTGCAGATTCACTCGTGTTGCCTTTTATACTGTACAAGTTTCTTTCATCATAAAAGCTGCTTTCCCTACTGATAGAAAAGTACTGGGATATAGATTTTAAATAAATATTTGCTCTAAATTGCTATACCTTCCAATTCTGAAGTGTGGTCAGATGACTGAATATGACTGCAATTTTCTTGAAAAAAATATGGGAACCAATAAACAGAAGCTTTGAAGAGTGCTTTATTTCAAAGAAAAAAATGATGAGACAAAACATTAACAAAGCTCATATACATTGCTGTTTAAAAGTAAACCACATTAAACCAGGCCTCTAAATCTCAGGAGCCTAAATTCTTTTCCAACTCTGCTCTCATTGCGTTCAGTTACTCTCAAATATATATGCGCATATACAAAAGCAAAATCAAGTAAGTTTTTGTTTTACTGACAAGATTTAATTTAATTGCACTGTAATGCTACAACTGCCACAATGCATGATAAATTAAATGTAAAGACCTTGGCAAAAGCAATGAACATTCAGATAAATGGATGCGAGCAGAATTTCACCATGAGCTCAGTTTGTCCACGTTTCTCCATACGTCACTTAACTAGCTCACTTTCACCTTCAAAGATCACACAGAGCTAGTACTCATACAACTGTGCACATATTACAAATGGATCTAGAAGCTTTAAATAAAAAAGCTTACAGTGAGAAAGCATTAACACTTTTTATTCTAACTGAAACCCATTAAAGGGTAAACCAATCTCATTTGTGACAACTTCATACGATGACGATTCTGCAACAGCACCTACCGCTTTCAGCAGTCATTAAGTTGCTGCTCATCTCAATGCCAAAGGAAAGAGGAGGTTGAAAGATATTGGTGTTCAAAGGAACTTGTGTCCTTTGAACAAATCACGGAAATTAAATGAGCACTCGGAAGAGGAAATATTTGAATAACAGAAATGTATTGCTGCTACTGCATACAGCTCTCTATAATCCTGTATATAGGACTGGTCTCCCTATCTAAAGGGTAGTCTTAAGTGCAGGAGTGTAGAGAAGTTTACCCATCTGATTCCTGGCATGGTGGGTTCATAATGTGGAGAGTCAGAGCAAACAGCAATCATATTCAGAGTTAAGGAGGTGATTTCACTGAAAAGATACACAGCTGATATTTCTGAGCTAGGCTGTCTAAAACCAGAGATCACTGTCTAGAAAAGGTTGAAAACAAATATCTTCACCCAGAAAAATGAGTAAAGGGAATTCCCTGGATTCAAGATGGCTGTGGAAGCTCAATAACCAAACCTAATCAAGTTGGCCCTCCAAGAGATCCACACCCTTGCCGCAGTTTGGAGGATTGCATGCCTCAACGACCCAGATAGCTATGCTGGCTAAATTCAGGGCATTATGCTTTGACCTGATGAGCATGGGTAACCCTACAAAGCACCAAAGAGTGGAGGCCAGACGAAGTGGTCACCAGTCCTCCAGGTTCTGGGGTTCAGCTCAGGACTAACAACTGACTGGTCAAACAAAATTGTTACAGAAACAGCAACAAAGAATCCTTTTACATCTGAGTAGCTCAGGACAGACAGATGGAGAACTTTTATTGCTGCCCTAAACACCAGCTGGTGTAATGAGCAGCAAGTTAGAGATCTGTGGATCGTTGGGACATTTTGGGAATCAAGGGACAGAAGGTTAATAAGAATATAAGAAATAGAAACAGGAGAAAGCTATCTGGCTCTGCAAGTCTGGTCTGCCATTCAACAACATCATGGCTGATCTGGCCAATGGACTCAGCACCTAACCCTTAATTACCCTGTTATACAAAAATCTAACTAACTCTGCCTTAAATATATTTAACTGAGGTAACCTCTACTGCCTCACTGAGCAGACAATTCCATACATTTGCTACACTCTGGGCAGAGGCTTCTCCACATCACCACCCTAAATCTATTCCCCTTAATCATGAGTCTACGTACCTGACCTTTAGACTTATTTAACTGTGGAATCAACTTTCCAACTTACCTATCCCTACTAGGACCACTATTTTGCGCATCAGCATCTTTTTAATGATCCTCACCTCCCATCTCAACCATAACCTCTCTTTGGCATACCAGACATGTCCTCCACTGCAAAGAGGACACAAAATAGTCACTTGAGGCCCCAGCCATTTCCACACTACCCAATATTAATCTTCACTTTGTTTTCCAAGGGACCCAAGTTCACATTAGCCATCTTTTTCCATTTTATATCATTATAAAAACTTTGCTCATGCAAATGTAGGAAAATTAAAGAAGAAAAGTTATTCTCACTGAATGGCAAAGGAAGCAAAAGAGGTCAAATTGTTTATTTGTGCTTTTGTTTTGCTTTGATACTTGAACATCCAAATATAACAGGTTTAAAAATACCTTTTTGTTTTCACAAAGGCAGAAACAATTAAAACTCATCTTAGACCATGAGTTTATTTGCAACTATAAAAACCAATTACAGCTATAACTTGCTAAATTCCAAGAAAACCTTTGGTACTGACTTACACAATGGTTAAAATGGTAGGCATTGAGCTACATAGCAGCTTTTCCTTTTATGTAATCCAGAACTATGTCTATTTAACTCTTCAATAATCTTCAGTCAATTTGTACAATATAATGTGCTGGAGGCTACATTATTTTTACATGAACAATTTAAGCCACCGACACCCCATTCAATATTAAGACGTGTAATCAATTACCAAAAAGTCAGAAGTAACCAAACATCTTGACATTTGTTGGAAAAGTTATCAGACTGACCACTGCAGAGATATCAAGGTAACAGTTCACAAAGGGTAACATTTTGCAACAAATAACTCAAGTTTCCCATAAAGATGAGACAAGCCACACACTGATAAACCAACTAATTAAATATTTTGCTCTAAATCTTACCTGTTCCATTCGTCCACTATTGATTTCATTTGGAAGAAACTTTTTCCCAATCGTTCTTAGATCACTCTGAGGACAAATATGAAAAGAAGTTCAAACCACTACATAGAAACGATTGATACTTTTTAATGTATGTAACACTGAATAATATAGCAAAACATGTCCTACCAAATATAGTGGATTCTGGTTAACTGGGCCATCGGTTAATCTCGGCAGCCTTTTATTTTGGACAAATTTTAAAGAACAAAAGCTAAGTTGAGAAAATAGCCAGGATTCCCTTCAATTACTTGGGACACTAGCTTAATTGAGACAGGAGTCTGTTGCTAAACATTTTCAAACTGGTATCAATTGCATGCACTTGTGCAGCTGTTAGGCACTGCACTGTGCTTAGGACGGTCAGTTTTTAAATTGTCAGTTGCGTGTGGTTATGTTCAAAAACCAGTCATAATAAATGTAGTTAGTTAGCGAGAAATAAGCACAAAGACAATTCAGAACGGTTTTGCTCACTTCAGGCTTGGATATACCAGAAATGGCTAGGAGCAAAAATGAAATCATTTCACTACCTTAGTAAATTAGGAATTACAGAAGTAACGACAATCATCTTAAATGTTACAGTGAAAATGACGATCTTGAGGCAATTATCTAAAGCATTGTTTGAAGACAGTCCATTATCTGTACAAATTTTGTTCATTACCAGTCTAAAAAAAACAGACAAGTTCCTCCACTGATAACTACTAGGAACTAACAGTTTTATAGAACTGTAAAGGTATTGGTAGTGTTCTATTTTGTTCAGTATTTCATTTAAATACATTTTTTTACTCAATTAAGCAGTAGTTCCTTTTTTCTACCTATTTTTTCAGTAGTTCCTTTTTTCTAACTATTTCCATGAAACTTCAGCTATTGTGCCAGCCGCTTTATTGAGCCTAAATATACTGGTCCTGCTTTGTCCTAATCAACTGAAATTCACTGTTTTCAGAAGAGGTTCCTGAAGTTAATTAAGATTGTTAAATGCAGGTATTCCAATCTTCTGATAAGTTTTCATTTTTTTTAAATATTAAGATATTTGCAAGTGTGAAGATGTGGCAGAAATAGAAGTGAAAGAAGGGAATTGCTTTTGAACAAGTGACAAGTTGGGAAGAGCAATAGTCAAGTTAACTGAGAGTAATCTGTTGTCAGGATGGGGCTTTCCATTGAACATCTGAGATGTCCTCTTTTTTCCCCCCAAAGAACAGGGGTTTCTCTTCCATCACCATCGATGCTGCACTCACCCACATCTCCTCAATTTTCCACACATTTTCATTTAACCCATCCGCCCACTATCACAAGGATAAGACCATAAGACACTGGAAGAGAAAAAGGCCATTCAGCCCAGAGTCTATTCCACCATTACATCATAGCTGATTTTTAATCCCTTCCATCCATAGTATACCTTGTGCCCCTAACCGCTCACACACTTACTGATGAAGAACCAATCAACATCCTCTTAAATATATAAGTGTGGAAAAAGGCAGCATACATGTTTAGGAAGCAAGGATCAGATGAGGAATATAGGGTAGCAAGAAAGGAGCTTAAGAAGGGGCTGAGGAGAGCAAGAAGGGAGCATGAGAAGGCCTTGGCGAGTAGGGTAAAGGAAAACCCCAAGGCATTCTTCAATTATGTGAAGAACAAAAGGATGACAGGAGTGAAGGTAGGACCAATTAGAGATAAAGATGGAAAGATGTGCCCGGAGGCTGTGGAAGTGAGCGATGTCCTCAATGAATACTTCTCTTCAGTATTCACCAATCAGAGGGAACTTGATGACAGTGATGACAACATGAGTGAGGTTGAAGTTCTGGAGCATGTTAATATTAAGGGAAAGGAAGTGTTGGTGTTGTTAAAATACATTAGGACGGAAAAGTCCCCAGGACCTGATAGAATATTCCCCAAGCTGCTCCACGAGGCAAGGGAAGAGATTGCTGAACCTCTGGCTAGGATCTTTATGTCCTCGTTGTCCATGGGAATGGTACCGGAAAAATTAGAGGGAGGCGAATATTGTCCGCTTGTTCAAAAATGATAGTAGGGATAGTCAGGGTAATTATAGACCAGTGAGCCTTACGTCTGTGGTGGGAAAGCTGCTGGAAAAGATTTTGAGAGATAGGATCTATGGGCATTTAGAGAATCATGGTCTGATCAGGGACAGGGCATGGCTTTTTGAAGGGCAGATCATGTCTAACAAGCCTGTTAGAGATCTTTGAGGAGGTTGACCAGGCATATAGATGAGGGTAGTGCAGTGGATATGATCTACATGGATTTTAGTAAGGCATTTGACATGGTAGGCTTATTCAGAAAGTCAGAAGGCATGGGATCCTGGGATGTTTGGCCAGGTGGATTCAGAATTGGCTAGCCTGCAGAAAGCAGAGGGTCATGGTGGAGGGAGTACATTCGGATTGGAGGGTTGTGACTAGTGGTGTCCCACAAGGATCAGTTCTGGGAACCCTACTTTATGTGACTTTTATTAATGACCTGGATGTGGGGGTAGAAGAGTGGGTTGGCAAATTTGCAGACAACACAAGGGTTGGTGGTGTTGTGGATAGTGTAGAGGATTGTCGAAGATTGCAGAGAGACATTGACAGGATGCAGAAGTGGGCTGAGAAGTGGCAGATGGAGTTCAACCCGGAGAAGTGTGAGGTGGTACACTTTGGAAGGACAAACTCCAAGGCAGAGTACAAAGTAAATGGCAGGATACTTGGTAGTGTGGAGGAGCAGAGGGATCTGGGGGTACATGTCCACAGATCCCTGAAAGTTGCCTCACAGGTAGATAGGGTAGTTAAGTAAGCTTATGAAGTTTTAGCTTTCATAAGTCAAGGGATAGAGTTTAAGAGTCACGGGGTAATGATGCAGCTCTATAAAACTCTGGTTAGGCCACAATTGGAGTGCTGTGTCCAGTTCTGGTCGCCTCACTACAGGAAGGATGTGGAAGCATTGGAAAGGGTACAGAGGGGATTTACCAGGATGCTGCCTGGTTTTGAGTGCATGCATTATAATCAGAGATTAAGGGAGCTGGGGCTTTACTCTCTGGAGAGGAGGAGGATGAGGGGAGATATGACAGAGGTATACAAAATATTAATAGGAATAGAGTGGACAGCCAGCACCTCGTCCCCAGGGCACCACTGCTCAATACAAGAGGAACATGGCTTTTAGGTAAGGGGTGAGAAGTTCAAGGGGGATATTAGAGGAAGGTTTTTTACTCAGGCTATGTCCACACTAGACTGGATAATTTTGAAAACGGCAGTTTCGCGTAAAAACGATAGGCGTCCACATGAAGCATTTTTTAAAATATCTCTCTCCACATTAAAATGGATATTTTGGCGAATCTCCTCCTACTGCACATGCACAGGACACATCTACCGAAAACAAGTGACATGTTTGGTGTCGAATCTTGCCGTGAAATACTGGGTGTGCTTTTGCTCAGTTACAGACTAGAAAAACTTAAATGACGGACAGCTGCTGGCTCTCACGCAGGAGGACTTAAAACTAAAAAAAAACAAATACTGGAGCGTATGGAGGCAACCGACAGGGAGTTCACGGATAGTCTGACCCGGCTGACGGTTGCATTAATAAAGCCCTTTGTTAAATGTATGAAACATGTCTGCATCAGTATTATCTAGTATTTCCATACAATGTCACATTAGGCTGTTACACATCTATTGTCAGAGAAGTACTTGCATAAATAGGTAAACCGCCTTCATACGAGCAAGGACAGAAAACAGGGCAAAGTGAGTATACTTATTTATTCAATAAGTATTTGGTGAGTACATTTCTAGCTCCTCTGGCTTCAGTCTCATTGCTGTCTGTTCTGAAATTGTTAGGTTGTGTTCAAGAAAACAATGAAATGGCACGCTGTGGTCACCATCTGTTCTGGCACGTCATGACAGCATTTTTAGATTTCTCCAGTTACCCCATCCACACTGCTCTACCCAATCCGGCGCTTTCAAATTTACACACTCTGGAGGGCATTTCTGAAAAGCTCCATTTTCAGGGGACAAAAACACTGTTTTAGTGTGGACAGAGGGTAAAAATGAAGAGAAAAGGCTTTGGTTACGGATTTATCTAGTGTAGTGTGGACATAGCCTCAGTGAGTGGTTGGTGCGTGGAATGCACTGCCTGAGTCTGTGGTGGAGGCAGATACACTAGTGAAGTTTAAGGGACTACTAGACAGGCATATGGAGGAATTTAAGGTGGGAGGGATATATGGGAGGCAGGGTTTAAGGGTCAGCACAGCATTGTGGGCCAAAGGGCCTGTATTGTGCTATGTGCTATGTTGTTCTACGTTCTACATGGGCTACTTCAAAAGCTAGATCCTTAAGCATTTTGATCTTATTATTAAGAAAGCCAAACGCAAATTGGCACTGGCATGAACAGACGAGGAAAGTTAGATTGCTTTGACCTAAGTAAAGGGCACTAGCACCAAGACAAAAAGGAAGACGAGGCAATGGCCTCATGTGTTGAAAAACAGTTGTAAAAAATATTAATATTTGGAAAGGAGAAGGGAGGGAACAACAGAAACTGGGTAATGATTGAATCCAGAGTATTTGTAAATAAAATAATTTACAACCAGGAGAAAATTTAAGTGATAACAAAATTTCTCAGCTTTCTGAAGCCAGAGAAATTAGATGATGTTCAAACATACTTTCGTTTTTAAAATATGAAAAGTCTAAGATACCACATTAGTGAACAAGTTTACATGCCCACACCTAACACTGGATCAGCAATTCCAGTGGGAAATCTGCCTTTTGGACGTGGCAAAGTTTCAGTAACTCTATATCATACAGTATATTCCAATGGAGTAAAATGGTCCAAATGATGTATACTTTTTGAATAAATCAAATTAAATGTATTTCATTATTGTAAATGTTTTCATGTTCTTTTAATTTTAAATATATCTAATTTTAGCTATGATTCATTTTTAATCACTTTGAATGTTTTGAAAAAGTAAAAAGTGGATGATGTAAAAATGTTTTTATATTAACAGTCAGAGGCCTTGCCTTCCACCACACCTCATTATTAAAGCTAGAATCAGCAAAATTTACATTTGCTTTGCTTAATACCAACTCAATCTGCAAGTTACCTTTTAGGAATCCTGCACATGAGCTCCCAAGTGCCATTCAAGTGGAACCTGTCCTTTTTGTACAAGTCAAACCTTCCGCAGAAGAGATCCCAATGATCTGCAAATCCGAAACTCCGCCCCCTACACCAATTTTGCAGTCACACATCCATCTGCCAAATCATCCCTTTCTTACCATCACCGGTGCATGGCACAAGCAATAATCCAGAGATTACTACCCTTGAAGTCCTGCTTTTCTGCTTCCACCAGAGTTCAAAATACTCTCTCTTCAGGACCTACCTATATCGTTGGAAGCAATATGCACCAAGACTTCTGGCTGTTCACCCAATGCTTTTAAGACTGCCGTGGACCGTATCTGAGACATTGCTGATCCTGGCAACTAGGAGGTAATATACCATCCTGGCGTCTCTTCAACGTTCGCAGAATTCCCCTGGCCTTACCTACTATCCCTCTATATGCAGCACACCATTCTCTCCCATGGCATCCTATCACTAAGCATATCTATCCCTCCTCCCCCTCCCTCACATTCTGTAGGGATCACTCTGTATTCGACTCCCTTCTCCCTCCCCACTTGCCTCCCTTCCTGGCACTTACCTCTAAAAGTGTGACAAGAGCTACACACCTGCTCCTACACCTCCTTCCTCAGCACCTATCAGGAACCAAATCAGTCCTTCAAGGTGAGGCGACGTAACACCTGCGAGTTCGTCAAGGATCCGGTATTGTATCCGGTGTTCCTGCTGTGGCCTCTTCTGCATCGGTGAGAATCAGCACAAATTGGAGGACTACTTTGTCAAGTACCTTTGCCAAGTCAGCCATAAAAAGCAGGATCTCCCGGTGGCTACCCTTTCAATTTGGCTTTCCATTCTCATTCTGAAATGTCTGCCTGTAGCCTCCTCCACTAGCGTGATGAGGCCAAACAGGTTGAAAAAGCAACACCTCTTGGTAACCTCTAACCCGCGAATTTCTCTGGCTTGGCAATTTCTTCTTTTCTCTTTTTCCATTTTCTAGTCTAGTTACCCTCTCTTCGATTTCTTCTCAGCTGTCCATCACCTCCATCTGGTTCCCCTCCTCCTTCCCTTTCTTCACGGTCCACTGTCCTTCTTTCAGATTTCTTCTAATTCAGCCCTTTACTTCTTCCACCCATTACCTCCCAGTTTCTCATTTTATCCCACCCCCTTTCCCCTCACCTGGCATCACCTATCATTTGCCAGCTTGTACTCTTTCCCTTCCCCACTTCCTTATCCTGGAGTCTTCCCCCTTCCTTTCCAGTCCCAATGAAAGATCTCAGCCAGATAGTTCCCTCCCAAGATGCTTCCCGATTTGCTGAGTTCCTCCAGCATTGTGTGTGTTGTTTAAGATTTCCAGCATCTACAGAATCCCTTCTGTTTCAGGATTATGACTACGTTTCTTAAAAGTAAAAGATTTATCCCATCAATTCATCTGGTTTGCAAAGAAACCACAATAAAAGGATTTCTTAGGTGAGAACAATTTGGTGTGACATTGGTGAAAAGGTCTTGCACAGGTACTTTGTGAGAGCAATCTAGGGGAATTTCAGCTCATTCTTAAGTACAAATCAAAAGGCATAATTAAAACACTAAAAGAAATGACTAATCAAGCAACTAATGATGCTCATGTACATTTTGATCAACAGCAGACAGAAGGATGCAACTTATCAAATAATGAAATGTTAGAGTGTAGAAATAAATCACATAATTTAGTATTAAACAAACAAAAAAAATCAAGTTATGTCCAAGCATAAGTTACTTACATTTAGTGCAATATGAATGATATCTTTTACATCAGACTTTGTGGACAAAGTAATACAGGCTTCAATTCCTTCTTGAGAAAGATACCTGGATTAAAGAAAAAAAAGCACTTACTGAACATTTTATAAACTCCTTTGTATACATACATTGACTATTTTCTAGCAAATCCAATACATTTCCTTTTGTGGATAAAACTGTAAACAACAAACTATTAGTTTGGATATACTGATCAGCTTTCTTAATCAAGTTCTGAGGAATAGATTAGATTAGATTCAACTTTATTGTCACTGTGCTGAGTACAGATACAAAGCCAAATGAAATGCAGTTAGCATCTAACCAGAAGTGCAAAGAATAGGGTTATTTACAAAATAACTGCAAATAAAAAGTGCTACAGCACACAAATACAAAAGTATTGAGACAGTACAATATGGGTGCAATACTGCTTAGCGCTGTGATGTGAGAATCAGCAGGTCACAGCCTCAGGGAAGAAGCTCTTCCTGTGCTTGCAGCGCCTACCGGATGGGAGGAGAGTAAAAAGTCCATGGTTAGGGTGCGATGCATCATTGATAATGCTTTTCGCCCTGCTCGGGCAGCATTTATGGTAGATGTTCTCAATGGTGGGCAATTGGGTGCTGATAATCCACTGGGCAGTTTTCACCACATGCTGCAGTGCTTTGCGGTCCAATACAGGATAATTGCCATACCACACTGAGATGTGGTTGGTGAGTATGTTCTCAATGGCACAGCAGTAAAAGTCCATCAGTATCCTGGGACAGAGGTGAGCTTTCTTGATGCTCCGCAAGAAATAAAGGCACTATTGCACCTTTTTGATCGGGATGGAGGAGTTCAGGGATCAGGTGAGATCCTCAGAAATGTGGACACCAAGGAATCTGAAGCTTGATACACGCTCCACTACAGGTCCATTGATGTAGATGGGGGCGTGAGTGTGGCTCCTAGAATGCCTCAAATCCACAATGACCTCCTTGGTCTTCTGGGTGTTAAGGACCAGGTTGTTGTCAGCACACCACACTGCCAGGTGCTGGACCTCATCCCTGTAGGCCGTCTCGTCATCACCTTTGATCAGGCCAATCACCATGGTGTCATCTGAAAACTTGATTCTGGAGTTAGAACCATGTACAGGAACACAGTCATACGTGAAAAGGGAGTACAGAAGAGAGCTCAGCAAACAGCCCTGAGGCACGCTGGTGTTCAGGGTGAGAGTGGAGCAGGAGAGGTTGTCTAACTTAACAGATTGGGGTCTGTTAGTCAGGAAGTCCAAGGTCCAATTGCAGAAGGATGAGCTGATACCAAGCTGGCGAAGTTTGGCGAACAGCTTGGGGGGTGGGGTAGGGTCACAGTATTGAATGCTGAACTAAAGTCAATGAACAGCATTCTGACTAAGAGTTGGACCAGGGCAGAGTGAAGTGCTGTGGAGATGGCATCCTCTGTTGACCTGTTGGTGCGATTGGCAAATTGATGGGGGTCCAGGGTAATGGGCAGACAGGATTTCGGATATGATCGAACCAATCTCTCAAAGCACTTTGCAATGATGGGGGTGAGTGCAACTGGGCAGAAGTCATTCAGGCCCGTGGCAGCGGAATACTTTGGCACTGGCACGATGGTGGTGATCTTAAAGCTTGTGGGGAGGACTGCACGGGCCAGGGACAGATTGAAAATGTCCGTGAAGATCCCGGCCAACTGCCCCGCACAGACTCTGAGCACACGGCCAGGACCAGCTGCCTTCCGTACATTCACCCTGCTCAGGGTGGCGCAAACATCGGAGGTGGAAAGTGAGAGGCAATTCACCAGGTGGGAGATCCGCTTTGAGGGTGACCTCCTTGTTCCCTCGGTCAAAGCGAGCGTAGAAGTAATTGAGCTCATCAGGGAGGGAAGCAGAGCTGGAAGGGGGCACAGTACTAGGTGGTTTGAAGTCTGTAATGACCTGTATGCCATGCCACGTGCGCCGGGGGTCCAAGGAGTTGAAATGCTCCTCGATTCTCTGTTTATATATGTGTTTAGCCTAAGAGATTCCCCTCCTCAGGTTGGTAATACTTTGCATTACAGAAGTAATTTTGGATTCATCAACTGAAATCAAAATTTAAATTAGTTCAAACATTTTAAATGTTAAACCTTGGTATGGATCTGGCTGAGGAATATTGGGCAAAAGCATTGAATAGGGTTCATTCCTCATCATCATGTGCTAGACTAGGGCTCATACCATTTAAAGTTTTACACAGGGTGCATTTAAGTAAAGCCAGGCTTGCTGACATATATCCCGGGACAGACGCTAGCTGTGACAGGTGTTCCTTTTCTCCGGCTGGTTTAGTGCATGCATTTTGGTCTTGCCCTCGGCTCGATGGCTATTGTGCACTGGTTTTTAAAATTATCAGTGAGGTTTTGGGGGTGACACTGAGACCTTGCCCACTTATAGCTGTATTTGGTGTGGCAGATGATGGTTTGGGTTTAAATGCAAGTCAGTCGGATATCGTTGCATTTACATCGCTTTTGGCCCATAGGAGAATCTTGATGGTCTGGAGATCTGCCACTCCCCCATCTGCTGCTGCTTGGTTAGAGGATGTAATGTTTTTTCTGAAATTAGACAAGATTAAATTCACTTTGAGGGGGGTCTGTGAAAAAGTTCTATTCGAAATGGGGACCTTTCTTGTCATACTTTGGGAGTCTTAAGGAATTACCTACTAGTTGAGGGCATCTGATTGTACTTGGGAAATTGCCTCTCTTTTAACATGCATATGGTTTACCTTACGGGGTATTTGATGAATTGTAATACAAGTATATTCTGGATCATCTGACATGTTGTGGATGTGTGTGGGTCTTCATCTTGAAGTAGTGTGAGGGTATGGCTGCGAAATGTCCGTACTTGTATTTGTGAATTGTTGTATTGTAAATACATTAGCTATCATGGTATGTTTGGGCAGGGAGGGTGAGGGGAGGTTTGTTTAGGGGTAAGGTATATAAGCAAAATGGAGGAAAATGTAATCCATTCTGTATTGTCATTCCTTCAATAATATATTTTAAAAAACATTTTAAATGCTTAATACCAACTTTTAGCATAGATTTGTGACTTTAATTTGAAAACTACTTAAAACAGAAGCCTTGTACAACTTTACAGCATTAAGCTGGCCTTGTGTACTGGCCACAAGAAAAAAAGCCCCGAGATGCTGGCTGGAGAAATGAAACATGGTTTCCAATGAAACAAAGTGATTTCTACTTTGCTATTTGACAAGAGCAACCATTTTGCAATAAATACACATAAGTAAAATAGAAATGCCAATATAATCAAAAGGGCAACCCTGATAACCTCAATTTATGGCCAGATGGAATTGTCAGCATTCACCACCACTAATCAATGAAGAAAAATTATGTTTTCAATATGTACCTATACTGTTATCAAAAATCCAATAGTGAATCCTTGCTCTCCTATAGGAACCATCTCCAACTTTTCAACGATCCTTCAAGTTCTCATGTGGAACAGAATTAAGAGTGCTACCAATTCTGGCCAACAGAATGGCACTTTCACAAAGTACAAGAGAATGTTTCGATCTTAGACTTGAGAGAAATCAAACACGAGGTAAATTGCTTTTTTTTTTAAATTGATGTAACACGCTGTAAGGATTCACTGCAAATGTAATGGCCTCTCTATAATGTTTCACTGCTATGGTAACGGTTTCTCTGAAGCAGCAATGTTTGGGTTATGACTGGAGATAACGGGGGCTTTGGAATGTATGCTAGGCAATGAGAGGCATGTTTTTCTTTTCTGCAGGTCTGGGAGCAGGGATTTTGCAGTCTTTTGTAGGCGAGAGATCAAGAGAGGAGACGTAAGTATAAAGATTTGGTAGACTACTGCACAGAGTGGACGGAACGAGGGTCTAAAGGTCAGCAACGCTTGGAGAAGGTCAATGGGGAATGACTGGATGAATCCATGATCTCCAACATGCACCTTAGACTGCTTCATTAAAATGAGCCCTTTTTATTTTTATTTTCTTTACTAACCCTACAGTCAGGTAAAGATTTATCAATTTCAAATGTTTAATTGCATATGGTGCACTGTCTGATATTTTGCAGTTCAGATTTGTAATCAGGCAACACATCATGCAGCATCTACACAGATGAGATTTCTCAGGCTATCTTCCCCTGGACGAACACATCCTTGCCGAAACAATGGTTACATTGAGATTCCCGCATTTCCAAGTCCTCCATAAGCTTAGTTTTTAAGTTCTGGCATTTGGAGCTAATCTCAGTCATCAGTGTTGCCCAATATTATTGATGAACCAAATATGGAGAGTATTATATTTTTGGATTTTTGTAAATATTGAATTCCAAGATAATGTAATCTTAATGGCAGAGTTTGGATATTAAAAAGTGTATGTTCTCATTTGAATTTATCAGCAACCCACAAAATACATTGAGGCATAAAAATAAAGATCTATGCATTGCAGTACACTCTTCTGTCTGGCCCCAAACACATTCACTCTGACACACATCTATCTGCATGAGGACACCAACCAGGCTGGATCTGAGAAGTGGGAAATAACATCAGCATAATATTGTGACAGATAGGAAATTTGAGGAAGCATTATGATAAACATTGATTCGTCAGTTGACAATGCTTGGGCAATTAGAGCAGATCAGAGGCTGAATTCCTGTGGAAGATAGCTTCTAAATTCTCAAATGTCTTAGCATCACCAAGTTACAGATAGTTAAAAGCTTTCTGTTAAGTATTGAATATCTAGGAACTCAAACCAAATTTTTAAGCGGTTAGTCCGGGGGTCGGCAACCTGCGGCTCCCGAGCCATTTGTGGCTCTTTCACCTCTGTGCTGCGGCTCCCTGTGGCTTTGGGAAATAATTGGTCAGTATTTAATTAAAATGTATTTTATGTTAGTTTGTTAGCTTTTGAAATGTAATTCTAAATTTGAAGATTATGGTGATCTTGTACAATCTAAGTGTGGCGACACATTTCCTGGCACATCCGAAACGGCTCACAATTAGCCAGCATTCCGGCTAAGGGAGATAGCCTACGGGGGTTTGTGAGTACGCGTCTTTTGCAGCATCTGCGTCCATGGGGGCTGGGTTGAGGGAGGCTTAAAAGCAAGGCTGTTTAGTTCGAATAAAGTTATTCGACTGCAGTTTACTGACTGCGTGAGCACACCGCTACAACGTGTTTTTATCGCTATTAATATACGTCACCACTGCCAATACCTGACACCCGCCAGTGCGCGATTTCTTTAATTTTTCGATCCAAGGTAAGCCAACTATGGAGAATTCTAAAAAAAGAAAAGTGACTGAAGAAAACAGAACGTTTAATGATACGTGGACAGATTCATTTGCTTTCACTGTTGACGAGACTGGTTTACCGGTATGCTTAATATGCAATGAGAAACTAGCAAACAACAAAAAGTCAAATGTCGCAAGGCATTTCCAGAGTGAACACGCAGCCTTTGCTCAAAAATATCCGGATGGAGATGAGAGAAAAAAAGCCGTTTCGGAACTGATGCGGAAGGTTGATCTGAGCAAAAATCATTTCCAGAAATGGATGAAGTCTGGAAAATCAACGACATACGCCAGTTATATTGCCGCTCAGGAAATAGTCAGGCACGGGAAGCAGTTTACAGATGGTGAATATATAAAAGAATCTTTCATTAAGATTTCAGAACATCTATTCACGGACTTTAAAAACAAGAGTGAAATTGTGCAGAAAATCAGGGATATGCCCCTCTCTGCAAAGACTGTCAAAGACAGAACCATAAAAATGGCAGAAGACATCACAAGACAGCAAATTAAAGACATCAATTCAGCTGTGGCCTACTCGATTGCCTGTGACGAGTCTAAAGACAAAGGTGATATTGAACAAATAGCGTTGTTCTGCCGGTATGTAAACTCTGCCGGGCCACAGGAAGAACTGATTGAATTGATACCTCTAAAAGACCAAACACGGGGGGAGGACATCTGTGAGGCTGTCTTGAATTGTTTAAGAGCCAAAGGAATAAAGACCACCCATCTGGTGTCAGTAGCTACTGATGGGGCTCCGAATATGACGGGAACGCACAAGGGATTTGTGGCTTTACTGCAGAAGTCGCTGGACAGAAAGCTGCTGACTTTTCACTGCATCTTGCACCAAGAGGCACTGTGCGCTCAAACATTTCCTCCGGAATGCACAGAAGTAATGGATGTTGTCATTCAGATTGTCAATAAAATAATGGCAAAAAGTTTAAATCACCGTCAATTCCGTTTGTTACTGGACGAGATGGAAAGCGCATATTCTGATCTCCTGCTGCACAACAAAGTCCGGTGGCTGTCCAAAGGGGAGGTGCTGAAACGCTTTGTCGCGTGTCTGGAAGAAGTGAAAACTTTCCTGGGCAGCAAAGGGCTCACCTTTCCTGAGCTGGAACAGCCAGAGTGGCTGGAAAAGCTACACTTCATGGTAGACATGACAGCGCACCTGAACACGCTGAACACAGCTCTTCAGGGGAAAGGACGCACAGCCCTGCACATGTTGGAGGATGTTTTGGCATTCGAGCGCAAGTTGACAGTGCTTGCCAGAGATTTACAGAAAGGCACTTTGTCTCACTTCCCCAATTTGAGAGAGTTCAAACAAGGTCACGACATGATAATTTCGGAGTATTTACATTCTGCAATCATCGCAATGCAAACATCGTTTGGGAAACGCTTCTTTGAGTTCAGAGAGGAAAAAAACACATTATCCTTCCCGGTCACTCCCTTAAGCATCGATCCTTCCCTACTGAATACGACTGCATTGGCAGGTGTGAGTCAACCTGATCTTGAGATGGAACTGGCCGACATAGCCGACAAAGACATATGGGTGTCCAAGTTTAGACGCTTGACAGCAGACCTTGAAGATGTTGCCCGTCAGAAGGCCGTTCTTGCTCAGAATCACAAATGGAGTGATATTGAAAACCTTCCAAAACCGGACAAACTTGTGTTCGAAACATGGAATGCTATGCCCGACATTTATGTAAACATGAAAAAGTATGCGCTTGGAGTCCTGTCGATCTTTGGATCCACATATGTATGTGAGCAGGTGTTCTCCAACATGAACTTTATTAAAAACAAACATCGCGCACGCCTCACAGATGACAGCTTGCGATCCTGTGTAAAGATGAAGGTGACGTCATACAGCCCTGATGTGCAGACGCTGTGCGCTGAGGTCCAGGAGCAGAAATCCCATTAACCAAGTATGATAAATATTTTAATTGCCTATTATTTTATGTATATTCATATTTTTTCATTGTTCAGTGAAATAGTCCTTTTATTTTTCAGGCTGACAGCTGGCTGATGTTATTTTTGGTTTGCTGCTGGCGGCAAATTTAAGTTTGGCGTTTTTCATAAATACAAGAAGGACTCAAATAGACGTTGAGTATTTTACTTAAAAGTAACCTTCAACCCAACGTCTTTTTTTCGGAGTTCAAAATGTTTTTGTTGCATGCAGAAATGTAATTTCGTTTTCTCTGCAGGAGTTCATCAATTTCATAAATGCAACACATTATAGTTTGTTTATACATAGCATAAAGGCAAAAAAAACGTTGTATGCAGTGTTATTTCATTTTAAATGTCAAACGGGTTTTGCGGCTCCCAGTGTTTTCTTTTCTGTGGGAAACGGGTCCAAGTGGCTCTTTCAGTGGTAAAGGTTGCTGACCCCTGGGTTAGTCACACAAACTAACTGTTGCCTGACCCTCAAGTTTCAGATTTTATTTGACTATACACACTGAAAACATTTATGGCTTAAAAGGCCTGTACTTGGCCAGGCCATGCCATGTCAGTAAATAACAACACTTTACCAAGGTCAAGATGAGTAAAACAAAAACATTTCAGTATGATTTAATTATCTTTCCAGCCTGAAACATCAATAGCATCATACTTGTGGCCATGATCAGGTGAAGTATGGAAACACTTTGTACTCAGGCCTGGGTTGGGTATAGACTGGCTATGGTCAGGTTGGGTTGGGCTTCAGGTTTATAAATTAAACCTCTACAAACAGGTCAAGCAGTGAGCTATGAGCACAGACACTGTCATATTTATCAGCCTCTACCTAGGCTCCACAACAAAAGTACAGCAACAAATATTACCCTTCATTTACTTCAGAATCCATTTAATATACATCAGCTCAAATGCAAACAAGAAATGTCCCACTGGTTTGCATTGGAGCTGATTAATCACAACTTAGAAAATTCAATGAGGCATAGAACACCTTCTGTGGGGTGGAATTTAATTTTGTATTCTAAAACCTGCAATTCCATCCTGCTAATTTGCTTCATTTATCACCTAAATTCTCAAGTCCATGTGCAACATACAATACCAAAGTCCTATTTAGACATCACCTCTAAGCTCAGCAACCAACATTATAGCTTGGTCCAACACAAGTTCCAGTTTAGGTGCTTTTCCTAGATATCAAATGGTTCCCTCCTCCTCCAAAATCGTCAAGCACCACGCAACACTTCTGACTAAAAACTGATACATCACTCCAAAACCTTAATTATAAACATTTTGTCCGACATCAAAAAATGAAAGATCTCCTCGTAACTGGACAAAATCACTGGTCATCTACGTGGACTTTTGTAAGCTGTTTGACCATTTTACTGTAAAAATCTACTGGATCATGACGTTTCACATTAAACAAAACACCATATATGAGAAGCAGCAAAGGATAATAGTGTGCAAAATTTTAGTGACCAGGAGGGCTATCTATTAGTTCTCGAAGGCTTTGTTTTTGATATTTTAATACCAAGCACTTAAATGTATGAGTCAAAAATCAAGAGGTTTGCTAATAACAGCAAAACTAGCCATGGGAAATAAAGTTTTACCCAGAAAACAGACAGGTCAATTAAATAGGTACAAGCCTGGCAAACAGAATTTAATCTGGAATGCAATCATCTTGATGGTGAGGGAAAGTAAGAAGTAGTAAATAATTATAATACTAAGAAAGCAAAAGAAAAAAAATGCGTGCATCTACAGATCCTTAAAGATTGCAAAATAAAACAAAATGGTAAAAAAACAAATTACATAAAATGCTGAGAACAAAATAAAAAGCAAGTATTGGAATTACTTGGCAGATTAGGCACTATGTTTGGGAAAAACAAATGCATGGCATTTCTGATTTATAATGTTTTAAAGTTTTGATCAGGTGATTACAATACCACATGCAATCATTGGATTAAATGGACAGGGCACAAAGTAAAAGAGCAGAGATGTCATGCTAATTCTGACTTAAATAATAATTTGACCATAGCTAATTGCGTACAATTCTGGTCACCATGCAACAGAAACATTAAAATGGAAGTGCAGACTCGGCTAAAGAACACATGCCCTGGGCAAGAGAATTCTAGCTTCAACAGAGGACGACCAGGTTTGGTGTTCTTTGGAACAATCCTGAACATTGAATGAAGATTTAAATGAAATGTACAAAATTAGTTAAGGACTACACAAGCTGAACAGCAACAACCCATTTCCTTGAGGCAAGGGCAAAACAATTTCACTCAAAGAATACTCTGGATCTACAACAAACTTCTAAAGGAAATTAGCAGCAAGTTCTCTCATTGCATTTAAAGACCTTGAGCACTTGAAGAACCATTATATTCTAACTAATAGTTCAAGTGCTAGCCAAAATATCCTACCCGAAATTATTTGTATGGCAGGTTTGGCTATGACGTTTTATCTATGCTGTGAATTTCCCATAAAGTCTCATCCTCTACCTCACTTCAACATTCTTCACTACTTCTGACCACTGTCTTTGCATGGAAATGAAGAGTTATTCAGGTCTTCAGTACAGATTTTTCCATGTACTAATCTAAGTTTAATCTGTCAATTTGTTTATATAACTATAAAAATAATGATATAATACTTCAATAGAACCACCTGCAAATCTTTCCTTAAACTTCTTTACTCTTAAGAACAATAGTTTATTTCATCTCACTATGAAACAAAAGCATTGCATTCTCCAAAATCATTCTACTAAATCTCCCTCACATAAAGAAAATTATTTTTTTCTGGAAATGGACACATGCTCCCAGTAGGGACTAATTGGTGGTCCAAGGACAAACAAATCCATTATTTTTTAACTCTCACTTTGCAAAAAACATTTACAACTTTTCCTGCATTTCCAAATATTTTGTTAACCCTAAGTACTTCTAAACACTTTTTACATTTGCACAATTTTGTCACTCGTCTTTCATCCATAACTACATCTGCCATGCCTATTGTTTCCACAAATTTGTTGCATGGCATCACACAATGTCTCCAATGTCAAGCTCCAAGTCATCTGAACACCAATTATGCAGAATACAAGCTTGCAGTTCAGATGGGGGGAAAAAATCAGATGAAAAAGGTGTGAAAATAACCTATAGAGGAACACTACTGTACATGTCTCTTCAATCTAATAAACATTTAACCCCTCCTAAAGGATAATGCTACATCACATACAAATAAAGGATGAAACTTACTTTTATACAACACCTTTTGCAACCTAAAATTGCTCACATGGAAGTTACAACAAATTAATCTTAAAGGTGTCATGACAGGTGAAAACGGAAATACAGCAGCCATTTGTGCACACAAGATATTTCAACAATCTTCATGTGGCGAAAACTGTAGTCCATGACATTGGTCACAGGAACCAAATCACTTGCTGTCCAAAATGGTGCATTTACAAGGACAGGTGTATAAAAAGGGCCCATAGGATCATTGGGAACCCAAGCCATCACAACTACAATCTAATCCAGCTGCTACCATCCAGGAAGCGGTACCGCAGCATAAAAGCCAGGTCAAACAGGCTCTGGGACAGCTTCTTCCACCAGGCCAACAGACTGATGAACTCACGCTGACTTGAGTGTACTCTATATTATATTGACTGTTCTATTTATTATAAATTACTGTGCACATTGTACATTTAGATGAAGATGTAACGTAAAGATATTTATTCATGTATGTGAAGGATGTAAGAAATAAGTCAATTCAATCCAAAAAGTGGTGACGACATCAGCACAAATTTTCCTCAATGCTGCACAGGAATGTCAGCTGGAAATAAGTGCTCAACACTGACTACATTACACTTACAGATAACAGTTTGCTTCAGAGTCAATGTTCAAATATTAACTTCACTGTATTTTTCACCACACAGTTGCCTCTTGCATAAAAATTTTAACCTCCCCAGATCTTGAGCTTTCAGAATTACAATAAGAACTTCCCATTCATGCTTCAAAGCTTTATAGTGATTTTTTTTTTAAAAAGGACAAATATGTTTCCCCCAAGAAAAAAATTAATTAATATCCAAAATGGCATTGGTGACCTCTAGTGATATTTTGTGGGCAGTTCACAAAACTACTATATATAATTCTGAACTGTAATCACTGCAAAATGCAGCCTGTAGTTTCCCTTTAAGAAATATACTTTTGAACTGTCTAAATAAACTCGTGATTTTACCATCTCCTGAAGTATACAGCGAACTTGACTCTCAAGAATGCAGGCAAGGCCATTGCTTTCGCTGGACTCCATGCTGAGTCCTGAGATCAGGAAACAAAACTATGCTCAGCTCCGCTACTCTGCGCCGAATAAAACATTGAGCCAGGTGAAAGAGGCAAGGCCCAAGAGGGGAAAACGAACCAGTGTTCAACGTTGTCTAACTGCACTTAACTCATCTTTCCCTCTTCTCGCTACCATCATCAAGCACAAGATACAGGAGTCTTGGGTGCCATGCCCCTAAGTTCAGGAGTAGTTGTTACCTTGCAGTCTTCAGGACCAGCCTCACTCGCCTCAGTGCTGCACTGATTCCACAGCCTGTGGATTCACTTTCAGGGACTCTGCAGCTCATATTCTGTGTATTATTTGTTCATTTTTCTCCCCACTATTTGCACAGTAATTTGTGCTCTTTTGCAAATGGGTGTTTGGCAGTCTTTGTTGTGATCAGTTTTTGGTGGATTCTATTGTTTTCCTGTAAGAAGATGAATCTCAAAGCATGTATATGATATACATGCTTTTATAATAAATATGAACTACAAACTTTAATTTTGAGTTTCCAATATTTTCTCTCGTTTCTTCAGAGTATAAAGAAAGATGTATTACAGAAAATCCTACATTGGTCCAATTGAAGGGTCTCAACCTGAATGACAACTTTCCTTGGAATTTCACTGTCCATTTCCCTCCACAGATGCTGCCTGACCTGCTGACTTCCTCCTGCCACTATTTTGCCAGTTTTCAGCATCTGCAGTTTCTATCTCTCCAATACCAGATTGAATATTTGATGCTTAGCTTTATCCAATGCTTAGCAGGAAATCATTCCTGGGGTTTAACAGTATTAACTTTGTGACGTCACTCTCATATTTTAACAAAAGGCTACTGCTGTATGATAACTACAACATACTCAAGTTAATTGATGACACACTATCGTAGGGTGAATCAAAGGTGGTGATGAATCAGCATATAGGAGGGAAACTGAAAATCTGGCTGAGCTATGTCTTAACAACAACCTCTTACTCAATATCAACAAGACCAAGGAACTGATTATTGGCTTCAGCAGAAGGAAGCCAGAGGTCCAAGAGCCAGTCCACCCCTGATCCTCCAATGAGAAGAGGGTCAGCAATTTTAAATTCCTCAGTGTTAATATTTCAGAGAACCTATCCTGGGCCCAGCATACAAATCCAATTACAAAGAAACCACAGGAGCGCCTCTACTTCTTTCGAAGTTTGCAAAGATTCAGCATAACATCTAAAGCTTTGACAAACTTCTAGAGATGTGTAGTAGATAGCATGTTGACTGGCTGCATCACAGCCTGGTATGATAACACCAATGCCCCTTTACAGAAAATCCTATAAAAAGTGGTGGTACGGTCCAATCCACCACAGGTAAAGCCCTCCCCACCACTGAGCACATCTACACAAAAACACTGCAGGAAAGCAGCATCCATCATCAGGAACTCCTACCAGCCAGGTCATGCTCTCCTCTTGCTGCTGCAGTCAGTAAGGTGATACATGAACCTCCGGACTCACACCACCAGGTTCAGGAATAGTTATTACCCTCAACCATCAGTCTTTTGAACCAAAAGGGATAACTTCACTTGCCCCATCACTGAAATGTTCCCACAATCTATGGACTTTCAAAGAGTCTTCATTCTAAGTTCTCAATATTTATTGCTTATTTATTATTCTTTCTATTTGTATTTGCAGTTTGCTGCCTTTTTCAGACTGGTTGAACACTCAAGTTGATGTAGTCTTTCATTGAATCTATTATGGATTTATTGAGTCTGCCCGTAAGATGAATCTCAGGGTTGTACATGTACAGTACTTTGATACTAAACTTACTTTGAACAAAACAAAGGGAAAAACGAGTAAGGCTACCATCAAGTTCAAACAAGGCAAGGTGACTTCTAGCCGGGTGGAACTTAAAGTCATCCTCCAAAACACTCCAGACAAATAAAGCAAAATTTTAAGCTAAGTATCTTGTCTCACAAGATCCATCAGCAAAGAACAGGTGGGAGTCCTCAACAATGACTCCAGACCAGATGACATGTCATGGTATCAGGTTAAATACAGACAAGGAAAGCTTGTTCTGATCACCAAGTTTCACCTTCACCATCAAACGCTTCAAGGCCTGTCATCTTCTACCTCGACCTCTGACATCAGGCCAAGATAACTTCAAATGGCCAGCATAAGACACGCCTAAAAATGAAGTGCCAACCTGGTGAAGCTGAATGCAGCCAAAAACATCAGAACATTGCTCTGAGCTCTCAATTATCCACCACCTTTAACAAACAACAGATAATAGGAAGGGAAGGCTCCATGAACATCTCAGTATCAGACTTATTCTCACTGAGATACATTATGAAATTTAAAGTTCAAAGTAAACTTACTATCAAAGCACACATCACCATATTCAACCCAGATATTTATTTTCTTGCAGGCAAACACAGCAACTTGCAAAATAAAAAGTAGAATCAAAGACTGGACCCCATAGCATGGACAAACAGCCAATAAGCAAAAGACAAAACTTGCTGTTAGTGACAAAAATAATTAATAATACAAAAGAGGATCAGCGAGATAGGTTCATGGACCTTTCAAAAAACTGATGGCGGAGAAGCTGTTTCTGAAACATCTTCGTTCTCCTGTATCTCCACCCCAATGGAAGTCATGATAAGAGGGGATGTTCTTAAACAAGGCACGTCGCCTTCTTGAGGCACCATGTTTCGAAGATGTCCTTGATGATGGGGGGGATTTATGTCCACGATGGAGGTCAAAGTCAATTGGATTGAATTGACTTTATTTCTTACATCCTTCACATTCATGAGTAAAAATCTTTACGTTACGTCTCCATCTAAATGTGCAATGTGCAATCATAGTAATTTATAATAATTTATAATAAGTAGAACAGTCAATGCAATATAGAGTACACTCAAATCAGTGCAAGTTCATCAGTCTGATGACCTGGTGGAAGAAGCTGTCACGGAGCCTGTTGGTCCTGGCTTTTATGTTGCGGTACCGCTTCCCAGATGGTAGCAGCTGGAATAGATTGTGGTTGGGATGACTTGGGTCCCAATGATCCTACAGGCCTTTTTTACACACCTGTCCTCGTAAGTGTCCTGACTCATGGGAAGTTCACAACTACAGATGCACTGGGCTGTCCGCACCACTCTCTGCAGAGTCCTATGATTAAAGGAGGTACAGTTCCCGTACCAGGCAATGATGCAGCCAATCAGATGCTCTCGTTGTGCCCCTGTAGAAAGTTCTTAGGATTTGGGGGCCCATACCAAATTTACTCAACCATCTGAGGTGAAAGAGGCACAGTTGTGCCTTTTTCCACCACACAGCTGGTACATACAGACCATGTGAGATCCTCAGTGATGTTGGCGCCGAGGAACTTCAAGCTGTTCACCCTCTCAACTCCAGATCCACTGATGTCAATAGGGGTTAGCACATCTCCATTCCTCCTGTAAACCACAACCAGCTCCTTTGTTTTTCTGACAATGAGGTACAGGTTGTTTTCTTGACACCACTGTGTCAGACGGATGACTTCTTCCCTGTAGACCACCTCGTTATTGTTTGAGATAAGGCCAATCAATGTAGTGTTGTCAGCAAATTTAATTAGCAGATTAGAGCTGTGGGTGACGATACAGTCATGGGTGTACAGGGAGTAAAGGAGGTGACTCAGTACACAGCCCTGAGGGGCTCCTGTAAGATACATATACATCCCTACATATCACTGAGATTCACAAAAAAATACAATACAATGAAATAGAATGAAAACAAAAACAAATCATAGATATACAAACTGATAAGAGTTGGAGTGCTTAAAAGTGAGTCCAGATGTTGTGGAATCAGTTTACTGTTGAGTTGAGTGAAGTTATCCATGCTAGTTCAGGAGCCTGATAGTTGCAGAGTAATAATGACTCGTAAAACTGGTGGTGTGGAACCCAAGACTCCTGTACCTCTTCCCTGATAGAAGTAGAGAGAAGAGAGCATGCTTTGGATGACGAGGTTCCTTGATGACGGATTCTATTTTCATGTACCAACATTCTTTTTAAATGTGCTCAATGGTGGGGAGAGCTTTGCTTATGTCGCACTGGGCTGTATCCACCATCTTCTGTAGTGTTTTTCTGTTCCTGAGCACTGGTATTTCCATACCAGGTCATGGTGCAAACAGTTAGAATATTCTCCACTGTTCACATTTTAGATGACATGCTGAATCTATACAAAACTTCAATGGAAGTAGAGGTCTACCATACCTTTGTGATGGCAGTTACGTACAGGTCCAAGAACAGAACCTCTGATACCTCCAAAGATTTAAAATTACTGACCCTCAACTTCCAATCCCCAGAAGAGGACAGGTTCACAGAAGTGAACAAACTTGTTGTTGAAGTGAACAAAAGAGTATACAACCCTCTGCAGTCTCTTTCAATCCTGTGCATCAGTACTTCCATGCTAGGTGATGTTGAAACCAGAATGCTCCCCACCATACAGCTGTAGAAATTTACTAGTTTTTGATTAATTCTCATTTAGAATTAATCTCCTTTAGATCAACATTTTGGAGCACAGGACAATAAGGAGCCATCTTCGAGAAATGTTTAAAATTTGAGAGATAATTGAGGTGAATAGCAACAGACATTTCCCGGGGGGTCTCAAGGAGCAACTTTTTTCATGCAGGTGGCAAGTATATGGAAAGAGCTGCCTCAAGAAGTGGTGGAGGTGGGTACAATAATGTAAGTTAAGAAACACTTGCTTAAGTCCACAGAAGGATGGGAACTGGAGGGGTATGCGTTAAACGCAGGAAATTTGGTTGAGTTGGGTGGATACCAAGGATTGGCTGAGCTAAAGGGCCTGTATCTGTGCTGTACTGCTCGACAACCATGACTCTACTTGCCTCTTCATGTGTTAAGTGGCATAAGGATAACAAAACATGTCTACCATGTGCCAAATTTAATAAACAGCTTTATATCTATGTTTTAAAGCGAGCCACAATATTCAACATTCTTTTGCCTGAAATGATTTTACAAACTATGAGGGTTTAAAATACATCTTGCAGATCCCTTTTTTTGTAGCTATTACTCATTGTCAATATTTCCTGCATTTTGTAATTCACCCATGTATTTCGATAAAGTTCCTCTTGGTAATTAAGATGCATGGGATCCAGAGCAAATTGCAAGCTTTGCTTATTGGTTTGCTCAAAGACAGAAAGTAGAGGTGGAAGTCCGTTTTTCTGGCTAGAAATCCATCATCTGTGGTATTCTACAGTGAGCAGTACTAGAACTCATTTTGAGTTTTATATAACCTTGGATGAAAATGTACGTAGCTGGATTAGCAAATTTGCAGATGACACCAAGATTGACGTAAAGGTCTATCAAGGATACAGATCAGTTAAAAATATGGGCAGAGAAGTGGCAGATGGAATTTAATCTGGGCAAGTCAAAGGCGTTGCACTTCGGGATATAATGGTAGACCTCTCAAAACATTGAATATTGGGATCCAGGTGCACACTTTACCGTAAGCGGCTAAGCTATTTGATCTGATGGTGAAGAAATGTGTGAAATGCTTGCTTTCATTGTAAGGGTTTATGTATAGAGTAGAGAAATTATGCTGCAGCTATATAAAGCTTTAATCAGACCGCAGCTCTGATCACCCCCATTACGTGAAGTATGTGGAGACTGGAGTGGATGCAGAAGAGATTTACCAGCATGCTGCCTGGAAATGATCTATTAGGACAGGTTGGACAAACATGGTTGTTCTGACAGCATTGGAAGTAGAGAGAAGATGTGAAGTTTTTAAAATTATGAGAGGCATAGTTAGAATCATTTCCACGTCAAAAATTAAAGAACATGCTTTGGGGGGGGGGGAGGGAAGGGAAGTTAAAGATAACATAAGGGGCAGGTTTTAATGCAAAGATTAGTGGGTGCCCATAATAGGTTAAAAGGGGTATCGGAATGTTTGGTGGTATTGAGAGACTTTTAGATACACACATGTAAAATGAAGAAAACGGAAGATCTTATTCAACAGTACTATACCAAACCATACAGTAGATCTTATTCGAAAGTTTAAAGTACATTGATTTGGGAAGAATATATTGAAAATCAGTTAGACACAGAGCGAGAATAAACAGGTCTTTCTCAGGTTGCCAGAGTATTTCTAGGGGCACAGCTACAATTTGATTCCAACTATTCATAATCTATATTAATGACCAAAATCAAACAACATTCTCTTTACCTGCTCTCCCACACTCCACGGATTGATCCCCCTGTGTATTTCCTTGTGTATTCATCCTTCCCCACCAATCACCTCGTGGCACCTATCCCTACAAGAAGTGCTACACCTGCCCATTCACCTCCTCCTTCACCTCCATTCAGAGCCCCAGAAGTCCTTGAGTCAACAATTCATCTGCATTTGTAGGGGTTGTCCTCTGAATCTGGTGCTCCTGATGCAGCCTCCTCTACATTGATGAGACTGGACATAGATTGGGGGAAATTGCATTGTCAAGCACCTTTTTTCTTCTGCAAAAATCAGAATATCCCAGTGGCCAACCATTGTAATTCCAATCCCTATTCTCATTCGGACATGTCAGTCCATGGCCTCCTCTTCTGCCACAATGAGGCCACATCCAGATTGGAAGAGCAACATCTCACGTTCTACCTAAGTAGCCTCCAACATGATGGCATGAACATCAATTACTCCAACTTCCAGTAACTTTTTCCCACTTCACGGCTTCTATGTCACACTCTAAACTCTTACCTCTTCTCACATGCCCATCACCCTCTGGTGCCCACAAGGCTTCCCTTTCTCCCATGGTCCATTTGCCTCTCCTGTCAGATTCCTCCTTCTTCAGCCATCTACCACCTATCACGTTCCAGCTTCTTACTTCATCCCTCCCCACCCACTCACTTCACCTGTCAGCTTCCAGTTTATACTCTTCCTCCCCCCCTCCACCAACTTCTTATTCCAGCTTCTTCCACTTCATTTCCAGTCCCAATGAAGGGTCTCAGCCTGAAACATCGATAGCTTATTCATTTCCATAGCTGCTGCCTGACCTGCTGAGTTCCTCCAGCATTTTGTGTTTGTTGCTCTGGGATTCCAGCATCTGCAGAATCTCTTGCTTACAACAGGTATACAAGGGGAAACACCTGTTGTCACGGGGTTAGCTCGTTAATTAGTTTGTTAGTTTTGCTATGTATTCATCTCATGACGCAGTTTTGTTTTAAAGCGGAGTTTTACTTTCTATTTTAAGGTGGAAACATTATTGCCGGCAGTTTCCCCAATCGCTGCCAGTCTTTGTCTGTACACCATTGTTTTACCTCTGCAGTCTAGAATCGGAGAGTGAAGACCTTACCGAAGTACGGGAATCCAAAAGATTGAGTAAAGTTGGTGTAAAGCATAGATGTCAAACTCAAGGCCCACGGTGGAATTATCTTTGGCCCGCGAGATAATATCTAATTACTATTAAAGCTGGCCCCAGTAATCGAAGCACCTATGGCATATGATATGGCTAATGCTGAGTTTATTCAGGTACCAGGTTTTCAGGGTTTTTAGTGTTTATTCGGTTTCCCTGGTTTATTTCCTGAATATCATTAATGAATAATTTTTTTCTCTATTAGAGCTGGCCCGCTGGTATATTGCATGCACCACTAATACTACAAATCCCACAATGCACTGCCAGTGCATTGCTCGCGCTTGCCTTACGTCTACATTTGTGTTCGCTAATGCTTGATTTCAAACAGTTTATTAATGGAAAAGGTATGGCTCCCAAAACAAAGCCGAAATAGCATTGTTTCTTTCTCGTTGCCTACTTTCTTGTAATCTACGTCTGTTAGTTAATACCAATCATAAAAAGAATGCTTGCTAGGCAATCTGCTTCATAAAAAACGAAATTTGTAGAGTGAAACAATTTTAGATATAGCAGAGACTGAAACACATGAGAGAAGGTTGAAAAAATGAAGGCAACGAAAGCTGTGGGAGCACGTGCGCGTGCACAACTGATCCGGCCCGCATGAAGTCGCATTTTTCTCAATCCGGCCCGTGACCGAAAATGAGTTTGACACCCCTGGTGTAAAGGATCAAACTTTTTGAATCTTTGTTCAGGAATAGTGGCCTGCATCTGATTTAACCTCTGTAAGAAAAGGAAGGTTTGTGCAGTGTTCACCCTCCAACAAAAAGGTCAGTTCCTTTAAGCTGTTTTATTTCCCTCATCATGAATCCTTTGGACAAGGCATCTCTCAGCTGGATCAGCAGTAATGTCACGTTTTCGAAGAAATCAATTCTCAGTTAAGTCTCTCCTTACTGACTGTATAAATCACTTGGACTTTTGAATTTACCAGTTTAAGACTGTGTTCAAATTTACCACTTTAAGAACCATTCCAGGGTTTGGCTGTTTGTTAAATTGCCATATAGCAGTTAACTTCTGGTAAGTTAGTCATTTATTTACTTTTTATTTTTGTGGAGCAGAGTTTAATAAATGCTTATGTTTGTTTATACAAACTGAATCAATTCTATAGTCATTGTTGCCGACCACATAACATATCTTACTGACGTTGAGTGGCAGGTTGTTGCTGCGACACCACTCCACTACTTGGCATATCTCATTCCTGTATGTCCTCTTGTCACCACCTGAGATTCTACCAACAATGGCTGAATCATCAACAAATTTATAGATTGTATTTGAGCTATGCCTAGCCACACAGTCATGGGTTTAGAGAGAGTAGAGCAGTGGGCTCAGCACATACCCGCGGTGCACCAGTGTTGATCGTCAGCACAGAGAAGATATTATCACCAATTCGCACCACTTCCAGTTAGGAGGTCAAGGATCCAATTGCAGAGGGAGGTACAGAGGCCCAGGTTCTGCAACTTCTCAATCAGCATTGTGGAAATGATGGTACTGAATGCTGAGCTATAGTCAATGAACATCATCCTAACACAGGTGTTTGTGCTGACCAAATGGTCCAAAGCAGTGTAAACAGCCATTGAGATTACATCTGCTGTTGACATATTGCAGCAAAAAGCAAATTGCAATGCGTCCACGTCCTTGCTGAGGCAGGACCTGATAATCATCTTCACCACCTACTTTAGAATTTTCTGCTAACTTAGCAAGGCCTTGTACATTCTCATCCAAATTATTGATGTAAATGATAAACAGCAAAGGGCATGCAGTCCACAAAACCAACTTCCACCATCAACTTTTGCTTCCAATCAGCAAGTCAGTTTGGTGTACAATTAGTGAGCTCTCCCTGGAACCCATTTGATCTAACTTTCCATGACTGGCTACCACACAAAACCAAATCAAAGTCCATTGAGATGGTATTCACTGCCCCAACCTCACCTACCCTTTTGGTTATTTCTTCAAAACTCAAATCTTGTCCTTTTTCCACCACTTATGGGCCCTAAATATTCCTCCATAACTTAAGAAACAAACACAGATTGAACAACCAACCTTCAGAAACTTCTTCAGATCACAAGCTTCCTGTTGCTTATCACTTTAATCTTCCGTTCTAACCAACATGTGGGGCTTCCTACATTTCCAACAGAGCCACTATAATCGCAATGGAGTATACTTCATTTTCTAACCAGATCCATCTCAACCTTCAGGGCAATATTAAATTCAACTTTTTTAATCAGCTGGCTTTTTCTGTGTGCACCTCAGCTGCTGAAATACATCCCTAACATTGTTTATTTTCCTGCACAAATGTTGCCTAACTTGTTAAGAACTTCCAATAGACTCTTCTATCCACCATCCCCCTGCCCACCTTCCCATTTTAAGATCGGTCGGTGACAACACAGTCAAACATAGGTAGCAAACTGCAAAACAACTTGATCACTCCTGATGAAGGGTTTCGACCCGAAACGTCGTCACTACCTCAGCCTATACATGCTGTCCGGCCTGCTGAGTTCTACCAGCATTTTGTGTTTTTAACTTGATCTTCACTCGTTTTAAGAAGGAATTCTGACCAGGACACAAAACCAGGTGCCTTCAAAATTGGCAAATTACGTAAAGGAATAAAGAATACATACGAAATATAAAAACGTTCAGTTAAGTAAATATTTGCTGGGAAATCAAGTAATAAACCGACTGCTGACTGGGTGAGACGGGAGCAAAGGTGGAGGAACTTTGGCAAAACCCTTTACTTACCACTGCTACAAGAATAACTAAACCAAGCTCGGTTTAACATCACAAAAACAGCTGCTAGCGGAATGTAAACTCACCACCCTAAGTGTGTGTCATGGGAGAGGATCTGTCATTGAGCCAAACTGGCACAGACTTCACGAACATTACAGGAGCAAAGGTCCGCATTCACACAAACAAACTCCGCAAAGATTGTTGCACGAATGAAGCCAACAGCAACGCTTCAGCACCCAATGGTGGTAACGGGGCTGCCGGACGCACGGTGCCCACCGCAGCCCCGCGGCGCTCCTCTCCGCTCACACAGCACTCACCAGCCTTCCCGGGCCAGAGCCGGGCCCACGTCCGCCATCTTTACCAAGTCGCCTCTTGCATGAACGCAGCAAAGCCAGTGCACGGAACGTCGGCAGGCTGCCAGTCACAACGGGGCACCGAGAAGCAACGCGCGAACCTCATATTCAAAGGCAGAGAGCAGGAGGCCGAGCACGCAGGCCTCGGCCCTCTTACCACGTCCCCCCCCCTCACGTCACTACGCAGGAAAACGGCGCCGCACGTCACGGGCGTGATCATGATTGACGGCGAAATTACCCAATTGACGCAGGAGATTTGCACATGCTCAATTACCAGCTGCCCGTTTACAGAGGACAGGCATTGGAGTAAAGGATAGTTAGTGACATGCTATTGGGTGGCTTCCTTCAGGCAGGAAGGGGAGGGAGTAGAGACGACAGGAAGTGACAGAGGTGGTACAGGGTAATAGGAATGTCTGGAGGCAGGAGAATGGCAAGTTTCTCGGGAACAGAAGCGGCCGATTGATAATTGTACTGGCTATCGTTCAATGATGAAGGCAGTAGGCAGGATTGAAATAAAAGAAGGAATTGAAGGTTTAGATGAGTTTTGAATGTGGACCTGTTACTGATGTTAATCTAATTAGACTAACCAAGCATTAGGAAATATCGTGGGCGCAAAACCTTCGTAGTTAAAGAGCTATGGGAAAGGAAAGTAACACCAAGAAACTATATTGAATGGCATTGACTTTGGAGTGTAATCTCTGGAGTGCCATTAGATGTATCCACGCACCAAGTTAAAAATCATTTAGTTGGGGGAATGTTGTGGATGTTAAACGCTTAAAGGGGATTTGTGATGGAGTTAGAACAAACAGCTTAAATTTGGTGGGGGAAAAACGATGTCGGTTGGGATTAATTTAGGTTATGTCCTTCGAGTCTATGTGCACAATCCCTTCTGTTTTCAGTCCCAGAAGTTTGGTCATGTAGCAGCTGTGTATAAGGGTTAAAAAGTAATGTGTTAGATGTGGTGGTGAACATGATAATGGCATTTGTGGAGAAGGCAACAGGCTAAATTGTAGTAATTGTGGAGGAGAACATGGTTGTGCTTACACAGGCTGACCTATTTATAAGAAAGCTGTGGAAGTGCAATATGTTTGGATGGAAATGGATATATATATATATATATAAATATAAATGGAACCTATTAATATCCAGAATACAGATTAAAGATGATGTGTACTGTAAAGTGCATGATTGTATAACAAAGTATTCGCTGATTGTTGATAACTAAAGTTGGTCACTTTCATATCAGATGTGATCAATTGTATAGCGCAAAAAGCAGAGAAACATAGAGGTAAAAGACTTAATTCTACAAGTTATTAATGAAGGAGGAGTAAATAATGTTTAGGCTTTAAAGGAGGGTATTTAATGCTTCTTCTAATTTTACAGTGAAATGTGAGAAGCCTGTTAGCTAATGGTCAAGAATTTAAGAAATTTATTGTAAGATTTACTAAATAATCCTATTGATGTATGTGTACAGGGAACTTAGTTGAAATTGTGTCTGTTTTAAAATACAAGGTTGTGTTGATATAAGGCACAGTTGGAAAATGGGTAATGGAGGAGGAGTGGCCACCTTTGTCAAAAATGGATAGCAGATCTGGAGATTGGGGTTGTTTATGAGTCAATTGTGGTTGAAATTTTGGGGGAAAAACAGATAATTTTTATAACACTTGTGAAGGGTTAACACCTGATATATTGGAAGTGTGTGGTAATGGGGAAAAAAACGAGGTTATATGGTGGGATTTTAATGGACATTGTAGTATAGGGTTGTACTGACACATGAAATGGATGGTGATGGAAGATTTTCTGGAAAACAATACATTTGGTGTGCTTGGATGATGGTAGAAGAGCAAGGATAAATATATTTAACAACACTGCTTCTGATCACTTGGTTTTGGAGGATATTGAATTGAGTAATATAGTCAATTCAATAGAAAATGTCTCAATTTCCAAATCATTGGGAGATAATAAAAGGAGAGCTGTTCCTGGTTGATGTATGAATGTAGAAGAGCTGTGAAGGAGTGGAATAAAGCTTTTCTGAAAGTTAAGCAGTGTTTCTCCACTTCATTTTTCATACAGTATAAAAGAGCTCAAGTTATAGTGAGAAAAGTAGAGAGAAGGGCAAAGAAAATGTATTGGAAAAGTTATTGTGGTAGCATTGGGAAAGAGATCCAGGTTGGGGAAGTTTGGGGTTTGATACAGAAAATGGGAGGGAGTTAGAAAACTTGGTTTTGTATGGTGGTGAGGGAGGTAAATGACTGAAAAAAGCAGAATTACTAGCAAAAACGTACGTCAGTGAATATAGATCAGCCAATTTAAGTGAAGAAGAGAGGTCTTGCAGAGAAATAGTTTAAGCAAGCAATCCTCAGATTGTCAAGAGAAAATAACGTTCCAGTACCTGCTTGGATCTCAAATTTACATTGAATTTAAAAGGGCTAAAAGTTGCTGGTCAGACATCAGCTGGGAACCATGATACTTGCTAGGAACATGGAAAACCTACAGCATAATACAGACTCTTTGGTCCACAAAGCTGTGCTGAACATGTCCCTACCTTAGAAATTATCTAGGGTTACCCATAGCCCTCTGTTTTTCTAAGCTCCATGTACCTATCACAGGCAGCCCATTCCACACTCTAACCACTCTCTGCATAAAAAAACGTACCCCTGACATCTCCTCTGTACCTACTTCCAAGCACCTTAAAACTGTGTCCTCTCCTGCTAGTCATTTTAGTCCTAGGAATGAGCCTCTGGCTATCCACACAATCAATGTCTCTCATCACCTTATGCACCTCTATCAGGTCACCTCTCATCCTCTGTCGCTCCAAGGAGAAAACGCCGAGTTCACTCAACCTGTTTTCATAAGGCATACTCCCCAATCCAGACAACATTCTTGTAGATCTCCTCTGCACCCTTTCTATAGTTTCCACATCCTTCCTGTAGTGAGATGACCAGAACTGAGCACAGTACACCAAGTGGGGTCTGACCAGGGTCCTATATAGCTACAACATTACCTCTTGGCTCTTAAACTCAATATCACGATTGATGAAGGCCAATGCACTGTATGTCTTCTTAACCACAGAGTCAACCTGCGCAGCAGCTTTGAGTGTCCTATGGACTCAGACCCCAAGATCCCTCAGATCCTCCACACTGCCAAGAGTCTTACCATTAATACTATATTCTGCCATTATATTTGACCTATCAAAATGAACCACCTCACACTTAACTCCATCTGCCACTTTTCAGCCCAGTTTTGCATCCTATCAATGTCCTGCTGTAACCTCTGACAGCCCTCCACACTATTCACAACACCCTCAACCTTTGTGTCATCAGCAAATTTACAAACCCATCCCTCCACTTTCTCATCCAGGTCATTCATAAAAATCACAAAGAGTAGAGGTCCCAGAACAGATCACAGAGCTACACCACTAGTCATGGACTTCCATGCAGAATATGACCCGTCTACAACCACTCTTTGCCTTCTGCTGGCAAGCCAGTTCTGGATCCACAAAGCAAGATCCCCTTGGATCCCATGCCTCCTTACTTTCTGAATTAGCCTTGCATGGGGTACCTTATCAAACGATTTGCTGAAGTCCATATACACTACATCTGCTGCTCTGCCTTCATCAATGTGTTTAGACACATCATCAAAAAATTCAATCAGGCTTGTAAGGTACGACCTGCCTTTGACAAAGCCATGCTGACTATTCCTAATCATATTATGCCTCTCCAAATGTTCATAAATCCTGCTTCTCAGGATCTTCTCCATCAGCTTACCAACCACTGAAGTAAGACTCACTGGTCTATAATTTCCTGGGCTATCTCTACCCCCTTTTTGAATAAGGGAACTACATCCTCAACCCTCCAATCCTCCAGAGCCTGGCCCGTCCCCATTGGTGATGCGAAGATCATTGCCAGAGGCTCAGCAATCTCCTCCCTCACCTCCCACAGTAACTTGGGGAACATCTTGTCCGGTCCTAGTATCTTATCCAACTTGATGCTTTCCAAAAGCTGCAATATATCCTCTTCCTTAATATCTACGTGCTCAAGCTTTTCAGTCTGCTGCAGGTCATCGCTACAATCACCAAGATCCTTTTCTTTAGTGAAGTAAAGTACTCATTAAGTATTTCTGCTATCTCCTCTGGTTCCATACACACTTTTCCACTGTCACACTTGATTGGTCGTATTCTCTCATGTCTTATCCTCTTGCTCTTCACATATTTGTAGAATGCTTTGGGGTTTTCCTTAATCCTGTCCTTTCTCTTCTTCTTGACTGGATTTACAACAGCCTTTGTACACCATGGTTCCTGTACCCAACTATCCTTTCCATGTCTCATTGGAACATACCTATGCAGAACCCCACACAAATATCCCCTGAACATTTGTCACATTTCTTCCATCCGTTTCACTGAGAACATCTGTTTCCAATTTATGCTTCCAAGTTCCTGCCTGTTGTAATATGTTTACATGTTTATCGGATTCAAAGCTTATGCCGGTTTTGAAAGTCTTGAATTCAAAAAGGGTTGAATGGTGACTTCCTGCTTCCTGGAAAATAGCAGTTGTCATCCCTATTTTTAAACCTGGTTAGGATCAATCAGATCCTTCCAGTTATGGACCTATTTCACTAATTTCACATGTATATGAGATAATGGAATGAATGGTTATAGCAAGGGTTTCTTATCTTGCGGAAAGTAGTGGAAAATTAGTTGTATCAATCCGAATTTTGTAAAGGGAGAATGATCATGGACGGTGTGTTAAGTTTACAATCTGGTATCTGTAAGGCCCAAGTTAATAAAGAATTAGTGGTAGCAATTTTTTTGATGTAGAGAAAGTATATGATATATTATGGTCATGAGGATTGCTGCTAAAAGTGGAAGAGATGGAAATACTTGGTAGAATTTTCAATTGGATTAAAGATTTTTTATGTGATAGAAAGATATAAATTAGGGTGGGAACAACATTCTCAAAGGAATATAAGACAGAGAATGGGATTCCACATGTGTGTGTGTGTAGCCCACTCCTTTTTATTATTATGATTATGATATTTTCTTTGATGGCTCAGTCATTTCCAAATCATTATGTGCTGATGATGGTTCAGTGTGGAAAAGAGACGTGAATATGAATTATATAATTAGGAGAATACAGACAGCTACTAATGAGGAGGAGGAATGGAGACATTCAAGGGGTTTTAAAATTTCTGTTGCAAAGACAAGTGAATTATTTTTCTAAAAGGAACACTGCATCCACGAAGTTGTCTAATAAATCTCTTAAACAATACAGTGGTAAAGTTTCTAGCTATGTGGATGGATACAAGGCTGAGATGGAAGGTGCATGTGAATAAAACTCTAGAGAAGTGGAAAAAACCCTCAATATGCTTAGGTGCTTGGTTGGGTGTGACTGACTGAGTTGCGATTAGGAGGTCACTTAAGCAAATTTAAACTGCTTTAATTGGTTCTGTCTTTGATTGTGGATGTGTTGCTAATGGGTCAGCCTCACCAGTGGCCTCAAAGCCCCTTGATAATGTTCGAGCTCAAGCATTGAGATTATGTTGTGCTGCTAAATCATCCCCAAATTCAGCATCAATGGTAGAAGTAGGTGAAGGACCTTAACTTTACACAGGTTACAGTCAGCAGTGATTTACTGGGTTAATGTAAGAGGACATAAAGTTGTTCATCTAATACAAGCAACATTAGTAGAGTGTTGAGAACACTGTATTCATAAGGTCTTCAGTTTTGGGTGTATGGAAAACGAATGGCCTCAAGTTTTTGGTTTGTTTAATGTGGATTATAGACCCAGTGTACCCCTTTCTGTCACTCCTCCATGGTTTTCCCTGTGCCTGTGGTTGATGTGGGTCTTCAGGAAAAGATCAAGATGAGTGATTGTTTATCAGTGGCACAGGAAGTTCTGCAGTACATACAAGGCAGATATTCTGGATTCTTACGTATCTGCACAGATGGATCGAATGATCCAGTGACAGCTTATTCAGGTCTTTTGGTTAATCTTCAAAAGTTTCAGATGAGCATAAAGAAAAATTTATCAGGCAAAGTATCAGTATTCACGTCTGAGGTGGTTGCTATCATTTTAACATTGGAATGGGTCAAAGAAGTGCACCCTGATGATGTACTTCTGTGCTCTGTTTTGTTCTCGGTCTTGGCATCTATTAAAACAGGTACTTCAAATTGTCGACCAGGCATTCTTCTTGAGGCTGAACAACACCTGTTGTGGCTGCAGGGTTTAGGTTTGTGTATACATTTCATATGGATCGATACTCATATTGGGGTGGAGGAAACAAGATAGCAGATATTCCTGCCAAGCAATCACTTAAAATTAAGGACATAAATGTAGTGGTGCCTTTGCATAAGGGGAGATGAAAGCAATAATTAACATCAATCACTGTGGCAACAAAATTTGGAAAAAGAAAAGAGAGGATAGCAGTTGTATAAAATTCAAAGAACAGTGAGAACTCGACTGTAAGCTGGGTATAAAAAGAGAGAAGTCATACGTGTACATTTGCATATTAGACATCCGATGTCGAATAATTCCTTGTTCAGAATTAATATGCATGATATGGACAATTGAAGGGAGTGCACTTGTCAAGAAGCGTTGCAGCATGTATTGTTTAAATGCAGTTCCTATAAGGTGCAAAGGAAACATCTAATTGCTAAATTGAGATCTTTGGGACAGACACAGTTTAACATAGAAAGTTTGTTAGGGTGTCACTGCCATTGGAATGTATATAAATGTGTATTTGACATTCTGAAAAGCAATAGACTTTTCAATATTATTTGAGTTTTTTGGGGAGGGGAACTTAATGGGTACACTTCTTGTGTCTTTGCTCCACACTCCAACTCAGTAGGTGGCTCTAATGCACAAACCACAATTAAGCTTTACTCCTTGCATTTGTCTGCTTTAAATTCCATCTGTCATTCTTCAGCCCATTTTTCCAACAGGTGCAGATCGCACTGCAAGCTCTGATAGTCATTCTTACTGTCCACCACACCCGATATTCTCAGTATCATCAGAAAATTTGCTGATCTAGTTAATCATCTTATCCAGATCATTGGGAGAGATGACCAACTGTAATAGATCCAGCACCGATCCCTGCAGCACTCCACGAGTCACAGGCTGCCAGTCAGAGAGGCAACCACATACTGCTCCTCTCTGGCTTCTCTTACAAAGCCAATGTCTGATCCAATTTACTATCTCATCCTGAATGCCAAGCGACTGAACCTCCTTGACCAACTTCCCATGTGAAACCCTGTCAAAGGCCTTGCTAAAGACCATGTAGACAACATCCACTGCCTTGCATTCATCAACTTTCCTGGTAACTGCCTCAGAAATCTCTATAAAATTAGTTAGACATGACTTTATCGTGCACAAAGGCATGCTGACTACCCCTAATCAGACCAATGCTCAAACAGTTTCTTCAATTCAGCCTCATAAGCGGAAATGGATTCCCCTTTTGATTTCGCTTACGAAACCTAAAGTATTCTGCAATCAACAATGTTTTTGGTTCTAAATGTTCCTGCATTACGTTTATGATATCAGCAAAGCACATTTCAGCTGGTTTGGTTGGAGTAGTTGAACTTTTGAGCAAACTGTATGCTTTTCCAAATATTGCGAGCAGTAACACTGGCACTTGCTTTTCACTGGGTATTTCATTTGTTTCAAAATATTGCTCATACTGCTTAACTTATTCATTATACATGATCCAGTTATTTGTTCTACAGTCAAATTCATTTATCTTTCTGATATAGCCAGCCATTGCTCCTATTTATTGATTTATTTGTTTATTTATATTTATTATTGCCTGGTACTTGCTATTTATGAACCCATGAAGTTCAACCAGTATTTTTCACTCAATCATCTTTCTTTTCCTCTTCTGAAGGAAAAAAACATGCTGCACTTTTTAAAAACAAAATTCAAATGTCTCGCTGCACTTCAACAGGTAGGTAGTCATCTCAGGTTCATTTTAAAAGTTACTTGTCACCACTGTTATGTTTTGTAACTCCAGAAATTAATCAAAAGAAAGACATGGGAGCCCAGGATAATGTGTCTACTTTGTTTTTACTTTAGTGACTGTGCGCACTAATGACGTGGTGGTGTAGTGACCTCTGCCATTCACGTACTTGGACATATAACCCTCAATTAATTATGTAAACAACAATGCTAAACAAAACAATAGATTTACAATATTAATAAATATTACTGAAATATTAAATACTCAACATACTTTATTTCCTATGCATTAAAAGGCGAGAAGCCCGAGACAACTGGTTAAATTCTGATTTCAGAACAAGTGATTTCAAGGTAACTGGTGTATAATATAAGAATCTCATTTATCTCCAAGGAATTTGGAGAGTTTACAAAGCGATGCAGGTTTACCACTATAATTTCATCCTGATGGAAATGTTCAGTCAAGGGATCACTTACCACATTCATAAAAACACAAGGAAGAATCACACCTTACTTCTACTAAAAGCAACACCTCGAATTGGAGTAAAATTAATTTAGATCCAATCTCTCTTTCTCTCATATATTCTGGATTCAATCTTTATTGGTATATTTCTTGATAAGTGTTGTAAAACACTATTTTCCAGGGAGATTTTTGATTGACTAATGATGTTTGTTCTTTTCAACTTTTCAGGTCATCCATGAACCACGTTTTGAGAGACCACTTCTAGCTTCTCATCTTTGTGGACTTCTCTGATTTTATGTTTAATTTCTATCACATTTATTTGATAAGCATTGGACTCTCACCTCATGTCTTCCTGAGTGGTATCTGTTAGCCCCATTTCTTTTTGTGGTTTGTATTTTAAAGTGAACTCACAACCTTGAGTGATTTTTACCCAAGCCTTTCATAGTGGCCTTTATCTATAAAGAGACAACCCTTCCATAGTAGAATGGCAAGTTATTCACAGTGCACACCATCTGCTTAAGTTTGTTAAAATGAGTTGCAGGAGATTGTGACACTGATATGCTGCATCTTCTCTCATTAGTTCTTTCAATTTTTCTGTAATGACATACACTTAGTGGCCACTTTGTTAGGTACACCTGCTTGTTAATGCAAATTTCTAATCAGCCTATCATATCAATGCATAAACGCTTGGTGAGATGGTCAAGAGGTTCAGTTGTTGATCAGACCAAATATCAGAATTGGAAACAAATGTGATCTAAGTGGCTTTGACTGGAATGGTTGTTGGTGCCAGACGGGGTGGTTTGAGTATCTCAGAAACTGCTGATCTGGGATTTTCATATACACCAGTCTGTAGAGTTTACAGACAATGATACAAAAAAAAATCCAGTGAGTGGCAGTTCCGTGGGTGAAAACACCTTGTTAATGAGGGAGCTCAAAGGGGAATGCCCAGACTTCGTCAAGCTGACAGAAAGGGAAAAATAACTCCTATAACCACACGTTACAACAGCGGCATGCTGAAGAGCTTTTCTGAATGCACAGCACATCAAACCTTGAAGTGGATGGGGTGAGGGTAATGGTGCTGATGGTGGAAGAGCAAAGGAAGGGGAGAATCAGAAGTAGGTTCATTATCATTAACGTGAATGATGTGGCAGGGCAGTACGTGCAAGGAATAAAAATTACTGCTACAATGATAATAAAGTAAATAAATTACTGCAACAGAGGAATAACAAGCTAATGTTCCTGGTTCATGGACCATTCAGTAATTTGATATCAGAGGCAAGAAGCTGTTCCTGAAACCTTAAATGTATGTCTTCAAGCTCCTGTACCTGCTCTCTGATGGTAGTAATGAGGCAATATCCTGGTCGGTGAGGGTCCTCAGTAATAGGTGCCATTTTTGGAGTTGGCTAAGTCAACAAATCTCTGCATCCTCCTCCAATCTTTTGCATTGGTGCCTCCATACCAGACAGTGATGCAGTCTGCCAGAATGCTCTCCACTGTACATCTGTAGAAATTTACTGTGTACCAAATCACAAACTCCTAATGAAGTACTGTGTATCTGCCATTGTACCTTCTTCATAAATGCATCAACATGTTGTGTTCTCCTGACTTCTCCTACCTGAAGTCCACAATCAATTCCTTGGTATTGCTGATGGTGAGTGTAAGGTTGTTGCAGCACCATTCAACCAGTCGGTCTATCTTGCTCATGTGTGCTGCCTTTTTGGCATCTAAATTTCTGTCAACAGTGGTGTCATCAATGAACTTATAGGTGGTGTTTGAGCTGTGCCTAGCCATACAGTTATGAGTGCACAGCAAGTAGAGCAGTGAGCCAGGAGTAAATCAAAAATTAAAATACGCATAGAAACAGTTAAAACATTGAATAAGCTCGAAGAATGGAGTAAGTACAGAACATTTCAGCAATCCCCACCAGTCAATCAACATCTGTGGAAGGAAGGAAGAAAGTTGCAAGTTTCAGATCGACAGAATCAATGAATGTAGTAATTGATGACCTTTGGTTTGTAACAGTAACAACAAGTAAAATAAAGGTTTCTCAATGTATAGCAGTCATCCAACTGTAATATTAGCTCAGCTTTGGTTCTTTTACCTTTTCTCTTTTCCTCTGGGAGTCGAGGGTTGGCCCAACATTATTTATCTCCTATATCTTACTGCTCTGCATTTAACAACTGCATTCCTTTGTCTATGTCCACAGTCTCTAACTGTTTGTATATACTCATATTTATAGCTTATTTACCATCATCTCCCCAATTTCACCCTATCGGAAATGCCCATACCTCATGCCCTCTGCAATTTAACGAACTACTTTTGTTCTGAAAAAGAGCCTTCAACCTGAAACATTTATTATTTTTTTCATTCTGTGATGTTATCTGAGCTGCTGAATATTTCCAACATTTTCTGGGGTTTTTTAAAATACCAAGCATATGCAGGTATTTTTCTTTCTGCATATTTTTATTTTGAGACCATACACGAACAGGCCCTTCCAGCTCACTGAGCTGAGCCACCCAGCAAACCACCTATTTAACCCTGGCCTAATCTCAGGACAATTTACGATGACCAATTAATCTACTAACTGATACGCCTTTGGACTATAGGAGGAAACCAGAACACCTGGAGGAAACTCACACTCACACAGGAAGAAACCACAAACTTCCTTACAGAGGATGCTGGAATTGAACTCTGAACTCCAGCACACCAAGCTGTAATAGTGTCATGCAAACCACTCTGCTACCATGGTGCAATATCAGGCCTAACCTGCAGAACTGTTGGGATTTAGAGCAACTTCACATTCCAATGGCATATTTACTAGGGCTATCTAAAGCTGCCATTACTGCAATTGTTTACATAAATGAAGGGTCTAAACATGGACAAGGTGATAGCCTTTTTCCATTTGGAGATGCTTTTACAATTGTCTTATTTATGTCTTTCTTCTATTCAGTGTTTCTGCTGTTTCATTGAAACATCTTTTTCACCAACAAACCATTATATGATATATTTTAAGAACATTGCAAGTCATCCAACTTCAATTGTAGGCAAGTTACTGCAGGCAATGAGCTTGACTTCGATTATGGGGGAGTTACTGGAGAGGATTTCTTTGGGACAAAACCTACCGTCACTTCAAGGCCTGATCAGGAATAGTCGGTGTGGCTTTTTGTGTGGGAGGTCATACCTGATGAATCTTTTGCAGTTTTTGCAGAGTTAACTAATGAGATAGGAGAAGTTAGGGCAGTTGTCTGAATGACAAGCCATGGTAGGCTTTTCTGGATTCAGGGTGAGCAAGTGAAGTGGATTCAGGATTGCCTCGATGATAGAGAGTGAAAGGTGATGGTTGAAAGTTGATTCTCCTGCTAGAGGCCTGTGACTAGAGAGCTGCCACAGGGGTCATTTTTGTGACCTCTGTTATTCAATATTTATGTAGATGTTTCGGATGTGAATGTACATGGTATGATAAACATATTTGCTGATAGTGAAGTGGGTTGTGATGAATTACGAAAAGATCTTGATCAATTAGGGAGATAGACTGAGAAATGGCAATGGATTTCAACAGATAAGTGTGAAATGATGCATTTCCGTCATTCAAATCAGAGTACGACCTATACAGTGACTGCCAGTGCACCGATGAGCACTGTGGAACAGAGTACAAGTGCACAATTTGCAGAAAGCAGCCACACAAGTAAGTAGGTTGGTGAAGAGCATGTTTAGCGTGCTGGCCTTCATCAGTCAGAGGGACATCATGTTGCAGTAATACACATCATTAGTGAGGCCACACTTGGAGTATTGTATACCATGTAGGTCACCCTTTTATAGGAAATACACTGTCAAGTTTGGAGAAGATGCTGAAGAGATTTATGAGGATGCTGCCTGGACTATAGGGCCTGAGTTTTAGGGAGAGGTTGGCAACAGTAGATCTTTATTCCTTGGAAGAAAGGAGAATGGGACATGACCTCACAGCAGTTTATAAAATCATGATTGATTAGGTGGTCTTTTCCCCAGGCTTGGAGAGTCCAAAACAAGATATGAGAAGATACAAGAAGAGAGATTTAAAATTGACCTGAGAGGTACATTCTTGACACAGAAAGCGGTGAGAGCCTGTGGCCATTTTTCAATATCCCTAGGACTTGGCCTCAAAGACGAGTGCGCCTTCAGAGTTCTGAGGATTTGCAGCCCTGGGGAACGAGATGATTCCATGTCAGTGAAGTGTCACGAGAGACAATGGAACAGTGGATCAGCTGTCGGGGGCTCTCATTGGTGGGGGAGAGTTTATCACTGATTTTTGAGTCAGAAAACTCAGAAAAGAGCAATGTGGCAGACTTTAACACTGTAAATCAATGAGTTGTTTTGTTTATGTCTCCCCCTCACTGTGAAAGGGTGACACCTCTCTGTCCCTTTAATAGGGAGACAGAGAGAGAGAGCCTGTGGTATGTTGAATTGTCAGGTGAACACCTGGTTTCTGATATACTGCAGATCATAGATTTTCCTGGGGGTTTTGCCTTTGCTTGCTTGGTGGGTGGAGGTTAAGTGGGGAGGGGGAGGGTTGTTACTTTGGTGGGGGAGGGGGTTGGGATTCTAACATTTTTATTGTCACAAATTCTTTGGGGCACTCTTCTGTTTTGTGGATGTCTGTGAAGAACAAGGATTTCAGGTTGTATATTGTATACATTTTCTGATGTTATATAGAACTATTGAAATGGAACTAATAAGAAGTTGGCAAGGACCAGTTGTACCAAAGGGGCTCTTCCTGGCTGTATGACTCTATTACTCTATAACTTGTAGTATTATCAACCTGGATATGAGGGTTTAGATGGAAACATGAAACACTCCAATGAACTTCATGACAGAACATTGGATTTTGTTGTGGTTATATTTGGAATCAGCCCTCGTCTAATAAAGAGTTGGGTGAGGCTTCATATATTTATAAGATACAAAATGTTCCTCGAAGCTAACAACCCAATCCAATGTGATGGGAAAATAATGCAGGCACAAAATACACATGGTGTATATTGCTGTCAAAATACCAAAAGTGCAAGGCTTAGTGGCAATCAGATTATCATTTACACATCTCCAACATTGAACAAAGGGGTAAAATGTAGGGAGCTATCAACAATCATGGCTGAAGTTAGAGTTATTGATCAAGTCGGTCAGGTTGAAAGTACGCTCATTCTGGACTAACTGTCTGAAGAATGTTCATACCACAGCAACTATCAGCTAAGCTGGTGATCCGCAAATTGATAATAGCTTCACTGTTTTGAGAGTAGAGGACTGATTTGTGATCTTAAAGCAGTTGATGTGATTTATAATGGTAGTAAGTGCATTGATAGTATCTGAAGAAGGTGTAACACTTCAATGAAGCTATAAATTTAAGGTGCCTGGCCATCTGTCTTGTTATGTCACAAAATCGAACTTGAGCAGAAAGAAGTTGGGAAAATTCTCATCCTGCACATTGGTTCCTGTGTATAATTGATTCTTTATAACCTTCCTTTTTGTTATTCTAATATTATTTTTCTCTTTCATTTCTCAAGGTTAAGTTTGGCCCAAAACTTAACAATGTTCTCTCTCCCTACAGAGACAGCTGTCATTAACCCTTTATAATCAAGGCTGAAATCATTTTAAGTTTCAGTTGCAAATAATGTTTACTGCAGGTATGTTAGGTTGCCCTTTAACAGAGACTGCAGCTTTTGAAGTGTTTTCTCCCCCCAATAATATGATTTAGGTATTGACAGAGAATAAGCTACTCTGATGGCAATATTACAATTGCAGGAACTATCTATTAGATTAGAATCAGGTGTAGTATCACTGTCAAATATCTTGAAATTTGGTACAATACATAAAAATGAAGTCTATAATGAAATAAGGAGTGCAAAAAACAAACAAAATATTGAGGTTGTGTTCATGTGGTCATGAACCTTCGGAAGTCTGACTCTGAGAGGAAGAAGCTTTCCTAAAATATTGAGTGTGTTTTCAGGTTCCTCCACCTCCTCCTTGATGGTAATAATAAAAGTGCATGTCCTGAATGGTGACACTCCTTCATGAGGCATTGCCTTTTGAAGATGCCCTTGATGGTGGAGAGTGCCCATGATGCAGTTGGCTGAGTTTACAACCCTCTGCAGCTCTTTCCGATTCTGTACATTGACACCTCCATACCAGACAGTGATGCAACCAGTTAGAAATTCTCTCTATGGTGCATCTGTAGAAATTTGCAAGAGTCCAAGAGTCTTTAGTTACATACCAAATCTCTTCAAGTATAGCCTCTGCCATGCCTTCTTCTGTAATTGCATCAATATGTTGCACCTGGGATAGATCCTCTGTGATGTCACCTAGGAACTTGAAGCTGCTCACCTTTTCTACTGCTGACCTCTGTGTGAGAACTGCTGTGTATTCTCCTGATTCCCTCTTCCTAAAGTCCACAATCAGTTTCCTGTGATCTTAAGGACATTGAATCCAAGGTTGTTGTTCAGACACCAGCCAATCTAGATAATTCCTGTGTGCATCCTTGTCCTCATCTTATATTTTGCCAACAACATTTATGTCTTTAGCAAATTTATAGATGGTGTTTGAGCTGTGCCTAGACACAGTCATGAGTGTTGAGAGAGTAGAGCAGTTATTAAAATTTTAAGGAGTAGGAATGACAAATTATTTTTAATTAAGCCCAGTGCAAGTTGTTGGATATTGGGAAGTCAAACTAATATAGGACCTCCAACATTCAGTTTTGGACCCTTGTCATAGGAAAAATTTCATTAAGCTGGTAAGAGTGCAAAGTATGTATACAAGGATGCTGCCAGGTCTTGGTGACCAGTGTTATAGCAATAGGCTAGGATTTCATTTGTTTAAACATAGGAAACTGAGTGGAAAGCTGATCAAGGTATATAATGTGAGGGGTGTAGATAGGGTGAAAACATACAAATCCTTTTCTCAAGGAGAGGAAATCAAAACCAGAGTGCATCCGCTTAAGGCGAGAGGGCAAAGAATTAAAATGGATCTAAGGAGCAACTTCAAACAGGGTGGTGAGTATATGTAATAAGCAGATAGAGGAAGTGGTTGAGGCAAGTACAAGATATTAAAGACACTTGGATAGGAACATGGACAGGAAAGATTTCAAGTGTGATCAGCATGGATAATGAGCTGGAGGGACTGTTTACATGCTGTGTTACTCTCACTGTCTGAGGGAGGGGAGACATATAGACAACAGTGTTTTCCATTTAAATAAAAGTATTTTATTAAAATAAAAGATTTTTACAGGGAAATTAAGACAAGGTAGAAATGGCTGGTAAGTGATTTATTTAGTAGGAAACACTATATGGAAAGCAGATACAGGAGGACTGAGTCAGCAGCACTGTTTTGATAAGAAAAATATATGCTAATTGACAGCATGGAGGTATAGAAAATAGTCAAATATTATTACTCTGATATAGAAAGGCTGGAAATGTTTTCATTAGCCAGAATATTATGTGATTACTGCGCTTGGGTTTACTAGTGACCCTCACACACATAACAACTTTGAGCAATTTTCTACACTCTTAATAAACCTGCCATTGACTTTGAACTCTACCTTCAAGTTCAACCTTTTAAAGTGCATCTCTTTTTCAGATTGAACTCCATCTGTCACATCTCAGCCAAGCTCTGCATCCTATCAATTTCCATCAAAATTGCAACCTAAGTTGATGGGTTAGTTATGAAGTTGTATGGTATGTGGGCCCTCATTAGTCAATGGATTGAGCTCAAGGTCCATGAGATAATGTAACTAATGACAACCTTCTACACTACCATCAATACTACCAAACTTAATGTTGTCTGTAAAATTACTAACACATCCTTCCATTTCCTCATCTAACTCAGTTATAAAAATCACAGAGGTTAGAGGTCCCAGAACAGGTCACTAGCAGAATACTCTCCATCTGCTACCACCCTCCGCCTTCTATGTTCAAGCCAATTCTGGATCCATGTCCCTGGATCCTATACCTCTCAACTTCCTGAATATGCCTGTCATATGGAGGGCATTGGGAGTGGACCCAAATGCAAGACACAGACACTGAACTACCAGGAACAGGACTAGGTGTGAGAAGGAAGCAAGAGAAGAAAGGAAGAAAGGACGCTGGACACGACACAGGCCCTGGATGAGACAAGGACTCCGGGCCTGTGCTAGGACTTGACTAGGACAGAGGAACCAGGACATGGAACTGGGAACTAGGAGCCTGGGCTTGGACTCCGAGCCAGAGACTGGACAAGGACCCAAAACCTGGGTCTTGACTCGGCTCGGACTCCAGAGCCAGGGGAGGACAAGACGTGGCTACAGGACAAGGAGAGGCACAGGACTGGACATGAGACTCCTGGACAGGACAAGGGAATCACAGCACCAGGCTGGGCAAGGTACTCCAGTGCTGGGCAAGGCACATGGACATGATGAGAACACAGATCCTTGGTTCGGGAGGACAGGTACGCAGAGCCCTGGGTCAAGGAAGAGACAGGAACATGGAACACCAAGCCTGGACCCATCCTTGGGTACAGGACGTAGGGCCAGGACTCAGAACACAGAATGCTGATCATGATGAGACAGTTCCCAATGCTAGGTAGCTGCAAAATGGCCGTACCTCCCTAGCAAAGGCATGGACATGGACAGACAGTTCCAAACAGGACAAGACTCCAGGCAGAAGCAGGGCAAGGCGAGGCTCCAGGCAGAGGCAGGGTGAGGCGAGGCTCCAGGCAGAAGTGAGGCAAGTCTCCAGTCAGAGGTGAGGTGAGGCAAGGCTCCAGGTAGAGGCAAGGCAAGGTGAGGCTCCAGGTAGAGGCAAGGCGAAGCGAAGCGAGGCAAGGCTCCAAGAGGAAGGTGAAGAGAAGGGATACAGGCAAGGTGTTTGGACAGGAACAATACAGCAGCCAGAGGCTGAATCCTTAAGCTATTTATGAATAGCTATTTATCAGCAGTCTCAACAGAAACTGGGGAAACCCAGAAAACCTGGAATAAGGAGCATGGACCGGACCACGACAGTGCCTACCATGGAGAACCTTGTTGAAAATCCATATATAGTACATCCACCTTCATCGATTTGCTTTGTCTCTTACTTGAAAACATCAGTCAGGCTTGCAAGGCATGACAAAGACATGCTGATTATCCCTCATCAGACTATGCTTCTCCAAATGCTTGTAAACTCTGACTTTAAGGATCCTCTCCAATAGCTTACACACTACTAATATAAGACTCACTAGTTTATAATCCTCAGAATTATCCCTAATACCTTTCTTGAACAAAGGATTAACATTTGCTGCATTCCAATTTTCTGGTATAGTTTATGGCCAGGGAGAATGCAGAGGTCATTGTGAATGCCCCAGAAATTTCTTGCCTCATTTCCTATAATAATCTGGGACATATCCCATCCATCTATGAGTATTTATCCAACCTAATGTGTTTCAAAAGTTCCAAGGTATCAACATTCTTAAGCTCAACATGCATTACACATTAACTCACACATTAACCTGTTCTATACTGACGTCAGATGGGTCAAGGTCACTATCACTGGTGAACTCAAATGCAAAATATTCATTAAGGACCTCTCCTAGCTCCTCCATCTCCAGGCTGATGTATCCTCCTTTATAGCTGATTGGTCCTACCCTCACTGTAGTCATCTTCCTATTCCTTGTATTTTTCTTTAATCCTACTCACCAAAGCCTTCTCATTTCCCTTCTAGATCTCCAAAGTCCCTTTTTAAGTTCCTTCCTGGATACCTTATAGCTCTCAAGAACCCCATCTGATCTTTGTTTCCTAAATCTTAAGTATGTTTCCTTCTTCCATAGTCAACCATGGTTCCTTCACCTTACCATCCTATACGTGGCTCAATGGGAGAAACCAATCCAGGACTCAATACAATTGCTCCCTAAACAACTGCCATTTCCATTGTAAATTTCCCTGAGAACATGTTCCCAATTTATGCTCCCAAAATCCTGCCTAATAGCATAATAGTTAACCCTCCTCCATTTAAATACTTTCCCTTACCAGCTGCTCCTGTGCTTGTCCAAGGCAATGCTAAGGTCAGGGAGTTGTGGACACTGCCTCTGAAATGCTCACCCACTGAGAGATCTGTTCATTGCCTAGTACCAGATCCAGTATGGCCTTTCCTCTGGTCAACCAATCTACATATTGCAACAGAAATCCTGGCTAAGCCGAACAAGTTCTAAATCTCTTGCAGCAAAGAGGCTGATAATCAATATTGGGAAAGTGGAATTCACCCATAACAACAACCCTGTTATTTCACACTCATCTAAATCTGCCCACTGACCGTTGCTATTGGGGGAGAGGACAGGCTATAGCAAACTCCCAACAAACTGATTGCTCTCTTCCTGTTTCTGAACTCCACCCACACTGACTCAGTAGACAATCCCTCCACAATGTGGATCCTTTTTGCAATTATGATACTACCCTTGATTAGCAATGCCTCTCCCCAACTTATTTTACCTCCCTCCCTGTCCAATTGAAACTTCTAGCAGCCATTCCTGCCCTCGTGACAGCCAAGTCTCTGTGCACCAACCACCCCATTCTCTGCCTCTTCACTTCTGTTCCCATCCCCCTGCAAATCTAGTTTAAACCGTCCCCAATAACCTGAGCAAACCTCCCTCCCAGGATATTGGTTCCCCTTCAGTTCAGGCGCAACCTGTCTAACGTGTACAGGTCACCCCTTGCCCAGAAAAGGTTCCAATGATCCAAGAATTTTAAGCCCTGCCCCTGCAACATCTCTGCATCTGCACTTTCTTCCTGATCTGAGCTTCAATAGCTCATGGCACTGGGAATAATTCAGAGATTACCACCTTGGAGGTCCTGCTCTTCAGCCTCCTTCCTAACTTCCTAAACTTAATGCGCAGGAAAACTACCCCTCTCCTGCCTATGTCATTGGTACCAACATATATCATGACTTCTGGCTGCTCATCCTCCCCTTCAAGAATATTCTACGTCCACACTAGACCTGATGAATCTGTAACCGAAGCTTTTTCTCTTTGTTTTGACCCTCCGTCCACACTGAAACAGCATTTTCCTCCCCCGAAAACAGAGCTTTTCTAAAACACCCTCCAGGGTGTGTAAATTTGAAAACGCCACTTGGGTGAAGCAGTGTGGATGGGGTAACCAGAGACTTCTAGAAATGCTGTCACGGCATGCCGGAACAACCTACCAATTCCAGAACAGACGGCAACAAGACTGAAGCCAGAAAAGTTAGAAATGTACTCACCAAATACTTTGACCCATAACTTACTGAATAAATAAGTATACTCACTTTGCCCTGTTTTCTGTCCTTGCTCGTATGAAGGTAGTTTACCTATTTATGCAAGTACTTCTCTGACAATAAATGTGTAACAGCCTAATGTAACATTGTGTGTAAGTACAAGATAACACTGATGCAGACATGTTTTATACATTTAACAAGGTGCTTTATTAATGCAACAGAGTTTCAGTTTTTCAATGTTCGTCATCAGCTGGGACATACTGTCCGTGAACTCCCTGTCGGTTGCCTCCATACGCTCCAGTATTCGTTTTTTGTTTACTTTTAAGTTCTCCTGCATGAGAGCCAATAGCTGTCTCTCATTTGGCAATTTCCTTTTAAGTTTTTCTAGTCTGTAACTGCACAAACGCACACTTTCACAGCGAGATTCGGCACCAAACCTGTCGCTACTTTTCTGTAGATGTGTCTTGCGCATGCCCAGGAGGAGGAGATTCGCCCAAATAACTGTTTTAGCCCAGATTTTTTTACCTTTTATCTCTGATTGTCTTTGCACTTGCTGCGTTTTTTCATTGTTTTGCAGGCACCTCGTTTGGGATCATAGGAATTGTTAAACTCTCTTTGTATTTATCATGTTGACACAATTTAGGATAACTTCATTACCACAGTATTTTAAATATTTGGAACTCCTACATGCTCTGAGTGCATGACAACCCCTCTTTGTCGGGCCATTGTGGTTCCTTGTCTGGTGAAACTCAGACTGAGTTTTTCGAAACAAAACACACAAAATGCTGAAGGAACTCAGCAGGTCCTGCTGAAGGGTTTCGGCCAGAAACGTCAACTGTACTTTTTCTTTCCAAAGATACTGCCAGGCCTGCTGAAGTCCTCGAGCATTTCGTTTTGGATTTCCAGCATCTGTGGATTTTCTCTTGTCTTGTATCGTGAGTAATTTCAATTCGTCAAGATTCTTTAAGGTTCACCTGAGCACCTGTTAGTTTTTTCTAGCTAATTTTTGTAATAGATGTTTAATTTTGTTTGAATTGCCAAATTCTCCCTGATTTTGCTAGTGACCCTGACAGTATGACCCAAGCGGGAAAAAAAATGAATTCAGCAGGATCCGACATACGATAAGACTTGGCAAAGCAGAACGCCACGGTCAGTAGACGCGAGTAGTAGCTGCGGGAAATGGCCACATCTCTTTCTGCCCTCGAATCGGGTAAGCCACAACCTCAGGGCCAGGGACAGAGTAGCTCTCTAACATCTGCGTAATCCAGAGTGCTCCCAGGAGTCCCCAGTCATGCGTGGGTTTATAACCCAGTGTTCTCTGGTGTTCCAACTGATGCCGCATAAGTTTCTTACCGCCCAAAATAAATTATTCCCCGGTAATGGCTGATGGAATGGGCAATGGCTAAGTGGGAGAGAAAGGATCCCAGATGTTCCTTTATTGACCCATTTATCGGCATCCTAAAGAGTGTATAATCACCTCCTCATCAATGGGCAGCAAGTGACTCCGAGAGTTGTTGGCATAAGGAAGGGGTCATGGTGGACTGTTCAATTGAGTTCAGAAGTTTGGCTGTAGAGATTGGATGGAATGGCAAAGCTCTGGTGGCCATGTTCTACAGAGGACTCAACAACAACCTTAGCAATTAACTAGGCGCTCGTGATCCGGTACCGGACCTGAATGGGCGAATTGATTTAACCATTCCTCAATTTCCCTCGGGATCAAAAAAGTATGTCTGTCTGTCAGAACAGTGGCGAGAGTGGCATCAACAGTTCTCCAACTTCTAACCTCGCCCTCCACCAACCTTGCCATTTCCCCCTACAGAGCCATCGTTGACCTACTTGCTGGTTGCCGTGGGGCCCATTCATTTGGGCAGAACACAATTCTTGGCTGCCACACAGTTTTAACGAGCGATGTTTGTTCTGTGGGGAACTGTGGTATCTTGCCACGTGTCCCAAGAGTGTCCAGGGGGCCGCCCAATGAGGGGAGATCTGTGACTGCCTCGGGACTTCTCCCATAAGTTGTCATATGGAGTTGTTGGGAGTGGACCCAAAAGCAAGACACAGACACTGAACAGCCAAGAACAGGACTCGGCATGAGAAGGAAGCAAGGGAAGCAAGGAAGAAAGGGCTCTGGATATGACAAAGGCCCCGGAGAGACAAGGAATCCTTGACAAGGATAGCGGAACCAGGACATGGAACTGGGAACTAGGAGCCTGGGCTTGGACTCCGAGCCAGAGACTGGACAAGGACTCGGACTCCAGAACCCGGCGAGGACAAGATGGCTACAGGACGAGAAGAGGCACAGGACTGGATGTGAGACTCCTGGACAGGACAAGGGAACCCCAGCACCAGGCTGAGCAAGGCACTCCTGGGCTGGGCAAGGCACATTGACAAGACGAGAACATAGAGCCTTGGTTAAGGGAGAACAGGAATGCAGAACACAGAGCCAAGGGAGAGACAGGAACATGGAACACCGAGCCAGGACCCCTCCTTGGATACAGGATGTAGGGCTGGGACTCATCACATAGAACGCTGAACACAATGAGATAGTTCCCAAAGCTAGGTAGTGGCAAAACAGCCGGGCCTACCGAGCGAAGGCGTGGACACGGACAGACACAGGACAAGGGCAAGGCTCCAGACACAGGTTGCAGGGTGGGGTAGCAAGCAGGGCTTCAGAGGGAAGGAAGGGAGCAGTCCAGCCTCAGGGTAACAGCAGCCATGGTCAGACTTACCATCAGGGGGTAACAGCAAGGGCAGCCTGACTTACCCCATGGAGGCGAAGACAGGATACTGACAAGGCAAACCCCACAGAAACAAGGACAAGATACTGACAAGACAAACCAGCCACCACCAGCCAGTGACCCCAGGGCCACTTATATTCCAGGCCCCGAGACAAGAATCAGGTACCTACTATTAAGGCCAAATGAGACAAGAGACAGCCGGAAGACTCGGAGTCTGGAGTTCACGGACCGGATCATGAGCCGGAACGCAGATTTCACGGACCGGACCATGACGTAAGTACTTTTTCGGGGTTACATTTACCCTGTTGTTTGATAGGGAATCAAAAGGAGTTTCCCATTCGGGTATGTATTGACTCTGGTTCAGCGGGTAACTTAGATTTAGGGGTGGCATGTGGAGTCCCTGTCTCTAAGCTTGATCATCCCCTTACTGGCACTACCCTGGACGTAGACCTCCAGAGCCCGGTAAGGGTTGTTTACATTTCCGGACCATTGGGCTTCTGGATAGAGAGTCACCATGAAACGTGAAAGTTTCACTTGATTCATTCTACTGAGATCTCTCTTGTCCCTGGGCACCCATGGTTATTTCAGCTTGTCCCTGTGTTTGATGAGTCTGGGGAAGATTTACTGGTTCGTCCCCTAACTGCAAGATAGTTCATTATTCATCGGTTTCCCAGAATCAAAGTCGGTGTCACGAGCACTCGAGGTCAAAATGAAGGTCCCTGAACCCGTGTCCAATGTTCCTGAGTTAGAAGTTAAAAAGATTGAGAGCGCGTCCTGACTACACAGATCTCCTAGCAATTTGCGCTACGCCGCTGCCACCCCATCGTAATTACGATTGCGCCGTTGCGTTATTGCCGGGTTCCTGGCACTGTTCTCCTGTCTGGTCCTGAGAGACGGGCTGTGGACGATGACCTGAGAGGCAGATGGCGGAGGGGTTTATCTGACCCTTGACCTCTCCCGCAGGAGCGGGGTTTTTCTTAGGACGGCAGCCTGAGACCCTGCAGATTACCATTAAAAATCGTTACCCCTGCATTTGAGTTACTGCAAGTGGCCAACATTATCACTAAATTGGATCTCAGGAATACCTACCACCTAATTCAGATTTGTCAAGCTGCTGAATGGAAGACAGCATTCAACACCCCTACGGGGTATTATGAATGCCTAGTTCTGCCCTTTGGGCTGGTTAACGCCCCCGCAGTTTTCCAGGCATTCACTAATGATGACTTGAGGGAGATGTTAAACATTTGTTTTGGTGTACTTGGACGGTGTTTTTCGAGTTCTTAGTAGCAGCATGTCTCTCACATTTGTCAGGTTCTTTGGTGTTTATTTATCAAACTAGAAACATGTGAATTTCATGTTCGTGAAGACTCCTTTATAGGATTTATTTCCCAAGGAAACCTATTAATAGATCCGAGTAAAACTCGTGCCGTTCAGGACTGGCCCACTCCCACTTCTGTAACGCAGAGATTCTTGGGGTTTGCCAACTTTTATAGGAGATTTATTAGGAATTTTCGCTCCAGGGCTGCTCCCACGATTAATCTCACCAAGAAAAAGTCGGCTTGTTTCTGTTGTTCGGCAGGAGCGGAGTCGGTCTTTAAGACCTTCAGAATGGTTTTGTCACTGCCCCCGTATTGCACCCCCCCGCCCTGATCTGCCCTTTGTTGTGGAGGTGGGCGCTCCCGACATCGGAGTGGGGGCCTTATTGCCACACCACCATTAAAGAAGTTGCATCTCTGTGCTCACTTTTCGAAACGGCCAACTACCGAATCCAGTGATGATCTCGATTATCGGCGGTTGTTAAACTGGCTTTAGAAGAGTCGCGGCCCTGGTTGGAAAGGGGTGAACACCCAGTATAATTCGGACGTGATGCACCATCAATAAGTCACACTGAGACGTAAGGCGAGATATTGGCTTTTATTGACTGAAGAAGGAACCAGCAGTGAGTGACCATCATATTACATCCTGGAGAATGAGGCAGAGGATCAGACCTCGATCGCCTTTATACAGGGGCCTGTGGGAGGAGCCACAGGAGCAGTCAGAAGGAGGCGTGTCCAGACAGGCACGTAGTTCTCCACAGGACGATCATAAAAATTAGCTGGTATCCGAAATGACAAGAGACGTGAATCATGGCAAGCCCGTACAGCATTTTCATAACCATTTTAATTTTGTCATTATTTGTCTGGGTTCCAATATAGTCCAAAGCCTGGCTCCCTATTTTGGCAATTTAATTCACTCCCCACCCCACCCCTATTCGATACATAGGCCGGAGTGGATACTTTCCGAGAATAAATTTATGGATCTTGACACTTGGGATATTGATTCTCAAGTCAGATAAGCACTCCAGGGGAGTAATGTTCCCCTAGGCTGTCTTTAATAAACCTGATTCTGATTATTTTTGTTGCACCCGAACTTTGGTAGGAGGCCCTCAAATGGGGATATGTGTCCTAGATAACAGCCCAACCTAGAAGTCATGAAAAGACATCATTGGTGGACAACATGTCACTTGTCCAAGCCTGTGACATTTGTGCCAGTTCCAAATAATCCAGTTCTCCGCCTCCGGGTTTTTTGTTTTGACCCACCCCTGGGCTCATCTCTCTCCAGATTTTATCATTGGATTACCTCCTTTGTGTTCTATTATGTTATTTAAGTCGTAGTTGATCAATTTTCCACACCTTGTAAATTTTTCCCCTCACTAAGTTGCCTATAGCCCATGAAAACGATGAACTTTTGGGGCAGCAGGTGTTTGGGGTACATGGATTTCTTTCTGATATTGTCTGTGCCAGTGGTTCACAATTTGCATCCAAGTTTTGCAAGCATTTTCCAAACTTATTGGAGCTACCTCTAACAAACAAATGGTCAGGCCTAGAGGACTAAACAAGATTTGGAATGCACTCTTTGTTTCTTATAACCAGCCTTCTCTGAGTCACCAATTAATGTGGGCAGAGATAGCTCATAACACTTCACATGTCTAACATTTGTTTGACATATCTCCTCTCAAATGTCAATTTAGGTTTAAGCCTTCTCTCTTTCCCAAACAGGATGTGGAAGTTGGTGTTCTATCTGCTAAACAGTTTATCGAGTGCTGTAGACAGTGGTGGCTTTAAGCCAAGAGGACATTGGTACTTGCTTCGGCGAGGCCAACAGGAGGAGGTGTCTGGGCCCTTCTTTTTGCATGGGTCAGCCGGTTTGGCTCTCTACCCAAGATCTCCTTAAACTGAGTCACAGAAGCTAGCTCCTTGCTTTGTTGGGCCCCTTAAGGATTGTTGAGAGAATTAATCCTGTACTTTGTAGATTGCAGCTTCCAGGTCTCTCCAAATCCATTCCAACATTCATGTCTCTAAACTTGAACCCCTACTCTCGTCCTTTAGCTTCCATTCCTAAACCTACCATCCCCCCCCCCCCCCCCCCCCCAAAATGGAGCACCCATTTACACTGTCTGCCGATTGCATGACTCCTGGCAGGTTAACGAGCAGTTCTAGTACGTAGTTGATTAGGAAGGGTATGCTACAAAAGAAAGTAATTGAGTTCCAGTGTGGGATATTTTGGATCCTAATTTGATTATTGATTTTTTTTGGCTTCACTCTGATCGCCCTAAGCTGCCAGGATTCAGTTTTAGAAGGGGGGTGGGGTGGCTCTGTCACAACTAGGAAATTTTAAAAAGAATGTTCTGTTTTGTCAGTACGTGGTCTGTATCTTCTCAGTGTCACCTCATGGGCATGTGCTGCCCTTGGATTGTTTGCCTTTTATGTCCAATTGTTTGTCTTTGCACCAGCTCAGGTTTTCCACTGTTTTGCACGTATCTCATCTGGGATCGCTGGGATTGTTAAGCTCTGTTTGTATTTATCACTTTTACTCAATGTGGGATAATTTAATCAGCATGGTATTTTCAATGTCTGGAACTCCTATGTGCTCCAGGGTGTATTTGGGGGTGGAGGATGGGGCATACCAATCACTTCTTGTTGGGTCATTGTGGTTCCTTGTCTGGTGAAACTCAGACCAAGTTCTTCTGTATATCAAATATTCAAAGGTCAAATTTAATGTCAGAGAAATGTACATAACATACATCCTGAATTGCATCAGGAGTAACTTCAGTTTGTCAAGATTCTCTGTTGCTTGCCTGAGCTCTTGTTAGTTGTTCTAGTTAATTGTTGATATCCTCAATTTTGCTTGAATTGCTGAAGTGTCCTTAATCCCTGCTGTTGAGTTCATTTATGAATCTGACGGGTTTCGATTTCTCCGCAGACCTACTCCAACAGCTCTAGCAAACCTGTCTTCAAGGTCACCTCAAGTTCAGGTGCAACACTCAGCTCCCTTTTTTTTCAACAAATCATACTTTCCCCAAAGAAATCCCAATAATCCACAAATCTCAAATCCTGCCCCTTGCACTAATTCTTCATCCAAACGTTAATCTGCCATATCATCCTATTCTTACCCTCACTCGCACTTGGCACAGGCATAAGATTCCTGTGATTTCAGAGTCTTGACTTGGTTGTGACTGCCTCCCTGGAGTTCCTGTCAATTAAACACTCATGACACATAGCCCACTCAACTCCAGTTCCATAACACCATCTAAGGAGCTGCAGTCAGATGCACCTTGCAGGTGTAGTCATCAAGGAAACAAGATATCCCTCCTCCATCATCGAGGACCACTACTATCCATCCATGCTCTTGCTGCTATCATTGGGGTGGAGGAACAAAGCCTTGGGTTCCATACCACCAAGTTTTGGAATAGATATTATCCCTCCATTCAGCTCCTGAACCAGCATGGATAATTTCACTCACCTCAACTCTGAACCGATTCCATAACCTTTGGACTTGCTTTCAAGGACTGTACAATACATGTTCTCAGTATTAAACATTTATATTTGCAGATTGTTTTTGTCAGTCTTTGTGTGTAGTTTTTCATTCATTCCATTATATTTCTCCATTTACAGGGCCGATGGGATTTGTCCCAGGTTATTGAAGGAATGAGATTGCTGGGGTATCCACGGTATCTTTGTGTCCTTTCCAGCCACAGGTCAGTCCCAGAGTACTGGCTAGTGATTAATGTACCTCTATTTAAGAAGGAAACAAGGGGAAATCTTGGGTACTGTAGACCAGTGAGTATCACATTAGTTTTAGGGACATTGCTGGAAAAAATTCTAAGAGACAGGATATATGAGCATTTGGAAACCCATGGCCTAATTAGGGGGAGCCAGCATGGCTTTATGCAGGATAGGTCATGTCTTACCAACTTGATTGAGTTTTTTGACAAGGTGACAAGAGAGAATGATGAAAGCAAAGCAGTGGATGTTATCTATGTGGATTTTAGTAAGGAGATTGACAAAGTCCCTCATGGGAGGCATGGGATCTATAGCAAATTGTCTGTTTGGATTCAGGATTGGCTTGCTCATAGAAGACAAGGTATTGGTTGAAAAGACTTATTCATGTTGGAGGTCTGTACTTAGTAGTGTTCTGCAGATGTCTGTGCTGGGACCCCTGCTGTTTGTGATGTATGTAAATGACCTGGATGAAAATGTAGATGGGTGGCTTAGTAAATTTGCAGATTTGGTGGAGTTCTGGATCATGAAGAAGACTGTCAAAGAATACAGCACAATATTAATCAGTTGCAGATATGGGCACAGAAATAGCAGATGTAGTTTAACCCAGATAAATGAGAGGTGTTGCGCCTTAGTTAGGAGATAGTACATTGTTAAGGGCAGAGAGATCTTGGGATCCAAGTTCATAACTGCTTGAAAGTGGCTACACAGGTCAATAGATTGTCTAGGAAGGCTTATGGAATGCTTGCAAGACATTAAGTTCAAAAGTCAAGAGGTTATTTTGCAACTTTATAAAACTCTGGTTAGGCGACGTCTGGGATATTGCACACAGTTTTGGTCACCCCACTACAAGAAGGATGTTCATGCTGTGGAGAGGGTATGGAAGAGGTTTACCAGGACATGCTATCATGGGAGCCTGGATAAACTTGGGCTGTTTTTTCTGGAGGCTGAGGGAAGATCTGGTAGAGGCTATAAGATTGAGAGGCATAGAGTGGACAGAGCGTATCTGTTTCTAAGGTTGAAATGTCTAATGCCAGAAGGCATGCATTGGAGGTGAGATGGTTTAAAGGGGGGGGGTGTGAGGGGTAAGTTTTTTTTACTCATGTATGGAATGCACTGCCTGGGATGGTGGTAGAAGCAAATACATTAGAGGCTTTTAAGAGGCAGTTGGATTGGCACGTGGATATAAGGAAGCTGAAGGGATATTGACATTCTGTGGATAGGAGTGATTAGAGTTTGGATGTTTTTGATTTGCTTTGTAGTCAATCAGCACAACACGGTTCCTGTGCTCTACTGTTCTGTTCTATGTACTGTGAATGGCTGAAATTAAAGTAGCCTCAAGGTTGTATATGGTGACATGTAAGTACTTAGATAATAAATTTACTTTAAACTTTGACTTCCCACGTTGTGCAAGGGGAGCATGCACTGAGTGGAGCTCCATTCTCACTGTTCTTCCTAAGCAATAATAAAGAAAAGGAAACCCACTTTGGCCTGTTTGGCTGCACTACTTTGACCACTACTAATAACATTGTGCAATTCTTTTTTTTTGAAAACTAATACCTCTTTCTCATCATAATGGTACAAATGAATCAATAATTTAACTTCCACCATATTTATGATGTACCTAAAACTTAATAATGGACTTATTAATGGACTGCTGGACTCCAATCTCCTTTCACTTTAATTCAAAATTACATCAGATCAGATAAATATTAAGTGGAGATTTGCGGCAAATATGGCTATATAATATATATATATAGAATCTAAAACACATCTTATGGAAATGTTTGATGATGAACTTCAATAAAAAATAACTTACAAAATAAAGAAAAAAAACCAATTACATCAGAAGCAAGCAAATGCCAAATCCCGTCAACATGAATCCGACAGCTGAAATTCCTGCTGAGGGATTGATTACCAGGTTGACCGAGTGGTCAACAGGGAAGGAGAATCCGACAGACGTCATAGCAAGGGTATCACGGTATTCGTCGAATGGTCGGTGGTCCAGCGATGTGATTGGTCTGTGGTCCAGCGACGTGATTGGTCGGTGGTCCAGCGATGTGATTGGTCCCTGCGCCCAGCGCAGGCGGGTTGTGCGTTCTCAGTTTGAAAAAAGCCGCGAACTGGCTGTCGATCGGGGAGTGCTGCTAATTAGCGTTTTTTGGGAAGTTGCTGTGTTTCCGCGTGAGCCGGATGAAGCGGTTGAGCTTCGCGCGCCAGGAGTCGTTGATCTGATCCCGGTCGGGGGTAGCAGCGAAGGCCGCTCGCCTCGTTTGTCCCGCACCCGTGCAGCCGCCGCCGCCGGGCGACTCGCCTCCACATGCACAGGCACCAGGAGCAGCGATGCCGTTCTCCTCAGCGCGGCGACAAGTTCCAGCGGAAAAAGCTGTTAGGAAATTCGGGCGCCTCCAACAGGGAGGCTGCCCTCTGGCCGCAACGCGAAGAAGCAGAAGGAAAAAACAAATTTGTAAGTGAATTAATTTTTTTTTTGTGAGGGGCTGTATGTGGGCAGTGCCTGCACGATCAGGAAAATCTATTCCTAATATTAAACGCCCTGCATGCTAGTAATTTTGTTTTACTTTACTGCTTAAAGATAATGGCCAAAGTTACCCCGCTGACATTGATGTCTACAGAACAAAACATTACTTTGAACAAATTCTGAGACGTTGATCGACGCATACAAAATACATTTCGTGTGTTGTTCCAGGTTTCCAGCATCTGTACTGAGATTTGTGTTTTCCTACCTTGATTATTCAGTAATGATCTTCCAAGATCATTGAATTCTGATCGTGATTTGTGGTCTTTTGGAAGACGTGCACCTCTTTTGCCACAAATTGAAACTTTGTATTTTATTAAAATGGGAAGTGTGATTGCCCAACTCGCGTATAATTACCGAATTCCTTCAGTACAGACAGATAGTACATACGATCGCTTGGCTCAATTTCAAAGACCCGCGAGTTGTCCCTTGTGTGTTAATCAACTAACATCCTTTCTTCAAAGATGTAATCACTGCGATCATGAATCTTGATGTGCGCTTCTTGCACATATGTATCATTATGGCAAGAATGTGAAGAATATGTGACGCTTGTACAGCGTGCATATTTTTTCTCTGCTGTCATACATTCAGTGGCCGCTTTACACGTGTACAGTACACGTCATTAATGTAAGTATCCAACCAGTCATTCCTGTGGCATTGCTGGCATGGTCAAGAGGTTCAGAATGGGGAGGAAATATGAATGAAGTGACCTTGACCATGAATGATTGTTGGTGCTAGACAGGGTGGGTTTTGAGTATCTCAGGAAACTGCTGATTGCCTGAACTTCTCATGCACAAGTCTCTGGGGTTTAGAAAATGGTGTGAAAAACAAACACAAAATTCAGTGAGTGGCAATTATGTGGGTGAAAACACTGTTAGAAACCGGAATGGCTAGATTAGTTCAAGTTGGTAGGAAGGTGACAGTAACTATAATAATCACGCAATACAAAAATGATGTGCTGAAGGCATCTCTGAATGCACATGTCGAACCTTACAGGAGGTACCTAATAAAGTGGCCAGTGAGTGTATACTGAGACACAGTGAAAAATTTGTCTTGCATATTGTTCATACTGACTGATTTCACAGTGCAGTTCTTGTGTTGACAAGCAGAACAATAGTCTTATCCAGATCGAAAGCTTTGGAATTGACATGACAAATTACTTAGACCTCCTGAGGCAGTAGAGGTGTTGGTGAGTTTTCTTGACCATGGCGTTGATGTGGTTGAACCAGGATAGGCATTAGTGACATTCACTTCTATGAACTTGAAACTGATGAGTGAAGTCACTGAAGAAAGTGTGCTATTCATAGCTTTCGGTCATGCTTTCAGTGTCTTCTGCCTTTGTGTTTGCTGTGGGTGTGTTTCCATCAACTTTGGTCAGGTCTGGTGTGGCCGGCTGGTGTTCATCTCTTGGGTTCTCTGTAATGATATGGTTACTGGGTACGCTTGATCTCCTGCTCTGTCTGTGGGAGCAACGAGAAGGTGAGTCGTATGGATTAACCTGAGTCCAGTGTTCCCACTGGCTGCCACGGTGAGTCTGCACAACGACACGGGTATCACTTGTTAGAAGGACCTGCTGTGGTCCTATACATCTGGTAGCAAACCCTGCCCTTTTAGGCAGCACCATCACCATGACTGGGTCACCTGGCTGTGTGAGGATGATCTCCTTTTCCTCCGGCTCTCTGATCAGCAACGTGCTGCTGTTGCTTTGCTCGGCTCTTCAGCACGTTAAGTTGGTTACAAAGGTCTTTCACATACTGTGTCATTCTATCCCTGTAAGCTCCTGGCTTCCCACAACCCGTAATTACCCCATAAAGGAGTGCATTGCTCGACCTATCAATAATTCTTAGGGAGTGAGACCCAGAGTGCAGTTTGAGGTTGCTTGCTGTCTTACCAAGATTCCTGGTAATACATCAACCCACATCTTCCCTGTCTCAGTTATAGCTTTGGCTAAGGTGTTCTTGATTGTTCAGTTCATTCCTGATCTCTGAGGGTGGTAGGCTATATGGGTCTGTTGTCAAACTCCCAGGTCAGTAGATTTCACTTTTCCTGTGAAATGTGCTCCCTGAACAGAGTTCTCCTGGACTAAGGTTCTGCACCCTGGGAGGATTTCCTAAACCAGAATCTGTGCAATAGTGCAGTCCCTTATTGGGAAAGACTCTACCTACCAGGTGAAGTAATCCATAATTACTAGACGGTAGCTTTTCTCATCTTTTGGCAGGGGCCCTGTGAAGTCTATCTGGATGTTTCCCCGGGGTCTCCTCAGCCAAAGCTGCTTTGCCAGCTGTGGCTTTCTGCTCTTACTGGGGTTATGCCGGGCACAAATGATACAAGGGTGGCAGAATTTCTTAACATCCCTGGCCACCACCAGTCCTCTCGGAGGGTCGGGATCACGCTTTGTCTTCCCTGATACATCACAACATGATATAACTTCAGTCGTTTCTGCTGAATTCATGGTGGGGCCACCACGACCCCTTCCTCCCTGTGGGTCCAGCTCCCACCTGGTCCCTCCTTTGCTCCCTTTCTCCTTCTCTTCTTCCTCCACCTCTTCATATAATTTTCCTAAACTGGCTTCAGTCTTTTCTTCCTGTACACTTACAATTCAAATTACTTCTTGTTCCTTTGCTGCCCTCTTGGCACTGATGTCTGCCCACCCATTTCCTTTCTGCTCCTCACTCTCCCCGTTCTGGTGAGCTTTTACTGCCACCACTGCTGGCAGACTCGTAGCTTCCAGCAATTCTTCTATTAGGTGTCTGTGCTGAATACCTGCGCCTGTTGAGTTTGCAAACCCTTGTTGAGCTCATGTCATCAGATAATGATGCATCACCCCAAAGGCGTACCAGCTGCCTGCGTACAGTGGGTTTGCTCGTCTGCCTTTCGTGCTGTGCTTCTACCTGGGCCAGGGGTCAGCAACCTTTACCACTGAAAGAGCCACTTGGACCCGTTTCCCACAGAAAAGAAAACACTGGGAGCCGCAAAACCCGTTTGACATTTAAAATGAAATAACACTGCATACAACGTTTTTTTTGCCTTTATGCTATGTATAAACAAACTATAATGTGTTGCATTTATGAAATTGATGAACTCCTGCAGAGAAAACGAAATTACATTTCTGCATGCAACAAAAACATTTTGAACTCCGAAAAAAAGACGTTGGGTTGAAGGTTACTTTTAAGTAAAATACTCAATGTCTATTTGAGTCCTTCTTGTATTTATGAAAAACGCTGAACTTAAATTTTCCGCCAGCAGCAAACCAAAAATAACGTCAGCCAGCTGTCAACCTGAAAAATAAAAGGACTATTTCAATGAACAATGAAAAAATATGAATATACGTAAAACAATAGGAAATTAAAATACTTATCATACTTGGTTAATTGGATTTCTGCTCCTGGACCTCAGCGCACAGCGTCTGCACATCAGGGCTGTATGACGTCACCTTCATCTTTACACAGGATCGCAAGCTGTCATCTGTGAGGCGTGCGCGATGTTTGTTTTTAATAAAGTTCATGTTGGAGAACACCTGCTCACATACATATGTGGATCCAAAGATCGACAGGACTCCAAGCGCATACTTTTTAATGTTTACATAAATGTCGGGGATAGCATTCCATGTTTCAAACACAAGTTTGTCTGGTTTAGGGAGGTTTTCAGTATCACTCCATTTGTGATTCTGAGCAAGAACGGCCTTCTGACGGGCAACATCTTCAAGGTCTGCTGTCAAGTGTCTAAACTTGGACACCCATATGTCTTTGTCGGCTATGTCGGCCAGTTCCATCTCAAGATCAGGTTTACTCACACCTGCCAATGCAGTCGTATTCAGTAGAGATGAATCGATGCTTAGGGGAGTGACCGGGAAGGATAATGTGTTTTTTTTCCTCTCTGAACTCACAGAAGCGTTTCCCGAACGATGTTTGCATTGCGATGATTGCAGAATGTAAATACTCCGAATTTATCATGTCGTGACCTTGTTTGAACTCTCTCAAATTGGGGAAGTGAGACAAAGTGCCTTTCTGTCAATCTCTGGCAAGCACTGTCAACTTGCGCTCGAATGCCAAAACATCCTCCAACATGTATAGGGCTGTACGTCCTTTCCCCTGAAGAGCTGTGTTCAGCGTGTTCAGGTGCGCTGTCATGTCTACCATGAAGTGTAGCTTTTCCAGCCCTTTGCTGCCCAGGAAAGTTTTCACTTCTTCCAGACACGCGACAAAGCGTTTCAGCACCTCCCCTCTGGACAGCCACCGGACTTTGTTGTGCAGCAGGAGATCAGAATATGCGCTTTCCAGCTCGTCCAGTAACTAACGGAATTGATGGTGATTTAAACTTTTTGCCATTATTTTATTGACAATCTGAATGACAACATCCATTACTTCTGTGCATTCCGGAGGAAATGTTTGAGCACGCAGTGCCTCTTGGTGCAAGATGCAGTGTAAAATCAGCAGCTTTCTGTCCAGCGACTTCTGCAGTAAAGCCACAATTCCCTTGTGCGTTCCCGTCATATTCGGTGCCCCATCAGTAGCTACTGACACCAGGTGGGTAGTCTTTATTCCTTTGGCTCTTAAACAATTCAAGACAGCCCCGTGTTTGGTCTTTTAGAGGTATCAACTCAATCAGTTCTTCCTGTGGCCCAGCAGAGTTTACATACCGGCAGAACAGCGCTATTTGTTCAATATCACCTTTGTCTTTAGACTCGTCACAGGCAATCGAGTAGGCCACAGCTGAATTGATGTCTTTAATTTGCTGTCTTGTGATGTCTTCTGCCATTTTTATGGTTCTGTCTTTGACAGTCTTTGCAGAGAGGGGCATATCCCTGATTTTCTGCACAATTTCACTCTTGTTTTTAAAGTCAGTGAATAGATGTTCTGAAATCTTAATGAAAGATTCTTTTATATATTCACCATCTGTAAACTGCTTCCCATGCCTGACTATTTCCTGAGCGGCAATATAACTAGTGTATGTCGTTGGTTTTCTGGACTTCATTCATTGCTTGAAATGATTTTTGCTCAGATCAACCTTCCGCATCAGTTCCGAAACGGCTTTTTTTCTCTCATCTCCATCCAGATATTTTTGAGCAAAGGCTGCGTGTTTATTCTGGAAATGCCTTGCAACATTTGACTTTTTGTTGTTTGCTAGTTTCTCATTGGATATTAAGCATACCGGTAAACCAGTCTCGTCAACAGTGAAAGCAAATGAATCTGTCCACGTATCATTAAACGTTCTGTTTTCTTCAGTCACTTTTCTTTTTTTAGAATTCTCCATAGTTGGCCTACCTTGGATCGAAAAATTAAAGAAATCGCGCACTGACGGGTGTCAGGTATTGGCAGTGGTGACGTATATTAATAGCGATTAAAAACACGTTGTAGCGGTGTGCTCACGCAGTCAGTAAACTGCAGTCGAATAACTTTATTCGAACTAAACAGCCTTGCTTTTAAGCCTCCCTCAACCTGGCCCCCATGGGCGCGGATGCTGCAAAAGACACGTACTCACAAACCCCCGTAGGCTATCTCCCTTAGCCTGAATGCTGGCTAATTGTGAGCCTGTTCCAATGTGCTAGGAAATGGGTCGCCACAACGTCTTATTTAGATTGTACAAGATCACCATAATCTTCAAATTTAGAATTACATTTCAAAAACTAACAAACTAACATAAAATACATTTTAATTAAATACTGACCAATTATTTCCCAAAGCAACAGGGAGCCGCAGCACTGAGGTAAAAGAGCCGCATGTGGCTCCGGAGCCGCGGGTTGCCGACCCCCGACCTGGGCCATCAGTTCTGTCTCCTGAGCTGAGCAAGCCCCTGACAAGTGCTCCTGAAGCTAATTCTTCACCTGCTTCCTTTACCACTGCCCACCCAATTCGTGGCTTCCTGTCTATGTATGCCTGAGATCCATCTATAAAAAAAATCCCTCAGCTTCCCTTTCCAGAGGTGTTTCCTTCACCCCGATGTCATCTTCTTGCTCTATTTCCATTTGGCACTCGTGAGCCTCCCCTCTGGGATCCTGCTTGCAGGATTCCTTCCAGTGACCCTAACTATCATTACTGTCTTGTCAATAGCTGTCAGTGTGTCAGTTTCTATAGGATACCACTTACTGGGTTTATGTAGGCTGCCCCCTCCCCCCCATTTTAACTGGGTTTATCTTTATTCGACCATGATCTTGCTTGTATCTAGCCCATGCTGTTGGGAGCAGCTGACGAAGTAACTCATGGACACCATTGTGTCTCCAGTCCCTGATTGGAGTGGCTGCAGCTATGCTGGCTATGCTGTATACTCTGGTCATATATGCTCGCTACCCCTGACTTGTCCATATTGTTTTTCCCTTTCCTGAATCAATAACGGCCCCTGCTTCCCTTAGGAGTCTCTTCCAAGGATAGTATTGTCCTTACTTGGACAGACCCAGAAATACAATGGAAGCTGCACGCCACCAATTTTGAGTATCTGTGACCTGCTGCTTTCTGCTTTCAGCGTTTTTCCTTATACACTTGTAATAGAAATAACCTGTCAGGGTGTTGGCGAGGGCTAGCTCAGTTATCGATACCAATGCCCCGTACCAACGTGCATATTGCATTGGCGGCCCCTAACAGTTCTGCTGTGTTCATCCGCAGTCACCAGCACTGGCAGTGGAGGCTGCCCCCTCATCTTTTTCTGACCAAGAAGCTGTCTTCACCAGCTCTATGATCTGATCGACAGATTGATAGACTGGCCCCTGATGGGGTGAAAGATTGTGTGTCTGCCATGACTTTCACCTGCTTTTTTTTTTACTCTGCCTTTAATCGTGTCCTGAAAGGCCACAGCTGTGAATATCAACTCTTTTACCCTCCCACATCCATTCCAGCAGTTCCTTGGTACGTACCCTGGCTGCCGGCACACAAAACAAATCCTCTGTGAGGTCACAGCAGCTGTGCCCATTATAGCACTTCACGATTTCCCACATACTTACTGTGATCTATTGTACTGGCCCATGAAACTATCACAGAGTTGGTCGACCCCTCCACTGTCCCGAAATCTAAAACTTCTTGGTGGATTGAGTTCAGGCTTTCCTTCACTTTTAGGTAGATTGGGTCTTCCCTCCCCGGATTATCCACCCAAGGTGAATACTCTTAGCTCGATATTTGTGTTCTGCATAATCCATGGCTGTCTCACAGTTCTATGAATCAATGCTATTATTGTTCCCCATTACTCTCACCTCCTCTCGTTGCTGCCTCACTTCCACTTTAAAAGAGCGATATCTTTCTTCGTTGCTGAAATTCCTTGTAAATCTTTAGATGAATCTGGTGAATCTTGTAAATCTGCTGAATTTCAACTATTTCCCCGAGTTTGTACCAGAATTCTGAATTCACACATGTGACTAAATGAAGGCAACTCTGACAAAATGCTCTGCTTCTCCCTGGGGGTGAAGGGCTTATGAATGCTTGTAATTGGGGTCAAGGACTGGCTCAGATCATTGGGGTTCTTGACCTGACATTACCTGACCTCAGTTGATGCCATCCTGACAGATATATCTGGGTAAAACCCCTGTCTGTGTATTCCCACATACACAAAATATAAACAGTACATACTATACGTAAAAACTGCAGAGTACATGCTTCTCAATCTGCCATTTTTGTGCACCCAAATGCATGCCTTTGCATCACACTCTCAAAATGCGTATGCTAAAATGTAGCTCCCGCATTGAGTATGCATGCCCCACTGGCATCCTGAAACTTCAATAGCTACCCTTTGCTACTTGTGGCTCCCGCTCACTAAATTAAATGTTAATAATCTGTTCAATGTATTTATGGAATGATCTAACCTTTTCATCTGTGAGATGTGCGATTTTGGAGTACCCAGTGGTCTCCCTGATTCTAAATCTGCAGGAAGTGCACCCAACTTTAGCTCCTGACTGAAAAGGTCGAGAAACAGGAGCTGGAACTGGATGTACTCAGGACCGTCTGTGAGGCTGCAATCATCAGAAGTGAGTCTTAGTTGAGCCAATAAAAAGAAGTGGCGTGTAAGTGGAGCAGCCATTGTATCAGCAGGCCAGTGTTTGAGTGGTCAAGCTTTGGCTCAACGAGCTTTGGCGAGAGCAGATGTAAGCTAAAGGTGGGGAGTTTGAATCATTTAGTTGATTCTAAATTTAAGTTTAAGAAGTTAGAGCTAAAAGTGTAACAAGTGCAGACAGGATGATAGTTAAGGCAGTGGAATGCTCCTCCTGTAAGATGTGTGATTGTAGGGTGCTAAGTGGTCTCCCTGACAACTACATCTGCAAGAAGTACACCCAACTTCAATTTCTGACTGGCAAGGTCAAGGAAATGGAGCTGGATGAATGCAGGACCACCTGGAGGCCAAAAACCATAGGTAAGATGTTTATGGACATAGTCACAACCAGAGTGCAGGCTCCAAAGTAGATTGGTGACCTCTATGAAAAATAAGAGGAGTAAGCAGTTAGTCCAGGGTTCTCTTGTGTGTCCATTCCCTTCAACAACAAGTATACCCCTTGGATACTGCTGGGAGGTGGGATGACGACCCAGCAGGGCACAACAACAACAACAGCAGCAGCAGCAGCTAGGCCAGTCAGAGTGTTCAGTTCTGAAGCTCAGCAGTGAAGGGAAAAGTCAGTCAGAGTGATAGTGATGGAAGACTCTGTAGTTAGGAGAATGGACAGCAGATACTGTGGCTGCGAAAAAGAAGCCAGGATAGTATGTTGCCTTCCAGGTGCTATGGTCCAGGATGTCTCAGTGGCTGCAGAAGATGGTCAAGAGGGACAGTGGAAAGGGAGAAGAGGTCCTGTGCAGTGAGTATAGTGAGTCAGTGAAGAGACTGAAGAGCTGGACCTCCAGGGTAGTAATTTGTGAATTACTCCCAATACCTTGTGTTAGTCAGGAATAGGGTGATAATTCAGATGTCCAGTATCTTTTCTATCTGAAGGAGTGGTTCAAAAGGCAGATCATTGGTAGGAGCTTGATATCAAAGAATACACTTTATATCAAAAGGACAGGCAGAGAGTGTGGGGGTAGCTCTTAAAAATTATATCAAATCATTAGGAAAGAGGTGACAAAGGATTGAGACATGTGAAACCTTGTGGGTAGAGTTAAGAAACTGCAAGTGTGAAAAGTCCCTGATGGGAGTTGTATACAGACCTCTGAATAGAACATGGAATAGTACAGTACATTTCAGGCCCTTTGGCCCACAATGTTGTGCCCTCAAACCCTTCCTCCCATATAACCCCCCACCTTAAATTCCTCCATATACCTGTCTAGTAGTCTCTTAAACTTCACTAGTGTATCTGCCTCCACCACTGACTCAGGCAGTGCATTCCACGCACCAACCACTAATATCCTCTAAAAAACCATCCTCTAATATCCCCCTTGAACTTCCCTCCCCTTACCTTAAAGCGATGTCCTCTTGTACTGAGCAGTGGTGCCCTGGGGAAGAGGCGCTGGCTGTCCACTCTGTCTATTCCTCTTAATATCTTGTACACCTCTATCATGTCTCCTCTCATCCTCCTTCTGTCCAAAGACTAAAGCCCTAGCTCCCTTAATCTCTGATCATAATCCATACTCTCTAAACCAGGCACAGATTAGTTAGTCAGATGTATCAATATTTAAGTGAATTAGAGACATGAAAGAGGAGTTGGTAAAAGTTGATTGGAAAGGGACATTATCAGGGATGACAGCAGAGCATCAATGGCTGGAGTTTCTGGGGGCAAACCAGTTACAGGATAGATTCATTTCCAATGATGTAGTATTATACCGGGAGGATGAGGCAACTGTGGTTGACAAGGGAACTCAGACAGCATAATGGCCAAAGAGAGGGCTTAAACAGCAAAAAAATAGTGGGAAGTTCAGAGTTCTATGATGTGGAAACTTTTAAAAGCTAACAGAAGGCAATTTAAAAAGCCAGAAGGAGAGGGAAGATGAAATATGAGAGTAAGTTAGCCAATAATATAAAAGGGGACACCAAAGGGTTTCTCAGATTTATAAAGAGTGAAAGAGAGGTGAGAGGCCTGCTGAGTTCTGCCAGCATTTTGTGTTTTTTATTTATTTCCAGCATCTGCAGATTCACTCGTGTTGCCTGGAGAGGTAGTAATGAAAGACAAAGGCATGGTGGACAAACTTAACTTGTGCAACACAAACAAATGCTGGAGGAACTCAGCAGGCCAGACAGCATTTATGGAAAAGGAAACAGTTGACATTTCACCCTGCTGAAGGGTCTCGGCCTGAAATGTCGATTGTACTTTTTTCTGTTGGTGCTGCCTGGCCTGAATTTCTCCAGCATTTTGTGTATGTTACTTGGCATAGACTCATTTCTAAGTGGGGAGCAAATTCAGAAATCAGAGGTTGACAGGGACTTCAGAGACCTTGTGCAGGATTCCCTAAAGGTTAACTTGCAGATTGAGTTGCTGGTAGGAAGGCCAATGCAATGTTGCTGTTGATTTCAGGAGGACTAGAATATAAAAGCAAGGATATAATGCTGAGGCTTTTAAGGCCTCGGTCAGACTATACTAGGGAGTATTGTGAGCAGATTTGGCCTCCTTAGTCCAGAGGAAGTTCATGAGAATGATAGCAGGAATGAAAGGGTTAACATGAGCATTTGATGACTGAGCCTCTACTCGTTGGAGTTTAGAAGAATGAGGGGAGATCTGATTGAAACCTATCAAATATTGAAAGGCCTAAATAAAGTGGATATGGAGAGGAGAGTCTATGATCAGAGGGTATATTCTTAGATTAAACGGACATCCATTGTAGTGAACTACATATACCTGTCTGGACATGCCCCCTGCTGACTGCTCCTGTGGCTCCTCCCACAGACCCATGTATAAAGGCGATTGAGGCCTGAGCCCGGCCTCTCAGTCTCCAGGATGTAGTATGGTGGTCAGCCACTGCTTGTTCCTTCTTCCAGTCAATAAAAGCCGATATCTCGCCTTTACGTCTCAGAGTGAGTTATTGATGGTGCAGCATCCATTTTGAACAGAGATGAGGGATTTCTTTAGCCTGGGGGTGGTGAATCTGTGGATTTTATTGCCATGGACGCTGTGGAACCCAAGTCACTGGTTATAGTATTTAAAGCTGAGGTTTATATATTCTTGATGAGTACGGCACTCTCCCATTGGGCAGAAGATACAAATGCCTAAAAGCAGATACCACCAAGCTCCAGGACTGCTTCTACCCATTATGACAAGACTATTGAATGGTTTCTAATACCATAAGATGGCCTTTTGTGCTCAGAATGTACCTCATTATGAATCAGTAATTAGACTTTGAAACTAGTCTTAAAAGCAACAACATATGCATAATGAAACTGGAAGCCCTATTTTACTGCAGTCATCTTACAAATACAGGTAGGTCTTCCACCTCTGCTTTATCTGCAGAAAAAACAGAATTTCCTGGGAGTCAACCATTTTAATTCCTATCTCCATTCCCTTTCTGCCATGTTGGTCCATGGCCACATGTTCTGCCATGATGAGGCCACTCTCAGGTTGGAGGTGCAACACCTTGTGTTCTGTCAAGGTAGCCTCCAACCTGATAACATGAACATTGATTTCTCCTTGCAGTAATTTTTGTTTTGTCTTTCTCTTCCCTTGTCTTCTATTGCCCACCTTGGCCTCTTGCCTCTTTTGCTCAGCTGCCTAGCACCCCCTCCCTCCATGTTCCCCCCTCCTTTTCTTCCCCCATAATCCACTCTCCTATCTGATTCCTTCTTCTCCAGCCCTTTGCCTTTTCCAATTACCATCTCCCAGCTTCTTACTTCATCCCCCTCCCCCACCCATGTGGCTTCACCTATCACCTTCCAGCTTGTCCTCCTTCCCCACCCCCCAGCTTATTTAGGCATCTTTCTCCCTTCTTTCCAGTCCAGATGAAGGGCCTCAGTCTGAACCGTTGACTGTTACTTCACTTCCATGGATGGGCCTGACCTGCTGTGTTCCTCTGCTGCTCTAGATTTCCAGTATCAGCACCATCTCTTGTTTATGGTTGCCTTGTTGTTTTCTTAAAAAGCCTACCAATCCTCTTAGCTTTCCATTAATCTTTGCTACATTGTATGCTGTCCTTTACTTTTATCTTGTACCTTTACCACTTCACCCCTTAATCTGTTATATTCCAGGGAATTAAGTCCTAGTCTATGCATTTCCTCTTGTTAGTTATGCTCGCAAGTCCAGTCCACATCCTAATAAATCATTTCCGCATTCTTTCCAGTTCAAGAAAATCCTTCCTGTAAAAGAGTGACCAAAACTGTACACAATACCCCAAGTGTAGCCTCACCAATGTGTTAGCTACTACAACACAATTTCCCAACTTCAATATTCATTGCCCTGCCTAATAAACAATAGACAATAGGTGCAGAAGTAGACCATTCGGCCCCTCGAGTCTGCACCGCCATTCTGAGATCATGGCTGATCATTCACTATCAATACCCAGTCCCTGCCTTGTAAAGCCTGGTGGGCTCACACCCCCATTTACTTGTGATGCTGCTTTTGGCAAGCTATGCACTCGGACTTGCAAGTCCTTCAATTGCATTACACTCCCCAGGCCCAACCATTCGCTGTGTGATTCCTACCCTGGTTTGATCTCTGTAAATGCAGCACCTCGTTTAACTGGATTGAATGCCATTTGCCAATTCTCAGTTCACATATCCAACTGATTGAGATGTTCTTTTTAATTTTGAATCCTTTTATACTGTCTGCATCACCAGCTATTTTAGTATCATCTGTGAAAACCTGCAAGAAAATTAATCTCAGGTAGAATATGGTGACATCAAGTCAAGTTGCTTTTATTGTCATTTAGACCATAATTGCTGGTACAATACACAGTAAAAACGAGACAACATTTTTCAGGACTATGGTGCTACATGAACAATACAAAAACTATACTGAACTATGTAAACCAACACAAAAACTACACTAGACTACAGACCTATCCTGGACTGCATAAAGTACACAGAACAGTGCAGGCATTTCAATAAATAATAAATAAGACAATAAGCACAGCAGAGTGCAGTAGGTTGGTAGTCCGATGAGTGGCGGCATCCGGGATTCCATCCGTTTCTGTACGCTGAGTATATCGTTGCCACAGATGTTGTCCAATTTAATGTCCATTGGAGAGCAGAATGGATGGGAGAGCTGGCTGGCTAGGACTTGCTTTTTTCCTGGCACGGACTCCTGCCCGCTTGCCTCGCTTCTGCTTCCTCGAACACCGTTTACGCTGTCCCCACCTCCAGCCACTGGCATCAGGCAACTCCGAGGACAGCAGGCCTGATTCTGTCAGCAAGCCAAGGTCGCACAATCTAACCAGCAGATTTTCATGAAGGTTTGTTTTTGGGCAATCTTTGTATTGTAGCGTATCTGGTGATGGTAGATAGTCGCTCTGTTATCCATTGGCCTAAACCCTAATTGTACCTTAAAATTAAATTAATAAAAATTAAATTAAATTAAAAAAACTAAACTAAAGTAGCACCAGATCCGAAAGGCCGCTGCTGCCTACAGGAACATATACATACTACAGGAATATATACATACATTGATAATTACTTCTACTCTCATGTATCCTCTTGGTTATAATCTCAAGATCCCAGTGATACAAGAACTTGAATCCCTGCCCCATGTATCAGCTCCTTAGCCATGCATGGATCATGAGCTATCTTTCTATTTCTACCCTCTCTGCGATGTGACTCTGGGATTAATCTTGAGATTCCTACTCTTGATGCTTTACTTTTTAAGATTCTCATCCCAACTCCCTAGATTCACTGTACAGGACCTTGCTTGTGCCATTTGTAGAAGCATGCACAACAACCTTTGGCTGCTTACCCTTATCCTTCCATTTGAAAATGCTTTGCAGCTGCATCCTTGGCTCTGGCACCTGGGAGGCAAAACATCACATTCCTTTATCTTGTTTCCTTAGCTTCCATAATTTTCACATCATCCTAGCATCTGCTTTGTGGTTAAAAAATGTCTCTCTAACCCATTGAGACTTTTAGTGCCACTAGCTTCTGCTGCTGTGCCCTGAAAGGTTCTTTCCCCTTCCTCCCCAGACACCAGCTCAGTAATATCAAAAAGGGTATACGTGTTTCTGAGGGGAATGGCTTTTGGCCTGCACTCTTTCCCATACTTCATCTGGTGGACACCTAACTATCTGTAGCCTGAACCACCTCATTCATGTTGCTTACAGCATCTCAGATAATTTTAACGACACCCAAGTTCAGCTTCAGTTCCTTAATCAAGTCAGTCGGGAGCTGTGCCTCAGCCCAAATCCAGTAGGCATAGTATTCAGACATGCAGTCTCCCTGATCTCCCACATCCTGTAGGAGGAGTGGAGCATAGCCTTAACTGACATCTGAATCACACTTATTCGGAGCAGTGAATTTTAAAAAGGATTTCCCACCATTTACGTCCTCCATTCAACTGCTTCTCCTCATGAGCCAAAGCTTCAGCAATTATTCCTCAAGTACTGTCACTCCTGCCAATTGTCTTCTTTTGATTGGCTAATGTGTAAAGTGGCTAGCCAATCAAACCACACAGCTTTGCTTCAAGCCTCAAAGCATGCAAGTTCAGGTCTCCTCTGCAGGTCATTCATATTTCTGCTGTTTCTCTTGCCTGGAATATACTTGGTCTTGTAATTGTTATCTGTTAATGTTTCTCAGCTGAACAAAATTAGAGTATGTAATAGTTAAAACATCATTCTTGCCACCAAGAATATGAACATTAAGATCGAAGTACAACGTAAATTTATCAAAGTACATGTATATCACCTTATACAAATCTGAGATTCATTTTCTTGTGGGCATACTCAGTAAATCCAAGAAACGTAATAGAATCAATGAAAGAATGTACCCAACAGGACAGACAAACCTTCAATATACAAAAAACAGTTAGCTGTGCAAGTACAAAAGAAAGAAGTAATAATATCAAGATGAAGAGTCATTGAAAGTGAGTCTGTAGGTTATGGGAACATTTCAGTGATGGAGGTGAGTGAAATTGAGTGAATTTATCTCCACTCAAGAGCCTGATGGTTGAGGGGAACTAGCTACCTGTTATTAAGTCAAGGATGTAAAGTAGTTAAGCAGAAATGCATGAGTAATAGTTTGGAGAAGAAAGACTGATTTCCATTTTGTGTCCAGGAAAGTTTTAAAAATTAAATCCCATTAAGTTCTAGGAATCAGAGCACTTCTTTTAATTGGTGTGATGTGGTAGTTACTACTGAAGATGATCAATCTGGAGAGCTGAGTGTACCAAGCTAACATCTATAAAAAGATGAAAGAGCAGAATTGTTTATTATCATACGTGCAAGAAGAAGAAGAAAGCCCTTAACTTTTGAGTGGAGTCATTGGGATGCCGTTGTGACGGCGTTTTTTTAAAATAGCAGGCTTTCTTATTTTTACGAGGCGTTTTTTACGAGTTGATAGCTCGACGTTCAACCCAGTACGGATGGAAAGTGTGCAAGGGAGCTGGCTGGATTTGAACTCCGGAGCCTTTGCTCCGAAGTCCGGCGCTGATGCCACTACACCACCAGCCAGTACATCATATGCGCAAGTGCAATGACAAATTTTGCAGCTTTATCACATAAACAGCATTCTCAAGAAAGCAATAAATTAAACATAAATTGTGCACAACTTTTACAGGAATGTAATTAGAGCAGACAAAAGACCATTTCAGTGTGAAGTGGTCGAAGTGCTGCTAACATCTCATGATTAGGCTTGTGCTGGTTGGTTGAAGAACTTAAGATTGGTATCATTTCTAAGATTTTAATGAGGTGACAGAAGGCTGGGGAGAATTTGTGGTTGGAATTAAAGCACCAGCAAGCAATTTAGACATTTGCAGGATCTGTAATTAGCAGCTGGACATGGCATAATAGTGAAGTAGTGTATTAAGTGTGCAGCAACAGCTGTGTAGATTTATTGGGAGATCTTAACTTGGCAAAGGCATTGAGCTAAACAGGAATGAGCTTAGGTTTAGCAAATGCAGTGGATTCTGGTTAATTGGGACACAGGGACCAGTACATTTTAACTCAGTTAAATGGCTGCCCAAATTAACTGAATTTTCATGGAAATAATTAAGGTATTATAAAAAGACAAACTACTATTTAACTGAGTTTCAAATTGTTCATTTAAATGAAATATCGAACAAATTAGATCACTGTCAACACTACAGTTGGTTGTTCATCATATCTGTCGATGACAGGACATCTGTGCGGAAGAGTTTTTAAAGTGGCAAAGCTGTTGCACTGGGGCAGTTCCATTCTTTTAACCTCGGAAGTCCAGGTCCAGTGGTATGAGTAGATGTGACAAGTGGGGACTTCCCTGGTTGCAGTGGATGATCACGACTTCTATGCCATGTCAGGCCCTTTGCTCTCCACGGAGTGTTACAGAACCAATTCCCTTCCTGGCCATTGGATTTCACAGTAGGTCTCATCTGCCCAGTCTGCTGTAGCTGATGTCACATGCTAGGTCAGGCATGTCCCTATCTCACTGGGGAGTGAAACCTGCTGGCTACCATCACCTGGTTGAGCCTATCTATTGAAATAGTGTACTGGGGTGTGGCCACTGTCACATGTAAACAGCCACTTGGAGCCATGGGTGAAAGGAGTGTCAGGTGGGGGCAATAGTTAACATTCAAAATGGTGGCCAATATCTTCAAACTAGTTTAACTTGAAGTAGAGATTGGAGTACCCAAAAACACCTTCCTTAATTATGGTCTCCAACATCTTCCCAACCCTTGAAGTCAAGCTTACTGGCCTATAATTTCCTTTCTTCTGCCTCCCTCCCTTCTTAAAAGGTGGAATGATATTTGCAATTTTCCAGTCCTCTGGAAACATTCCAGAATCTAGTGATTCTTGATAGTTATTAATGCCTCCACGATGTCATCAGCTACCTTTTTCAGAACTTTGGGTGGTAGTCCATCTGGTTCAGGTGACATCTTACTTCAGACCATTCAGTTTTCCAAGCACTTTCTCCTTAGTAATAGCAACTACGTTCCCTTCTGCTCCCAACACACTTGAATTTCTGGCATACTGCTGGTGTGTTCCATAGTGAAGACTGGCACCAAATACTTGTGTTCTTTCCCCATTTCTTTGTCTCCTGTTATGACCTCTCCTGCTCATTTTCCATCACACCTTCCCACATAGCCTACACCCCATCCTCTGCATTATTCTGTATACTCATCCTAGAGGTCACAAGTCTACTTTCTGAAGTCTGCACTCTGATTTGACCACCTCAATAAACATCTCACTATGAGGTTTTCAGCCTCCCAGAAGGTCTTGTGCACATCCAGCTCCAGTTTCTTGATTTTTGTCAGTCAGTAGCTGAAGTTGGGTGCACTTCTTGCAGATGTAGTTATCAGGGAAACCATTCAGCACCCTGCAATCCCACATTTTACATGTAGGTTTCTCAGTAATATTAACTGTTAATTGCTTATAATAAAATGGCTTCTCTGTAATGTTCAATATGAGGTAATGTTCTCTGTAGCTGAAATGCTTGGGTTATAACTACTGAAAATGGGGGGACTAATCAGTGGGGATCTTGTTATTTTATCTGTATGTGTAGAAGCTGGGATTGATGTGTGGGAAGTTCGGCGAGGAGAGCGAAGAGGGAGGACGTGTGGGAAGCACTCTGGTAGATTACTATGGTTGGTCCCAGTCTGAGGGTTGTGGAGTTTGGAGGAAATCGAATGGTGGACCGAGATTATTGCGCGAGCTCCAATGTGTGCATGAACTGTATAATCTCTAGTCTTGGCACATTTTTGTTTTATATTTTTGCTTCTCTACTAACCCCATAGAGTAAAATTTATGCAGTGTAATTGTTTAAACATACTTTGTGTACTGATTGATATTTTACGTTGTGGGTTTGTGCTAGGGTGCATACACAGCATCTACGCAAACGTAAGACACAGTTTGGCGGGCAGACGGCAGTTTCCCCTAGATGAACGTGGGTTGATAGAGCTGAGTGTTACATACAGGACGAGCATTCCACTGCCATAGCTATCATCCTGTCTACATTTGTCACACCTTTGGTTCCAACTTCTTAAACTTAAGTTCTACAATCAACTAAATGACTCCAAATGACTCAGCATGTTTAGCTTACGCCTGTTCACACCAAAGCCTGACCACTCACACTGGCGGCTTCCACAATGGTGGCTCTGCTTACACCTCCCTTTTTATTGGCTCAAATACAACTCACTCCCGGCGAGACTTGCTGTTTTCAAATGCCTCCTGCCTTACTCACTACTTCAAACAATGACTATCTGAAACTCTGCCAACAATAGTTGTGTCTTTGGCAACAATATATATAGATTGTGTTTGAGCTGTGTCTAGCCCCACAGTTGTGGGTGTAGAGAGAGTAGAGCAGTGGGCTAAGCACATATTCATGAGGTATGACTGTGTTGATTCTCAGCGAGAAGGGGATGTTATTTCTGATCCACAATTACAATCTTGCATTGAGAAAGTCAAGCATTTAGTTACAGAGGGAGGTACATAGGCAGGGTTTTGGAGTTTGTTGCTTAGAATTGAGTATGATTATATTGAATACTAAGTTGTAATCAGCACATCCAGAGTTGAGCCCGTAAGGCGGTTGGAAGTCATTGAACATCTTTCTAGCAGCTTCTGCAGCCAAGTTGGTGCCAAACGTTTTGCTTCATAAACTTTCCTTTGGACTACTCTGGCATCTCAGGATCTCCATACCTTCTGCCCAGGCTTATGATAATGATCATTATCACCCATTGTCCTCCGAGACAGTCAAATGCCAACCACCACTATCAGTAAGCAGCAGTCTGATGTAGGTATTGCTAATGTCTATGTGATCCTAGGCTGAGTGGAGAGCCAGTGAGATTATATGCACTGTAAACCTATTGGGGCAATGGAAAAATTGCAATTGGTTCTGGACCTTACTCAGGTAGGAGTTGGTTCTGGCAATAACCAACCCCTCAAAGCACTTCATCACGGATGTGAGTGTAGCTGGGCGATAGTCATCAAGGCAGCTCATCCTGCTTTTTTGGGCACTGGTATGATTGTGGTCCTTTAGGAACAGTTAGGAACCTCTGACTGCAGCAGTAAGAGGTTGATGTTGTTATTGAATACTCCTGCCATGTGATTGTCACAGATTTTCAGAGTCTTACCAGATGATGTTCCGATGTCGGCTTCTGAGACGGATCACCTGGTTACTAGATGCTGCAGGTATTGGCACAGGTGTAGATTTATTCTCCCTTTCAAAATGTGCATTAAGTACTTCAAGCTCATCTGGGAGTGAAGTATTAGAGCTATTCTCGTTGTTAGGTTTTGCCTTGTAGTGAACCATGCCAGAGCTGATCCGGATCCAATTCCATCTCTAACTTCAATCAGATTTTGTTTCTCACTCTTAAAATAGCCTTCCATAGGTCGTGCCTAGTTATTTTGTGTAGTTGTGGATCACCAGTCTTGAATACCACAGATCTAGCCTTCAGCAGAGTTTGAATCTCCTGGTTTATCCACAGCTTTTAGTTTGGGTATGTTCAAAGCCTTTAACCAAAGCTCATTTGATCAAGACAAATTAAGCATTTTAAAAGACATATACACATTCAAAACTAGTAAATAAATCTGTTAAAAGAAGAAATGTTGATCACTAGCATATTTCTAATCCAAAATCTTAAGTCACAGCTTTGTACCTGGTTACATGTCATAAAAGTGATCCAACTATTGTTAGGCTGAAAGTAATTAAAAGAAAAAAATTAGAACATCACAATTCTTCATTTTATTTCAATTTAGCTTATGACTTTTTATATCAATGACAATAATAACGAAGATGTGTTTTTTATGAAGCTGCTGCAAGCAATTTGCAGGATACAATATGTTTCATACTCACATGGACTTAAGCTCTGTAGATGATACATCGAAGTGCAGAATATTCAGATCTCCTGCTTGGGGTGTGAGGAAAAAACACTGATGATGTGGATGAAGCCAAGCATGGATCAGTCATCATGTTAATGGAGAGCAGAGCAGTCTGAAAGAACCTGAAGATCTAAATACACTGCTATGTTGAAACCTGAAGCAAAATCAGGAAATACTGAGATAATCAGCAGGTCAAGCAGCACATGTGGAAAGAGAAACAATTAACATTGCAGGTTCAAGACTCTTCCCCACAACTGGGAAAGAGGGAAAAAACAAGCAAGCTTGATGTTGTAGAGAAGGTGGGGTGGAATGGATGAGGGAAAAACAGAGAAGCCAAAAATGTTGATTTTGCAGAGACAGGCATGGTATAAATTGGCTGTGTTCTACTAAGAATATTTAACAGCAAGTTTAATTTGTCAAATTAGAACAAAGCAAACTGTTACAATACACCCCCACACCCCAAAGCATTTGTCAAAAGCTTTTCAATTTATTCAATGGAAATCTTCAATGTAGTTCCAAAGTGAACAGGGCAATTGTTGATGACATTAATGTTAAGAAATTTACGAACAAAATAACTTCAAATGTCTCTGGATTAATTCTGTAGGTGTCAACTTTGGATCAAACTGCATCTGATACTGCCTTTCAACCTACTGCAGAGTATAAAATTACAATCATTGACAAAAAAAAACTATTTTCATTAAAATGCCTATTTCTAATCACGTCTTTTACTGATATTTTAGTTGAATTAGTGACCTCCATGGAAGTTGTATTAACAAAGACAGCTTTCAAAGAAGCCACTGTTCCGAAAGATATCCGAGGGGTGATTTTTAACTTTGTGGCCTAAGGTGAAAGGAGTCAATTTTAGAAAACCTAGCACATTTATTTTTCAAAATAGTCCCCTCCTACATGTACACACTTAGTCCAGAGGTCATGGAGCATTTGCAGAAGTGGTCCACAGCAGAGGTGATTGATAAGTTCGTAGCCTAAGGTAGAAGGAGATGAGTTATAGAGCTCTTGTTACATGCACATGCAGTTCAATTCTTTGAGTGAAAATGCAGAAAGTTTGAAGTTAATAACTCAATCTCCTTTTATCTTAGGCCACAAACTTATCAATCACACCATGCTGTGGACCACTTCTGGAGGTCCAAGACGCCGACTTCTACAAAGAAGGGAACTGTATGCTCCATGACCACTGGACTAAGTGTGTAAACGTAGGAAAAAGAAATGTTCTACGTTTTCTAAAATTGACTCCTTCCACCTTAGGCCACAAACTTATCAATCACCCCTCGTACACATTTGTGTTCAATATCTTTACACTGTAAGTGTGAATGACTGAGCAATTTCAGAATGGTTGGCTAAGTATGTAATTTACTGTAAATAGGTGTGAAACCTACTACCAGCAGAAACAGGTAACCTGTCACAAATATTTTAAAAACTATGATATTTAACACATTGTAACATCAGTACCAGAGGGCCCACCACTAATTTATGTCATATTACATCACAATTTAGCCTTAACAAAATGCTGGTTGGTCATATCTGACAGGCAATCATATATTAATCGATTTTCATGCTTTATGGGATGTAATGCTTTTTTTTCTTAGGATGGGGTGGCTCCACTAACCGATCTCAGTGGGAATGCCAATAATTCAGATAAACCAAATGTTACCTCCACATGGCTGTTTCCAAGTGGCTCTTCAAACACAACAACCCCATTAACTCTACTCCTTACCCAGTCTATTCCATTTACATCTTAAAAAAAAACAAAAACTACACAACCAACCTTGTTGAGGCATTTAAATGTGTGTTCCTTTGATATTTCAAACTTTTATTTATTTTATAGAGTTGCACTTACAGTTTTACAACTTAGTTTGTTTTGACATGACTGCCTAACTCCAATTGTTAAATGAATTTTTATAGGAAAATTGATTTGCTTAATGTTTTTTCAGTTAAAACATCTCCCTGCAACACGTCTCAATGAGCTAAGTGTATCAAATCAATTTCAAAAGATGAACATGCAAATAGGAAGAGAGTCAATGTTAATGATTTGAAAAATGATTAAGTGAAAGCAGATTTTTTTTTGAACAGGCGAAGACTCTGTTACTTAACAAATTTTGTATGTTCTTCATTATTCCCTCTGCAACTTTTTATAACCTGTTGTGACCACTTTCCCTCAAAGAAAGAAAGGTTAACCTTATTTCTCTTATGCATATTGAAAAACTTGAGACATATAGTGAAATGCAATGCTTGCATCATATCAAATCAGCAAGAATAATGCTGGGGACAGCCCTCGAGTGTCGCCATGCTTCCGGTGCCAGCATGGCATATCCACAACCTGCTAACCTTAAATGCAAGTCTTTGGAATGTGTGAGGAACCCGGAACACCAAAAGGAAACCCACTCAGTCACGGGAAGAATGTACAAATTCCTAGCAGACAGTGGTGGGAATCGAACCCCAATCACTGATCTCTGGTGCTGTAAAGTGAATGTGCTAACTGCTACACTACTGCACAAAATCAGCCTCATGTGCATTACCTTTTTTTTTTTGCAATTATTTGTTCCCTAATTATTCAAAAATCATGACACTTGCTTTCCTTCATTTACTGTTTACTGAACAAAAAGCTGAAATCTGAAGACTGAAGTCCACAAAATCTAAGGTATGACTCCTGTTCAATAATTGATGTGGCAGATTTAGATTTATTTATCACATGTACATATAAACATATAGTGAAATGCATCATTTGCATTTATAACCAACACACCCAGAGATGTGCTGGGGCAGCCCTCAAGTGTCACCACACATTCTGGCGCCAACATAGCATGCCGCAGTGTTCAACAGAATACAAACAGCTGCAACAACAGAACTCTGTCTCTCTGTTTGTCTCTCTCTTTCTATCTGTCTTTATTCTGCCCGTCCCCTCCCCCCACCTACAACCCCATGGTGGACCACTGGACCACTATTCTTTGAAAAGACTCACAGATTGAAGCCATCAATCAAGACTGCAATTAATTCTCACTTGTGTATCACCAGATTCATATGCAGAGGTTTGGACTCCAGCCCCACCTCTAACAACTCCACATCCCTGTCCCTAAACCCTAATCTCTAACCTTCTTTAACAACTCCATTCTGTTTTCCCAGATTCTCTATCTCCAATGTATCTGTTCAGATGATGAAGACTTCTTTTTCCTTTAGTTGACATGGCACTCAAATATGTCTCCTTGATTTCCTGCATCAACGCCTTCAAGGACAAGGATGCAGTTCCCCCTCATCTTCACCTTCCATTCCACACCTTCACATATTTCCTTTAAATCTTGGCCAAGGCTCAGTCATTATGACACTATGATTTGTCCATTGTTATTTCAGATACTTTTTACTAAGTCCCTGCCCAATTTACTGTTAGATTCCTTGAGAATGCCAATCATCCTCTTTCCTTAAATATTGATACTGTAATAACTGAACTTTATTAGAGTCAGAGAGAAGTACAGTATAAAAACTGACCTTTTGGCCCATCTAGTCCAGGCCAAAACCATTTAAACTGCCTTCTCCTGACAACCTGCTTTGGGACCACAGCCCACCATATCCCTACTATCCATGTACCTATCCGAACTTCTCTTAAATGTTGAAATTGAGCTTGCATGCACCACTTGTGCTGGCAGCTCATTTCCACACTCTCTCAACCCCTGAAATGAAGAAGTTTCCCCTCATGTTCTCCTTAAACTTTTCACCTTTCGCCCTTAACCCATAACCTCTGGGTGAAGCCCCACCCAGCCTCTGAAAAAAGTCTACTGTGTTTACTCTATATATACCTCTCAATTTTGTATACCTCTATCAAATCTCTTAATTTTTTAAGTTCCAAAGAATATAGTCCTAACCTGTTCAATCTTTCCCTATAACTCGGGTCCTCCAGACCTGGCAACATCCTTGTAGATTTTTTTTCTGCCCTCTTTCAACCCTGTTTACATCTTTACTGTAGGCAGTTGACCAAAACTGCACATGATACTCCAAATTATGCCTCACCAATGTCTTGTAAAACTTGAACATAACATCCCATCTTCTGTACTCAAAGAGCCAAAAGCTTTCTTTTTGACCATATCCCCACGTGACACCACTTACAATGAATTATGTACCTGTATTCCCAAATTGCTTTGTTCTACCATATTCCTCCGTTCACTGTGTAAGACCTAGCCTGGTTGTCCTACCGATTTCTACTTCTATGGAAAGAGTGAGCAGTTTCGTGTTCCTGTGTGTCAACTTCTCTGAAGATCTATCCTGGGCCCATCATATTGAAGTAACTACAAAGACAACATTACGCTGGCTCTTTTTATTGGGAGTTTGAGTAGACTTGGTTTGTCACCACAGACTCTTGCAAATTTCTACAGGTGTACCATGCAGAGCATTCAAACCAGTTGTATCATTGTCTGGTAGGGAGGGTCCGCTTTGCATTATCGGAAAAAGCCGCAGAAGGCTGTAAACTCAGCCAGCTCCATCATCGGCGGTAGACTCCCCAGCATTCAGTATGTCTCAAAAAAGCGGCATCTATCATAAAGGACTTTGATCTATCACCCAGGATGTGCCCTTTTCTCATTATTGCCACCAAGGAGGAGGCACAGGAGCCTGAAAACACACACTCAATATTTCAGGAACAGCTGCTTCTCCTCCTCCATCAGATTTCTGAATGGACAATGAGCATGTGTACACTTTTTTTCTTTTTTGCTTTTTTGCACCACTTATTTAATTTAGTTTTGATATATATTTCTGATTGTAATTTATATTTTTTAATCATATATTACAATGTAATGCTGCCACAAAACAAGAAATTTCATGTGCCAGTGATATTAAACCCGATTCTGAAGTGTTCTGCTTAATAACAAATGTGCATTGCTCATGTAAATATCCACAGAGGCATTAAATTCGATGTGACATAGACTAGATGTAGTCATTGTGATGTGTGTTATCAGCATGACTGGATTTGGCCCAGTTAAGTGTAAGTCCAGATGGAGGACAATATTTGACAATTTGACCCATGCACTGGAACTTTGTCCATGAGATACAGCACCGGTGAAATGTCTAAGAAGTGAATTGTATGGTATTGTAGATCTGTACTGCAGGTGTGATTTGATTTTTACAAATGTGGAAAAATAAACATTGGTTTTGGGGATGAAAATTGGCTGTTAAACTAAGCATTGATAATGGAGTTTCTTTATTTTGTGTAGAAAAGGGCACCGAACAACTGGAGACATTTGTCTGCAAGGAAATTTCACTGAGTTGCCACTTACTCAGGCCAAGATGAGCTTCAGTACCTGCTGGTGTGCATGTAATATTTTAGTAATAGTTGAGTAATATTGTAAATATGTTGTTTGAGTAAGCATACTTGTTCATTTAAGTAATTCATTGCAGGTTACATGTTTAAAAAAACACAAGTGAATTACATTATGCCATGACACTGTCACATCATGCATGTCTGCCTTGCTTGAAGTGAAAAGGAAGACTCACATTCCTTTCAATTAGTTTTTATGTTTTGGAGTTACATAACATAACACTGGCGATGAACTCGAGATGATTACCTACCTGTTGAAGTGCACTAAGTCACTGAAGTTTAAAAAAAAGCGTAGTGAGGAGGGGAGAAAACGAAGACGTTTGAGTTTTAAAAACGGCAGGAAATGAACAAAATTCACAGGTTCATAAACAGTAAGAAGGGGGTGATAATAAAAAAGCAGAACTGACTGGTTACATGAGAAAAAATTGATACATTTGATTACTCGACAGACAACTGGATACAGGTGTCCCCTGCTTCACGAATGTTCGCATTACGCCACTTCACTTTTACAAGAGACCTACATTAGTAACCTGTTTTCGCATTACAAAGAGGATTTTTGCTTTTAAGAAAATTTTCCCATATAAATTAATAGTTCTTTGTTTTACGCCATTTCGGCTTAAGAAAGGTTTCATAGGAATGCTCTACCTTTGTAAAGGAGGGGGCACCTGTATTGTATGCTGAGCAGATCGAGTAGTATTTTAAAGCAGATGAAATAGCTGATGAGAGGACCAATTTTGCTGAGTGCATTGGATTTAAAGGCATACAGTTTGCCTGGAAGTTTGACTTCTACACTCAAACCAGCAGAAATGAGCTTTGTTGATATCATGAAAGTAATACAGGAACATTTAAAACCAAAGTCCTTGTTGATTGTAGAGCACTGTGGGTTACATAAACAGAATCAAAATGAAGGGAAGGCCATTTCAGTGTACAAGCCTTAAAGGTGGGCTTAATGATGCATCAAGAGTTTGTTTACTTTGTAGAATCTTACAAGAAAGCATTCAAAGACGGCTTCTAACTGAAGCACAACATGCATTTAAAAGATCAGTTAAAATGGCTGTATTAATGGAAGCAGCAGTCAGAGATGGAAATGAATTGCCTGGCTGAACAAATTGTTACTGTTGTGTTAGGAGTTCACATACACCAGACAAATGCAGGTTTAAAGGCAAAAATTGTAGAAAATGTGACAAAGTAGAACACGTACAAAGAGCATGTTGGACAGACAAAAATAAATGGACTACACAGGTAAGATAAAAACACAAGTTGCAGTTTCTAAAAGAGCACTAATCTTCATGATGTTGATGAAAATCTAATAATGATGAGTGACGTAGGACTGGGTAGCCTTGAAATTTATAATATGAAAACTAATAAGACAAGCAATATGGCTTACATCAGAAGTGAACGGCAAATTGATTAAAATGGAATTGGACATTGGCTGTGCTGTTTCAGTCATTCCACAAAATGAGTTTGAATGGCATTTCAAAGATATTGAACTGAAGCCTTTTGATATCCAACTAAAAACTGATATTGGAGAAAAGATAATTCTTATGGGAATGACATTCATAACAGTGAAATACAACTACCAACAAGCCACATTGAGCTTTCTGTGGTAAAAACAGGAAAGCCAGCATAGTGAGGTCATGATTGGCTGAGACAATTACAACTTGATTGGAGATCCATCCACCATTTTCAACTGAAAGCCCATGAAGAAAGGAACTGGATGATGCCACAACTGTCTGAAATAGCTGCTGTACACCAACAGAGGACAAATAAGTGTTGGTAGCAAACTTTGTGCCTTTGGTTGGGAAGCATATTGGACCAATGAAGGACAATGCTGCTCAGAACCACTGCCTGTAGACTCAGTCAACTGTTACAACCACCTTGCAGGGGGCCCCAGAACCAGAGATTGTTTAACAGCCTCAAGCCAAGCAGAGTGACCCCCTTGTCGGGAAAGATGTTATCCCACAAGAGTGAGAAATAATTTACAGCGATTAAACCTTTAGACCTGAATGGGACAATTTAAAATTTTATTACACCGTGGATGTCTAAAGAGTTGTTTTATTATATAGTATACTGTATATATAATGTATACAAGTTGAGATGCATTCTATATTGAGTTGGAGTTTATAGCTAAGCAGGGTGGAGTGTTGTGTATTTAATATTTCAGTAATATTTGATTAAGCATTCTTGTTTATTTAAATAATTCATTATTGGTTTAAAAATAAGTGAACTGCATACATTATGACACAGCCATTTGATATGTGAGCCCCTCGCGTGAAGTAAAAACTAAGTTAGACTTGCATTCCAGGCTCTCTTTTCCTTTAAATTAGTTTTTATGTTTTGCAGTTACAAAGCATAACACTGTAATTAAAATGCAAGTTTAACATTATATATTGGGATATGTGCACACAGTTCTGTTATTAACATTGTTTGAATATGCCTCAGCAAAATGTTTATTTTCCTTCCAAGGGGCTTAACATTTTGCTTTGGATTAGGATATCAGTATTCAGTGGTAAATCATGGTATTATTGAATCAAAGTTTATTTTCAAGATTTTGTGGAATTTGTTCTACAGTGTTTAAAATGTTCTGTGAGCCTGTAAAAAATCTATTTAATACAGTAGTTCATTGGTAGCATAGAGACAGGCAGTGGCTGCATAATGAAATTATGTTTAATATTTCAATGATGATTAATTTAAAATTGTAGCTATATATTGAAATGAAAATATGTAATTAACTTATTGAATATGCCGTCTGGACACAGATATTTGTGGACCAAATAATCTGTCATCTCCATGCTATGGAAGTTCATCACCGTGGTGCTGTAATTCAATGACTGGCATGCATGCTGGAGTTCAGGACAATGGTGAGACTTTCTCCTCAAACGGGGTCAAGCAGGGCTGTGTCTTGGCTCTATCCAGTCTGGTGGTTTCTACCATGTTGACTGACGCCTTCAGAGATGATGATGTAGGCACTGGCAAAAGATTCCACACTAATGGGAAACTTCAGGAGGCTCCAGGCAAAAACTAAGGTTATGACAGACATCATCAGAGACATCCTTTTTGCAGATGACTGTGCCATCAATGCTGGTTCAAAAGATGATATGCAGTGCTGTGTTGACAAATTTTCTGATGTATCAACTTTGGGCTTACAAAAGAAGACTGAAGTATTGCATCAACCAGTTTCAGGGATCACAGTCAATGGTCATAGACTTAACCCAGTGAATAGGTTCATGTATCTTGGCAGCACACTGTCCCAGAACATTGTCATTGATGATGAAGTAAATGACAGTATCGTCAAAACAAGTGTAGTCTTTGACAGGCTTCATACCAATGTCTGGAACAGAGAGGCATAAATTTACAGATGAAGCTGAAGGTGCATAGGGCCATAGAACGTAACGCTCTGCTTTACACCTGTGAAACATGGTTAGCTTACCAATGACATGCCAAGAAACTGAATCAGTTCCACACAGTTTGCCTCAGAAAGCTCAACGTTAAGTGGCAAGACAGAATCCTGACTTTGAGGTACTTAGCAAGGTGGGCTGTCCCCATCCTGTGGTATTTTCCCCATCCTGATGTAGTTCCAGTTACCTTGAGCAGGCCACATGGCTTGTATGCCAGACCATTGGCTGCTTCAGAGCTGCTTTAGGGCGAATTACAGAAAGGAAAGCATTTCCATGGAGGCCAAGGGAAATGCTATAAAGACACCCTGAAATTTGGCAAAAAGTGTTTGGCATCAACCCAGAATCCAGATACATGGGAAGATATCACCCAGGATCGGGTTAAGTGGCGTTTTTCCCTTGATAATGGTGCAGTGATGCCTGAGGCAGAAATAACAATTGTAGCAGAGAATCAGGTTTAATATTGCAGGCATATGTTGTGAAATTTGTTAACTTAGAGGCAGCAATACAATGCAATACATTGTGGCGACCTACTTCCTAGCACACTCAAACCGGCTCTCAAATAGCCAGTGTGCAGGCACAAAGGCAAGGTCAGCAACAAAGGGAGAAAAAGCCTGCGGGGGTTTGTGAGTACGTGTCTCCTGGAGCATCTGCGCCTGGGGAGGGCGGGGTGAGGGAGGCTTTAAAGCAAGGCTGTGAAGTTCGAATAAAATTATCTTTGACTGCAGTTTACCGACTCCGCGTCGTTATTCTAGCGCTGCGTGTAGCACACCGCTACAATTGGTGACCCCGACGGTCCAAACGATTTTGGACTGGAGATGACCGACGCCGCATCTGTTCATGTGGTTTCATTGAAACTGCCAAGCTTCTGGACGCTACGACCTCACCTATGGTTCCAGCAAGCAGAAGCCCAATTCCACGTTCGGCAGATAACCTCAGAGGACACCCGTTACTACTACGTGGCGAGCTCTCTCGACCAGGATACAGCGGCCCAGGTTGCGGAATTCGTACAGTCTTCCCCGGCGGACGGCAAGTACACGGAATTCAAAGCCATGCTCCTAAGGACTTTCGTACTCTCATGGCGCGAGCGAGCTGCCCGTTTACTGCACCTGGATGGCTTGGGAGACGGACATCCATTGGCTTTAATGAATGAGATGTTGTCTCTGGCCGGTGGACACACACCCTGCCTCATGTTTGAGCAGGCATTCCTAGAGCATCTGTCCGAGGACATACGCCTGCTGCTGTCCGACGTGGATTTCAGCAACCCCCGGAAGGTGGCAGCCCGGGCGGACTTGCTGTGGAACGCCAAGAAGGTGAGTGGGGCGTCCATCGCACAGATCACCCAGCCACGCGCCCAGCAGGAAACCAGTTCAGGCCCGGCCACAGAACCCGCTAACCCCAGAGGCAGGGGTGGGGAGCCCAACGAACAATGGTGTTTCTACCACCAGTGGTGGGATGCAGAAGCCCGCCCTGCCAGTTCCCGGGAAACGCCAGGGCCAGCCGCCGCTGATGGCTACAGCGGCTGGCCTTCGGGATAGCCTCCTGTATGTGTGGGACCAGTGGTCGGGATGCCGTATTTTGGTCGACACTGGTACCGAGATCTGCGTCTTACCTCCGACAAGTTACGACACCCGCAACAGGGCACCGAATCCCCCCCTGAGGGCCATGAATGGCAGCACAGTAAGGAACTATGGCACCCGTCAGGTGCAGCTACAGTTCGGCTCCAGCCAGTTCACGTGGGACTTCACACTGGCCGCCGTAGCCCAACTGCTTCTGGGTGCAGATTTTTTGCGGTCTCACAGCCTACTGGTCGACCTGCCCAGGAAGAGACTGGTCCACGCCGAGACCTTTCAGACGTTCTTCCTGGGTGCAGCCCAGTTGCCAGCCCCTCACCTCGACTCCATCACGCTGTCCGACAACTACTTCACCAGGGTCCTGGTGGATTTCCCATCGGTTCTGGCACCGCAGTTCACAGCAGCCATGCCCCAACACGGTGTACAGCACCACATCCCGACCCAGGGACCACCCCTCCACGCCCATGCTCGGCGGCTTCCCCCGGACAAGCTCCGACTGGCGAAGGAGGAGTTCAAGAGGATGGAGGAATTGGGGATCATCCAGCGGTCCTACAGCCCATGGGCCTCCCCCAGCACATGGTGCCCAAAGCGACAGGGGGCTGGAGACCGTGCGGCGACTAACGCAGGCTGAACGAGGCTACCACAGCGGACCGCTACCCTGTGCTGCACATTCAGGACTTTGCAGCAAACTTGCACGGCGCACGGATCTTCTCCAAGGTAGACCTCGTCCAAGGATACCATCAAATCCCGATGCATCCAGACGACGTCCCCAAAACGGCTCTCATCACCCTGTTCGGCCTTTTCAAGTTCCTCCGCATGCCGTTCAGCCTGAAGAATGCCGCACAGACATTCCAGCGGTTAATGGACGCGGTGGGACGCGACCTGGACTTCGCGTTCATCTATTTGGACGACATCCTCATAGCCAGCTGCAGTCGTCAGGAGCATCTGTCCCACCTCCGTCAACTCTATGCCTGGCTACGGTCTAACAATCAACCCGGCCAAATGCCAGTTTGGGCTCGACACCATTGACTTCCTGGGCCACAGGATTACTAAAGATGGGGCAACCCCTCTGCCCGCTAAGGTAGATGCGGTCCGCCATTTCCTCCGACCCACCACGAACAAAGGCCTTCAGGAATTTGTAGGTATGGTCAATTTCTACCACCGCTTCCTCCCTTCAGCTGCCCGGATCATGCGCCCCCTGTTCGCCCTGCTGTCCGGTCCGGGCAAGGACATTACCTGGGATGAGGAGTCCGCCGCCGCTTTCATTCAAATGACGGAAGCCTTGGCGAACGCCGTGATGCTAGTACATCCCAGAATGGACGTCCCTACCGCCCTCACAGTGGACGCATCTAACACGCCAGTTGGTGGGGTACTGGAGCAGCTCATTGCGGGCCGCTGGCAACCCCTGGCGTTTTTCAGCAAATACCTGCGGCCACCCGAGCTCAAATACAGTGCTTTCGACTGGGAACTGTTGGTGCTATACCTGACAATCTGGCATTTCAGGTACTTCTTAGAAGGTAAGCCCTTCACCGTGTTCACGGACCACAAACCGCTTACCTTTACGTTCACGAAGGTGTCCGATCCCTGGTTGTCCCGCCAGCAGCACCATCTATCCTACATCTCTGAATACACGACGGACATCTGGCACGTCTCGGGTAAGGACAATGTCGTGGTGGATGCGCTCTTTCACCCTAACATTCATGCCCTTTCCCAAGGGGTAGACTTTGAGGCGCTGGCAGAGGCAAAGCAGGCAGATGAGGAGATCCCGAGTTACAGAACCGCAGTCTCCGGTTTGCAGCTCCAGGACCTCCCCGTAGGCCCAGGTGAGAGGACCCTACTCTGTGACGTTGCCACTGGCCAGCCCCGTCCCGTCGTCCCGGCACCTTGGCGGCGACGTGTTTTCGACTCCATTCATAACTTGGCGCACCCCTCCATCTGGACAGTTGTCCGGATGGTCTCCAGCAGGTTTGTTTGGCACGGACTCCACAAGCAGGTCAGTGAATGGGCCAGAACGTGCATGCACTGCCAGATGGCCAAGGTGCAGCGGCACACCAAAGCTCTGCCGCAGCAGTTCCACCCCACCCACCGGCGTTTCGACCACATTCATGTGCATATCGTGGGCCCCCTGCCTGTGTCATGCGGAGCACTGCACCTCCTGACTATCGAGGACCGGTTCACAAGATGGCCAGAGGCGATCCCGCTCACCGACACCACCTCCGAATTTTGTGCCCGAGCCCTGATCGCCACCTGGATATCTCGCTTTTGTGTACCGGCCCACATTACCTCTGACAGAGGTGCCCAGTTCACCTCCAGCCTGTGGTCAGCTATGGCCAGCCTTTTGGGGACTCAGCTGCACCACACCACTGCCTAACCCCCACAGTCGAACAGACTAGTGGAGAGTTTCCACCGTCACCTAAAGTCGGCTCTCATGGCCCGCCTGCGAGGAGCTAACTGGGCGGACGAGCTTCCCTGGGTCCTACTCGGCATCCGCATGGCGCCCAAAGACGATCTGCACGCCTCGTCGGCCAAGTTGGTGTACGGCGCACCCCTGGTCGTCCCCGGGGAGTTCATACCTGCCCCAAGGGGGCAAGAGGAAGAACCCGCAGCAGTCCTGGGCAGACTACGTGAGAGGCTCGGTGACCTGGCCCCCATACCCACTCCGCAGCATGGGCAGAACCCGACCTGCGTACCCAAAGACCTGCAGAACTGTAAGTTTGTGTTTGTACGAAGGGGCAGGCATTGGCCACCGCTGCAACGGCCCTACGAGGGGCCGTTTACGGTGCTCTGGAACAACGGGTCCACGTTCGTGCTGGACGTTGGGGGGAGAGAGGAGGTTTTCACAGTGGACCGACTGAAACCAGCCCACGTGGACCTGGCACAACCGGTCGAATTTCCGGCACCGCGGCGCAGAGGCCGACCTCCCAAACAGGGTCTGGCCCAGACTGTGGACATTGGGGGGTGTATCGCCGGTTCTGGGGGGGGGAGAGGGGTTATATGGTGACCCACTTCCTAGCACACTTGAACCGGCTCACAAATAGCCAGCATGCAGGCACAAAGGCAAGGTCAGCAACAAAGGGAGAAAAGCCTACGTGTCTCTTGAAGCATCCGCGCCTGAGGAGGGCGGGATGAGGGAGACTTTAAAGCAAGGCTGTGAAGTTCGAATAAAATTATCTTTGACTGCAGTTTACCGACTCCGTGTCATTATTCTAGCGCTGCGTGTAGCACACCGCTACAACATGATAAATATAAAAATAAATTTACAGTAAGTGTGTGTGTGTGTATCTGTTTCTAAGATCCCCCAAAGTCATATGCATTGTCTGGGCAATATTATCTATTCACTGTAGCCTCTGTTGTCCTCTCCTCCTTATCTTCTGTTTTACCCAACATGAGAGTCTTCACTAAGAAATCTTGTTTTCTCATGATGTGGCCAAAATATTTGAGCTTTTGTCTCATAATCAAGACTCCTACTGAGCAGTCTGGCTGTATTTCTTTAAGTATTGACTTCTTGGATCTTCTTACTGTCCAACGAACTCTTAACTCTTTCCTCCAGCATGCAAGTTCAAAGGCGTCAATTCTCTTGTATTCAGCTTTACGTCACAACTGGAAGTACCATAGACTTGACTATACGGATCTTCGTAGACAATGTTATGTCTCTGCTCTTCAGTATTTTATCTAGATTTGCCATTGCTGCCATCTCCAGAAGTAAGCACTGTTTAATTTCGTGGCTGCAAGCACCATCTGTAGAAATCTTTGAACCGAGGATGACAAAATCCGTCACTGCTTCCACTTCCTTTTCATTTATTACCATGGAGTTAGTAGGTCTGGTTGACATAATCTTGGTTTTCTTATTAATGAGCAACAAGCTAGCTTTTTCACTCTCTTCTTTCACTTTGATTAGAAGCTTCCTCAGATCCTCCTCACTTTCAGCCATTAGAGTAGCATTATCTGCATATCTGATTTTGTTAATATTTTGGCCAGCAATTTTGATTCCAATATTGGAGTAATCTAGACCAGCCTTCCCCATGATGTGTTCAGCATATAGATTAAATAAATAGGGTTTCAGTATGTAGCCTTGTTGTACTCCTTTCCCAATTTTAAACCAGCTTGTTGTTTGTGTTCAGTTTTAACTGCTGCTTCTAGATCTTCATACAAGTTTCTAATAAGGCAGATCAGATGTCCAGGTATCCCCATTTCTTTAAGGATTTGCCATAGTTTATTATGGATCACACTGTCAAAGGCTTTAGAGTAGTTAATAAAACATGACGATAAATACTTTTCTGGAATTCCCTCAATTTCTCCATTATCTAGCGTAGGTTAGCAATTTGGTCTCTGGTGCATCTGCCTCTTCTAAAACCAGCTTGTACATCTGGCAGTTCTCATTCCATATATTGCTGGAGTCTTGCTTGCATGATCTTTAGCATTACTTTGCTATAGCATGCAAAATTAGTGAAATTTTTCAGTAATTTGAACATTCCTTCACATTTCCCTTCTTGGGTATTGGGATATAAACTGATTTTTTTCCAGTCTGAAGGCCATTGTTGAGTTTTCCAGATCTGCTGGCAAATTGCATGCAACACTTTTACAGCATCACATTTTAAAGTTTTAAACAATTCAACTTGAATCCTGTCACATCCTGCAGCCTTATTATTGGCAATGTTTTCTATTGCCCATTCGACTTCACTTTCCAGAATATCCGGCTCTAGATTGGTAAGGGTGTCATTGCAGGTGTCTTCACTGTTGGGATCTTTCCTGTACACTTCCTGTATTCCTATCATCTCTTTTTGACGTCTTCTGCTCCTGTAAGGTCCTGCCCTTCTTTGTCTTTTACTATACTCATTTTTGCATGAAATGTTCCTTTGACTTCACTACTCTTGAATAGATCTCTTGTTTTTTCAATTCTGTTGGCTTCTTCAGCTTCTTTGTATCGCTCCTTTAAATGTTTCCTTATCTTTCTTTGCTATCTTCTTGAACTTTGCGTTCAGTTGGAGGTATTTATTCCAATCTCCATTGGCCTTCAGTTCTCTCCACTGCTCAGCCACATGTAGAGCCTCTGCAGAAAGCCATTTTGGTTTCTGGTCTTCTTTTTGTTTGTAATATTTTTTGTTACCACCTCTTGTATAATGCTTCTTACTTCTATCCATAGTTCTTCTGGCTTTCTCTCCACCAGGTTTATTCCATTGAATCTGTTCTTCACCACCATGTCATATTGTTAAGGGATGCTATCAACATCAAACTTTGCTGGTACATTAATTTTCCTGATGCTCTTCAGTTGCATTCTGAATATTGCAACAAGCTAATCATGGTCTGAGCCACGGTCTGCTCCTGGTCTTGTTTTAGCTGACTGTACAGAGCTCTTCCTTCTCTGATTGCAAAGTATATAGTCAATCTGGTTTTGGCATTGACCATCTGGTGATGTCCATGTATAGAGTCGCCTCTTAGGCCGTTGGAAGAGAGTATTTGCTATAACCAGAGAGTTAATTCTACAAGTTGATCTCCTCCTTCATTCTGTACTCCAAGGCCAAAGTTCCCCGTTATTCCAGATGTTCTGTGATTTCCAACTTTGGCATTCCAGTCTCCATTGATAACAAAGTCCATTTAGAAATCAGATGACAGAGAAGAAGAATCTGATCCTGACTCAATGAGCGTGGGCCTCTCGGTTTCTACCTCCTTTCTGATGGCAACAATGAGAAGAGAGCATGTCCTGGATAATGAGGGTACCTAATAATGTACACCATCTTTTTGAGGTACTGCTCCTTGAAGATATCTTGGATATTATGGAGAGAGATCAGTACCCAAGATGGAGCTGTCTAATTTTACAACTTTCTGTAGCTTCTTATGATCCTGTGCCCCCCCTCCCCCCCCCCATACCAGACAGTGATGCAACCTCTCAGAATGTTCTCCAAGGTACATCTGTAGAAGTTCTTGAGTGTTTTAGCCTACAAACCGAATGTCCTCAAACTCTGAAGGAAATATGGCCACTGCCTTGCCATCTTCATCGGTGCATCAATATGTTGGGACTAGGTTTGATCCTCAGAGATCTTGACATTCAGGAACTTGAAATTGCTCACTCTTTCCACTTCTGATCCCTCTATGAGGATTGGTTCATATTCCCTCATCTTACCCTTTCTGAAGTCCACAAGTGGCTCTTTGGTCTTCCTGACATTGAGTTCAAGGTTGTTGCTGCTACATCACTTAACTAGCTGGTATGTTTCACTCCTGCACACCTTCTGGTCTCCATTGAAGATTCTTCCAACAATAGTTTCATCATCAGCAAATCTATAGAAGCCATTTGAGTTATGCCTAGCCACACAATCATGGGTACAGAGAGAGTAGAGCAGTGGGCTAAGCACACATTGCTGAGGTATGCCAGTGTTGATAGTCAGTGAGGAGGTGGTGTTATCAATCCTCCCCGACAGTGGTCTTTGGTTTGGAAGACAAGGAACCAGTTGCAGAAGGGAGTACAGAGGCCCAGGTTCTGGACCTTTCTGATCAGGACTGTAGGAATGATGGTGTTAAACACTGAGCTATAGCCAATGAACAGCATCTTGACATAGGAATTTGTATTGTCCAGGTGACCTAAAACCGCCAAAAGAACCATTGAGATTGCATCTGCTGTAGATCTATTGTGGCGATAGACGTGTAGGCTGGCCAAAACAGCTTGAGCCAGAAATCCCTGACCCAACGTGGCTGCCATCTTTTGTCCACCCTGCCAAACAACTTATTGAGTTGAAAATAATTTGGAAAATATGTAGCTCAGCTAGTTGATGGTTGGGTTGAGTTGTTCTCTGATCTTGGCAATCCATTTGCAAATGTTTCTTCATCATACAAGGAGGCGTCATCAAATATCAAGTGAACAGCACACTGACGATGTCTCCTTGTGTGGTGACAAAATGTTTGCAAATGGATTTCCAAGGTTGGAGAACAACTCAGTCCAACTAACTTTTTGAATATGGGTTGGCCTCTCCAGCCCACAGACTAGTACAGCCCCTGCAAATCGTGGAGGATTAGAGCAGTTCTCATCATTGCACGATGGACAAACCAACATCTTCATTACTGTTATTGTAGTCATTACAAATTTTATGGGTCTCAGTGAATGGTGCAAACTTGCTGTCAGCTGCTAACTTGAGTAATTATTTAATGCTGCTTATGGATTGTGTATATAATTATTTATTTGCACAGTGTGAACTGGAGAAATAATTAAGTCATGTAGAATGGGAATGTTTAAAAACTTCATTTGGGGTGGAAACAATTATAATGTTCATACTTGTATCTGCTGTTTTTCAGTGTTTAATTTTAATTTATAACACTGACTTTTTAATGCTGTGTAATTAATACAAATTTATATCTATTGTGAAGTGACATAATTTTGCCATGAGTGTTAAGATCCAGGAAGCAGGCTGGTTTGAAAAAGTCTTTGGGAGGGTGAGAAGCTAAAGCTAAAGTTGATGTTTTATGTGGCTCAGATGTCCATGTTTTGAGGTAATCTCAAAATGCCAAATTTCTCTCTCTGACTTTTAGGTTACGAATGATAGGAAGTATTAGTGGAATAAAGCCATTTAATCCCTTGTGCCTGCCATGCTCTTCATTGAGATCATTAACTCCATGCAACTAACACTGAGTTTAAAAACTGTCGATTTCTGTCATCAGTATACTCAGCAGATGAATCTTCAGTTGCCTTGGGTAAAATGCAGATAATATTCATTATCTTTGGGGGAAGAAATTCTGTTCCATCCATGAATTTCACTGACTGACCCCCTCTTTATTTTGAAATTAACCCCTTCTGGATATCCCAGCAATTGAAACATGAAATCAGTAAAGATCCAGAAAATCCCCATGAGAATTTTGCATTAATTACCTTTATTCGTGAACTAAATGGAAAATTTGCACCAGTTAAGGGAATGTTGGCATCAGTTTGCTTAATTTCTACTTGAAGTACACTGTCATTCCCAGAGATCTATTTGATGAACCTTTGCTGCACTGTTCTCTATGCAGGTGTATCCTTCCTTGCGAAGACCGGATCACTGCTTGAAACCTGTTGATGACTCGCTCTGTTAATCATTTGAGTATCATTTCATCAACAAGCTTGACTCCTCATACCAATCGTTGGTGGCATATGAACAACCGGGGCTCCAAACTCATTCCTGTCAAAGCATCTCAGCCTAAAAATGAAATGCTTTTTCCAAGCTTTGTTTTGTTTGCTAACTGATCCTTGGTCCACATTAGTGTATCATCCTCAGTATAGTTCAGACTAACCTCGTTAAATAGAGTACTTGACAAAAGATTATCAAATCTTCTTAAAGTTCAAAATTAACATGTTAACTGGATTGACCTGAACTGAATTACAAAATAATTGTCATATATAAGTTTCCCTAAGTCTACTTTGACCCTGTCCAGTTATTATGTTCAAGTAGTGTATTACTGCTTACTTACTAGATGCCAATGTTTTGCTTGTTACTGAAGTTAGGTGAGTTGATCCATTACCTCCCCCCACCCCTGACCCACGTTATCATTCACATTTCTTTAATAGTGGGGTTCCGTTTGCCACCTTCTACTGTTGGAACAATTTTAGAATGTGGAATTTTGGAAGATGATGAAAGCCTGTTTTATTGGGTGCCTCTGGAAATGCGGCTTGTTAGCCTCTAACTCATCGCCACTGGACTCCATGATGAGAAACCCACCTTTCTCAGGCTTTATAAGACTGTGATCCTGCTAAACCCTTGAGATTGGGTGTCGTGCCCACCCAAACCCCAGTTTGTGTGAATGCTGTGTGATTTTCTGCCCCCAGAAAGAAATAACAGATTGTACATTGCATATAATTCTAAAGAAGTATATTTCAGAATGTTAAACAGTTATTAAATGGGAAAAAAGAAAAATGCAATAAGGACCCATTACTCTTAAACAGTAAAATGTGCACTTAAATTGGAGCTCTTGAATTTGTCTGTCACTCACACGCTGGACCCTCAGTCTGCATGAAAGCACACGTAATGTCTCTTAAGATGCACCTCAAACAAATGGGACTCCCTCTGAAATATTGGTCCTTCCTCCTTGAAGCACCTTGGGCATCCTCCGCCATCTTTCCTCCTGTCTTCTCCCGCCTCTCGCTAACCCAGCATTCTCCAGAACCTTCTCCCAATTCCACTACCCTGATTGGCTGGCAGCACATTCCCAGGTTGAACAACAATCTTAACTCAGCTCAAACGCAAACAGGCTGAAAGCAGTATAGACTGCTCTTACATAACTGCTAAAATGAATAACATCCAGCATAACAGTGTAATCCTAAACCAGGGCACTGCAATGATATGAGTAAATCTGTGTTCTCCATGTCTAACATAGAGATTATTACTTCTATTAAAATAATTAATTTCCTCAAAAAATCTAATTGATTTCCACAGTACTGGATTTTTAATCATAATTTATTTGAGTTTTGTGATTACCTGTAGTCCATCACTACAGTATTTACAGAAAGTTCATTGTCTTCCCTGAAGTTGGACATAAACTGTATAATTTCTCTAGCATTTTGTTTGCACTTGTGCTCCCCCCCGCCAGAATTATTTCTTCTGTCACAGTCTGTAGGGGTCCCACATTAACTTTAACTAATCTTTTCCTTGTTATGCATGTATTAGAAATGTCTACAAATGTTTCTTTACTTTCCCTTATCAAGTGGGGGCTGGTAAAATTTAGGACTTGGCCCCATGCTTTCTTTATATCAAAACATGCATGTCAAATCATTAAAAAAAACACTTGATCAATGAGTTTGCTGATGCTATGAAAGTTAGCCTGTGTAGTTTATGGTGAGGCAGACAGCTTTTGACTGTGTTGATGGGTTGGGTCAATTGGGGAGAAAAAATGGCAAGTGGAAATTAATCCAGCTCAGGTAAATTATGCATTAAGAGGCCTTGTAAATTGAGGGGTATACAGTAAATGGGAGACTATTTAATGGTGGAGAAATAAAGGATCTAGTGTGTATTTGCCTGCTAATTATTGAAGGGAGATGGGTTATTAAGGCCCTGCTGACCTCAAGATAAAGAAGGCAGGGATAAAGGAGCAGTATGGTAGTGCTAGAATTATATGCACAACACTAATTTGGCACATCTGATTGCTATAGGAAAGATGTGAGTAGGCTGGATGGGATGTAGAGGCAATGTAAGAGATGGGCCAGAGGTGTACATGACCAAATTGGGTGCAAAAGTGTTGAGAAGCAAGACTGAGATGTATTTTTGTTGGCCAAATAGTCATAATGTAGAAACTTTAAAGTGGTTGGTTGAAAGATGATGGGTAATGCTGTTTTGTATTCTGCCTGGAGTGATAAGAGCCTGGAACCCCTTGTCTGAAAGAGTGATACATATAAATATATATAGCTAAGGTGCCTAACACTTTTGCCCCTTACTGTAGTAATCTTAAGTATTGCACTGAACTGCTGCTGCAAAAGAGCATGTGATGATAAAACTGATTCTGATATGGGTCTCTGTTGTGGACTGAGAGTGGGAAGGGGCGGGGTGGGGGAAGAGGGAAGGATAAAGAGACATTTTATACTGATCAATAAACCAATTGTTTGGAGTCAAGTGACCTCACCTGGTGTCTCAGGGTTGGGTGCGCCTGCACCTGTGCCACACCCCACCCTGGCACTCCTCTTCTGCCAACTGTCCCACGCCCCTCCCTTGGCACTCCACCCTTACCATTCCCAACATCTTTTGTTCCCGTCGGATATACGAACCTGCTCTTTGCACCACTGACAAATACAATACTGTGCATAGAAATTAAATGGACAGAGTTTATTTTTCTTTTTTGTTTTATACGATTACAAGTCATTTTCACCTGTAGCAGATGGCACTGTGAACCATTTTTGAGGTTGCTTCATCCCAAATGGAAAATTGAGCATAACTCTTCCTAGTTTTGGTCACCTTAGTGACTGATTTAATTTTACTATTGAGTACATGAGGTAATGTTGTTCCTGATACACCTTTTTGTTTAGAACATTTAGAAAGCATTGCTGTTTGTTCTTCTGATGCTGTCCCAAACTAATGCAGTGTAACATGTCAACAGTACATTCTGTGTGTGTGTCTGTACTGTTGACAGGTTATACTGCATTTTTTCTGAAATACAGCAAAATTTGCTTGTTGCATCAAAAAACACCAGTTGTTAAAGGAAAAATAAATATTTGTTTATTTAAAATTTTAAACAACTCTGTCATAGTGCATTTTATTCTATATCTCAAATATGTGGATAATGATAAGTGAATTCTGTGAGGGCAAAATTTCTGTAACTTGAATGGCTGTAATGTCAGGAGGGATGTCACCAATATCTGACATCATACCACTGTTATTCACATCAATATAACTCCTGAGTCATTGTACTTCTCATACTGTAATGTGACATGATGCAGAGAAAACCATTTTTCAAATCATTTTGTTTTCATCTGAGCTATTCTTTGGGCACACTATTTTCTCTTTGACAGTATTGGCTAATATACCTGGAAACTTGTGCTCATGATCTGAGTGGCCATTACCCAATGTGTTTTGATGATGAGGTTTATCTTTGGATTTGGATTTATTCTTTGGATTGGCTATATTCTAGCTGTGTTTGTGTAGGAATTTAATTTTGTTCCCAAATAGAATTGGAGAACTGCAATGGCTTTCAATAAGGGCTTCTTTATTAACAAATTTCATGACACATGCCAGTGCTAATAAACCTGATTCTGATTCTTTGGTGATGCTGTATCTTTCCTCTTTACTTGGGGCCCATTTTTTTTTTTAACTTTTCTGCTAATCTGAGCTGAACAGGCCAATTGAGTGATGAACCGGTGTGATAGGTATTCTCATTTAATGTAAGATTATGAGTGACATGGCAAGGTATATTTCTGAAGACGTCTCTCCTGGTGAGGAAATCAAGAACTTGGGTACCAAGTTTTGGTTTAAGTAAAAGGTTATTTAAGACTCAGATGATGAGGGATTTCTTTTCAGAAATTGTAGATCTTGAATTACCTAGTGTGGAGAGTTGAGGGTGCTGATTAACTGGAATATTTTGAAGGAAGAAAGTACTTGAGGAAGAATTTTGGCAATCAAGGAAAATGAACGTCAAGCCAAAAATGTGATCATCCTTGTTCTTGCTGATTGGAGCAGGTTTGCGGTGTGGTGTGCTGTATGACCTGCTCCTGTTCCTGCTTCTGCTTAGTAATTTTCATCAGTTGTTTCTGCAAAATTGTGATTAAAGTTGGATGTAATTTCTGTGGAAATCTTTTGTTTGGTCACACCAATTGAGTCATTGGATTCAAATGTTGGAATCCAGATTTTAATGGCTTCACAGGGCTTTACAGCTGGCCAGTTTTAGCATAATTAAGTTTTTCATTGTGCAAATTAGTTTCTTGTCCTCACTAAGGAGTGTTTTTCACACTTTTATATTTTTCTGCTACTGTAAATGCCTCAGGTGAATGGTATTTTTACTTCTTGAATGCCAATTGGTTCAGCCTTTTGACACGAATTGTAAAACCTTTTTTATTTTATTAGCTGTTTATTGCATACATTTCCTGGACTTACAAATTTAAGTTTGGAAATCTGGTTGCATTTATTCTGCCAGTTTCAAGATGCCTTTGGCAAACTGTTGAAGCTTAATGCAAAGTATTTGAAAGAAGACATGAAAGATTATAGTTTGGATGTGGCTTTTTTCAAAGAGCAGGTTTTTGTATTTGTAGTTTTAGTTCAGTATTTTTTTTTCTGTTATTGTTTGGCAGAAGTTGGTATTTGGTGGATTAAATATCTTATTACAAGAGCACCTAGAAAAGGGGTGGCAAACATTTTTGAAATTGTGTGCCCAAATTGGCGATTAAACTTCTTAAAATTCTCTTGCATGCCATGGTAATTTTGAGCAGAGATTATCAATGATGAATGAAATAGTAACAATAATTATGGATTTAAAGAAAAAATTTTTGCTTTTTTACATGTATTCATCATGTTTTATTATACCACAGATTGAAATAAATTTTAAAACCTGTTCAATAATTATCATTATTAATCTTTTCAAGACAATTGAAGAATAACTTTATTTCTAAACGGTATTGTTTTTATACTTAAGAAATGTGTGCGCAGAAGTGTAAGCTCTGGTGCACTCTCAAAAGATTGAGGAAGGGAAAATAACATTTTATTCTCAGTGAGGCTTTTTCTGCAGAACTAATGATGATAAATATTTTGTAAATGCCCTGCATTTGGTTTTTTAAAAATTCTGCACATAGCACTGATGATAATGATGGCATCCGTCTGGCCCGAAGGACAATAGATAGTGTTACTGGATCAACCTCTCCAGGGCACAAGCCTGGGTGGAAGGTCTTGGGATGTCCACTTGTCCGGATCCCCCTCTCGGCCTCACTGGTGTAGTCCAAAGGAAAGTGAAGCTATAGTTTGGCACCAGCTTGGCTGCAGGAGCTGCTGGAAGGTTGTTCAGTGATGTCCAGCTGCCTTAGGTGCTCCACTGCAGATTTTCTAACTGGGTTTACTCCACCAGCCTTCATCTCTCTTGAGGCTGCCCACAAGGCAGTAGGGCTATTTACCCATAGCGGGGATCTAGAGAACATTGCACTAGTTTCATCACAAGTTTGCAACTATAGTTAGACCTGACCAAGTTCATCACTGAAAACAATGACTCACATTAAATGTTGATGAAAGTACTGTTAATATTGCCATTGTAAGATTTTTCAGTTAAACGTTTTGGGAATGGAGTTCCAGAGCTGTAGAAACTCATAGTATGGATTGTTTAATGCTTTTATCTAGTTACTAAAGGATCTCTTTCAGTATTTTCGAGTTACAGCTCTTGAGTTGAGAAATGTTTGCCTCCAAATTGGGCTGCTTTGTAAACCAATCAATTGCACTTTACAATGATCTAAATCAATCCACAGCAAGATTTCCAAGTTTGTTTAATATTACGCTGCGTACTTTATGAATTTTTCAATTTCCTCAAATGACCTGAATTTCTAATTCAAGATTTTTTGATGTCCAACATGGTTTGTAAACAGATTGACAAAACCTGCTTATTTACCAGTCATACTGGGTACATCATCAGTTGTCACAGAAACTAATTTTGAAAGGTTAACTTGTCGACCAGACAATTCTTTAATTCCTACCTTACACATTTCAAACCCTTTGTGTTCTGGTAACACTACCCAAGTTCACCAGTTCTTGACATATTTCATTATCCCTACAAAATCAAGCAATTCTGAGTAGCTGAGCTGATGTAGCACAAGAGCTCTTGTCAAGAGTAATGGGGGGGAAAAATACACAAACTGTATCTTTTGTTAGTTGTTCTGCTCTGTTTTTACCCATCATTAGAGCATAAGACATAGGAGTAGAATCAGGCCATTCAGCCCATCGAGTTTATTCTGCCATTACATCATGGCTGATCCCAAATCCCACTCAACCCCATGACCTGTCTTCTCACCATATCCTTTGATGGCCTGACTGATCAGCAAATGATCAATTTCCGTCTTAACTATACCCATCGACATGACCTTTACTGCAGTCTGTGACAGAGCATCCCACAGATTCAATACACTGGCTAAAAGATTCCTTTTTACCCCTGTTCTAAAAGGTTGCCCCTCAATTTTGAGGCTGCGCCCTTTAGTTCTGGATACCCCCCCCCCCCATGGAAACATTACATCCACCCTATCTAGTTCTTTCAACGTTTGTTAGTTTTCAATGAAATCCACCTGCATTCTTCTAAATTCCAGTGAGTACAGCCCCAAAGCTGGCAAATGCTCCCATGTTAACCCCTTCATTCCCAGAGTCATCCTCATGAACCTCCTGGACTCTCTCCAATGACAACACATCCTCTGAGGTATGGGGCCTAAAACTGTTGCCAAGTGCAGCCTGACCAGTTTCTTTAAAGCCTCACGATTATCTCCTTGCTTTTATATGCTATCACACTTGAAATAAGTGCCAACATTGCATTTGCCTCCTTTAACCACAGACTCAACCTGTAAATTAACTTATAGGGAACCTTGCACAAGGACCCCTAAGTCCTTCTGCACCTCTGATGTTTGAACCTTCTCCCCATTTAGATAATAGTCTGCACTATTGTCCCTTTTAGCAAAATACATTATCACACGTTTTCCAACACTATTCCATCTGCCAGACTTTTGCCCATTCTTCCAATTCTTCCAAGTCCTGCTACAATGGCATTGCTTCCCCAGGACTACCTACTTCTCCACCTATCATTGTATCATCTGCAACATTTGCCATAAAGCTATCAATTCTGTAATCCAATCATTGACAAACAATGTGAAAAGTAGTGGTCCTAATACTGAATCCTGAGGCAGCCAATCAGAAAAGACCCCCTTTCTTCCCACTCACTGTCTCCTGCCTGTCAGCCATTCTGCTATCCATGCCAGTATCTTTCCTGTAATTATGTGGGATTTTATCTTGTTAAGCAGTCTCATGTGTGGCACCTTATCAAATGCCTTCTGGAAATCCAAATAAATGACAGGAACTGCCTCTCTTTTGTCCACAGTGCTTGTTACTTTTCTGAAGAATTTGAACAGATTTGTCAGGCAAGGTTTCCCTTACACAATCCATGCTGACTGATTTATCTTTTTAGTTTCTAAGTACCCTGAAAGCTTATCCTTAATAATAGACTCCAATACTTTCCCAACCTCTGAGGTTAGGCTAACTGGCCTATAATTTCCTTTCTTTTGCCTTCCTCCCTGAAAGAGTGGAGTGATATTTGCAATTTCCTAGGCCTCTGGAACCATGCCAGAATCAAGTGATTCTTGAAAGATCATGATCAATACATCATTATCTCATTAATATTCTATCTTTTACTGTGTTTCTGCTCACTGGCAAATTCCCTAATGCACTGAATATTTTTTCTTTTCTGGAAAACCGTTGAAATAGAAAGAAGCACACTAGCCATGATTTTTTTTTTCCACATACTCCCTGTCACTGAGTGGTTTTCTATGTTGATCAATAATCTTTGAAACCCTTAATACTTGCAACAACTAAGTTGGAAATCTCAATTTTTGTAGGATTTTTCTTTCATGGTCATTGGTGTTTTTATACCAAGCTGTGAAGCAATCAGAAAGGATACTGACCCCAGTGTATCTACAGAGTTTTAACAAAGTTTTAGAGGACATTCCAAATCTCTGCAAGCTTCTAAGAAAATAGAGGCATAGTAATACCTTCTTTGTGATGGCACTTACATGCTTGGTCCCAGGACAGATCCTCTGATAAGATAGTGCCAGGGATTTAAAGTTACCAACCTCTCCATCTCTGATTCCTTAATGAAAACTGACTCATACACTTCTGGTTTCTTCCTCCTTGAGTCAATGATCAGCACTATGGTTTTACTGATGTTGAGTTGGAAATTGTTGTTGTGGCAGCACTCAATCAGATTTTAATATCTCCTATCTGCCAATTTGTCATCATCTTTGATTTGGTCAACAACTGTAGCACCATCAGCAAACACAAATATGGCATTGGAGCTGCACCTAGCCTCGCAGTTGTTGGAAAGAAATGAGTAGAGCTGGGGGCAAGCGCACAGCCTTGTGCATCTGTGCTGATTGTGGTTGTGAAGGAGGTGCTGTTGCCAATCCACAGTGACTGGGGTCTGAAAGTGAGGAAATCGAAGATCCAGTTACACAAAGAAATATCAAGGCCAAGGTCTTGGAGCTTATTGATTAGTTTCATGCAGACGATGGTGTTGATTGCTGAGCCATAGTCAATGAAGAGCATCCTGATATACACATCTCCACAGTCCAGATGTGCCAGGGTTGAATGAATAGTCAATGAGATAGGCAAATTGAAGCAGATCCAGGTCACTCCTCAGGCAGAAGTTGATATACTTCATGACCAACCTCTCAATGCACTTCATAACAGTGGATGTCAGTGCTATTGGACAATGGACATTGAGGCAGGTTATCATCTTCCTGGGTGCATAGGCAGTGGTATCCTCAAGCAGGGCAAGGTGATCCACCACTCTTGAAAATCTTTGCTGCTTCTATCATTTGAACATTTTTTTTGCTGGTATCTGATATTCTGAACAATTTAAAAATATCTCAAATCAGAATCGGGTTTAATATCATCGGCATATATTGTGAAATTTGTTAAGTCATCAATATACTTATGTAGGGTTCTCAGTACCGGTAACAATGGTGTTAACTGTTCAGGCTAACAAAATGGCTTCTCTGTATTTTATAACGAAATGACTTCTCTGTAATGCTGCAATGGGATCCTGTGTCTCATATGTTTGGGTTATGGGTATTGATAAGGGGAAAACTAACCAATGGAGAATTGTTATGCTATCTTGTCTGTGTAAGGTGAGCGGGAGTTCCGGTCTTTTTCGGGAGGAGAGCGAGGAGGACGGACGTGTGTAGAGCGGACAGCGGTTCCAGAGCAATGGTACTGGACGTCGGCAGTTCAGATGGTGGCCGAAGGCTCGGAAGGTTGTTGTGGAAGGGAACTGGAGGCGTGAACTCCAACGTATTGAAATATGTGCGCAAACTGACAAACTGATTATTACTTTGGCGCCTTTAGGTTATCTGTTTCTACTAACCCATCACTAAGAAATCACTATAAAGTTGCAATTATTTACTTGCTTTTGGGTATTGTCTGGTATTTGTCTTGTGAGCGTGTACGGGGGGGGGGGGGGCATTACACCGTATTTGCACAGAAGTATTACACTACTGGCGGGGCGACGGCGGTTTACCCTAGGCGAATGGGGTTCAACTGGGGGTATGGAGGCTACATTGTGGGGTTTCTCATTCCGGATTGAATTTGTCACATACTGGGTAATTTGCACCAGTTTAAACGAGGGGAGATGGATTCGGATAAGATTGAACTCTGGTGTGAGGTAGAGGGAGTACCGTTTAATCAAGCCTGCGTATTAAGTGGGGTGGACATGCGTATCTCGGACGGAGTGTTAATTAGATGTTTGAGTACAGTTAGAACTATTGGTTAGGTCGGACTCGTAGGCAGAAAGATTGGTAAAATGGGGGATTTAGGCTATGTGTTAGCATGGATTGGTGCTGACGTCTCAGTGGTGGGACTGCCACCGTCTATCAGTGACCTCACTGAGGCGGGGCTATGGGACATACACATTGTCACACAGGAAAAGTTTGATGTGTGTTGGGACACCAGAGGAGTTGCCAGCTGCTGGGGGCGGAGATTTTCGAGAGCGGGTCGGATCGTTTTTCAAGGATGAAGGAAGGGAGTGGTCAGATTTGGAAAATCTCATTGGTCCCCCTCTTCCATGGAAGGGGGAGGGTTTGGAGTTGGCATCAGCCATTAACTCCTTGGTGAACAAGTCAGCGGGTCCTCGTCAGAAGTTAAGAATTTTTTCAGGGCGCACCCCTACCTTGGACAGGGAAGAAGATTATGAGTCTTGGGTAGAGCACGTCTCTCCGCTGCCGGGCGAGTGGCAGTGTTCTGAGGAAGAGAAGTGGCAGAGATTGGTTGACAGCTTGCGAGGGGTGGCAGCTGAGGTAGTGAAGGGCAGCAACCCCTTGGCTACCTGGAGGGAGTATCTGGAAGCATTGGAGGAGGCTTTTGGTCTGACAGGGGGCACGGTGGATCTTTTAGGGGGTCTTCGGGGCCTACGTCAGGAGAAAGGGGAAAAGCTTCCTGAGTATCTTTTCCAGGTAGAGCAAAGGATAAGTTGTTTGAGATGACAGGGGTCATTTCGGAATGGGAGGTGAATAAGATTAGGATAGACCAGGTAGCCCGGGGTGCCTAGAGGCGTGATATGACTGCTACGAGTCTCCGGCAGTCCCATAGATCGCGGGCCCCCCCATCCTTTGTTCAGTTGCTCAGAGAGGTGAGGGAGGAGGAGGACACATTGGAGCCGGAAGAGGGCTCAGTCAGTACGGTGCAGTCCTCCGTGGTAGCCCCTTGTAGTGAAGTGACCAGGGCCAGCTCCAACTGGGAAATGGTGAGGGGAGTCCCTCCGCGTGAGGGGACTGGCAGAGATGGCCCCTCCCTGAAGGGACGGACTGCACAGAGGCCCGGGGGAGGCTGAGGTGCCACGAGATGGGGTACATGTTATAACTGTGGGGAAGAGGGGCACTTCAGGCAGGAATGTGATCGGCCGGGAGCCCCTCGGGGGGAGACTCCACAGATGTCCAAGCAGGAAAGGGGTGGTTGGGAAACTTAGAGGAGACCCAGGGAGGGAACTGCCTGGAGTCTCTGGGAAAACACGTTCCCAGCAATGTGCCACGGGACCCCTGAGAGGAAAGGACCCTATCCCAGAAGGATTGGTGGGACCCCGATCCAGCGTGTCAATCTAGATAGAGGGAATAGATGCAAAAGCCATACTCGATACGGGGCCACAGGTCATGCTATTGTACCGGTCATTCTACGATCAGCATTTGTCGCATTTACCCTTGACGCCCTTCGGTGCCCTGGAAATTTGGGGTATCAGGGCTGGTGATTACCTATACGATGGGTATTTGTCCGTGAGGCTGGAGTTTCTCGAGGCCGAGGTGGGAGTGTCTGAGGCTCATGAGGCCTTGGTGCTGGTTTGCCCGGACCCAGTTGCGACTCGAGGTGTGTCGATTCTGGTAGGGACCAACACCCCTATTGTGGAGACTCCTGGGGGCCTGCAAGGAGAAGGCGGGTGAGGATTTTTTGGAGATCCTGTCGGTGCACCTCGTGTTTCAAGCTGCCTTTAAAGAGGTATGTGGTCGCACCGGGCAGGACACGGCATTGGAAAGAGGAACTGTATGGTGTGCCCAGTAGAAGCCCAGGGTGGTACTGCCCGGTGAAGTAGCGAGAGTGATGGGGATCCCCAGGTATTCCGGAGGATCTCGAGGGGGATTGGAGATTCCCAGCTTGGGGTGCTGGTGAGGCCTGAGCTACAGAAGCTCTCGGTGGTGCAGGCAGGCCGGGTGCTGGTGAACATCAGGAACACCACGCAATGGGAGATCACTTTGAAACGAGGGTTGCCCCTGGCACATTTGTTCTCGGTGACGGTGATGCACGGTGCCCCCGTGAGGATCGTGGGAAGAGAACCATCGGAAAACAGGGATAAGTTGATAGCTGGGGCGTTTAACCTTGGGGCTCGCCTGTGCCGGAGAGTTGGAAGCGGAGGATGGTGGAGAAGATGTTGATGTTGAAAGATGTTTTTTCCCTTGATGAGTTTGATGTGGGCTGCTCCTGGAGCACTTGCCACAGCATCCGGGTGACTGAAGACAACCCGTTTCGAGAAAGGTCGCGGCGAATGGCCCCTGCAGAAGTGGACAGTGTGCGGTAGCATTTGAGTAAGCTGAAGGAAGCTGGGGTAATTTCGGAGTCCCGCAGTCCTTATGCATCCCTGATAGTCATGGCCAGGAAGAAAAATGGGAAGATTCATATGTGTCTGGACTATAGGACCCTGAATAGGCACACCATCCCTGACCAGTATACGGTCCCCAGGGTGGAAGACACACTGGCCTGTCTGAGTGGGGTGAAGTGGTTCAGCGTGTTGGGTTTGAGGAGTGGATATTACCAGATCCCGATGAGTGAGGCGGAGAAGGAGAAGATGGCCTTTATATGCCCTCTGGGATTTTACCAGTTCGAAAGGATGCCCCAGGGCATATCGGGGTCTCCTGCCACCTTCCAGAGGGTCATGGAGAAGACTGTAGGGGATATGAACTTGCTTGAAGTGATGGTATATTTGGACGATCTGATAGTATTTGGATCCACCTTGGAAGAACACGAAGTGAGGCTAATGAAGGTGCTCAATTTGCTGAAGGATGAAGGGTTAAAACTTTCCCTGGACAGGTGCCAGTTTTGCCAGACGTCTGTTAGCTATGTTGGACATATAATCTTACGGAACGGGGTAGCTACAGATCCGAGTCAAATCGAAGCGGTGACCACCTGGCTAAGACCCCAGACTGTGAGCGCTCTGCGCTCGTTTTTGGGGTTCTGTGGATATTACTGGAGATTTGTGAAGGGCTACACCAAGGTGAGCCATCCCTTGAACCAGCTTCTGTGTGGGTACCCCCCTCTGGGACAGGAAGGAAGGCTGGAGAATATTTGAACCCAGCAGAGTCCTTCGGACAGAGATGGGATGACAAATGTGAAGCGGCTTTTAAGTTCCCGAAGGAGATGCTGACTCAGGCACCAGTGCTGACTTTTGCGGACCCCTGATTACCCTATGTGCTACACACTGATGCCAGTCGGGAGGGGTTAGGGGCCGTCTTGTGTCAGGATCAGGGTGCCGGGCTGAGGCCAGTAGCGTTTGTCAGCCTGAGTATGTCACCGTCCGAAAGGAACTACTCCCCCCACAAGCTGGAGTTTCTGGTGTTGAAATGGGTGGTGGTGGATAAGCTGAGTGACTATTTCTACAGGGCAAGTTTGAGGTGCGGATGGACAACAACCCATTCACCTACATCCTGACCTCGGTGAAACTGGATGCCACCTGTCTGCATATGATTTTAACCTGAAGTATCGGCCAGGGAACAGGAATGTTGATGCCGATGCTCTGTCTCGACAGAAGCATGAGGACGAGGAATGGGAGAGCGTTCCTGCATCCGGGGTGAAGGCCATGTGTCAGTTTGCTATCACTGCACAGGCCAAGGAAAAGGAGAGGCCAGATCGTACCATGGACCTGATGACGCCCTGCCCCTAGTTTACTGTGACATGACTGCTCTGAAGACCCAGCAGCTGCCAGAGTTGAGTCCTGGAGAAAGTGCAGCTGCTCAGCAAGATGACCCTGGCATTGGCACTACTTGGGATGCAGTGGGGAGGGGGGACGTGGCCCGGGTGGGGAAGCCACAACACAGCTCAATGTCTCTGTTACTGACAGAATGGCCTCGGTTGAGGTTGAAGAACCAAATGTTAAACCGGGTAACGTCACCCCCGGACCGACCTCAACGTTGGCAGCTGGTCCTGCCTGAGAAGTATCGGAGGGTTGTGATGAAGTCACTGCATGACGACTCCGGGCAATTGGAGGAGGAGAAGACCTATGGGTTGCTCGAGGACAGGTTTTATTGGTCCTGAATGAGGTCAGAGGTTGATGAGCACTGCAACTCCTGCATATGTTGCATATGCCGGAAGACGCTGCCTGTGCCGGCTGCTCCGTCGTCGCGCTTGCAGAGTGCGGGGCCTTTGGACCTGGTGTGTATGGATTTCCTGGCCATAGAACCTGATACCAGCAACACGGTGAATGTCCTAGTCATCACGGACCATTACATCAGGTACGCTCAAGCGTTCCCCACCAAGGATCAGAGGGCGACTATAGTGTCAAGAGTGCTATGGGAGTAGTATTTTGTGCATTATGGCCTTCCCCGGCGCATCCATCGTGACCAGGGATGGGGCTTCGAGAGGAAACTCATCTATGAGTTACTGGATATGCTGAGGATTGAGAAATCGAGGACCACCCCCTATCATCCGCAGGGCGACCCCCAGCCGGAGAGGTTGAATTGGACCCTTCTAGACATGCTCGGGACGCTGGAGATCAGTAAAAAGAGTCGATGGAGACAACATATTGGATATCTGGTTCACTGCTACAACTGTACACGAAATGAAGCTACTGGCTACTCACCCTATTATCTGATGTTCGGGCGCGAGGCAAGGTTGCCCATTGACCTCTGTTTTGGGACGGCCGCGAGTGAAGAATCGCCGAAACCTTACTTGAAGTATGTGGCTGATATGAAGAAGGAGCTGCAAAGGGCTTATGAGTTGGCTGGGGAGGCGGCTGCCAAGCAGAGTCAGGGAAATAAGAAGCGGTATGACCAGAAAGTGAAATTCTCCCAGCTCCTGCCGGGAGACCGAGTCCTCATAAGGAATCTGGGATTGCCTGGGAAGCACAAGCTGGCTGATTGCTGGTCGGGCACTCCCTGTGTGGTGGAGAGTCAGTCTTCTGAGTGCGGCCCGAGGATGGGAGGGGGCCCGTCAAGGTTCTCCATCGGAATCGTCTGTTGCCTCTGGGACGAGACGTACAAGTAGAGCGGGAGCTCGAGATGCCAGCTGCACCTTGTACCAAGACTTTGCATCCATGCAGGGTGGAGGAAGAGCCCACACAGGGAGAGGCGGGCCTGGGCTCAGCCCCTGTGGGTGATACTGACTCGGAGCAAGATGACTTCGATGATTGGTTCATGCTGCCGTTTGCTGATGCCTCCGTGGTGGAGGAGGAGACTCCTGGCCCTTCCCCCACTGGGTTAGACGGGGTAAGGGGGGCTAGTGATGGGCTGTCAGGAGTGCCAGAGGGCATTGGCGAGGAGGATGTGGGGCCTGAGCAAGAGATGGAGGGTTCCGAGGTGCAGAGGAGTTTGGGTGACCGCTCGCTGGAGGGTTCATCTCGTAGTTTCCATGAGCCTTCTGTAGTGTCCGAAGTGGAGGAGTTAGAAGAGGGAGTGCGCAGGTCGCACAGAAGTAGGCACCCTCCCGATAGGTTGGCCTATGTTGCATCTGGGGAACAGGGTGTGATCTCCACTGTTTTGGGGAGTTGCGTCACTGCTTTCTGCACTTGGGTTGGCCTTTGTGTATTGCAGGAAAGGTTGGTAAATTATTTGAGCATCATGAGGGCATGACTAAACTTGGTGGGGGGAGAGTGTAGGGTTCTCAGTACTGGTAACAGTGGTATTAACTGTTCAGGCTTACAAAATGGCTTCTCTGTATGTTATAATGAAATGTGTTCTCTGTAATGCTGCAGTGGGATCCTGTGTCTCATATGTTTGGGTTATGGGTGTTGATAAGGGGAAAACTAACCAATGGAGAATTGTTATGCTATCTTGTCTGTGTAAGCTGAGCGGAAGTTTGCGGGTTTTTTCGGGAGGAGAGCAAGGAGGATGGACGTGTGTGGGGAGTGGGCAGCGGTTCCAGAGCGACGGATACTGGACGTCAGCTGTTCGGACAGTGGCCGAAGGCTCGGAAGGTCGTTGTGGAAGGGAACTGGAGGCATGAGCTCCAATGTATTAAAATATGTGCACAAACTGATTATTACTTTGGCGCCTTTAGGTTATCTGTTTCTACTATCCCATCACTAAGAAATTACTATAAAGTTGCAATTATTTACTCGTCTGGTATTTGTCTTGTGAGCGTGTACTGGGGGGGGGCAGGGTGCATTACACCGTATTTGCACAGAAGTATTACACTACTGGCGAGGCGACGGCAGTTTACCCTAGGCCAGGGGTCAGCAACCTTTACCACTGAAAGAGCCAATTGGACCCGTTTCCCACAGAAAAGAAAACACTGGGAGCCACAAAACCCGTTTGACATTTAAAATGAAATAACACTGCATACAACAGTTTTTTTGCCTTTATGCTATGTATAAACAAACTATAATGTGTTGCATTTATGAAATCGATGAACTCCTGCAGAGAAAACGAAATTACATTTCTGCATGCAACAAAAACATTTTGTACTCCGAAAAAAAGACGTTGGATTGAAGGTTACTTTTAAGTAAAATACTCAATGTCTATTTGAGTCCTTCTTGTATTTATGAAAAACGCTGAACTTAAATTTTCCGCCAGCAGCAAACCAAAAATAACGTCAGCCAGCTGTCAACCTGAAAAATAAAAGGACTATTTCACTGAACAATGAAAAAATATGAATATACATAAAATAATAGGCAATTAAAATATTTATCATACTTGGTTAACGGGATTTCTGCTCCTGGACCTCAGTGCACAGCGTCTGCACATCAGGGCTGTATGACATCACCTTCATCTTTACACAGGATCGCAAGCTGTCATCTGTGAGGCGTGCGCGATGTTTGTTTTTAATAAAGTTCATGTTGGAGAACACCTGCTCACATACATATGTGGATCCAAAGATCGACAGGACTCCAAGCGCATACATTTTCATGTTTACATAAATGTCGGGGATAGCATTCCATGTTTCGAACACAAGTTTGTCCGGTTTTAGGAGGTTTTCAATATCACTCCATTTGTGATTCTGAGCAAGAACGGCCTTCTGACGGGCAACATCTTCAAGGTCTGCTGTCAAGCGTCTAAACTTGGACACCCATATGTCTTTGTCGGCTATGTCAGCCAGTTCCATCTCAAGATCAGGTTGACTCACACCTACCAATGCAGTCGTATTCAGTAGGGATGGATCAATGCTTAGGGGAGTGACCGGGAAGGATAGTGTGCTTTTTTTCCTCTCTGAACTCACAGACGCGTTTCCCAAACGATGTTTGCATTGCGATGATTGATTGCAGAATGTAAATACTCCGAATTTATCATGTCGTGACCTTGTTTGAACTCTCCCAAATTTGGGAAGTGAGACAACGTGCCTTTCTGTAAATCTCTGGCAAGCACTGTCAACTTGCGCTCGAATGCCAAAACATTCTCCAACATGTGTTGGGCTGTACGTCCTTTCCCCTGAAGAGCTGTGTTCAGCGTGTTCAGGTGCGCTGTCATGTCTACCATGAAGTGTAGCTTTTCCAGCCACTCTGGCTGTTCCAGCTCAGGAAAGGTGAGCCCTTTGCTGCCCAGGAAAGTTTTCACTTCTTCCAGACATGCGACAAAGCGTTTCAGCACCTCCCTTCTGGACAGCCGCCAGACTTTGTTGTGCACCAGGAGATCAGAATATGCGCTTTCCAGCTCGTCCAGTAACAAACGGAATTGACGGTGATTTAAACTTTTTGCCATTATTTTATTGACAATCTGAATGACAACATCCATTACTTCTGTGCATTTCGGAGGAAATGTTTGAGCGCACAGTGCCTCTTGGTGCAAGATGCAGTGAAAAGTCAGCAACTTTCTGTCCAGCGACTTCTGCAGTAAAGCCACAAATCCCTTGTGCGCTTCTGTCATACCCATCAGTAGCTACTGACACCAGGTGGGTGGTCTTTATTCCTTTGGCTCTTAAACAATTCAAGACAGCCTCACAGATGTCCTCCCCCCGTGTTTGGTCTTTTAGAGGTATCAACTCAATCAGTTCTTCCTGTGGCCTGGCAGAGTTTACATACCGTCAGAACAGCGCTATTTGTTCAATATCACCTTTGTCTTTAGACTCGTCACAGGCAATCGAGTAGACCACAGCTGAATTGATGTCTTTAATTTGCTGTCTTGTGATGTCTTCTGCCATTTTTATGGTTCTGTCTTTGACAGTCTTTGCAGAGAGGGGCATATCCCTGATTTTCTGCACAATTTCACTCTTGTTTTTAAAGTCCGTGAATAGATGTTCTGAAATCTTAATGAAAGATTCTTTTATATATTCACCATCTGTAAACTGCTTCCCGTGCCTGACTATTTCCTGAGCGGCAACATAACTAGTGTATGTAGTTGATTTTCCAGACTTCATCCACTTTTTGAAATGATTTTTGCTCAGATCAACCTTCCGCATCAGTTTCAAAACGGCTTTATTTCTCTCATCTCCATCCGGATATTTTTGAGCAAAGGCTGCGTGTTTATTCTGGAAATGTCTTGCGACATTTGACTTTGTTGTTTGCTAGTTTCTCATTGCATACTAAGCATACCAGTAAACCAGTCTCGTCAACAGTGAAAGCAAATGAATCTGTCCACGTATCATTAAACGTTCGGTTTTCGTCAGTCACTTTTCTTTTTTTAGAATTCTCCATAGTTGGCCTACCTTGGATCGAAAAATTAAAGAAATCGTGCACTGGCGGGAGTCAGGCATTGGCAGTGGTGACGTATATTAATAGTGATAAAAACATGTTGTAGTAAACTGCAGTCAAAGATAACTTTATTCGAACTAAACAGCCTTGCTTTTAAGCCTCCCTCAACCCGCCCCTCATGGGCACGGATGCTCCAAAAGACACTTACTCACAAACCCCCGTAGGCTATCTCCCTTAGCCTGAACGCTGGCTAATTGTGAGTGGTTCGGATGTGCCAGGAAATGGGTCGCCACAGAGTTTTATTTAGATTGTACAAGATCACCATATCTTCAAATTTGGAATTACATTTCAAAAACTAACAAACTAACATAAAATACATTTTAATTAAATACTCACCATTCATTTTCCAAAGCCACAGGGAGCCGCAGCACAGAGATGAAAGAGCCGCATGCGGCTCGGGGGTCAACTGGGGGCATGGAGGCTACACTTAAATATCAGTTTTACTGATAAAAATTTAAGTTTTTGCAAAAAAATTGATGAACTACTGTACATACAGCATTTAGCATTATTATTAGTGAATGTCCAGTGTTCACTCACAGACAACAAGAGAAAAAAATTTAAGCATGAATGTAAAGCCAGTGCCAATTGGCTGAATTGTTTACATTCCAAGTATTGATGTGTACACCAGGGCTATGAGGATTTCAAAGCTTAACATGCAATGCCATGTGTTCTCGCAACTGTCTAGCTGGTGCTGAGTTGGCATGAGTTGTTTCCTGTGAAAGCACTTCACTGTTCTGCGGTTGTAAAATATTATTTGCTATTTCATTTGATTGACGGTAAAGATAATAATTATGGATCTTTTAATTATGAGTGGTGTTTAAAGAACCGAGAGTCGTAGATTTGTCACTCTGGATATACTTCATTTAATTTAGAAAATTACAAAAGTCCTATATTTTCTAAGACACCTGTAATTGTCTTTTTCTATACCAATGTTTTATCTCCTTAAATTGTGATATTGATTACTGGTATATTTTATATTATCTGCACAAGAAAAGAGAAGCAGGTGATCCTCACATTACAAAGGGGTTGCATTTTTGGAACACAATCTGTGCTGCAGTTTTCTGTAACCTGAAACTCATTATAAATTGAGTTATTTCCTACAGGATGCTTTTCTTTCAGTGACAAGGAAAACAGTTGCTGGTTCATGTGGTTGGGGTGGGGTGCAATTCAGAGATTTGCTTGGAAACTGACAAGGCAATCTATTAAGTGGGTAGAAACTGTGTTTGGAAACACAAGTGAATGTGGATGCTTATCCCCTCCAGCCTTCAGTTTGAATAATGATTTACATGTTTAAATGCATATCAAATAAAGGTAATTCAATTTAATTATATAGCTGCAGGCAAACATCTGGTTATTCAGGTTGATAACCTGCATTTAAATTTGTTGGCCTGTTTCAGACATGCTGAGGTAAATAATGTGTGAAAACCTCTGGAGGAGGTGAGGGCGGGGGAACGAACCTGCTGGACAACAAGACCTACCACACTTAAAAAATACATTATTATCAGCATATGCATCAGAAAACTCAAGCTACAAAATATAAAGAGAATATTTTATTTCTTTTTGTTATCCTCCCTGCACACACTCTGTCAGAGCAAATTTGATTTAGTTTCTTGGAATTTTAGATAATGATTTGTGATTTCTGATAGGACAGGCATCTGCAACCTGAGTGGTCATAATGTGGAGTTTGCCTGTATCCTTAAAATGCATCTTTTTATTGGTGTTTTTAATTTTTATAAAAATTAGGTCTTCAGGGGAAGTTTAAAAAAATTATTTTGTGTAAAAGCAGCAAATTGAATCTGTAAACATGATATAGCACCAGAGCCTCAGGCTGTCAGAGCATCAGCTTCATGAAGCTGATTCCACTCCCAGTAGATATGTTGAAACTATCATCTGAACCTCTATAAAAGTTGTAAAAAATTTTGGTGATTTGTAAAACAAAAAAAAATATCGTTTAAACATGCCACAGGGCTATTTAATTGCTTAACTGCTGAATGCTCAGAGCTTGATATTTTAATTTCTTATGTTTGGTTTAGTACTGGGCTTTTGTTAATGGTGATCAAAATAGTTCATTTTCATTTTAAATTCAGTCCATAAGGTAAATCAATTGTCTTTTTCTGTAAGCACAATTAAATTGGAAGAGCAACAAAGAAAGACAGAAGGTTCTCTGCTCCATCATATTAGCATCAATGCTGAGAATTTCCACAAGTGTGTCTTGCTTTTTGAACTCTGACCATGGTGGACTGAAGAATCCTAGAGAGAGTTCTCTTTGTTCTTGCCTTCTACCTTACTTGCCTCTGTTTACAATTTTGTCTTTAAACTAGGGAGGCCAACTGTTAGTTGGGTGGTGACTTTGCCATGATTTGGTCTTCAGGAGTGATCCGCTGCTTCCTGTTGCCTGCTATTTTATTTCTTCATTCCTTTCCCACTTTAACCAGTTAGTGGCCTTCTGCACTGTTAAAATGAAGTACAGTGCAAGCTTGAGGATCACCACTTTGTATTCTGTTTGGTTGTGTTGCATCATTCCTAACTCAATATTGTACTCTCCAACCTCAGTACCTGCAGGTGAGGAACTTGCTGCTTTTCATCTTTCTTTTGATGCTGGTTTCTAACTGCAGTGTATTTTGAACGTACTGTTTGCTGCCACTATGTTCCCAGTTATGAGTAAGTGAATGCTCAGTCAATGCTGTGTGCTATTCAAGTGAGCTGTTTTGTTCTGGATGGCAGTGATCTGTGAGAGAATTGTTGGCATTGTATTTAATCAGCAGACTATTGGATCACACTCCTGCCTCATGACTTCTGCCTGATGGAGGTAGGTCACTCACCCCTGGATATCTTTGTCTCTGACAAGCCCTGTAGATACGGTACCTAAGTAGATGGTCTAATTGGTTATGGATAAGGATGTGGAAGAAATAATGTTCTGTTAGTCTATGAATTAATCACAATATTGATAAAAGCATATATAAAATACAAATGTCTGACAACACCTTCCCAAGTCTCCCCCTTAGACACTTGTTGAATTGAAACATTGAAAATCAGATTGTTGCAATGATTTCCAGTATATGTTCCTGTTATGAGGTGCTCACCTTTTTGATTTTTGTAAAGAGTTTATGAATGCTACTGCAGAATAAATTGGATATGTGCATGCAACTGAACATTGAAACATGGATAGCAACCAATTTAAATTGTGATTATGTCCAAATGCTTTCATGAACTATTTGTGGAACTGGTAACAATTAGGGATGTGATTTTATTTTTTGATCAGAAAATAAAAAGAGAAGAGTGGTTCCATATTTTCTGTATGTCAAAGTAGCTGATGAATGAGTGAACGTAAATGAGTGGGTTACTGCTCAGTTAAGTCCAGAAAAAGGCTGACTTTTGTTTAAAATGTACTGCCTGCTGTAAATTCCCAGGTATTTTAATTTCTGCAGTGACCTTGACAGCTGAATTTTTGTGAAATAGGTCGACAGCCAGGGAGGTTTAAAAACTAGAATGAAGTTTAAAATTAAAGTTTTATTCAATGCTTATTTTTATTACTCAAATTGGCAATCGTGTTTTGTAACTGAAAGTAGCATTATGTGGTAACAAGAATTTTTTTTTCTCTTTCTGCAGAACATGAATATCAAAATGTTGACTGATGATGTGGTAAGGTTTTTTAGTGCACTTAATGTAGCATCTTTGCTTTGATGATATAATTTTAGAGTTGTAATATAACATGTGTTTGCGTTTTTTATATGACAGCTGTTCTTCTGTGTGCCTTATATAGGGATTGATATTAATATGGTATCATGTATTTGAATCAATGAATTGCTTTGGAATAAATTGTGCAATTATTTCGTTTCAGCCAATCATTTTAACTTTATAGTTCACCAGTGCCCAGATTTACAGCCTTTAATCTCAAAAGTTAGACACTTAATTTGATACAATGTAATTACCAATTCTTTTTTTTTCTCCAAAATACTTTTTAACGGGTTCTCTTTTCAAGTCTGTACGTAAAAAAGAACTCTTTCAACTTTGTGATTCTTTTGAAAAGAAGCATTTTTGACTTCATTAAAATCAAATACTGCACCTTGCATTGAGTCATACTACTTTCTTGTCATATGAGAATGATATTACTTTTTATTATCAAACATCATGCTATACATTTGGCACTTCCCTGGATAACACCCATATTACAATAAAACATCTGTCACTGTGCTAATATATAACTATGCTGTTATTTGCAAGTATTGGTTCTATAAGCGATATTGGATTGTCTTTTTAAGCTCCTGTCAATTTGTGTATCTTTTCTGAAGTTTAGATTTTAATTGACAGGTTCCTAAAACAAGATGAATATTTGATTTCATTTTTCACTTTCTTGTAGCTGGATAAATTTGCAAGTATTCGAATTCGAAGCAAGCGCGGTAGAGCACCTCTTCCAAATGTTAAACAGCCTCAACTTCCTAGGAATGATTGGTCTGGAGTATCCTCCGAAAATGAAAACTCAAATCAGCTGCCAGAAAAGGAAGTTATTTTACTGTTTGAAAGAATGATGGTAAGTTGATTTCCTTTTAATTTAGTAGAACGATGTGCATATTATGTTTTTTTAAATATTGTTATTATTTTGAAAAGAAGCATGTTTGATTTAATTCAAATCAAATATTGCGCCTTGCATTGAATAGCATAGAGCCAATTTGCTAAAGATCTTATGTTTTTACAGTCATGCAAATCTTTGTAAATATTGTCACAGACATGCAAAATTTCACTTTAACCATGGGTTTAAAATGTTTGTGAAATTTGGCAGTTGACTTGCGGACCAGTCTCCTGTGGAATTTCAGTGGTGTCAGTAACAAGTGGTTGCTGAATCTTGTTGATCAGTATTGATGCTTATTTTTGGTTAATCCTTTTTTCATAGCCCTGATGGGTTTTCCAGCAACTTCTTTTGTGGCAATTGCCTTGATCACATCCACAAACCTCACCATAGTCCCTTTCAATGAACTTTCATTCTTTGTAACTGTTGTCTTCCCCGATTCTGACTGACTTGCACTGTGTTTTTAGTATTTCTAAATCTTATTTAGGATGTCCAGCATCCGCAGTTTTTTGCTACATTTATGCTTCTCAATGAATTGAGGTTTGAAGTGGGCAGCTACTGAAAGGTTGATAGCTGGCATGATGTTTGCCTCTTTTTGGGATTGAAAGTGAGTTAAGCCCTGAAAAAAATAATTGACTTTCTGTTGTGAATATGTTCTACAAGCTGGTGTTGTTTGTGTTGCTATTGCTAAGTTATTGTATACATTGAGAACTTCAATATACTTACTGATCTGAATGTAAATATACAAACAAATTTAGCTGTTTATATTTGCATTATATCTCAAAAACAATTGTTTTTCTCCCAGTTGCTCTCCAGTTGTTTTCTCAATGTATTGGTCAAAAATAATCATGTACACTTTCCAGGAATTCTTCCTTCACTATTTATAATGATTTTCCTTAGCCAGTGTGGATGGTTGACATTGCAGTCTTTTCATCATTCACCATCAACACCATTTAACTTCCTTTCCATTTTTGCCTAGCTTTCTGAAGTATTGAATGCTCTGTGGTGTTCAGTTCTTGTTCTGTATTTGGTCACCTTGCAGTCATGTCTCTGGTGCAGCAACAACATCATTCTCATTTATATTTATTTGCACTTGTTAATTCATTTTGTAAATACTGTTCATTAAGGAACGTTGCATTTAGAGTTGTCTTTTTAAACACTTGTCAGATACAGGCAGTCCCTGGGTTACGAACGAGTTCCGTTCCTGAATCCGTCTTTAAGTCAGATTTGTACATAAGTCGGAACAAGTATATCCGGTATTATTTAGCGTCAGTTAGTCAAACGTTTGTCTTAGTATATAGTATATACTTCACCTTTCTATGCATATAAAACACTTAAGAAATGTATGTATTCCAATAATTAAACCACTGCATTGCTTAGTAATAATTGTAGCTTTCATCGGGGCAGGGTCTTTCACATGCTCCATTATTCTCACTTTATCCTTTAAAATTGTTCCGATTGTTGACCGACTGTAACCTAATGCTTTTCCAATGACCGATGGTGTTTCACCTCTTTCCGATCGTTTTATTATTTCCACTTTATTTTCAATGGCGATCGTTTTTCATCAATGGAACAGAAACACTGTGGGTGGCTGTTCCTGATCTCCGCTGGCTCCCGAGGTCTGCTGGGTCCTAAGGACCACCACACTGAATTCTCCGGGTGCAACAGTCCATGGCACTGAGACAGGTTAAATGGGACATGTGGGGGCTGTGCTGGGTTTGGGTATTTGATCCTCCATAATATTCCACGTGGGAATTTAAACTGGAGGAGGCAGTGTTTTTTTTTAAACGAGGGTGGGTTGCGAGCCGGACATCAACCCAGCACGGATGGTACGGGAGTCACTGGATTGACATCAACCTGGCACGGGAACGGTCGGTCACTTAATCGAACTTGGAAACCTCCGTTCTCCAGCCCGGCGCTGATCTCACTGCGCCACCACCCGACTGGAACGGTGGAGGGGGGTGCGGGGTCAAGGTGAATCTTGCTAAGGAAAATATAAGCCAAATACAAAGTTACACATTGAACACAGAGTCAACGGCAACGACTTAAAATGGTGGACGGTGTCGCAATCTGACTTACAATGGCGGATGGCGTCGCGATCTGACTTAAAATGGCGGACGACATCTTCCTTCCTCGGTTCATAAGTACGAGTTGTCCATAAATTGAATGCTTGTAACTCGGGGACTACCTGTATTTCTTTGCACAATGTCCCTCTTAGGTTCTTAACCTTTGTTATTCTGCCTTCCTTTCCCTGTCTTTTGTTTCTTTCATATCCAATTTTTGCTTGCCACAGCTTCCTATGGCCTTTTACAGTGTTATAGGTATCTGAATCCCTCTCCTGCACACCATCTTCCTTTGTCGACAAATTCATACTTAATATCTTTGTATCCTACTCCTTCAACGGGAATACCTTAAGTTACTAACTTTGAGATCTACCTTTTCGTTTACCATAGCACATTCTGTTTGCGGGTTGTAATTTTTTGCTAAACCTGTGTTACCTGTGGTACTGATCGATTATGGGAATTAGCTGTTGTACTTTCCCACCCGAATGTCTAGCAGTTAGCGCCAGAAACGTAGCCCATCATCTGTAGTCTAGTTGGTGTCTGATCTGTTCCCTGTATGACTGATTCCCATCTATTGCCTTCCCACTCTTTTTCCTTTCCTACTGTGTAGCGAATATTTTAGCTTGGGTACCTTCATGATAACTATACGAGTGAAAAAGCAAAGTAATTTTAGATAATGAATATGGGGAAGGGAAGAGAAGAATGTACAGAAAAGAAAAGAATGTCTGTGATAGGAAACAAACCACAGATGTCATGGTGGTAATTATTTAAAAAGAATTGTAGCTGATGATAGCAGAGGAAAATAAAACTAATTGTAACTGAGAGATACTGTCACATCTGTGGTCAGGGTGTGAGGAGTTAAGTTCATTAAATTCAGAATGATGATGCGTTGTTCCTTAAGCACCATATGCAATACACTAAGTTGGAAGAAATGCTACTGAATTGCAGTTTCACCTGGAAAGACTGTTTGGGTTCCTGGCTGGTGGTAAGGGTAGAGTTAAAAATATGGGTATTGCATTTCCAGATGTATGGGCAAATGGCACAAAGAGGGTAATGGTCTGTGGAGGTGGAGGAACTGACAGTATGCTGAGGAAGCAGAAAGTGTTAGCTCTAGAATTGTACAATGAAAAAAGAAAGATTAATTAATCATTCTGCAGTTAATAGGGGAAAGTGATCATATTGTAAAAATCTGCCTGGTTCACTAATGAGGTTCAAGGGAGCTAATATACTAAATGAGCAGTTTCGCTCTGGAGCCGATGAAATGTGTTGTGTTATCAGATGTCCTTTGAGATGACTCTTGCAAACCACTTGGTTCTATCAAATCATTCAATTGCAGTAAAGAGAATAAGACTAGATGGATGACTTGGTATCAACCAAGGCATTGATTTTGTATGTTGCAAGTTTGATTCCAAACAACTCCTGGAAATCCTCCATGGGAGATGGACCATAAAACCTAGGGGCAGAATTAGGCCACTTGGCCCATTGAGTCTGCTCTGCCATTCCGTCAGGGAAATTTTTGCCTTATTACCTTGTTTTGGCTTCTCTGATGTAATTATGCTTGACAGGTCTTCAGATGATGCCGGACTTTTCAGAATCAGGTTTAATATTACAGGCGTTGTTTTGCTGCAGCAGTACATTGCAATACTTAATAAAAATTGCAGTATACATTACAAAAGGAAGTATATACAGTCGGCCCTCCTTATCCGTGAGGGATTGGTTCCGGGACCCCTCGCAGATACCAAAAAATGTGGATACTCAAGTCCCCTATTCAGCCTGTCTCAGTGCAGTGGACATTAGGCCCCAGCAGTGGAACTCTGAATCTGCAGTGTTTCTGTTTGTGAAAATAATCAAGATTGAAAATAAAGTGGAAATAATAACGCGATTGGAAAGAGGTGAAACGCCATCAGTCATTGGAAAAGCATTGGGCTACAGTCGGTCAACGATCGGAACAATTTTAAAGGATAAAGTGTGAAAGGCCCTGCCCTGATGAAAGCTACAATTATTACTAAGCAATGCAATGGTTTAATTATTGGGTTTTGGGTTTTTGATCCTCCACATCAACCAGGCACAGATGGAAAATGCGCTCGGAAGTGGTCTGTCACTGGATCGAACTTGGGAACTTCTGTACCTAAGCCCGGCGTTGAAACATACATTCTTAAGTGTTTTATATTTTTACAAACCCTGTAACTGGGTCACTTACCAGCAAAGATAGAGAGGTCCGTTGAAGTCTGATGATACTATTTTTAACAGTATTTATTGGTAAAAATACACAAAAATAATATCAATGCAAATATACAGATAATATACGTAGTCAATACTAAATCTAAAAGTGTGGGTATAATAATAATCAATAAGAAATAAGCTCTATCGTTGTCTAGGGGATAAATGTATTGTCCGATGGAAAGTTCACTCAGTTCATGCATGCTGCAGCCTTTGGGGACCGCTGTATTTCAATAGTTGGAGAGAGAGAGAGATTTTTGGGAGAAAAACTTGCTGGCTTTTCCTTTCATGATTTCGATCCATCGGGAGTCCCATTGGTGTGGCCGTTCACTTGTGGCCTCTCCTTTAGCTAAAGCCGTTCTTCCGTGGTGAGGCCGCCAAACCCAGGCAAGGGAAGGATGCACACGAGCCCCCCACTGGCTGTCGCTATTAAATGCTGTCACGGGATATCTAGCGTTTCTGCTGGTGCGTCTAAAGGGGTTGTTCCCCAGACCCTCTTTTATCCTTACTCACGGGGTCTCAGATGTCAATCAGGTTGGGATGATGCAATCCCTCAACCAGCCCGCTCTGGTCATCTCCTGAGGGGCTTCAATGAATAGTACAGTACTCAATACACAATTCTGTCTCCAAGAGACGATGGCTGTTATCAGGGGCTTTGTTTCGCTGAGCCCAGGACACATTCCAAACCTTGTGGATTCTCTCTCATTTCCTGGGTCCCAGACCCGAATTAATAGCGATCTTGCGATTCTCAAAAAGAAGGGGGTGACTTTGTACCCTTCGGCCCCTCAGAGTTGTGGCACATTCGTAACCCTTCTGTTTTCGAACCCGGCGCTGAAACATACATTCTTAAGTGTTTTATATGCATAGAAAGGTAAAATATATACCATATACTTGGACAAACGTTTGATGAACTGATGCTAAATAATACTGGATGTACCTGTTCCGAGTTACTTAGTAAGAGAACGTCTGATTTTTTTTTTCCCGATCCTGATCCACAGTAACCGACGCACATCCTCCCGTGTAATTAAATCATCTTTAGATTACTTATAATACCTAATACAATGTAAATAGTTGTTATACTGTATTGTTTAGGGAATAATGACAAGAAAAAAGTCCGTACATGCTCAAACAACAAGTGCTGGAAGTGCACTTCTGGTTTTCTTGATTTGTAGTTGGTTGAATTCGCGCATGCGGAACTTGCGGATAAGGAGGGCCAACTGTATGGAAAAAATAAAATCAAATAAGTTGTGCAAAAACAGAGGTAGTGTTAGTGGAGGGGAAGAAGCTCTTGAAACGTTTAGTGCAGGGGTGGGCAAACTTTTTGACTTGTGGGCCACAAAGGGTTCTAAAATTTGACAGGGGGGCTGGACCAGGAGCAGATGGACGGAGTGTTTTGGTAATACACCTCATAAGAGAAAATAAAATATCATGGGATATGTAGAAAACGTGTGCTTTAATTTCAATTGAAAATGAACAAATGCATTACAACAAAATATCTGTCTTTGAAGTCCCATGGTATTTAGCTATTTATTGAAATGACTTTTAAAACACTGAAAATTAAATGAATAAAATACAGCTTTTTTTTAATAGTAACAGTTATTATTTTAAAGCACTGAAAATTCTGTTATCCTTCAAGATATTATCATCATCACTCTCCTCCTGCCTGTCTTTATTTCAAAAACGTTAGGAGATGCAGGTCTACTTGTCCTGCTCCTTCTTATTCAATTATCCCCTGTGCCAAAACTCAACAACGACCAGCACAAGGACAGAACAGTGACAGCGCGCCAGTATGCGGAGCGCGTTATTTGATCTGGAGTGCATTTTTTATTTTGAGAATGTACATGCACCTGCGCACAACTCATGTCCATCACTTAACAGAAATGACATGTAACATGTAAGGCTTATTGAAAAAAATATTTTCAAATGCATTTTTTACATAACACAATGAAGAAACTTATTTTTAATTTCAGTGGGAACAGTGTTGTTGGTCTCCCTTTTTAGCCAGCGCATTAAAGTCTGGATTTAGTTTTGTTGTGGTGATTCTCAGGATGGATCTGAGGTGTTGGTCAGTTAACTTGGATCTGTGGCTGGCTTTTTTGATGTTCATGACGCTGAACGCCTGTTCACACACATAGGTCGAGCCGAACAAAGAGTAAAGCGCAAATGTGGAGTAATACGCTGCACCTCAACAAAGGTCAATGTGTAGCGGTGTGCTACATTTACGACACGGAGTCGGTAACTGCAGTCAAAGAAAAAAACTTTATTCGAAATCTCCAGCCTCACTTTTAAGCCTCCCTCAACCTGCCCCCCGTGGCGCAGAGGCTCCAAAGCTCTGTGCTCGCAAATCCCCGCAGGTTATCCCCCTTAGCCGGAACGCTGGCTAATTGTGAGCCGGTTCGGATGTGCCAGGAAATGGGTCGCCACAAATGTATATAGAGTGCGTCATCTATTGGGAAAACGCCAGAATTGCGGGGAAAAAACGTTAACAAGGTTTATTAATATAATTTCATCAAGTTCTGCGAGCCGGATTAAAAAGCTTAACGGGCCACATATGGCCCCCGGGCCGTAGTTTGCCCATGCCTGGTTTGGTGTGTGTCTTCAGGCTCCTGTATCTCATCATTGATGGTAGCATTGAGGAGAAGGCATATCATGGATGATGGGAGTCATTAACGATAGATGCTGTCTTTTTGAGGCATCGCTGTTTGAAGCTGTCCTCGATGCCAGTGAGGCTAGTGCCCATGATAAAGCTGGCAGAGTTATAACTTTCTGCAGCTTTTTCGAATCCTGTGCAGTGGCCCCTCCATACCAGACAGTTATGCAGCCTGTCAGAATGCCCTTCATGGTACATCTATAGAAATTTTTGAGTGTCTTTGGTGACATAACAATTCTAAAACTTTTAAAGAAATGTAGCCATTGTCGTGCCTTCTTTGTAATTGCATCCGAATATTGGGCCCAGGATAGATCCTCAGAAATGTTGACTCTCAGGAACTTGAAACTGCTCACCCTTTGCACTTCTGGTCTCTCAATGAAGACTGACATGAGTTCCTTTGTCTTCACCTTCCTGAAAACCAAATCCATTCCTTGGTTATACTGATGTTGAATGCAAGGTTGTTGCTGCAACACCATTCCACCACCTGATCTATTTCGCTACTGTACGCCTTCTCACCACCATCAGAAATCCTTCCAACAATAGATGTGTTGTTGGCAAATCCATAGGTGGCATTTGAGCTGTGCCTAGCAATGCAATCATGGGTGTAGAGAGAGTAGAACAGTGGGCTAAGCATGCATCCTTGAGGTGCCAGTGTTGATTAGCAGTGGGAGGGAGATATTATTTCCAATCTGCACCAGACTGTGGTTTCCTGGTGGCCATTACACCCATGAGACAAAACCACCAGCTGACCAGCACCAGCTTCTTCTCAATGCTACCATCAATGATGAGATACAGGAGACTGAAGACACACACTAAACGTTTCAAGAGCTTCTTCCCCTCTGCTAATAGCTCACAGTGGAGGAGAAAGAAACTGTGCAAGTCCATAACTGAAGATCTGCTGAAAGTGGTTTTCCCCTCTTGTCTTTCAGTCCAATTGAAGGGTGTTCATCTAAAACATCAACTGTCCATTTCCTTCTACACATGCTGCCTGAATTGCTGAATTCCTCCAGCAGCTCGTTATTTATTGTTCACTGTGCTGTTTGCGAGTGGGGGCCGTGGGGGATTGTTATCGTTGTTGTTTTTTCTGCGAGTGAGGGGTTGGGGGATTGTTATTGTCGATTTTTTTTTTCCCTGCAGGAGAGGATTCGTGGATTGTTATTGTGGCTTTTTTCTGCAGGAGAGGGGGTGCAGGATTTTTGAGTTTGCGAGTTTTGTTTTGCTTTTTTGTGTGGGGGTGGTGATATCTTTTCTGTCAACATCTCCCATGGTCTTTCCATATTTCCTGGCTGTCTGGAGAAGACAAATATCAACGTTCTATTGTACATGCATACTTTGACAAAAGAATAAACCTCTAAACCTTTGTATTCTAGCATTTACCATCCTCATTATAAACAACAGCCGATTGTAAGAACTATGGAATGTATTAGTTGTATAGTGGATGAAAGCTGATTTGCATTTAAACAAATGTATTTCGAAACTAGTTCCTGGCCGGATCAGATGCCATGAAATAAATTAGAATTAAATAACAATTTGAATGATGTGGCTCATTCGTTTATGTTAGATTTTGATGATCCTTGGATATTTCCTTTCCTACAATAACACTAAAGGGATCTTGCCTTATCAGGAACGCTTCATGCCAAAAATTGAAAATTTTGCAAAGTTATTTGCAGATCTTGGTTGTGCTACCAGGCTCATGTTTCCCTTTCGTGAAAAGAAATCTGTCATAGCAAGATCTGGTTGCTTCTCTTTATGAGTACTGGTGGTGATTCACGGCAAAAGCATTATTTTGTGTGACATGACCATAAAGACAACCACAGTTGAGTTACCAGCTTTAAAGGTTTATCTAATTTCTTGTAAATGGAATTGGTTTATTATTGTCACTGTACTGAGAAACAGTAAAAGATTTTCAAGCCATCAGTGTAGATAATTTCACAACATAAGTACATCGAGTTAGTGCAAGTGAACAGCAATAACAGAATGCTGTTCAGCTTACAACAGAGGAAGTGCAGTTCAGGTAGACAGTAAGGAAGAAGGTCAGCGGGAGACGCTCATGGAGTGAGTACTGTTTTGGATTCGCTCCACAACCTTTACTTTTTTTTTAACCTTTGATCACCCTTATTCAGCTTATTTTTACCTATATCGAAAGTTTCTTTGTTATTTTTTTTGAACTTACTGTTAAGAGTTTGTCGTGAATTTTTGAAGATATGCAAACAGAAATGTCTCTCAGGTCTAAAGGATGAGAACCTGGACGCAATCCGAACGGTAATGGAAAGAAGCAGGCTCCGCCACAACACACTCAATTAACTTATGAATTGTTTATGGAGGTTTTGGACAAAAAATTTGATGAACTATAACAATTTTTTAAACAAGATGTAAAGGCTTTTCAAGATTACATGGTTCAGACGGATTCAGTAATTAACCAGCAGCAAGCTCTTATCGCATCTCTGTACGAAGATGCACGGAAACGAGATTTGACTATTGAAAAACTGCAACAGGATTTAATTTCGACCATTAAACTGATGGAAGCACTTAAAGCCAAGAGTGACGATTTTGAGAATCGGTCCAGAAGACAGAACCTACGTATACTTGGTCTTCCAGACGGCATAGAAAAAGATGACCCTTTGAAATATTTTGCTCAACTATTAAAAGAAGCGTTTCCGTCGATTTTCCCAAATAACCCTCCTTTATTGGATCGCGCACATAGAATTTGGCGTCGATCACCGAGTGCTACAGATAAACCTTCGGTTGTAATTGTCTGGTTTCACTATGTACACGACAAAGAACAACTTATTCGTGCAGCTCGTCGGGCAGGAATGGTTAAATTTCAAGAATGCTACTTCCGTTTGGTTGAAGACTTTAGTCCTGATCTTATGAAAAAAAGGCTTCTTTTCAAACCGTTGATGGCTGAATGTTATGAGAAAAATCTGAAACCTGTGCTCCTATACCCTGTGAAGCTTCGAATCTCTCCGCCAAATGTCCCTCGTCAGGTTTTCCTTTCAACTTCAGAAGCGAGAAGTTTTCTGGAGAAGAACTTCCCTACTGCTACAGACACCAGTCTCTAATAAATGAACGATTCTGATCGTGTAAGATGGTTCTTGATTTCTTAAACCAGAATTAATCTCTGGTTATTGGTGTAGGTTTATCCGATACTTTATACTTAAGTTAAAGTGTGTTTTCGTCATATCAATTGCTTTGTCTTATACACTTTAACCATTATACTATATTCTTGTCTATTAACTTTGTTCCTTCGAAGGTATATTTTTAACCCTTTGAAGGTGAATTCTTTTTGATTAAGATGGTGGTTTTTTGAAAAAGATTTTTGGTTTTGTTTAAGATGGTGTTATTTTTTTTTTCTTTCGTCTTCTTCCTACAATGCATCGCTTATCATAGCTTAAATATTTTTTGTTTTGTCTGGGCTAGAGCCCGATTTATAAGTTTTTAGTGACTATATTCTTATTTTTTTACAACTAACTATATTTAGAAATATGGTTTTTAGTATAGCGATTTTAATTTTTAAAGTTGGGGTGGTTTTTTTTATGTATCCTTTATATACGGAGTGGTCTTCTGCTGACATAGGGGCAGAATTAGTCTCATTTTTTCCTTTTTCAAGCCATATTTTGGCTTTTTCTCTTGGGGGGATGGGGGATGGTCTGTTTTCTAATTTTATTTTCTTTCCATCAGTTTGTGTTAGTTTTTTCAGTTGGGCTGTTTTTGAACTTCAAATATGTCTGCGTTGTCTGCACTTCCGGGTCCTCTCTTTACTTTTGTTCCTCTTCCGGGTTCATGAGTTTACAAGTTGGTTAACCCTTTCTATACCAAAGGGTTGATTTTAGAATTATGGCTCAGACCATTAATTTTGTGTCTTGGAATACTAATGGTTTAAATCATCCAATTAAACGAAAGAAGATTTTCAAAGTATTCCAAAGACTTAATGCTCATATAATTTTTGTACAAGAAACTCATGTGAGGAAGGAGGACAAACCTCGTTTTTTTAGGTTTTGGCGGGGTCAACAGTATCATGCAAATTCGAACGCTAAAGTAAAAGGAGTTTCAATTTTTATTGACTCCTCTATTCCATTTGTTCAACATGATATCTTTACGGATCCGAATGGTAGATTTTTGTTAATTGTGGGTTTATTTTGTAATAAAAAGGTTGCTTTGGTTAATGTTTATGCTCCAAATGTGGATTGTCCTGACTTTTTTAAGTCCTTATTTACGTCTTTACGCAATCTAAATGAATATAAGTTAATAATGGGTGGTGACTTTAATTGTTGTTTAAATCCTTTGATGGATAAATCTTTATCTATTCAGACTTTACCTAACAAGTCAGCCAATTGTATTAACTCCTTTTTGACTGATAATGGAGTTTTTGATGTTTAGAGATTTCGGCATCCTAACGACAAAGAGTTTTCTTTTTTCTCACATGTCTATCACTCTTATTCGAGAATTGATTATTTTTTTGTAGACACTTGTTTTATTCCATCGGTAATCGGTTGTAATTATGATATTATAGCTATCTCTGACCATGCTCCATTAATACTTTCTATGAAATTTGCGGATACAGTTTCTAATGCCAGACAATGGTGATTTGACTCTACCTTATTGCAGGACTCGGACTTTATAAAATTTATGAAGGAGCAGATCAATTTCTTCTTTTCAACTAATTCCACAGATGATATCTCCTGCGGAACACTTTGGGACACTTTTAAAGCGTATGTACGTGGACAGATTATCTGTTACTCCGTTGGTTTGAGAAAACGTATTAAGAAGGAAACTCTTTTATTGGTCGATAAAATTAAAGAGATTGATAAGAAATATTCGATTACTCCTAGTAAGGAGCTTTACAAACAAAGGGTTGAACTTCAAATGGAACATAGTTTATTACTTACATCCTCGATTAAAAATCAATTAATGAAAACCAGATCTGATTTTTATATACATAGTGATAAATCTGGTAAACTGTTAGCTAGTCAATTGAAGAATGCTTTGGTTAAATGTCAAATCACTAAGATTCGTCAGCAGAATGGGAATTTGACAGTTAATCATGATGAGATAAATAAGGCATTTCAAGACTTCTATACCTCCCTCTCTCAATCTGAATTCCCTCAGGATCGTAATACCATGTGTGATTTTCTTGGGAAATTAAATTTTCCAAGATTATCATCTGATGATCTTTCAATATTGGATACTTCTATTATGGATGTAGAAATTAAAGGGGCTATTTCCTCAATGAATTCTGGGAAAGCACCGGATCCAGATGGTTATACAGTAGGTCCAGCTGGTTATACAGTAGAATTTTTAAAAATTTTTTCCGCTACTCTTTCCCCTTGGTTATGTAAGGTTTTTGAGGAAGCAATTATATAACCATATAACAATCACAGCACGGAAACAGGCCATCTTGGCCCTCCTAGTCCGTGCCAAACCCTTAATCTCACCTAGTCCCACCTACCCGCACTCAGCCCATAACCCTCCACTCCTTTCATGTCCATATACCTATCCAATTTTACCTTAAATGACACAACTGAACTGGCCTCTACTACTTCTACAGGAAGCTCATTCCACACAGCTATCACTCTTTGAGTAAAGAAATACCTCCTCGTGTTTCCCTTAAACTTCTGCCCCCTAACTCTCAAATCATGTCCTCTAGTTTGAATCTCCCCTACTCTCAATGGAAACAGCCTGTTCACGTCAACTCTATCTATCCCTCTCAAAATTTTAAATACCTCGATCAAATCCCCCCTCAACCTTCTACGCTCCAATGAATAGAGACCTAACTTGTTCAACCTTTCTCTGTAACTTAATTGCTGAAACCCAGATAACATCGTCTCTGCACTCTCTCTAATTTATTGATATCTTTCCTATAATTCGGTGACCAGAACTGCACACAATATTCCAAATTTGGCCTTACCAATGCCTTGTACAACTTTAGCATTACATCCCAACTTCTGTACTCAATGCTTTGATTTATAAAGGCCAGCGTTCCAAAAGCCCTCTTCACCACCCTATCTACATGAGACTCCACTTTCAGGGAACTATGCACTGTTATTCCTAGATATCTCTGTTCCTCTGCATTCCTCAATGCCCTACCATTTACTCTGTATGTTCTATTTGGATTATTCCTGCCAAAATGTAGAACCTCACACTTCTCAGCATTAAACTCCATCTGCCAACGTTCAGCCCATTCTTCTAACCAGCATAAATCTCCCTGCAAGCTTTGAAAACCCACCTCATTATCCACAACACCTCCTACCTTAGTATCATCGGCATACTTACTAATCCAATTTACCACCCCATCATCCAGATCATTTATGTATATTACAAACAACATTGGACCCAAAACAGATCCCTGAGGCACCCCGCTAGTCACCGGCCTCCATCCCGATAAACAATTATCCGCCACTACTCTCTGGCATCTCCCATCTAGCCACTGTTGAATCCATTTTATTACTCCAGCATTAATACCTAATGACTGAACCTTCTTCACTAACCTTCCATGTGGAACTTTGTCAAAGGCTTTGCTGAAGTCCATATAGACTACATCCACTGCCTTACCCTCGTCAACATTCCTCGTAACTTCTTCAAAAAATTCAGTAAGGTTTGTCAAACATGACCTTCCACGCACAAATCCATGCTGGCTACTTCTAATCAGATCCTGTCTATCCAGATAATTATAAATACTATCTCTAAGAATACTTTCCATTAATTTACCCACCACTGATGTCAAACTGACAGGTCTATAATTGCTAGGCTTCCTTCTGGAACCCTTTTTAAACAATGGAACCACATGAGCAATACGCCAATCCTCCGGCACAATCCCCGTTTCTAATGACATATTAAAGATCTCCGTCAGAGCTCCTGCTATTTCTACACGAACTTCCCTCAAGGTCCTGGGGAATATCCTGTCAGGATCCGGAGATTTATCCACTTTTAAATTTCTTAAAAGCGCCAGTACCTCCACTTCTTTAATTGTCATAGGTTCCATAACTTCCTTACTTGTTTCCCACACCTTTCAATATCCTTCTCCTTAGTGAATACCGAAGAGAAGAAATCATTCAAAATCTCTCCCATCTCCTTCGGTTCCACACATAGCTGACCACTCTGATTCTCTAAGGGGCCAATTTTATCCCTCACTATCCTCTTGCTTTTAATATAACTGTAGAAACCTTTCGGATTTACTTTCACCTTATTTGCCAAACCAACCTCGTATCTTCTTTTAGCTTTTCTAATCTCTTTCTTAAGATTCCTTTTACATTCTTTATATTCCTCGAGCAATTCCTTTACTCCATGCTGCCTATATCTATTGTAGACATCCCTCTTTTTCTGAACCAAATTTCTAATATCCCTTGAAAACCATGGTGCTCTCAAACCTTTAACCTTTCCTTTCACCCTAACAGGAACATATTCTGTACCCTCATAATTTCACCCTTAAATGACCTCCATTTCTCTATTACATCCTTCCCATAAAACAACTTGACCCAATCCACTCTCTCTAAATCCCTTCGCATCCCCTCAAAGTTGGCCTTTCTCCAGTCAAAAATCTCAACTCTAGGTCCAGTCCTGTCCTTCTCCATAATTATATTGAAGCTAATGCTATTGTGATCACTGGACCCGAAGTGCTCCCCAACACATACATCTGTCAGCTGACCTATCGCCTTCCCTAACAGGAGATCCAACACTGCCCCATCTCTAGTCGGTACTTCTATGTATTGTTGCAAAAAACTATCCTGCACACATTTCACAAACTCTAAACCATCCAGCCCTTTTACAGAATGAGCTTCCCAGTCTATGTGTGGAAAATTAAAATCTCCCACAATCACCACCTTGTGTTTACTACAAATATCTGCTATCTCCTTACACATTTGCTCTTCCAACTCACGCGCCCCATTAGGTGGCCTATAATACACTCCTATCAGTGTTACTGCACCTTTCCCATTCTTCAATTCCACCCAAATGGCCTCCCTAGAGGAGCTCTAGGAGTGGTACTTTTGAGACTTCTATTAAATTTGAAAAGTTATGGAGACCATTTATTCAACATTTTCATATGATGTAATATGACCCTGTGCCAAGTACATTTGATTTCCTAGCTTTTAGCTTATGTATTTTGAGAGGACCGGAAGTGACGGCATTGATGAATACTTATTTTTGCGAGATATTATAAACAGCCCACTTTTTTTTTCTCCTTCTCTTTTGTTTGTTTTTCTTTTTTATATTACTTATTAGTTATAGTTATTAGATTAGATTAGTTAGTTTTGCATTATATAAATTTTTTTTTGTTTTTTTTTCTTTCTTTTTTCTGTTTTTTTTATATTATACATTATGAAATATTTAGATTTACTATGTCCGTACATATATCTTATGGCTTATGTCTTGGTAAACTCATTTATATTGTAACTATTATGTATGTTTTTTTTTCATATGTAATGGAATGTGTATGTTGGTAATTTCTTTATCAATATATCATCTGTATTCTGTCCATATTACTAATATTAATAAAAAGATTTAGAAAGAAAGAAAGAAAGAGGAGCTCTCTAATCTATCCTTCCATAGCACCGCCATAAGATTTTCTCGGACAAGCAATGCAACACCTCCTCCTCTGGCCCCTCCTACTCTATCACACCTGAAGCAACTAAATCCAGGAATATTTAGTTGCCAATCACACCCTTCCTGCAACCATGTTTCACTAATTAGATTAGTGAATAATTAGATTGGGGAATTTGCCACAATCTTTTTATAGAGCTTCCATTTCTCTAATATTGAAGAAAGATAAAGACCCTACTGATTGTGCATCCTATAGACCAATATCTTTATCGAATGTAGACTCCAAGATTTTTTCCAAGTTACTGGCATCCAGATTGGAGAAGGTATTACCCAAAATTATTTCAGAAGATGAAGCCGGTTTTATTAAAAATCGCTATTCTTTTTTCAACGTTAGGAGATTACTGAATATTGTTTATACTCCCTCACATGACATTTCAGAATGCGTGATTTCATTAGGTGCGGAGAAAGCATTTGATAGAGTTGAATGGCCTTACTTATTTAATGTGTTGGAGAAGTTTAATTTTAGTCCGACATTCATATCTTGGATTAAATTGATTTATCACACTCCAGTAGCCTCAGTGTTTACCAATAATCAAAGATCTCCCTTTTTCGCCTATTTCGGGGCACTAGACAAGGATGTCCTCTTAGTCCATTGTTATTTAACATTGCCTTAGAACCTTTGGCAATTGCCATCAGAGAATCACAGGATATTTTGGGTATTAATCGTGGGACAGACATTCATAAGATATCTTTGTATGCAGATGATTTATTACTATTCATTTCTAACCCTGAGAAATCTATTCCAGCAGTTTTATCATTGTTGGCTCAATTTAGTGAGTTTTCTGAGTATAAGTTAAATTTTAATAAAAGTGAATTGTTTCCTTTGAATAGACAGGTCCCAATATATGGAAATTTACCTTTTAAATTAGTTAATGATTCTTTTGTTTATTTAGGGATCAAAATCACAAAAAACCATAAAGATTTATTTAGGTTTAATTTTTTACCCTTAATTGATCAGGTTAAAGGCTTATTTACTAAGTGGTCACCATTATCTTTATCCCTAATAGGTAGGATTAATGCTATTAAGATGGTTATTTTACCTAAGTTTTTATATATTTTTCAAGCGGTACCAATTTTTATTCCGAAATCTTTTTTTACTAATGTTGATTTAAAAATTTCCTCATATATATGGCAGAATAAAAATCCCAGGTTAGGTAAAATATATTTACAGAAGACAAAGAAGGAAGGCGGGTTAGCATTACCTAATTTCAGATTTTATTATTGGGCAGTTAATATTAGATATTTGTCATGTTGGTTGAAAGATTGGGGTGGATCTTTTGGCCCTCATTGGGTGAGTTTAGAAATTAAATCTGTATCAGCTTATCCTCTGGGTTCTATTTTAGGGACTTCTCTCCCTTTTGCTCTCTCTAAATTGCCGAAACGAATTGACAACCCGATAGTTAAACATACTTTACGTATATGGTTTCAATTTCGGAAATTTTTCGGGTTGACTCAATTTGTTTTAAATAGTCCTATTGTATTTAATTGCTTTTTCTACCCTTCAAGCTTATCAAGCTTATTTGGCTTGGAAAACTGAGGGATTGCTAAGATTTTCTGATTTATTTTTGGACAATTGTTTTATGTCTTTTGAGCAATTATCCAACAAATATAACTTGCCTAGATTTCATTTTTTTAGATACTTACAGATTAGACATTTTTTAAGTACTGTACTCCCTACGTTTCCAAATTTTGTGCCTTCAGATATTTTGGAGAGTTTGTTTGAATTAGACCCTTTTCAAAAAGGGCTTATTTCAAAACTTTATAATATAATTATGAAGGTACGTTCAGAGCCCCTTTATAAGACCAAAAAGGATTGGGAAAGAGAGTTTAACCTTATTATTCCTAGTGAGAATTGGGATAGAATTCTTCAATTAGTTAATACATCATCGATATGTGCCAAACATTCATTAATACAATTTAAGGTCGTACATAGGGCCCATATGTCCAAGGATAAATTAGCTCATTTTTACTCTTATATAAATCCTATTTGTGATAGATGTCAATCTGAAATCGCGTCTTTAACTCATATGTTTTGGTCATGTTCATTTTTGAAAAAATATTGGAAAGATATTTTTGATATTATTTCTGCAGTTTTGAATATTGATTTACAACCTCATCCTATTACCGCAATTTTTGGTTTACCAATGATGGACTCACTGCATTTATCTTCTTCCGCCTGTCGAATGATTGCATTTCTAACTCTGATGGTTAGAAGACCTATATTGTTGAATTGGAAGGAAATTAACCCTCCCACGGTATTTAATTGGTTCTCTCAAACTACGTTATGTTTAAATTTAGAAAAAATTAGAAGTGGTGTTTTTGATACTTCTATTAAATTTGAAAAATCATGGAGACCATTTATTCAATATTTTCATATGATGTAATATGACCCCGTTCCAAGTTCATTTGACTTTCCAGCTTTTAGCTTATGTATGTTGAGAGGACCGGAAGTGACGGCATTGATGATGATTTATTCTTGTGAGATATTATAAACAGCCCTTTTTTTTCTTCTCCCAATGTTTCTTTTTTATTCTTCTTTTTTTTTGCTTCTTTTTTCTTCTTTATTAGTCATTAGATTAGTAGATTAGCTAATTTTGCATTATATATATTTTTTTCTTTTTTCTGTTTTTTTATATCATATATTATGAAATATCTAGACTTACCATGTTCATACATATACTGTATGGTTTATGTCTTGGTAAACCCATTTATACTGTAACTATTGTTTATGTCTTTTTTCATCTGTAATAGAATTTATATGTTTGTAATTTTTTTATTAATATATCATTTGTATTCTGTCCTTATTATTAATAATAATAAAAAGATTGAGAAAGAAAGAAAGAAAGAAAGAAAGAAGGAGCATAAGAAATTGATATCTATGCAACATTCTTCTGACTACCCACATAATGACAAAATCATGACTATTTTAGTTTCTCAAGAAAGCCTTTTTATTAAAAATTGACCTGTTCTGAGGGAATTTGCCTAATTCTTTATGAAGGTTTTCAAAAAAAAATGTATGTATTGCAGCTGGCCCTCATGAATAGAGAACTACTTGAATTATTGAATTCCAATGAAGAATTCATTTACCTTGTATCCATCTCTTATTTTAAAAATAACTAACAGCTGCGAGGCCTTTGTTGGATTTCATTATTCTCCGAATTCAAAATGTATCTAGGAGACTCTCATCTGAACCAATCACCTAGCATGTTTGCATTTGAATATGTGGCTTTGTTTTCTCACTGGAGCTCTCTGCTTACCAGATCAATGAATAGCAATTGAAGTGTTGTGTTGATTTTAGCTGTGGAAGAGGTTCTGTTCATGCATGTGGTTACCCAGTCTACTAAATGAGCTAAGATAAATCAAAACTAACGTGCTTCATTTCTCATCACAGTTTAAAAAAAACTTATATTTGACTTGTGCTTCCTCAATAATATTAATGTTATTTGTAAATGTTCAGTGTGGGTTCCATATCTCTTTTGGAGAGAAGATAAAGGGAGCTCTCAAAGATGATGTCTGAAATCACAGCTATTGGAATGTGGAAAAAGAAACCAAAATGAAAAACGAATAAGGAAGACAAGAGGGATGAAATGAAAATAGAAGTATAATGTCAGCAGAAAGGAAGAGTATTTTCTATTCTAAGTTTAGAAGTTTCTAGTTTCAGTGGAGGTGCAAGATAGAATCTGGAACAAAAACAAGTGGTGGGGAAGAACTCAGCAGGTCAGGCAGAATCTGTGGAAAAAAATGGCAGGCAAGTTCCACCAGCAACTTATATTTTGTTCCAGTTTTTGCTGTTTTTGTTTGGACTTTGATAAAGTGAGGATGAATGTGATATAAGTGAGAGTATTATGAAGTGTGAGAGACCCAGAACAGTAATCTGCAAGCAACAGGCAAAAAGGAGGATGCAGTGGAAGTTTATGGAAAAAGGAAAAGAAAATGGATAAGGTATGAGACTGGGTGCAGGCAGTACAAATTCAAAAAGGAAATGGTAATAAAGGAATGGTATTGTTTTGTAGGAAAGTTACAAGTTATGGAGAACAGAAAATTTGTAGATGCTGGGAATCTGAGCAACACACAAATGCTGGAGGAACTCAGCAGGTCAGGCAGCATTTATGGAAAAAAGTACAGTTGACATTTTGGGCTGAAGCCCTTTTGTAGAAGTTTATGAAGAAGGTTTTGGAACAGGAAGGAAGCACTGCATAGATAGAAACTTTATTGATCTCAAAGGAAATTACAGTGTCACAATAGCATTACATGTTCACAGATATACAAATATTAGAAGAGGAGTAGAAAAAATAAAAAATGTTTTCTCAAAATAGTGTAACAGGAGGAGAATCCTCACATCCCTGGCTATAGGTTGACACATAGAGCTTAATGGACGAGGGTAAAAATGAACTCATATAGCACTCTTTGGAGCAGCCCAGTTGCCTTTGTATATTGCTGCAAGTGCTCCTCTGTTCAGCCAAGGTGGCATGCAGAGGATGAGAAACATTGTCGCAGGGTCCTCTGTTCTACCACAGTCTCCAGTATGCTCAGTTTGACTCCTATAACAGAGCCAGCCTTTCTAATCAGTTTATTGAGCCTGTTGGCATTACCCACGTTGATGCTATTGCTCCAGCGCACCACCATGTAGAAGATTGTACTGTTGAGAATAGACTGGTAGGGCATGTGAAGGAGAGGCCTGCATACTCCAAAGGACCTTAGTCTCCTCAGGAAGGAGAGGTGACTCTGGCCCTTCTTGTACACAGCCAATGTGTTGGTGCTGCTCTCAAGTCTGTCATCCATATGCACCCCCAGGTACGTAAAGGTCCTTACCACATCCACATCCTCACCATCAACAGTAACAGGGAGCAGTGCAGGCTTAGTCTTCACCATCTCTTACTGATGTTAAGCTTGTACCATTTGACAAAGTCCTCCACCAGGGCCACCAGGCCGATATATTGCTCGGAGGAAGTAAAAGCCAGTAAGGAGATGGAGTATGTTGGGGCTGAGTGACAAACAGCCGGCAGAGAAATAGGTGGTAATGAAAATGAAGATGGACTGCAGAAGAATGAATGTGCGGGTAGTGAGGCATAGAGGTTGAGTTTAAAATAAGTTGCACAAATGTGGTAGAAAGAAGATTGCAGAAAGAAGGTTAGGAACAAAAATATTACAGAGCAAAGAGGCAAACTTGAACCTAGCATTTATTTTGATGAAGTGTGCTTCAGAAAATGCAATGCAGGTTTAGTTGTGATTGGCAAAAAATCCAGTAATTCAAATGTGTTATTGAAGAGCCTGCAATAAAACTCTGATTATCATGCTGCTCATGACTTTGGTGTTGAACTGGCAGATTTTCTGGATGATGGGGATGATTATTCATATTAGTACCCAATTCTTATTTTAATTTTTAGATACTTCAGAACATAGTAATACCTGTTTTAATTAACTTAATTAGTGGAAAGAGAAGGAGCCCAGTGAGTTGAGGGGGATTACGACATATATTGTCTGGTGGGCCAGATATGGACTTCCATATGTTTAGAAAGTGGGTTATTGGAGTTTGAATGTCTCTCTCTCTCTCTCTCTCCTGCTCTCATTCATTTAAAATAAAATCATTTGAGGGTTTTTAAAAAGGGAAAATAAAAAGCACAAATCCTGTTTTCTTGTTGAAAAGCAATAAATAATTTTGAGACTCAAAATTCTGAAAGTGTGCTTTGACAAATTACCCATCTCATCCTTAATTTTTCAATTGAGGCCTGACTGGAGATAAAATTACTTGAATTTGGAGAGGCATCGTTTTCCTTCCAAGTTTCTTCATTGCTTGTCGCTGACGATAATATTTAGTATTCAAGCAACACACACAAGATGCTGGAGGAGCTCAGCAGGCCAAGCAGCGTCTCTGGAAAAGAGTACGTTGAAGTTTCAGCCCTAGACTCTTTATCAGGACTGGGGGAAAAAGATGAGGAGTCTGAGTAAGAAAGTGGGGGGAAGGGAAGTAAGAATCACAAGGTGATGAGGTGAAACCCGGAGGGGTGGAGAGAGGTGATGTAAAAAGCTGGGAAATTGATAGGTGAAAGAGAAACAGGGCTGTAGAAGGGGAGTCTGATAGGAGAGGATAGAAGGCCATGGAAGAAAGGCAAGGGGGAGAGAAACCAGAGGGAGGTGATCGGCAGATAAGGAGATGAGGTGAGAGAGGGGAATCGGAATGGAGTTCGGTGAAGGTTGGGGTGCCATTATCAGAAGTTCGAGAAATCACTGTTCATGCCATCAGGTTGGAGGCTACCCAGATGGAATATAAGGTGTTGTACTTCCAACCTGATTATGGCCTCATCACGACAGTAAGGGAGGCCATAGACTGACATGTTTGAATGGGAGTGGAAAGTGAATTAAGATGGGTGGCCAAAGGGAGATCCAGCTTTTCCTGGTAGATGGCAGAGTGGTTTCCCAATCTATGCCAGGTCTCCCTGATATACAGGAGGCCACAGCGGGAGCATCATGGCCCCAACAGACTCTCAGGTGAAGTGTTGCCTCACCTGTAAGAACTGTTTGGGGCCCTGACTGGTCGTGAGTGAGGAAGTGTAGCACTTATTCCGCTTGAGAGGTTAAGGGCCAGGAGGGAGATCAGTGGAGAGGGACAAATGGACAAGGGAGTTGCGTAGGGAGTGATCCCTGAAGACAGCACAAAGTGGGAGGTGGGAAAGATGTGCTTGGTGGTGGAATCCCTTTAGAGATGGCTGAAGTTATGGAGTTTGCATCATATACTGGGGAGATCTGTTCAGTTACCTGATGAAGTAACTGAGGCAGATGTCATCAGCTGGTGGGTCAACAGTAGTGGCCAAGTCACTACCCACCTGCTCCTGACGTCCAGCTCAACTCCTCGCCTGCTCCGTATTAAGAAAAAGGCTCTTTCTGCTTCCTCCCCCATCCTGCGAGCTGCTTGGCTTTTGTTTTTTCCCATTATTCAGAATTATGTGCTGGCCACGGAGGCTGGTGGGGTGTAGGCAAGGACAAGAGGAACCCTATCCCTGGAGGGGTGGCGGGAGGATGGGGTGAGGGCAGACATGCGTGAAATGGACTAGATGTGGATGAGGGCAGCGTTGATAGTGGAGGAAGGGAACTCCTTTCTTTGAAGAAGGAGGACATCTCCTTAGTTAAGGAATGAAGAACCTCATTCTGAGAGCAGAGACAGTGGAGACGGTGGAATTGCAAGAAAGGAGGGGATGGTGTTTTATAGGAAACAGGGTGGGAAGAGGTATAGTTTACATTTAGTATTCACCTGCGTTTTGGAATATAATTTTTAAAATGTATTCTGATTTCAAAAATGATTGTAGTTCTTGGTATTAATTTGATGCTGTTTAGCGAATAATGTTGTAAGTGGTTTCATTGCAAAAATGAATCCTTTGTTAAGTAACAGGAGATGATTAAAATCTATGTAGAATACTTTGACTTATTTTTCAGTATATTAAAATTATACACAAAATCTTTTGTAATTGATCAATTGTTGACAAGCCTTTTAGTTACCAAGATCTTATTTTAAGTTAGCATGAACTCAGAACAACGTGTTAAAATCTGGTTTGGGGATTTTAGTCATGAACAAGCTGGTGACCACTTGAAATGGATGGTTTTATGAAAATGCATTGTCTTTTTTGGCCTAGTGTACACTGTTGCACATCCTGTGATAAAATCCTTTTGATTTTATTTTTTCTGCTGCATTAGAATTTTTTTTTAACTGAAAAGCTGCCTAAGTTATGGGCTGCCAAAGGTGGAAAAAGCATCATAAATGTTATTTTGGCAAAATCCTCTTAATCCATTGGCAGGACATGTGAATCAAAGCTATAGTCCTCTTCTGGGCCAACTTCCTCACCACTGAGGCTCTTGTCACACACAAGTTCTTATGGGCAGTCTTTATGCCTGATAGCAGACTTCCTAAATGGGTATTTTGTGCTGTTTCATGAGGACACAAGATTTCTGGTAGGACAGGAGAAACTATAAAGGTGTTTATAAAGCCTCTTTTGACAATGTGAGGAAATCCATGGCCCATAACTTTGGTCCAGGAAGGTGCTCAGCAACTTCATTCTCCTGGGGAGAATGAAAAGACTAAGAGATTATGCCCAAGGGAGTTGAAAATCTCAACCTTTGTAAGATGGCAGATGAAGTAAGAAAATTGATAAGCTATTGCATTTACTCAGATGATGTTCAGAAGAAATTGCAGATTGCCGTGCTGTTTGCTTTGGTAAATATGTTGTGCAGCTTTAAAAAAAACTGAGTTCTGTTTCTGTGCAAGGTAATATTTCATAGCCAAAATCATGAATAGCTACTATGTGCTGACTTCCTTGTGTCTAAATTGCTGCTGCATTTGCCTGAAGTCTTCAGTTGCTATTAAATTAAGAAAAAAAATTACTTTCTGTGACCCGCTTGGAGAATTAAAGAGAAATATATCAGGGCAAATTCTGATTTTTATCACCATGTTTCAGTTCTAGTCAGACTTGTGGAATATAAAAAATCAAATGTTGTTCTTAGATGTGGTCTGTGATTTGGGGTTTCAAAAGTGGAATTTAGGTGATTCAAAAGCAATATACAAAGTTTATTAAGTCAGCTTAAGTGAATCGTTCTCTTCACAGGAAGATATGAACTTAAATGAAGATCGAAAGGTTCCTCTGCGCGAGAAGGACATTGATACGAAAAGAGAAATGGTTGTCCAGTACATTGGTGCATCTTCAAATACCGTGAGTGAGCTTTTACTTTTAACTGTATGATGTGAATTTCAGCATACATTCTAATGATTGCTTTTAGAATTTCATCTGTGTTACTGGGCTTTGTAGATGCCAACTAGTTGACTGTCTTGGCTGCATTTTATTTCAAAGAAACTTGGCTTTCTTTAGATGAAGTAAAGTCAAAGTATCCTGTGTGTGGCAAACATTTCAAAATAATAATCCAGTGTTCTCCTTTCTTGTTTGTAATGCTTTCATTGTTTTGCTATGTTACTCCTTTTATATAATAGAAAAATGGGCATTAATGGTAACTAACCTTTGAATTGAGGTTTTTCAAATGGAATTAAATAATATTCTCTAAGATGATAGAATTTTGGCTAAGAGTAAAGATTTTTTTAATAAGCCAAGTGTTTGGTGCTTTTATTTGTGCAGAGGTAACCTTGAAAGTAAATGGCCATAATGTTTGTGAATGGTTATTATATTCACGAATAATAACTGCAAGGATTTTTCAGGAACTAAAGTAGCATTTGAGCTTTACTGCTAACATTAGTCTATTTCTTTCTAATAAATCTACCTTAACTACAAGCTTGATTGACGTTCAGTGCATTACTTTTTTCCTAAGTGGTACAGATTTCTACTGACTATTTCATCTGACCTGTTAGGTATTTCGAGATGCAGGGGTGAATTTATTACCAGTCCTGATAAACTTTTGCCAACATAGTCTTTTGGTACATAACAATTGTAATTTTACTTGGCTTTATTGGTAATTTTGAAATATTGGCTTTATTAATGTATTAACACGAGTCTGATTTTTTTTTAGTTGAAAAGAATTCTTTTGCATTCCTCATTGATTTCTTTGTGAAAAGAATGAACTTGCCTACCTTTGCTTTGGTCTGCAAATAGTAAGAAAGAAAAGTTTACATTTATGATCTCAAGTTTGAAGTTCAATGCAAATTTATTATCGAAGTACATAAATTTCACCATAAACAACCCTAAGCTTCATTTTTTTGTGAGCATTCATACTAAATATAAAGAAACACAATAGAATCAATGGAAGACCCCGCCAAGAAGGACAAACAACCAACGTGGAAAGATAACAAACTATGCAAATACAAAAAGGTAAAAAACGCAATAAATAGCGAGAACATGAGATGAAGAATCCTTGTAAGTGAGTCCATATATTGTGGGAACAGTTCAAGTGAAGTTATCACCTCTGGTTTAAGAGCCTGATGTTTGGTAAGAGTAATAACTGTTTCTGAACCTGGTGGGATGGATCCTGAAACTCCTGTACCACCTTCCTGATAGCAGCAGTGAGAAGAAAGCATGTTCTCTGACGGATGCTGCTTTCCTGCAACAACACTGTGTGTAGATGTGCTCAGTGGTGGGGAGAGCTTTACCGGTGATGGACTGGGCCAATTGTTTTCATAACCGCTTAATGAAAGAGCTTCAATCAAATTTATCTTTCTCTATGTGGATATAGAACACTACTATCAGTAATTCAATTCAGTCGTTGGCTTGGGGCTTCTCTAATGTAGATAGAGAATTGCATGATAATAAAAATCTATGAAAACATCATAATTTTTTTTTGTTTTTGTTCCTCAAGAAAAAAGCCTGTGTTTTTAAGATTCTACCGTTTTGCATTTATAACCTCAGATTATGGTTATATGGCTAGTACTCAATGTATGTAGATTGCTCTTTTCAAACGTGAACATGGCTGCCTCTTCAAAATGTATAGCATTCTTTGGCTTTTTAAAGTTATTTTGCCTTTTTTAATGTGTCTGATTTGCAAATTCATTGTTCCCAGTGTTCCAGTGGTTCAGCTGTCTGCAGAGTTAAGTTTCCTGTCAAGCTCTGCTGTTGACAAATTTTGAAACTGTGCTGGTATTTCTGCATGCAGGTTGGTTATGCACGTGGTGAACAGTAGTCCTCTCAATTTGCAGATGCAGATAGAGAAGTATAGAGTACCTTAATAAAAATCTTTTTGAATATCCTAATATCTTAAGGTAGAAATTTGTCTTCAGCCCCTAATGCTTAATGTGCAAAATTAAGTCCTATTTATTCAGTCAAGGAGAGAGATTAAATCAAGATCTTCAATCTTATATTTGTAATAACACAGAAAGAATCATTTAGGTCATCAGGTCCATGCAGCTCTTGGGGAATAATCCCATTATTCCCACTTCACTACTTAATTCTTTGTATTCCTGCAACTTAGATTTCTCATGTGAGAGGCAAGAGACTTCCAACAAGACAAAGAAAATGGTCCAACTATGCATCTGAAGCCATGCATTATTCTTCAGTTGATTATGTAGGAACATAAATTGAGATGTTAATGATTAAAAATTATATGCAGAATATAAAATAAAATTTCAGTGAATAACTTATTGGGCCAAAGAGCCTGCATCCATGCTGTATTGGTTTGAGAGACTGGTCAAGGACTACATCTGCAGCATGCTGCCACCCACACTGGATACCCTACAGTTCATCTACCGACACAACCGATTGACAGATGACGCAATCGCCACAGCTCTACACACCATCCTTACACATCTGGAAAGAGAGATGCTTACGTGAAAATACTGTTCTTGGACAACAGTTTAGTATTCAACACCATAATTCCCTCCAGGCTCAACAAGAAGCTCAGAAACCTCCACCTTCATCCTGCCTTGTGCAGCTGGATCCTGGACTTCCTGTCAGATCACCGGCAGGTGGTAAGAGTGGCTCCCTCACCTCTGGACCTCTGACCCTCAACACAGGTGCCCCTCAGGGCTGTGACCTCAGCCCTCTCTTTTACTCTCTATATCCGTGACTCTGTTGCTACCCACAGCTCCAATCTGTTAATTAAATTTGCCGACGATGCTACATTAATTGGTTTTATCTCAAATAATAACAAGACAGCTTATAGAGAAGAAGTCATCACCCTGACACAGTGGTGTCAGGAGAACAACCTCTCCCTCAATGTTGCAAAAACAAAGGAGCTGGTTGTGAACTACAGGAGGAATGGAGAGAGGCTAATCCCTCTTGACATCAATGGATTTGTGATTGAGAGGGTGAATAGCTTTAAGTTCCTTGGCATAAACATCACCGAGAACCTCACGTGGTCTGTACGTACCAGCTGTGTGGTGAAAAAATTGCAAAACATTGCAAATTCAGATGGAGATGTTAGGTGAAGATTTTTACTCATGTATGTAAAGGATGTAAGAAATAAAGTCAATTCAATTCACTTTATAACTCCAACTCTAAGATCAATTTGGGCAAGGTATGTCTTGTATCCCTGAATAAAACAAGATCTCAGTGTGAATTTTTTTTGTATTACTTCTCAGAGTGGTTTGAAAAACAAGCAGTACAGTGCTACATTACCCCATGAGTTCATCTATGAGCTAAGAATGGCTGCTGGAGATGAAAGACTTCTTGCTTCTCTGGAATCGCTTCGTGTTTCATTGACCAGCAATACTGTCAGGTAAGGAAGATGATCCCAGAGGTGCAGTTGGACATTCGCAGAAAACATACAGAATATGATTTAGTCGTTTAACACATGACCAACTGAGTTTGTTAAAACTTGTACTTTGAAATCAAGTTTCCATACAAGGTCTCAATTGCAGTGGATTCCAATTAACCAGGGACACATCAGGACCAGTACATTTCAGCCTAATTAAGCAACTGCCCAATTAGCTGGTTTCATGGAAATGGTTCAAAAGATATAAAGAAGAGAAATTGAGTGAAAAATTGCATCTTTAAATGAAACATGGAACAAATTAGAACACTACCAATAGTAATACAGTATTATAAAACTTTTTTTTTAGTTCCTTGTAGTTATCAACGGAGGATTTCATCCAGTGTATGCAATGAACAAAATCATACAATTCATACAGTGAATTTGGAGGATGATTGCGTCCTCCAAATCTTCATTTTCATTGTAGCATTCAAGATGATTGTCAATACCTTCAAATTCTTCATAGTGCCTAACTTGTTGAAGTAATGAAGTTATTTCACTCTGCGCTGTTTCTGGAATCTCTGAGCCTGAATGCTTGAAACCACAATTAGCAAAACAGTTCTGAATTATCTTACTGCTTATTTCTCGCCACCTTTTAGTGAGAAAAATAACTGCTCTTTGATAACAAAGACACGCAATTGATGTTTTTTAAAAACTGATTACTTGAAGCATTGTTTAGCAGTCCATGGCAATGAATTCCACAGATTCATCACCCTCTGGCTAAAGAAATTACTCCTCATCTCTGTTCTAAATGGATGTCCCTTTACTCTGAGGCTGTGCCCTCTGGTCTTATGCTCCCCCACTATAGGAAACATTCTCTCCACGTCCACTCTATCTAGGCATTTCAATATTTGATAGGTTTCAATGAAATCTAACCCCCCCCCCCCCCCCCCCCAATTCTTCTAATCTCCAGCAAGTACAGTCCCAGTGCCATTAAGCTCTCCTCATACATTCACCGTTTTGTCCTGGAATCATTCTTGTGATCCTCCTCTGGATCCTCTCCAATGTCAGCACATCGTTTCATCGATAAGGAGCCCAAAACTGCTCACATTACTTCCAGTGCAGTCTAATTAATGCCTTATGAAGCTTCAGCATTACATTCTTTCTCTTATATTCTAAGTCCTCTCAAAAATGAATGCTAAACATTGCATTTGCCTTCCTCACCACAGACTCAATCTGCAAGTTAACCCTTTGGGAATTCAGTACAAGGATTCCCTAGTCCCTTTGCATCTCTAAGTTTTGAATTTTATCCCCATTTAGAAAATAATGTAATCCTTTGGTTCTTCTACCAAAGTGCATGACCATACATTTCCCTACACTATATTCCATATGCCACTTCTTTGCCTATTCTATCAATCTGTCTGAGTCCTTCTGCAGATTGCTTCCTCAACACAACCTGCCCCTTCACCTACCTTTATATCGTCTGCTAACTTGACCACAATGCCATCAATTCCATCATCCAAATTGATGATAGATAATGTGAAAAGCCGTCTGAATACAGAACACCTCTAATTACTGGCAGCCAATCTGAACAGGCTCCTTTTATTCTCACTCCTTTCCTCTTGCCAGTTAGGCAATCCTCTATCCATGCTAGTATTTTTCCTGTAATACCATGGGCTTTTATCAAGATACCTCATGTGCAGTGTCTTGGTGAAAGCTTTCTAAAAATCCAAGTAAGCAACATCAACTCATTCTTGTTTGTCTATCCTGCCTGCTATTCCCTCAAAGAATTCCAATGGATTAGTCAGGCAAGATTGTACCTTAAGGAAATGATGGTGGTTTGACCTACTTTATCAAGTGACTCTAAGTATCTCCAAATCCCATCCTTAATAATGGACATCAACATCTTCCCAATCACTGGTCAGGCTAGCTGGCCTATAATTTCCTTTCTTCTATCTCCCTTCTTAAAGAGTGGAGTGATATTTGAAATTTTGCAGTCCTCAGGAGCCATTCCAGAACTTGGTGATTTTTGAAAGATCATTGCTAATGCCTCCACCTTCTCTACAGCTACCTCTTTCAGAATCTTTGGGTGCAGCCCATCTGGTCTAAGTGACATATCGATTGTCAGACTTTTCAACTTCCCAAGCACCTTCTCCTCAGTAATTGCAACTACACTCACTTCTTACCCCCTGACATTCTCTGGCAAATGGTGTCATCCACAGTGAGGGTTGAAGCAAAATACTACTTCAGTTCATCTGCCATTTCTTTGTCCCCCATTACTAACTGTCCAACATTATTTTCCAATGGTACAGTATCTACTTGCCTCTCTTTTACTCTTTATGTCTGAAAAAAACTTTTGGCATCCCCTTTAATATTATTGGCTAACTTCCTCCCTCCTCTCCTTGTGGCTTATTTTGTTGCCTTCTGTTGGTTTTTCAAAGCTTCCCAATCATCTAACTTTTCACTAATTTTTGATAGACTTTATGCCTTCTCTTTTGCTTTTATGCTGTCTATGGCTTACCTCCTGACACATGGATGCCTCATTCTCCCTGTATAATGCCTCCTCATCTTTGGGATGTATCCATCATGTGTCTTCCGAATTCCCCCCCAGAACCTCCAGCCATTGCTGTTTTGCCATCGTCCCTGCTTGTGGCTTCTTCCAGTAAACTTTAATCAGCTACCCTCTCATGCCTCTGCAAATCCCTTTACTCTACTTTAATACTGATACCTCTGACTTCATCTTCTCACACTCAAACTGCAGGGTAAATTCTGTCATATTATGATCACAGTCTGTTAAGGGTTCCTTTACCTTAAGCTCCCTAATCAAATCTGCTTCTCCACACAACACCCAATCCAATATTGCCTTTCTAGTAGTGGGTCAACTAAAAGATGCTCTAAAAAGCCACCTCATAAGCACTCGACAAATCCCTCTCCTGGGATCCAGTACCAACTTGATTTTCCCAATCTACCTGTGTATTGAAGTCCCCCTTGACTATCGGAATATTGCCTTTATTAAATGCTTCTTCTATCTCCAGTTGTAATTTATACACCACATCCTGGCTACTGTTCAGAGGCCTATGTATAACTCCAATCAGGGTCTTTTTACCCTCGCAGTTTCATAGCTCTACCTGCAATGATTCTGCATCTTCTGATCTTATGCCACCTCTTTCTAAGGATTTGATTTCATTTTTTTTAATCAATAGAGCCATCCTGCTCTCTCTTCCTACCTGCCTGCCCTTTTGATACAAGGTGTCTCCATGAATGTTAGGCTCCTACCTATGATCTTTCAGGCATGACTCAGTGATGCTGACAATGTCATACCTGCCAATCTCTAACTGCGCTACAAGATCATCTACCTTATTCCATATACTGTATGCATTCAAGCATAACACCTTCAGTCCTATATTTATCACCTTTTCAACTTGTTTGCCAATTGCCCATTCTCAATCTTATCATTCCAGTTCACTCCCACCCCCCAGCACCTGGGAGGCACACATTATCCTGGTTTCTTTTTCAAGGCCACAGGACTGCTGCCTGAACTATCGAGTCCTTTATGACTATCGCTCTGCCTGACTTTAGCCTTCCCTGCTGAGCCTCAGAGCTGGCAACAGTACCATTGTCCTGGCTGCTGCTGCTGTGTCCTGTTGGGTCACCCCCCCCCGCCTCACTCCCAGCAGTTTCCAGAGGGGTATACTTGTTGCTGAGGGGAATTGGGCACAGGGGAACAGGGACTGATTGTTTACTCTCCTTACTTACTCCTAGTGGTCACCCATCTCTACTGTCCAAAGCCTGCAGTCTTGGTGTGACCATCTCAGTAAAAGTCTCATCTGTGGTTTCCTCATCTGAGGTTTTCCAGTTTCCTGAATGGGTCCTGGGTACATTCAGCCCCAATTCTTTGACCTTGTCAGTCAGGAGTTGAAGTTGGGTGCATTTCCTGCAGATGTAGTCATGAGGGAGACTGTTTGTTATCCTGAAATCCCATATGTCACAAATGGAGCATTCTATTGCCTAAATTACTATTGTGCCTACACATATCATACCTCTCAAGCTCAGGCTCTAGCCTTTGGCTGTTCTCACCCAAACCTGCCCACTCTCACATTGCCTCACTCGTACAGTGGCCGCTGTGCTTGCACCTCATACTTTTTATTGGGCCTGGCAGAGTGCCTGAAAGATTGTGATGATTGCAGTCCACTGAAAAGTTCCAAACGGCCCTGTTTTTTTTAAAAACTCATGCTACCTCACTAACAAATGACCTGCCAAAAGTGTTCTAACTTCCACTGTATTCCAATGTCAGAAGTTAATTAACTGTACTTATTTGCCAAAATGTTGAGTCTGAGTCTCTTTCTCAGTCCATATTAACCATTGAGTTTGGTGGGAAATGCACGTTTTTGAAATTCCCTTTTGACAACTGAGGGAGGATATGCATAAGCAAAATCTAGACTTTAAACTAGAGTGTACTTAGTTCAGTTTAGAGAAGGAAAGAGAAAATATAGATTGTCCATATGTAATAAACTTGAATTTTACAAAAATTGACATGGTATCTCTGTAAATTGGAAAATTCACATGATAATTTGAAATGGTAACCAGAGTGGCATCAGAAGTCATAACTAATAAGAAAAAAATATTAGTGGAAGGAGGTGGAGGAGGGAAGGGACTAGTTCTGTCTCTTGTAGCAATAAATCAGAATCAGACTTTAATCGCCAAGTACCTGTGCACATACAAGGAATTTACTTATTTGTTGTCTCTCTGTTCATAACAATAATAATGATAAATATAAATGAAAATATAGATTATACATACAGGTAGTGAATCCAAGTAATAGTTAGCCGATAGTTAACCGGAAGTTAACTGTTCAGCAAAGTGACTGCAGTAGGGAAAAAACTTCTCCAGTGCCTATTAGTCTTAGCCTGGAGGGATCTGAAGCGCCTACCAGACGGAAGCAGTTCCAACAGTCCGTGCGCAGGATGGAAGGAGTCCTTTGTGATGTTCCCCGCCCCCTTCTTCAACTTGGAAGAGTACAGGTCCACAATAGCGGGCAGGGAGGTTCCAATGATGCGCTCAGCAGTCCTCACTGTGCGCTGTAGTCTGGTTCCATCCTGCTTGGTGGCGGCTCCAAACCACACAGTGATGGAGGTGCACAGGACAGACTCAATGACTGAAGTATAGAACTGCAGCAGCAATTCCTGAGGCAGACCATATTTCCTCAATAAACAGTGTATATTCATATGTTGAACTTTGAATTAAATAATATTATGGAAGCTTGTATATACAATACGTAGGTTGTATATTAGTCAGGTGTTCTTAATGGCTTGTTTTATTTTTAGAGTACAGATCATTTTGTGATGTAACAAATTCTCTCCTTATGCTCAAATAGCCAACTGCTGTTCTTGCTAAAGTTAGAGTCTGGTGTAACACCCTGAGATGGATCCTGCCCATATCTTTTTCTTCCCCCTTCTGCTCTCATATTACTGCTTAACAGACATCTTTCTGAACATCACCTTCATTCCCCTTCAGAGTTTGATCTCACTCAGCTCCTTCTCCCCTTGCTCTTTTTGTTTTCCTATTACTTCTTTGTTTCTTCATTGCATCAGAAGCATTCTGTTTGGTTTATTTTTATAACTGAAGGTACTAATGTAATAGAATTGATCTAAGTTTAGAAATTAAATAGGTACCATCAATATATTCTGACTTTAGTGTGAATCGATTTTAACTGATCTTGAAGTCTTGAACCACAAAAGAGGTTTATTAAATATTAAACTGATAATCTTAACTGTTAATGTTAACTAATTTTCCATCAGACCTTTCATTCATTCATTTCCAGGAAAAGGCAGAATATTGTTGAATCCTCTAATTGAGTTTAGAAAATGGTGTGGTACGAGGCTGGATCTTAACTTCTGTCTGTGTATATGGTGCTTCAGCCTTTGGATAGCAGATCTCATGCATATATCTTCTGTGCAATCCTTATTGACTCCTAATTTCTACCCTGACTACTCAGCCCTGCCCAACATCAAGGAGAAATGATATGGGAACACCTGGGCATTCTTGAGAATTTATACAGAGTAGGTTTCACATTGAGTCCCAACAGAGTTTGTGTCTACTGTGGACAGTCCATGATTGCCAAGTTGACACAGATTCTTTGGAATTTGACCACAGTCAGCATTCCTTTTTCAAATTTCGTCACGTCACCTTTTCTTTACTTCCTCAGAAGTTTACAAAGTTTCGGCATATCTTCCAAAACTTTGACAAACTTGTATACATGTGTGGTGGAGTGTATATTGACCAGCTGCATCACAGCCTGGCATGGAAACACCAATGCCCTGGATTGGAAAATCCAACAAAAAGTAGGGGTTGTGACCCAGTCCATCACAGGTACAGCCTCCCCCCCCCACTAAGCATATTTACATTGAGTGCTGTCACAGCAAAGCAGCATCCATCATCATGGGCCCCCCATCACCCAGGAAATGCTGTCGTCTTGCTGCTGCCTTCAGGAAGGAGGCGCAGGAGACTCAGGATCCAGAACATCAAGTACAGGAACAACTATTACCCCTCAACCATCAGGTTCTTGAACCAGAGGAGATAATTTCACACAACTTCACTTGCCCCATTACTGACCTGCTCCTATGATCTATAGACTCACTTTCAAGGACTCCATCTCATGTCCTTGATATTTATTGTTTATTTATGTATTTTTATTTTTGTACTGCTTTTGCACGGATGTCTTTTGCACATTGGTTGTTTATCTGTCCTGTAGGGTTTGGTCTTTCATTGATTCTACTATGTTTCTTTTGTAATTACTGTGTATGCCCTCAAGAAAACAGTATTTTGCATGATGACACATATATACTTTGATAACAAAATTACTTTGAACTTGGAACTTTAATGTGGTGGTAGGATAGGCATCTCTGATATACCCTTGAAGACTTCACAAAATCAACTGTTAGTACTGATTTTTCTTCAAGATGCAGGAATCAACTGACAGAGGAAATTACATTTGCAATTTCCAGTTCAGTATCCACTGAGACCCTAATGTAGTTGATGAGCTTCAGTTTCTGGAATAATTACATATCCCTTGCTTTGGAAGGACAGATGAAATGGGAGTAATACATGATCATTTAGAGCTTTGAATCAGCTCTGTCCTTTATCAAAGTCATGGCAGATGTTTTATTTCTTGGTGTTTTCTGGCATAATTCTTACATCAAGTTCAAGTTTATTGTCATTTAACCATACACATATATACAGCTAAATGAAACAGCATTCCTTAGGGGTCAATGTGCAAACACAGTACCTATAGCACATAACGTTATGATTCAGCACTTGCAGTAAAAATACTATTAACATTGTCTCTTGTGGCATGGCATGAAGATTGACAGGTTGACATAAAGTGTCAGATGCATGTTTGTTGCACAGTACAATGTTACTCACTCATAATAAAATAAGCAGTAGTATATGTGTAACAGCAATAAAAGATGAAAAGTAACTGGAGAAGTATGAAATTGTGTCAGTGAGTGGGGGGTGGGGTGGTAGCAGGGCATTCAAACAGGGTGTACATACATGTTGGGTGGAAGAGAGTGTTTAAGGTGTTACCCAGCTTGACAATTCTGGTTCTTAGGCTGCAGTACTGTCTGCCCGACAGCAGGAGATCAACGAGCTTGTGGGAAGGATAGGAACGGTCTTTGACAAAGCTGGAGGCATTGTGATGTATGCAGTGCTTCTTATAGACTGTATGTCCTGAATGGGGTGGGGGGGAGGAGTGGGTAGAGAGATCCAGATGAAGTTTTCAGCTGTCCTCACTATCCACTGCAGGGTTTTGAGATCTGATGCATTACAATTCCCATACCAGACGGTGATGCAGCTGGTGCTTTTGTGGAATGTGGTGAGGATGGAGGTTATCCTTGCTTGCCTGAGTCCCTCAGAAAGTGGAAGTGTTCTGTGCTCTCTTGGCTAAAGAGTTGGTGCTGAGAGACCAGATGAGACCGTCAGTAATGTGCATGCCAAGAAACTTGGTGCTCCCGACCCTCCACGGAGAAGTGTTACGTACCCGTGGGTATCTTGTACTTGTCACATGACAGTGGTGTTGAAGATATGCTGGACCTAAGGTAGTGGTCTTGTGATGGTGGTGTGATGTCATTTTCCCACCAGTAGAGGTCATGTGTACAGGTGTTTTTTTTAACAGGGTATAAAAGGAGGACCCCTCCCTGTGAGGAGGGGCAGTTCGTGGCTGGATTTGCCATTTTGACTCCATGCCACTGCATGGTCCAATATTATGATGCAGTTTGGTTGAGAGGTGGAGTTTTATTTAATGCCTAAAGTTTAAAAGGCAATTGCCGGCAGTTTCTTTATAATACTGCCAGTTAAAAATCAGTGGAGAGTGAAGATCGGAGTTCGGGAGTTAAAAGATCGAGGAAATTTGATTTCACAGGTTAAACAGGTTCGACCTTGTTTGATCCTCATTCGGAAAGAATTCGTTGGCTGTGCCTGTGTTAACCCCTGCGAATAATAGCAGAAAGGTTTGGGTACAGTTTTGTAACGGAAAAGTCAGTGCCTTTAAGCCGTTTCATCTTCGTAAATTCTCTGGGAAAAGTATAGTTCGACTGGGAACCGCAGCAACACAACGTGAAAGAAAATTTAAATCGTCTAAAAAGTCTCTCCTTTAATGGACTGTAAGCATTTTGAACTTTTGCAGTACTACTTTGAAGAACTGTTTTTGCAAATTTGCTTTAAGAACTGTTTTCGTTTTATTCCTTTAAGAAACCCTAGCAGAACAACATGAGAGAGGTCTGGAGTGGGATGAGGACCATCACTGGGTTCCGGCAAACTAGCAACAGAGGAGCTGAAGGCAGTGTGGACAGGGCCAATGAACTTAACCTGTTCTTCAACAGGTTTGACACTGTGGCCCCGCCCATCCCCCACATGATTCATCTGTTGTCGGCCCCCAACCAACACATACTCCACTCTCCCCTCCTATCCCTCCTCACAGCCCCCCACCCTCTCTCATGACTACACCCCTCCCCCATCTGAAACCACCACGGTGGGCTTCACAACTGAACAGGTGAGAAGACAGCTGAAACGTCTCCACCCAAGCAAGGCTGCAGGCCCGGATGGTGTCAGCCTTAGGGTGCTCAAAGCCTGTGCCCCCCAGCTATGTGGAGTACTTCACCATGTCTTCAACCTGAGGCTGAGTCACCAGAGGGTTCCTGTGCTGTGGAAGACGTCCTGCCTCGTTCCTGTACCGAAGACGCCGCGCCCCAGTGGCTCCAATGACTATAGACCGGTGGCTTTGACATCCCACATCATGAAGACCGTGGAGAGACTTGTTCTCGAGCAGCTCCAGTCTATGGTTAGGTCACACTTAGACCCCCTCCAGTTCGCCTATCAGCCCTGACTGGGAGTTGAGGATGCCATCGTCTACCTGCTGAACCGTGTCTACGCCCACCTGGACAAGCCAGCAAGCACTGTGACGATCATGTTTTTTGACTTCTCCAGTGCGTTCAACACCATCCGCCCTGCTCTGCTGGGTGAGAAGCTGACAGTGATGCAGGTGGATGCTTCCCTGGTGTCATGGATTATTGATTACCTGACTGGCAGACCACAGTATGTGCAATTGCAACACTGTGTGTCATACAGAGTGGTCAGCAGCACTGGGGCTCCACAGGGGACTGTCGTGTCTCCCTTTCTCTTCATCATCTACACCTCGGACTTCAACTACTGCATAGACTCTTGCCATCTTCAGAAGTTTTCTGATGATTCTGCCATAGTTGGATGTATCAGCAAGGGAGTTGAGGCTGAGTACAGGGCTACAGTGGGAAACTTTGTCACATGGTGCGAGCAGAATCATCTGCAGCTTAATGTGAAAAAGACTAAGGAGCTGGTGGTGGACCTGAGGAGGGCTAAGGCACTGGTGACCCCTGTTTCCATCCAAGGTGTCAGTGTGGACATGGTGGAGGATTACAAGTACCTGGGGATATGAATTGACAATAAACTGGACTGGTCAAAGAACACTGAGGCTGGCTACAAGGGTCAGAGCTGTCTCCATTTCCTGAGGAGACTGAGGTCCTCTAACATTTACCGGACGATGCTGAGGATGTTCTACGAGGCTGTGGTGGCCAGTGCTATCATGTTTGCTGTTGTGTGCTGGGGCAGCAGGCTGAGGGTAGCAGACACTAACAGAATCAACAAACTCATTTGTAAGGCCAGTGATGTTGTGCGGGTGGAACTGGACTCTCTAACGGTGGTGTCTGAAAAGAGGATGCTGTCCAAGTTGCATGCCATCTTGGACAATGACTCCCATCCACTCCATAATATACTGGTTAGGCAAAGGAGTACATTCAGCCAGAAACTCATTCCACCGAGATGCAACACTGAGCGTCACAGGAAGTCATTCCTACCTGTGGCAATCAAACTTTACAACTCCTTCCTCAGAGTGTCAGACACCCTGAGCCAATAGGCTGGTCCTGGACTTATTTCCACTTTGGCATGATTAACTTATTATTTAATTATTTATGGTTTTATATTGCTCTATTTCTTCACAATTCTTGGTTGGTGTGGCTGTAATGAAACCCAATTTCCCTTGGGATCAATAAAGTATGTCTCTCTGTCAAAATCTGTTGTTCATTAATAATTAAATAGATAAGATACAGATAATATTGTAAGCTATGAATTTTTCAGTTTCAATTATAATTCTTTTGGTTCAGGTTATTTAATTGAAATACCTAACTGGCTTAATTCATTTTTTTAATGAGGTAACAGGAGTCACCTATTAACCTATTAACTTCTGAACCCTTTCCAAAGCCTCTACATTCTCTTTGTGATGGGCAACCAGAACTGCACATTGTACTCCAGGTGCAGCCAAACATGTATTTTGTACAACTGCAACCTGACTTCTCATACTCTGCCCCTTGTGTTGAAGGCAAACATGCATTTACCTTCTGAATCATTTTATGAAGCTGTAGATTAGACCCTAAATCCCTCTGTAAATCAATGCTGTGAAAGGTCCTGCCATTTAACTATATATTTTCCCCTGACATTTGACTTCCTAAAGTGCAACAGCTCACACTAACACAAATTAAAGCTGCCATTTCTCCCCCGATAGCTGTAACTGATCTATGTCGTGCTTTATCCTATGATGACCTTCTTAACTCTCTGCAACTCTACTTATTTTTATGTTGTCTAACCAACCCATCTTTGTTTTTATGTCAGTGATTTATCTGCATTACCAACAACAAGGAAACAACTTTTCACTTGCTAGGAGTCTGGAGCTCTTTGCTTTCAAGGGTGAAAAGGTAGAGGTTTCAATTTTTTTTAAAAGTACTTCAATATGTCGATGGAAAGCTGTGATCCTCCAGGGTCTTGCTTAAAGACTCTGGTTCTTTTTAGACTGGCATGATTTGGTTTAATCATCTCTATTGGATTTTCTAATGTTCTAATATTTAAAAGCAGATAGTCCAACCCTATAGGTTGAGTCAGAAAGTTTTTCTTGATTCTCATCAGTGATGTTCTGAGTCCAGAATATATGGCCGCCATGCAGAATTTACATTTTAATTCAGAATGCTGTCCATTGTTTTGAAAGTACAGGCAGTCCCTGAGTTACGAGCATCCGACTTATGGACAACTCGTACTTATGAACGGCCTGCCATAAAGCCTATTACATTGAAAATCTGAGTTACTGTAAATACAGTACAATGGTTCGTAGTAACGAATGCACGCACTACCATGTGACACTGATGAAAACATTGCGTGGCTTCAGCTCTTCTTCGCCTCATGGAAAGCTGTCCTGCCGTTTTAAGTCGGATCACGTTGCCTTTGACACTGTGCTGAGTGTGTGACTTTGTATTTGGCTTAAATTTTTCTCGTAATTACCCTGTAAAGCATAAATCCGATGCAAGTATTGGTGATGCATCAAAGAAAAGGAAAAAGATCATGATTGGGGAAAAAAAAGTGGAAATAATAAAGCGATTGGAAAGAGATGAGACGCCATCGGTCATTGGAAAAGCATTAGACTACAGTCTGTCAACTATCGGACCAATTTTAAAGGATAAAGTGAGGATAATAGAGCATGTGAAAGGCCTTACCCCGATGAAAGCTACAGTTATTACTAAGCAATGCAGTGGTTTGATTATTGAAATGGAAAGGCTATTGTTAATTTGGTTAGACAATCAAAATCAGTGTAATATTCCTATTAGCCTTACATTACTGCAAGAAAAGGCTCAAAGCCTTTTCCATGACTTAAAAGCTGCACGTACAGCAAGTGAAGTTGCTTGTGATGAAGAATTTGTTGCGAGTAGTGGTTGGTTCAATCGTTCTAAAATGAGGGCAAATTTACATAATATTAAAGTGCAAGGTGAAGCAGTGAGTGCCGATTTAAGTGCTGCAAGTGATTTTCCTGAAATGTTTTAAAAAAAAATTATTGAGTAAGGAGGTTATTTGCCAGACCAAATATTTAATGTAGATGAGACTGGCTTATTTTGGAAAAAAATGCCTGAAAGGAGATACGTTTCAAAAGAGGAAAAAAGTGCACAAGAGCATAAGACATCGAAGGATAGGCTAGCGATATTGCCTAGCGGTAATGCACCCGGGGATTTCAAGCTCAAGCCTTGTGTATCGCTCCCTAAATCCGAGGGCACTTTGCCATATCATTAAGGCATCTCTTCCCTTTAGAAGGCAAGTTTAAAGGCTTGGGTTACAATTGCCGTCTTTGAAGATTGGTTCTTGAACCATTTTGTTCCTGCCGTTGAACGTTATTGCTTGGCCAAAAAAATTCCTTTCAAGATTCTCCTTGTGCTTGACAACACACCTGGACATCCAGGCACTTTAGATGACCTTCACCCCAATGTAAAAGTCATATTTTTACCCCCCAACACCACATCGCTACTTTGGCCCATGGATCAGGGAGTCATAGCCTCCTTGAAGGCATATTATTTATGGCGGACCTTCTCACAAGCAGTCAGAGCTACCCAAGATGATGTGATGAGCTTAAGGGAGTTCTAGAGGGATTATAACATCTATGATGCCATCAAAAATATTGCTGATTCTTGGGATGAAGTAAAGCAGTCAAATGTGAAAGGAGTGTGGTTTAAATTGTGCCCCCAGTTTGCGCATGCTTCTCAGGGATTTACAGCCGACGACATCACCAAAGCCAGGCAAGCTGTGGTTGATACTGGTGATGAACTGCAGTTAGACATCAGTGAAAATGATGTAGAGTTGCTCGTCTCCAATGCTGAAGAACTGACCAATGAAGATCTTATGGAACTAGAGCAGCAGATGATAGCGTTTGAGAAAAAAGAAGACTGTGACCTGGGAACACCAGAACCGAAAAAGATTGCAACGAAAAAGTTAGCTGAAGCCTTTGGTCTCATTGAAGCAGGGATGGCAAAGTTAGAGGAGCAAGATACTAATACAGTGAGGTTCGCCAAAGTTTACCGTGCTGTTACCAAGAACCTCAGCTGCTACACGGCCATTTATGACGAACAAAAGAAAAGCTGTGTACAAACCTCCCTCCCTTGATGCCTACTTCAAGAAATTGACTCCAGTAGTAAACCTGCCCTCTCCAGCAGCAGAGTTAAAACCTGACTCTCCAGCATCTGGTCCATCATAATGTTACCTCACGAATGCCCCTTCCGGTATGCAAGGCATCGATGCAACCGTATATAGTTACTTTTATTATTATGTACAGTACTGTATTATTATGGTTAAGGTGTTTTAGTGTATGTATTTGGGTCAGCACTGCCCCCATTTGTCCCATTTAACCTGTTGCAGTGTGGTGGATTTTAGGATCCGGGGCAGCTCAGTTTGAGTCATCCATGGTGTACAGTACAGTACGTACTGTTCCGTATCTGTTCCATTGACGGAAAACAATCATGGTTGAAAATACTGTAAGGTGGAAATAATGAAGCTATTGGAAAGAGGTGAGACGCATACGGTCATTGGGAAAGCATTAGGCTGCAGTCGGTCACCGATCGGAACAATTTTAAAGGATAAAGTGAGAATAATGGAGTATGTGAAAGGCTCTGCCCCGATGAAAGCTACAATTATTACTACACAATGTAGTTTAATTATTGAAATACATACTGTATGTTTCTTAAGTGTTTTTTATGCATAGAAAGGTAAAATATATACCATATACCAAGGCAAACGTTTGACTAACTGACTCGAAATAATACCGATGTACCTATTCCGACTTGCGTACAAATCTGACTTGAAGACGGACTCAGGACCAGAACTCGTTCGTAATCCAGGGACTGCCTGTATACATACGGATGGCTGTCAAATGTATGACAGACATTTATCAACCCTTTAATACCAAACTTTCCTGAGGTACCTGATAAAAATGTTGTGGATTTGTTTCTTCGTATGGTCCCATTGGATAAAGGTTTAATATCTACTATTCGAGATATGTTAGCAATGTTGAGGTGAGCCCTCTTTGATACTGTTAAAACTGCCTGGGAGCATGATTTAAATTTTCCACTGTCTGATGAGGTTTGGGATTCAATTCTCGAGTCAGTTAATTCAACTTCTGTATGTGCTCATCACTGCCTTTTACAGTTTAAGGTTATACACAGCGTCATGTCTAAAACTAAATTATCGCGGTTCTATCCTGATATTAGTCCCTGTTGCGATAAGTGTAAAGGGGGCGATGCTTCCTTTATTCATATGTATTGGGCTTGTCCTAGCTTGGAGAAATTCTGGAGAGATTTTTTTTAACTTTATCTCATATACTTAATTGTTGCTTGGAACCTAACCCTCTGATTGCTCTTTTTGGCACCTCGGGAGAAGTTGACCCACATCTGACTCCGACTAAGCGTAGTACATTGTCTCTCGCCTCTCTTTTGGCCAGACGTCAGTCCTTCTTTGGTGGAGAGATGCTGCCCCACCCACTCGTGCTCAATGGCTCAGAGACATTATGTCCTCCTTAGACCTTGAAAAGATTCATTATTCAGACATAAAGTTCCAAAAGGTGTGGGGACCTTTCCTTGAATATTTCACAATTCCTCCTTAGATTAAGGGTGCATCCCTCCCTTTTTTCTTTTGCATTTAAATCTCTTACTTCCAGCTTCTTTCAGTAGAGATTTATGGTTTCTTTAGATGTGTAAACATATTATAGGTCGGGTCATAGGCAATATATCTTATAAATACAGCTCTGTGGTGATAAAAGTTCTGATTAACTTTTTTATATATATCGTAAAGTTGGCTTGGAGTTGGGCAGTGGGAGGGTGGGGTGGTACTAGCTTTTTATATGATTCTTCTATGGATGCTTTTTCCTAATTGTTATGAACTGTATATTTGATATGTTTGTTTTGCACTGTATAAACTTTTTTTAACTTTTTTTTGTTGCATTGTAGAAACTCAACAAAAATTTTTTTAAAAATGTATGGCATTCATTAGTAGCAGGATGGTTATGGAAAAACACTTGCAACTCTGTTGCCCAGCAGAAATTTTTATTGTAGGCATCACTGGCAGAGGCTTCGCAGTAGTGAATTTAAAGAGCAAACACGAGGGTCTCGGCCCAAAACTTCTCCGTATAGATGCTGCCTGACCTGCTCTGTTCCACCAGGATTTTGTGTGTGTTGTTAGAAATTTTAATCAATAGTATCTGGTATTCAATGAAGCAGCCAACGATTTCTCTTAAACAAAAGTGAGAAATTGTGACTAATGAAAATACTTACAATTGTTAAACTTATTTAATTTCAGATTGCAGAGTTGGCTCCAACAGTGTACATTTGAATAAAGCATAAGCATGAATGATGAAATCCATTTACCTTAATAAGAAAATGACTTAAGACGAGCTTTTGATTGCTATGACAATGGCCCCTTGTGTATTCCTTTAAAATTGGGATAACCAGTTGTCAAAAAGAAATAGCTTGCAGAATCTTCATGGGCAGATCACATTAACCAATGGCTTTGTAGTTATTTTGATTTAGTCACAAACAGACTGAAAGTTGCTTGATTGATCTCTTTGCAAATGGATGGAACCTAGGGACCAGGGAGAAATGAATCCTTAAGATCTTTAGTCTTCTGCCATCTCTTCTAAACTGTCTTTTTGGATATTAAGTTGAGTCATGACATCATTGGGTACACTATATAAGCATTCTTGACTACCTAGGGGATTCTTGGCTTTGCCCTGGTTTCATCCCCATCTTGTCTGGTTTTATGGGGAAATAATTAATATTTTGTTTTCAACTGTAGAAATAAGGCAATCCTTGTTGGACATAATACAGTATTTCCAAAGCTGCTTGTAGAGTGCTTATCAAAGGGAACATTAACTTCCGGGTCCATACTCTTAAAAACAGGAAGATACTTCCTTTTTGTTGCTTTGGTATAATGTATTTATGAAATTTTTATATATTTATGTCTATTTATTGCAGAAGCCCTTGTAAGAGCTTAACACGAGGATGCCATGCTTATAGTTATTTGTTTATAAAGAATTAGTGCCTTTTACAAAAGGGTACTATAATTTGTAAATATGAGAATCTTAAGAACAGAAAAATTATAATGATCATCATTTCCAGATGCATTTGTCACTTGTTTCTGAAGCATTGATATTACCTATCCAGCAGGCACTTCAAGTTCTGTTTGTCAACACCTTGCACATTTAAATTATATGTAATGTATCCAGTTCGCAACTGAGTTCTGCATAAATGGTTATTACACTAAGGTACTACAGTGGATTCTGATCAATTGGGACACATTGGGACTGCTACATTTTGTCCGACTTAAGTGGCTACTCCAATTAGCCAAAGTTTCAAGGAAGAAGTTAAATGATCTAAAGAAGATAAAATATCTATCATTTAACTGAGTTAACAAAATTCTGTATCCTTCTCATATTTGCTCTTATTTGTTTTGTACATTCCATTTATTCTTTGGTAACTGCTATGTGCCATCTACCAAGATTTAAGGAGTGTTCCTTGAACTTGTTAGTCTTTACAGTTTGCTTTGGTTTTAGATTTCTGGTGCTTCCTTTGGTTATTCTCAATGATCTTTATAATTTTCATGGTAATTTTTTTTATGTGGTCTTGTCTAGTTGCTTATTGCTTATTGCTGTTTGGGTCAAGCTTCACACTGGAAAACACTTAAATCAAGACTCTGCTTATACTCTGTAAATAATTTTTATTTTCCTTAGCTTTATGAGATGTTTAATAAAATCAATCATCAGAAATATAATTAACTACAATTAATAATCAAATAGAACTGCAGGATGAATTATTGAGTTAACTGTAAAAATATCTGAAAAGCTTGAGGCATAAAGCAGAGATAATGATATGCACTCAGAGTGGCAGACTGTAAGTGATCATATCCTATAGAATATGTTTAGGGGCTGTAACTCATCATTGCATGTGTATATGACTTGTCTAGTGGCAACAGGCAAGATTACCAATGAGATAAAGGATGCCACAGTAGCGTAATGGTTAGCACAAAGCTCTGAAAGATCAGGCTGTTCCTGAGCTTGGAGTTCAGTTCCAGGATGATCTTTCAGGGGTCTGTATGTTCTCCCCACGAACCGTGCGGTATTCTCCAGGTGCTCCAGTTTCCTCCCACAATCCAAAGATGCACTAGTCAGTAGGTTAATTGGTTATTGTAAATTATCCTGTGTTTAGGCTAGTGTTAAATAGGTGGGATACTGGGCAGTGTGGTTCACTAGGCCAGAAAGGCCTGTTCCATGCTATATCTCTAAAAATAAAAAATAAATAAAAAGATACATGACACTCCAAATAATTTCAATGGAACCATTAATTTCTTGACTGCCTTGATTGGGAGAAATTGTTCATACAGTTCTATTTGTACATTATTGGTTTTAGTTTTCGTGGACCTAAAAAAAGTACTTTCTGAATAATGAAAACTAGACATGATCAAGTAGTACAGGGTAAATCTAGGGTAAAATATTAAGACCATAAGATATAGGAGCTGAGTCAGGCCATTTGGTGCATTGAGTCTGCTTAGCCATTTCATCATGGCTGATCTGTTTTCCCTCTTGGCCCCAATCTCCTGTCTTCTCCCCATATCCCTTCATGCCCCTGATTAATCAAGAATCTATCAACTTCTGCCTTAAATATATGCAATGGCTTGGTCTCCACAGCCACCTGTAGCATTAACTTCCACAGATTCACCACCTTCTGGCTAAAGAAATTCTTCCTCATCTCCGTTCTAAGATGACACCTCTCCATTCTGAGACAGTGTCCTCTGGTCTTAGACTCTCCCTCCATAGGAAACATCCTCACTACGTCCACTCTATCAAAGCTTTTCAGCATTTGATAGGTTTCAATGAGGTCACTCCTCATTCTTCTGAATTCCAATGAGTAGAGGCCCAGACCTATCAAATGCTCCTCTTATAACAAGCCTTAGTCATATTTGTGAACCTTCTTTGAACTCCCTCCAATGTTAGCACATCCTTTCTTAAACAAGGACAGCTCACAATTCTCTGTGAAACCTTACCAGTGTTTTATAAAGCTTCAACATTACATCTTTGCTTTGATAATCTAGTCCATTCAAAATGAATGCTAACATTGCATTTGCCTTCCTCACATCTGAGTCAACCTAAAAATTGACCATTAGGGAGTCCTGCACAAGTATTCCCAAGTCCCTATGTACCTCAGATTTTTGTATTTTCTCTCCATTTAGAAAGTAGTCTACACTTTTATTTCTTCCACCAAAGAGCATGGCCGTACACTTCACGACACTGTATTCCATCTGCTACACCTATGCTCATTCTCCTAATCTGTCTACGTCCTTCTGTAGCCTCTCTACTTACTCAAAACTGTCTGCCCCTCTACCTATCTTCGTGTCGTCTGCAAACTTATCCACAAAGCCATCAGATCCGTCATCTAAATCATTAACATATAATGTGAAAATAAGTGGTCCCAATGCAGATCCCTGTGGAACACCACTGGTCACTGGCAGCCAACCAGAAAAGGCTCTTTTTATTTCCACTCTTTGCTTCCTGCCAATTAGCCAAAGCTCTATCCATGCTAGTATCCTTCTTGTAATTTCTTGGGCTCTTAACTTGTTAAGTAGCCCCATGTGTGGCACCTTGTCAAAGGCCTTCTGAAAACCCAAGTACACAACATTATCCGATTCTCCTTTGTCTATCCTGCTTGTTATTTCTTCAAAGAATTCCAACACATTTGTCAGGCAAGATTTTCTCTTGAGGAAACCATGCTGACTACTGCCTATTTTATCATGTGCCTCCAAGTACCCTGAAACCATATCTTTAACAATCAACTCCAACATCTTCCCAACCACTGCGATCAGACTACTGGCCTATTATTTCCTTTCTTCTGCCTCTCTTTCTTCTTGAAGAGTGGAGTGACATTTGCAATTTTCCAGTCCTCCGGAACCATGTCAGAATCAATGGATTCTTGAAAGATAATTACTAATGTCTTCACAGTCTCTTCAGCCATCTCTTTCAGAACCCTGAAGTGTATACCATCTGGTCCAGTTGAATTACCTATCTTCGGACCTTTCAGTTTCCCAAGAACCTTCTCTGTAGTAATGGCAATTTCACAAACTTCTCTCCCTGGCATTCTTGAACGTCTGGCAGAATGTTAGTGTTTTCCGCAGTGAAGACAGATGCAAAATACTTATTCAGTTCGTCTACCATTTCTTTATTCCAATTACTAGCTCTTCTGCATCACTTTCCAACAGTCCTATATCTACCCTTGCCTTTCTTTTGTACTTTTTTTATCTGAAGAAACTTTTGATATCCTATTTCATATTATTAGCTAGCATCCCTTCATATTCTATCTTTTCCTTCTTAGTGACTGTTTTAGTTGCCTTCTGTTAGTTTTTAAAAGCATCCCGATTTTCCTCTAAGTTTCCATTAATTTTTCTTCTATTATATGCCCTCAATGGTTTTTATGTTGGTTTTGACTTTTCTCTGGTCAGCCATGGTTGTGTCATCCTGCCTTTAGAATACTCCTTCCTCTTGAGGATGTATTCCCAGTGTTCCTCTATAATCAATTTTGGCCAGCTCTTTTTTTTTAATTGATTTTTTAAATGCATTTTCTACAACACTACGAACAAAATAAAACCCAAAAACAAAGTAGGAAATTAGTACAGTGCAAGATAAACATACAATAGTAATATAATACAAAATAAGATAATTGAGAAAGCACCAAAGTTGAAGTCATCTAAAGTTAGTGTCCACCCCAAGCCCCACAACAAAAAAAAACTCCAGACCAACCAAAACAAAATGTAGAAAATATAAATCAGAACATTCAAACCCCCAAAACTGTAAATACACTTGAAAACAGAAGATAATAATGCCTACTACCAAAAAAAAAAGAGCTGAAAGCAAGGGACTGAAAAAAAACTTCATAAAGAGGAAAATTATGAAAATACTCAATAAAGGTCCCCAGACCTTATGAAACTTTATATCCGAATTAAGAATTGAATAATTAATTTTTGCAAAGTTTAAACAGGATGTGATATCATTAAGCCATTGAGCATGTGTGGGTGGGGCAACATCTGTCCATCTAAGGAGGATTAGACGTCAAGCCAGGAGAGAAGCAAAAGATAATATTCATCATTTAGTCGAACTCAAGCGTATATCTGTCTCACCCAATAAACCAAACAGAGCAATTAAAGGGTTAGGTTCTAAGTGGCGATTCAGAATACAGGGTAAGGTTATAAAAACATCTTTCCAAAGTTTCTCTAAGCTAGGACAGGTCCAATACATATGAATAAGAGAGGCCTCACCACTTTTGCATTTATCACAAAGATGACTAATATTAGGGTAAAATCGAGATAATTTAGATTTGGACATATGGGCCCTATGAACAATCTTAAACTGTAAAAGACAGTGGCGAGCACAGAGAGAAGTTGAATTAACCGATTTGACAATCGAGTCCCAAACCTCATCAGATTCAGGGATATTTAAGTCATGCTCCCAAGCCATTCTCATTTTATCCACATGGGCATGCTGTAAGGATACTAACTTATCATGGATAAAGGATATTAAACCTTTACCCAGTGGATTAATAGAAAGAAATAAATCCATAGCATTTTTTTTGGGCATTTCAGGGAAGTTAGGAATTAAAGGATTGATAAAGTGTCTGATTTGGAGATATCTAAAGAAATGGGGATTAGGCCGATTGAATTTAGCAGAGAGCTGTTGAAAAGAAGCAAAGCGGTTATCGATAAAAAGATCTTCAAAATGCCTAATGCCCTTCCTATACCAATCCTGGAATGCTGAGTCATACGTAGTAGGTAAAAAAAGGTGATTATGTAAGATAGGGCTAAAAAAGGAAAAACCATGGAAACCATAAAATTTCCTAAACTGAGCCCATATACGCAAAGTGTGTCTAACAAGGGGTGGCCAAGATTTTAACATCAACATTAAGCAAAGAGATCTGCTTGTACGAGGAACACTCTGTTGGGTCTTTACCCTTTTTTAATAAAAGAATAATACATGCCTCATTAAATGAGGGTGGCAATTTACCATAGTTAAACGAGTCAGATAGTACTGAAAGTAACTGAGGTGAAAGAAGTGAAGAGAATGATTTATAAAATTCTATGGGGAACCCATCAGGTTCAGGAGATTTGCCTGAAGACAGTGCAGAAATTGCAAAAGATATTTCTTCTAATGATATTGGCTCATTAAGTTTTGCTTTAGAATCAGAAGAAAGCGAAGGGATATTCAGAGTATTTTAAAAAAATCAACAGAGATATTCTCATTCAGAGATTCAGAGGAATAAAGCCGAGAATAAAAATTTTTAAATACGTCATTGATTTCTGAGTGATTCAATGTAATATCCTCGTTCTCCTTCCAGATCTTTGTGATATGTTGTTTAGCTTTAGAACACCTCAACTGATTAACTAGAAATTTACCAGGTTTGTCACTGTGAATATAAAAGTGACTCTTACTTTCAAGAAGTTGACGTTCAACAGGTTGAGTAGAGAGAAGGTCAAATTTAGTTTGAAGTTTTAATTCTTATATAATTCAGGATTATTAGTTTGAGCATATAATTGATCTAATTCTTTAATCTGATTAATTAGGTCTAATCGATCTATACGGGACTTTCTATTAAGATTTGCTGTATATGAAATTATTTGACCCCTCAGATATTCTTTCATAGCATCCCAGACAATCTGGGATGACATTTCAGATGACGTATTAGCGTTTAAAAAAAAAGGTTAACTGATCCTTAATAAATTTTAGAAAATCATCATCCAATAATAACGTCGGGTTAAAACGCCAATGTTTATTCCTCTGAGAGAGACCAGGAAAATTTAGAGACAAAGTAATTGGGGCATGATCAGAAATCAGTATACTCTGATAGTCACAAGAATGAACAAATGAAATAAGTTGATTATCAATTAAAAAATAGTCAATTTTAGTAAAGGTATGGTGAACATGTGAAAAAAATAAATAATCCCTCTTAGTAGGATGAAGGAAACGCCATATATCAGAGATACCATAATTAGAAAGAAAAGAGTGAATAGCTAAAGCAGATTTAGTAGATGATCTAGTAACGGGACGATCGATCCAAATTTGGATCTAACCAGCAGTTAAATTCACCACCCAATATAAGAGAATATGAATTTAAATCTGGTAATGAGGAGAAAAAACATTCAAAAAAATTAACATTGTCAGAATTGGGAGCATACAGGTTTGCTAGTACAACTTTAGTATTATATAATTTACCAGTAACAATAATAAAGTGGCCATTTGTGTCAGATATCTTACTATGGAGTTCAAAAGGAATATTTGAGTTAATAAGGATGGAACCCCCCCCCCCCCAGCTTTGGCCGGGAAGGATGAATGAACATGCTGACCCACCCACTTTGACATAAGCCGAGAATTATCAAAACTACGAATATGAGTTTCTTGAAGGAAAGCAATGTCAGCTTTAAGTTGCTTAATATGGGAGAAGACCTTCCGTCTTTTAATCCGTCAATCCCTTTACATTCCAGCTCATAAATTTCAGTGTATTAACCATTATCAATTGTTAATACGTAAAAGGTAGTAGGCATATATAAAATCAAACATTGCAATAACAGCCTGGGAGCAAAAATATAAGCATAAATCAGTAAAATCAGGACAAAAACATGTCCTGAATAACAAGGGAAAACAGAAAAAACAATAAATAGTTTTGGAACCCACCCTCACATCCCAAAACTAGATGGCTACCCAAAAAAGCAGCTAGCTCTACAAAAAAAAAAGATACCCCAAAAATAACTTCCAGTAACGTATCATTGGTCTAGGCTCCGTAAAAATAATATAGCAAATACTAACTAATTTATGCACTAGAGAGCAAAATTACAAATAAGAACAACTTCGTCAGAAACAATATAAAACTTAATACAAAAAAAATCAAACAAAAACTAATCTACCCGCGAGAAACTATGAAAAATTGAAAGAGAGATAAAGGGGGGAAATTTTATATTTAAAGAGAGTACATGTCAGCTGCTTTAAAAAAAAGGCAAGTCTTATACCATAAATCGACAGGGAGGCCTTCAATAAGAAACTCCAAGCCTCTGAAACAAATTAAGACCAATTGTAGTTCTCTATAGTTAAAGTTATTCAGAAGTAGAGTAAATTACACAAGTAAAATCTAAAGTCCGCAGGGAAACATTAAATTTAGATAATCTATTTAAGAAAATCGCACCGTCCAGGAAGAGACTAACTAGAACCCTTAGAATCTCAGTAGTTAATGTCTGAGTTATTCAAGTAGAATCTGAGTTCGCAAAAAAAACTTTAATTCAAGAAGTACTTATCAGCCATTTTAGAAAATCAAACCGGGTCTGAAGAAGTTAAGATGGCTGGAAGATTTCCAAAAAAACCACTCGGCCTCTTTCACTGATTTAAACCACGTATATTCTCCAGTAGTAAGCGTAATTCGAAGATCGGCAGGATTACGAAGAGAAGGTTTGAATCCATGATTAAAGAGCTCTTTCATAACGCCTTTGAACTCAGCATGCATCTTCAGAACCTGGGGGACATAATCTTCCACGATACAAATGGTATTATTTCAGAAGGTCAGAGTACCTCTTCAGCGTGCCTCCATAATCAAATGGTTTTTCACCTGATATCGATGGAAACACAGGATAATTGGCCATGGTCTAGAACCCAAAACAGCATGAGGGACATAAATCCTGTGAGCCCTTTCTAGCTTAGGTGGAGTCGGGAGAAATTCTTTCCCGAAAATCTCACAGAGAAAAGAAGAGAAAAATTCAACGGAAGAGCCCTTTTCGGTGGCTTCTGGCAAACCGAAAATTCGCAGATTGCAGCGCCTGCTCCGATTTTCAAGTTCCGCCATTTTGGAAGTAAGTTTACTGTTTTGCTCCGTTAGGTTGGAGCAGAGTTTCTAGATGTTGAACACGGCATTCTAAATCTTCAGAGGTTAGGTCGATACAAGATAGATGTTCAGTGTGGTCATCCACTCTGGCATTAATCTGATCCAATTTTGACTCCAGCAGACTGATAGAAGCTCTAAATTTAGTCTTGATATCAATTAGAGTGCCTTGTCGATGCTGTTCCAGGATAGAGAGAATCTCAGCCGACAGAGATGTGGGAATTTCTTTTTTCCTGAGTTTAGGACTTTTTGTAGCAATTATAAGATAGACGTATTCGCAGGCAGATAAAAGAAAGCAAATAAAATAATGAACTAAGGTTTAAAAAGGGAGACACATAGTGCAAAGATATGAAGTATAACGGAGCAAAAGTTTGAAGCGACTTAACAATTGCCATCTTACCGGAAGTCTGGCCAGCACTTCTTTCATGCCTCTGTAATTCCCTTTACTCTACTGTAACATCTGACTTTAGCTTCTCATCAGATTGCAAGGTGAATTATGATCACTAGTTTCTATGTGTTCCTTTACCTTAAGCTCTGTAATCAATTTTGGTTCATTGCACATCACCCAATCTAGAATAGCTGATCTTCAACCATGAGCTGCTCTAAAAAGCCATCTTGTAGGTATTCTAGAAATTACCCTTTGCGATCCAGCACCAACCTGATTTTCCCAATCCCCCTGCATATTGTAATTCCCCATGATTATTATAACATTCCTATTTTGACATACATTTTCGATCGTTATAATTTGTAGACCACATCTTTACTGCTGTTTGGGGACAGTTGCAGAAAGTAGACAAAAGCTAGCTTGCTTAATATTTTAAAGCTTTCAATTTAAACTCAATTCAACGAATGTATCTTGTACTTCATTCCTTGCTTATGTTTGGATTTGTTTTTTTTTCCCCTCTCGATTTCCCCCATCAATCAGCAGATTTAAGTCTTCTGTGTCAATATGTGCATGATTTAAAATCAGACTTCTGGCATTTCCCTTAAAAATCCTGACCAATCTATTTTAACACTGATGAGAACTAAACTTCGGGCAGGCTATTTATTGATTTCCAGTCGTCATGGTGATAAGGGAACATGAGAAAGTAAGGCAGAATTTTCAATTTGGTTTCATATGGAGAGTTTCAAAGCAAGCTCTTTTTCCAATTGAAGTAAGCCACATTTTGAAAAAAAAAGATCTGTTCACAGTAAACGCTATTCAATTGTTAATAGTTGACCTTATTGACAGGATGAAGAATCAAAGGAAACTTGTAGCACATAATAATGCTAGTGTATAAAATTAACTGGTAAAGGCTCCACATTTTCACTTAACAGAAGAGCTAGGAAAAAACATTAATTTTTTTTATTTTATTTTATTTTTAATTCAATTTTGCCAAGTGCATGTTGTTGGCGAGGCCAACATTTGTAACTGTCCGAAACTACCATTATGAACCACTTTGAACTGCTGCAGTTTTTCTCGTGGAAATGCTCCTTCAATGTTGCTCGATATGGATTTCTAGAATTTAGAACTAGTAACAAAAGAAAGTAAGAAATAGAAGCTGGGGTGAGCTATTTATTCCTTTGTACTTGCTTAGTTTTTCAGTTGGAGTTTAATTTCAGCGCAAGTTTCTGGGTCTCATTCCTTGATTGCAGCAATGATGAAGAATCATTTGAAATCTGGTTTGGATGTCCTCAGTGACTGAGCTTTGACCATATCCAGGGTAGCTGAGTCCACAGCTTGGCTACACTTCAGTTGAAGAATTTTTTTTTTCCATCTCAGTGCTTAATATGTGACTACTATTTCAGGCTTGGGCTGAAACGAACAGTCCAGTGCGTTCTCCCAGCATTTTATGTGTGTTGAAGCCAGGGAAATATCAGCTCTGATTACTTTGTCAGGCCCATAAGAACTCCACACATCTATCTAAATTTTAATATATATAATAAAGCCCACTGATCAGAGGCATCCAGTCACAAGATGAGTCTTCTGTCATCTCCTCTTCTCCTATTATTAAGCCAATTTTGAATCCACTTTGCCAATTTCCATTGGATATTAATGGCTCCTGCCATTAATCCCCCCCTTATCATCCCCCTAATCACACCCCCATCCCTCCTCATCCCATCCCTCTCCTCTACACCCTTTACTCTGTCCCTACTTTTGTCTACCCTCCGCTCTTCCCCGCCATCTCCCCATCCCCATTCTGCTCCTCCGCTGCTTTGCACCTCCCCCATTTCGCTCCATCCTACCCCTTCCTCTCCCCTTCCTCTCCCCTTCCTCTCCCCTTCCTCTCCCCCTTCCTCTTCCCCTTCCTCTCCCCCTTCCTCTCCCCCTTCCTCTCCCCCTTCCTCTCCCCCTTCCTCTCCCCCTTCCTCTCCCCTTCCTCTCCCCTTCCTCTCCCCCTTCCTCTCCCCCTTCCTCTCCCCCTTCCTCTCCCCCTTCCTCTCCCCCTTCCTCTCCCCCTTCCTCTCCCCCTTCCTCTCCCCCTTCCTCTCCCCCCTTCCTCTCCCCCCGTCCTCTCCCCCCGTCCTCTCCCCCCTTCCTCTCCCCCCCTTCCTCTCCCTGCTCACTTCTCATTCTCTCCCCGTCTCCACATAAATGCTTGCAGTACCCATGTATCTCTGTCAGTAATCTCAACATGAGTTAAATCGGAACAGTCTGGCTATATATAGTGGAAATTAGAGATTAATCACATTTATCTGAGTTCATCTCTAATTGCTCAGTAACTCTAAAACAATTTGAGTAATTTTATGCTCGTTTGAGATTCTTAAACAGGCTTGACTCAAAATGTTGAAGTTTTTTCTTGCTTTTACATACTTCAGCCCAGTTTGACTGAAATCCAAACTTTCCTTTCTCAATTTCAAGCCACAGATTTTTACCAACCATATACAGGTGTCCCCTGTTTTTCGAACGTTCGCTTTATGTCAACTGGCTGTTACCAAAGACCTACATTAGTTACCTGTTTTTGGTAACAGAAGGTGTTTTCACTGTTATGAAAAAAGCAGCGCGCGCGCGGAGCAGCCAAGTTCCTTCCCCGGCACTGTATTCTAGCTGGCATTGCTTAAACATGTGCCTGTGAGCATCTGTGCTTTATGTCGATTTGTTTTGTGCAACTGTTAGCAAGATGCGTTCTAAGGTATTGGAAAAGCCTAAAAGAACTTGTAAGGGTGTTACACTTAGCTTAAAACTGGACATAATTAAGTGTTTCGATTGTGGTGAACGAAGTAAGGATATAGTGAGCAAACACGAGGAAATCTGCAGATGCTGGAAATTCAAACAACAACGCACACAAAATGCTGGTGGAACACAGCAGGCCAGGCAGCATCTATAGGGAGAAGTGCTGTTGACGTTTCGGACCAAGGCGTTGAAGAGGTTTTGGCGTCCCATGACCAAGAACTGACAGATGAAGAGGAAAGGATAACAATTGAAACCACACGCAGTAGCGAACGGCCCGGAAGTGAAGTTGCCCAGGAACTGAACATGAAGCAATTGCGTGAGATTTTCGCTGTGATTGACAATGCTGCAATGATTGCAGAAAAGTATGACTTTAATTTTGAAAGGGTACGTAGGTTTAAGGCATATTTGCTGGATGATTTGAGTGCTCATAAAAAACTATGATAGAGAGATGCGCAAGGCTAAGCAGTCAAGCATACTGTTGTTTTTCAAGCCTTCCACATCAGCCACAGCAGACGCCGAAACTTGACCTTTGACATCGAGACAGGCAGATATAGATGGAAGCAGATGATGATGAGATGACACCCTAGTCTCCCACCACCCCAACCTCCGATGGCTCAGCCTAACACACCATCATCAGTGTGCTCACTGTCTTCCTGATTGCAGTCAGTGGAACTGCACTGGGTGTACATTATTTCTACTTTATATCACCAGATGTGGGTGAATACTGTCGAATGTACCAAAAATAGTTAAAATTTCTTTCCTCAGATGCTGGTGAAGAAGCAATAGTAACAGCTAGGGATTTTACTAAAACAAATTGACATGCATCTGTCAGTGTAATTTTGTTGCTGCAGATAAAGCTTATGAACAAGTTTGTATTTTGCAAAGAAACTGGAAAAGGCATTTAGTCGAGTGTCATTGTTATTCCTATTAATAGTGCTGATTTCAAATTAAAATTTACACTCAGTGGCCACTTTATTAGGTACACATGTACACCTGCTCTTTAATGCATATATCTAATCAGCCAATCATGTGGCTGCAATTCAAAACATAAATTTATGCAGACATGGTCAAGAGGTTCAATTGTTGTTCAGGCCAGACATTAAATGGGTAAGAAATGTGACCTAAGTAACTTCGTCAGTGGAACGATTGTTCGTGCCAGATGGGAATATCTCAAACTGCTGACCCGCTGGGATTTTCACACACAACAGTTTTTAGTGTTTACAGAAAATGATGCGAAATACAAAAAAAACCCAGTAGGCAGCAGTTCTGTGGGTGAAAACTCCTTGTTAATGAGAGAGGTCAGTGGAGAAAGTCCAGGTTGGTTGAAGCTGAACTGAATTGGATCGACTTTATTTTTTTACATTCTTCACAGATATGAGGAGTAAAAATCTTTATGTTACGTCTCCATCTAAATGTGTAATCATAGTAATTTATAATAATTTATAATAAATAGAACAGTCAATGTAATAAAGAGTACACTCAAATCAGTGTGAGTTCATCAGTCTGATGGCCTGGTGGAAGAAGCTGTCCCAGAGTCTGTTGGTCCTAGCTTTTATGCTGTGGTACTGCTTCCCGGATGGTAGCAGCTGGAATAGATTGTGGTTGGGATGGCTTGGGTCCCAATGATCCTACGGGCCCTTTTTACACACCTGTAAATGTCCTGAATCATGGGAAGTTCACAACTACAGATGCGCTGAGCTGTCCGCACCACTCTCTGTAGAGTCATGCGATTAAGGGAGGTACAGTTCCCGTACCAGGCAATGATGCAGCCAGTCAGGATGCTCTCAGTTGTGCTCCTGTAGAAAGTTCTTAAGATTTGGGAGCCCATATCAAACTTTCTCAACTGTGAGGTTGTAAGAGGAACTGTTGTGCCTTTTTCACCACACAGTTGGTGTACAGGCCATGTGAGGTCCTCAGTGATGTGGGGACCTCTCGACCCCAGATCCATTAACGTCAATAGGGGTTAGCCCATCTCTATTCCTCCTGTAATCCACAACCAGCTCCTTTGTTTTTGCGACATTGAGGGAGAGGAGGTGTAGGGACAGGTGTAGCACTTAAGCTTGCATGGATAAGTACCAGGTGGGAGATCTGTGGGGAATACCCACCTGGTACTTATCCCTGCAAGCGTAAGTGCTACACCTGCCCCTACACCTCCTCTCTTACCACCATTCAGGGCCCCAAACAGTCCTCCCAGGTGAGGCAACACTTCACTTGTGAGTCTGTTGGGGTAATCTATTTCATTTGGTGTACCCGGTGCGGCCTCCTCTACATTGGCGAGACCCGACGCAGATTGGGGGACCGCTTCGTCAAGCACCTCCGCTCTATCTGCCACAACAGACAGGATCTCCTGGTTGCCACACACTTCAACTCTGTTTCACATTCCCATTTGGATATGTCCATACATGGCCTCCTCTACTGGCATGATGAGGCCAAACTCAGGTTGGAGGAGAAACACCTCATATACCGTCTGGGTAGTCTCCAGCTCCTTGGTATGAACATCGAATTCTCCAACTTCCGGTAATTCCCTCCCTCTCCCTTCCCCCATTCCACTTTCACTCTGTCTCCTCTTCTAGCTGCCTATCACCTCTCTCATGATTCTGCCGCCTTCTACCCACAGTGCTTTCCCCTTACATTCCTTCTTCACCTATCCTGCCTATTCCCTCCCTGCTTCCCCTCCCCCACCCTTTGATCTTTGCTCTGATTGGTTTTTCACCTGGCACCTTCCACCCTCCCCCCACCTTCTTTGGAGGGCCCCTGCCCCCACCTCCTTTAGTCCTGACGAAGAGTCTCAACCCGAAACGTTGACTGCTCCTTTAAACGGATGCTGCCCGACCTGCTGCGTTCATCCAGCTTGTTTGTATGTGTTTATTTGACCACAGCATCTGCAGTGTACTTTGTGTTTACTATTGATCCAGGCTTTCTGGTTCCCTGACCGACTTCTAGGGGGTGGCGACATCGTCGATGCACTTTTGGATGAAGCATATGACTCCATCGTGTGACTACACAGAAAAGTGACAATAACTCAACCATGCGTTTTGGCGGTAGTGTGCATCAAGGCAATTCTGAATGCATGGACCTTGAAGTGGATGGGCTACAGCGGCAGAAGATCACAAAAATACACTCAGTAGCCTTTACAGGGGGTACCAAATAAAGTGGCCATTGCGTGTATTTCTGTAAAGTGTTTCTTTATGTTAAATCTTAAAGGATGTACAACTAGTATTCTACTGCCTAATATTTGAAAGTGAAGACGGTGCAAGACTCAATAATTGTTTTAGACTTGGGTGATAAATGTCTTTGACAGTGGAGAGGAAATTGCTTTTTGATTTTGTTTTGAAACTGACCTTCTCGCAAAAAATAGTAGATATATTATTTTGTCATGCATTTTGGTCATATACTCCAGTTTAGAATTATACCTTGTGCCTGTGTATCTGTTTGGTTGACGAAATAAAGTTCATTAAAAAAATGGAGGTTCATGTTTGATAACTACGCTAAATACAATTTTGTTATTAAAATATAGTCTTATCTGTTTATTGAGTGCAAAATGAGTGTTTTCCAATGTTGGCATAAAATGCTAATTTTCATTGACAGTTGACTTCATCAAGATGCCTTTTAATATCCCATATTGGAAGGAGCTGTAGTGCAATGTTCCTGAAAATGCACGTATTAACTGAAATGTTTTTTAACAGAAAAAATCAACTCCACTGCCACCCCCCCAAACCCCAAATGTTGAGGTTCTTCTGTCCCAGCAGAACAACACCTCGTGACGTTCATCATTGTGGTATACGCTGATTTTCTTTTTGCCAACATCCCCTAGAAGCTAAAAGAGTGTGTGGCAATATACCTTGTCAGTGTTTCTCCTCATGTTTTTCGCTGTCACCTCAAGCATTCCTTCTGGTGGAGATAATCTAAATCAGGCATTCCCAACCTTTTTCATGCCATTGATCAATACCCTGAAGCTAGGGCTACGTAGATCCCAGTTTGGGAGCTCCTGATCTAATCAATGTACGGGTTGTCTTTGAGTCTGTCATCTCTACTGCAGAACCAAGATAATTCTGTTCAGCATAGAATTGATGGTTGTCCGTAAATGCACACATGGAGATTGAACTCATTGCATTTATGGAAGCAAGTAAGAGAATAGCATTTACACTTAACATTGACAGAAATAATTTAATCAGCCTGCTTTTGTTTGACATTTAAAATTAAAGAATCATCATGTCACCTTGAAAACATTGCAAATCTGGGCTAGTGTTTGGGTACCTCTTATCAATGGCTATGATTGATAATAAAATTTGCCTTTGCTTCAGCACTGCCTTCAGCTTACTTGATGAATAAAGTGTTTGAATGTTAATACTTCCAAGGCCAGCAGCTCTATCCTGCAGTGCTATCTTGGACATAGATTACCTGTAGCAGAAGTCTGTGAGGATAAAGCGAAAGCCAATTTTAATTGAGTTACAACTTATTTTATGCCATGACAGTTTCAAAGTGTCAGGAGGCTGTAAAGTAGTCAGTTTCCCATTTATGCCTAAGCCTATTACCACTTTGTAAGACTTGTATCATTGCATGAATATCACCACAGTTGAGAAGTATCAACTAACTGGGTGTCGGGGTTCGTGCGACATTATTAGAGTACAGGGAGTCGCAGTTCAGAGTTAAATCTTGGTGTCTTCTGTAAGAAAGTTTGTATGTCTTTCCTGTGAAGTGTGTGGGTTTTCTCCAGGTGCTCTGGTTTCCTCCCACAGTCTAGATATACCAGTAGGTTACAAACAAGAGAAAATCTGCAGATGCTGGAAATCTGAGCAACGCTGGAGGAACTCAGCAGGTCACACAGCATGTATGGAAAAAAGTACAGTCGACGTTTTGGGCCGAAACCCAGTTAGTTGGTTGATTGGTTTTGTAAATTGACCTGTGATTAGGCTAGGGTTAAGTCAGTGTGTTTCTGGGAACTGAATGGTTTGTTCTGTGCCGTATCACCAAAATAAAAATAAAAATAAATACTGGGGAGGTATCACTAATACTGTCTCTGCAAAATACTTAAACGTTGTACACAAATATCCACGTCCTTACCAATAGTAATGAGATCCAAACTTTGCCTCTGATGGGCAGGTCACACAGCTGACACTGGCGTCAAAGCACAGATATTTAAGAGTTCATCATAGGAAGAATTTATTTCTATAATTAAAACAGTCAACTATCAAGGGAAGTGGGTGGAATGAAGACCTCCAGTTTGATCATTAGGAGCACATAGCCCTGTGTCAGTAGCTGCAGGAGCATACTACTGTCCAAACTATAGGCACACTAGCCTTGTTGAGCATCATCTTCCCTCACCTCTTCTAGTGTTTGGGAGTCGGATGTTCGTCTCTTCGTCCCTCTTTGAACCCTCAGAACAGGGTTGAAACAAGTCATTCTCGAGCTCCAGGATCTGTCTGAGAAGGAGTTATGCTGACTGGGTTCACTAGTTTTGTATAGAGTTGTGCAGCATTGTGTCTGCAAGAGGGCTATGGCTGACTGCTGGTACGTTAACTTTGAGTCTTCAGCGTTATTAGAAGCTTTTGAGGGGACAGTTATTCAGACCATTGATACTGAAAATTTCTCTAGGAATTAATGTTAAACACTACAGTGTTGATGTCATTTGAGTAAGCTAGACAGCAATGAAACAGGCTTAGGTACATGGAGATCTCTCCACCACCACCCCCCTACCCCCCAAATGCAGTTAACTCTGATTAATTTATACAAAAGTAGTTAATGTTGCAATGCAATAATATTCCTTGTAAAACTTCTTCTTCTGACAGGGACCAGATGATTTCTAGGTCTAGATGTTTCATTTCAACTACTCAAAAATTTATATTCTATAATTATTTAACTATAATTAATTTTTAGGTTAAGCAATCAATTGTGATTATTTTTGTCAGCACATGAACTGTCTTAAATAGTACCATGACATTTTGGTATTTCAGCATCTACTGAGGTCGCATGTACATTGCAGACTTATTTAGAACTCCGCATGATATTTAGTAATTTTATCAAAATGGTGTATGTGGATTCTTTGTCATCAGTGAGGAATATTTGTATTTGACAGCTGGATTATTACTGATGAAATTCAACAGGATGATTCCAGCTGATGCCATATTGCACCATATTGGAGGAGAGGATGAAGTTTTTGCCAAAGGCATTACTTTATCTTTATTAAGAATGCACTGTATAGCCAGTGGTGAGTGCAGTTGTTCTTTTATTGTTATTTGCTTGTACTCTCTCAATGCACTGATGTGATGAACTGTTCTGTATTTATTGGTATTCAAAACAGTTTTCACTATCGCATGTGACATTCATAAACTGAGTTATTTGAATTTAACTTTTATTGCTGACTGCCAATTATGAGTGATTAACAGTTGACCAAATGAGAGCAGCAGAATGGTGAGCGATTGCAAGAACTTGGCTATTCCTTTGTATTGCAAATTGTATTGCTAGTTATCTCTTAGAAAAGCACGGGTGATCTTTTTAAGGACTTAACACTGGACAAGATGAATATAGAAGCAGGCATAGAGAAAATATACTTGAGCGTATTCTGATTGACTGAGCTTGTTGATCTGCAAATATGATTTTTAAATTCCCCCTTAAAGATGTATATAGTGAAGACATTCCTGGTTGACATCCTGAAGGAACCCTCAGTCTGATACATTGTCTTATCATTTGGGTAGCAAAGTGGCTCAGTAGTTTGAGCTATTGTATTATTGACCTGGGTTTAGCCTGTGCGTGCATGTGTGTGGCAGGTAGGAAAATTGATGTGAGTTGATTGGCACATTAGAGAGAAAAGATAATAGCGAAGTGAATAAGGGAATGATATCAATGGAGATGATTTGACGATAGGCTGAATAGCTGCCTTTTATGTCATGGAGAATATGAGGCTGTGAAGCATGTTAGATCATGGCTCATCTGTGACCTTAATCCAGATAATCCTTCATATTCTGATGTTCCCTAATATCTTTTGATGACAATTTATAAATATCTATTGCTATTTTATAAAACTGTCATTCTATTTGGAATTGCCTGTCTCAAAATAACGTCTTTAATAAATGAAACAGCTTGGCATCTTTTCATGTCAAATATTGTAATTCATTACTTATTTTGTCGAGGGACTGGGGAAGGCTGTAATACTGCCTACTTTTATCACTAGAGAAATTGTATTGATGTATTGAAAGAACTTTTATAAGTTTATATGGATCCATATTAATCACTTCCCATAGTGATCAATAGCAATCACTTTCTTTGTGGGCTGTTTCCTGATTTTCCTCATGAAAACTGCACATGCATTAAAAATGAGAGTTGACAAAAATTTAACACGAGGAAATCTGCAGATGCTGGAAATTCAAACAACAACACACACAAAGTGCTGGTAGAACACAGCAGGCCAGGCAGCATCTATAGGGAGAAGCGATGTCGACGTTTCGGGCCGAGACCCTTCGTCAGGACTAACTGAAAGGAAAGATAGTAGGAGGTTGGAAAGTAGAAGGGGGAGGGGGAAATGTGAAATGATAGGAGAAGACCGGAGGGGGTGGGATGAAGCCAAGAGCTGGAAGAGGTGATTGGCGAAAGTGATACAGAGCTGGAGAAGGGAAAGGAACAAGGGACAGGGCCATGATCCCATGATCCTTTCCCTTCTCCAGCTCTGTATCACTTTTGCCAATCACCTTTCCAGCTCTTGGCTTCATCCCACCCCTCCGGTCTTCTCCTATCATTTCGCATTTCCCCCTCCCCCCACGACTTTCAAACCTCTTACTATCTTTCTTTTCAGTTAGTCCTGACGAAGGGTGTCGGCCCAAAACGTCGACATCGCTTCTCCCTATAGATGCTGCCTGGCCTGTTGTGTTCTACCAGCATTTTGTGTGTGTTGTTGACAAAAATTTGTTGTGTTATTGTCATTTTTTCACATAAATTTTGAGAGTGAATTTTATTGAGTTCCTTAAATTTTTGGGAATGGTTTTGTGAATTCTTCAAAGGTGAATTTCTGATGCCTCAACAGTTATAATGCAGGGGTTGCCTGTAAGCATTTATTGATTATTATGATGTCTTCACCAAATACTGAAGTAGAAAAGAGCTTTCATGCAGCTTCAATCTAATGACAGGTATCAATAGATCAGGTTTCTATTGTACACTTTTGTTTGGGAACCATTCAATTAATAATGTAGGAATTTGTGTAATTGTAATGAAACAAACTTGCTTCATTTTAATATACTAATGGGTGGGACAATGATTCAATTTATTTCAAGTGAGAAATTTTGTTACCACATCTCTTTAATTTTTGTGCATTTTTGCACTTTGGTCATTTGGGTCATTAACAAAAATACGTTTCATAATTTAAATTATGAAGGCTTAATCATTCAATGTGTTACCCCTGCGCCCCCTCCTTTTTGAGAATCGCAAGATCGCTATTAATTCAGGTCAGGAGACCCAGGAAATGAGAGAGAGACATTTGGAATGTCTTGGCCCCTCGGCGATACAAAGCTACGGGAAACGGCCGTTGTCTCTTGGAGACGGAATTGTGTATTGAGTACTGTACTATTTATTCAAAGCCCTCAGGGAATGACCAAAAGTGGGCTGGTTGAGGGGAGGCATCCCTCCACCCTGATTGACATCTGAGACCCCGTGAGTGGGGATAAAAGAGGGTCTGTGGGAACAGCCCCTTAGACGCACCAGAAGAAATGCTAGAACTCCTGTAACAGCGTAATAGCGAAAGCCGGTGGAAAAGCCCACGTGCGTCCTTTTCCATTTGCCTCGGAATTGGTGGGTCTTGCCACGGAAGAACGGCTTTAGCTAACGACAAAGGAGAAATCAGCCCCAATGACTCTCGAAGGATCGACATTATAAAAGGAATTGACAAGTTTTAATCCGTCTCTCTCTCCAACCAAAAGCTGCAGCTTGAATGAACTTGAGTGACTTTTATATTTCCATCAGACAATACATTATCCCCTAGACAACGATAGAGCTATTTCTTCTTATTATTATACCCGCGCTTTTAGATTTAGTATTGACAACATTTATTATCTGTATGTTTGCATTGATATTATTTTTGTGTATTTTTATCAATAAATACTGTTAAAAATAGTACCATCAGACTTCAACGGACCTATCTATCTTTGTTGGTAAGTGACCCAGTTACGGGGTACGTAACAAATGTCTGAGCTCATCTTGGTAGAATACTGCACAGGTCCAGGGCTGGCAGGTGTAAGGTTTAGATGGAATCTAGTTGTATCTGTAACTCTCTCTTCGGCTAGTAGTTTAATATAGAGGGTGATAACCCCTGGTCTGGCCAAACTTAAGAAATCTTGTTTTGTTAGATGGTGCGCGATGTGTCCCGTTACAAATCAGTACTCCGAAGATACTAACAGTACACAATATGCGATTAAACAATTAAGCTTTATAATTCTTACTTTGACTATATGGTTAGTAAAGAAACAAAAAAAAAGAAAAGAAGGCCCAATCTTATTAAACAGTCTGTTGCGCAAAGTTGGAGCTCACTGATAAGCCGATCGTTGCTGCCCTTCGGACCCTCGCTCCAAGTCCACCCCGTCTGGCGGTCTACCAACTCTCTCCATTTGTGTCTTCTCTCCTCATCTCTCCCCCGGCAAAAGACTGTGAAAATCCCTCTTCCAACTCACAAGAAAGAACAACAGCATTCCAAACCCCATTATCTCTAGTCATAACCCAAACATTGCTGCTACAGAGAAACCATTACATTATCATTGAAACCTTACAGCATGTTACATATAATTTTAAATGGTTTAAAATATTAGCTTTCTCATTTATTTCAAATTTAATTTAATGTATTTCTTAATAAAGATGAATAGATTTTGAATATTAATGAAATTGGTTATTGCAGAAAGGTGGCATTAAGGTATGCCATTAAATTTTGAATATCAAAAGAACTGAGGGATATGGGTTCATGCAGGGAAGTTGAGCTAAGGTGAGATATTAAATCAGTGAGTTGTTTTGTTATGCCTCCCCTCACGCTGTGAAAGGGGCCAACTCTTTTTCCCTTTATTAGGGAGCAAGACAGCCTGTGGCATGCTGAGTTGTTGGGTGTACAATTACTTTTTGTTGTACATGTTTGTTGATCATGGCCTTTATTGGAAGCCTTGCTAATGCCAGCCTGGTGGGTGGAGGGTGCTGATGCTATATTGTGGAAGGGGGTAAGTGATGTTGCTTTGCTGCTTGTGCGTGAGAGAGGGGAGTAGGGGTACTTGGAGTTCTAATGTTTTTACTGTCACTCAATCCTTGGGGCACTTTTCTGTTTTTTTTGGGATATCTGTGAAGAAAAAAGAATTTCAGGATGTAGTATACATTTCTCTGATATTGACTAACTATTGAACTATTGATATTATGATCTTATTGAAGGGTAAGGAAGTTGTAAAGTGTACTTCTGATTGCCTAATCCAAATTCTTAAGTTCTTACAGAATTGGTATTTTTGCCTTACACAGGTGTCCCCCACTTTACGAATATCCACTTTACACCACTTCGGCTTAAGAAAGGTTTCATAGGAGTGCTCTACCTTTGTAAAGGCGGGGGGGGGGGGGGGGGGGGGGGGGGGGCGGGGGAGACACCTGTATACATTGTGCAGCATCTTTCCTACTCAATTGACTAAGTATTGGAAGGAATGTTTAGAACAATATCCATTCTTTAGACTTGATCTTCTTCTCATATTCATTAAGTGACACTAAGTTGTATATACATGAACCTGAAAAGGGTGCAGTGTCCTCGGGTGTTATAACAGTGAATATTTTACCAGAAAGATTTAGAGAGAGAATGGTTGTAGTCTGGGAAGATTTTAGAGAGAGAATTAAAAATTGTATCCTAGAAAACTGAAGGTATAGCTTATAATGGTGAGAATTATAAGTTGGTGCACGAGGTGAGAAGTCATGGAGCATCCCATCTATACTGTATATTTATCAAAATGTATTTTAAGTGTTGTTAATATATTTGTGTCAATCACCACTACTGGCAGTTCGTTGTATTTACATACCACCCTCAGGTTCCTGTTTAATCTCTCCTTTCTCACATGAAACCTATGCTCTCTATTTTTTTTATTCCCTAACCTTGGACACACTATCCCCGCCCCCAACAGTTCAGAAGTAGGCCATTCGGCCCGTTGCGTCTGCTCTGCCATTCAATCATGGGCTGATCCAATTCTTCTAGTTATCCCCACTCTTCTGCCTTCTCCCCATACCCTTTGATGCTCTGGCAAATCAAGAACCTATCTATCTCTGCCTTAATTGTACCCAATGACTTGGCCTCCACAGTCGCTCGTGGCAACAAGTACCAAAGATTACCACCCTCTGATTAAAGTAATTTGTCTGCATCTCTGTTCTAAATGGACATCCTTCAATCCTGAAGTTGTGCCCTCTTGTCCTAGACTCCCCTACCATGGAAAATAACTTTGTCATATCTCATCTGTTCAGGACTTTTAACATTTGGAATGCTTCTATGAGTTCCTCCCTTATTCTTCTGAACTCCAGGGAATACAGCCCAAGAGCTGCCAGATGTTTCTTTTGTGGTAACCCTTTCATCCCTCATTCTCCTATGCTTCAATGAAACAAATCCCAACTTGTTCAACCTCTGTCCATTAATCTTCCTCATAATGCATTTCTGTATATTGACCAGATTTTGCAAAGCTTTGGTAACTTTCCACTGGGTTAAATGCTTGAGATTTCTTTTCCCTCTTAGCTTAAATTGACAAGATGTCCAAACTTCTGCCATTCCTTCATGTCTGATCATCTTAGGCTGACAATGTTAATGTGGTTTTATCAAATGTGAAATACAATTGAAAAGTTAAACTGCAGCACTTTCAGTTTATAAACAGGGTTCTGTAAAATGATTTATAGTTGATACTATAGATTCAACTATAGCAGCAACTAAAGCTCTGGTTTCAAATATTAAAATACATCTCTCAATTAAGGTCAAGATTAAAATAAAACTTGCTTTGTTTTCATCCTGTAACACATTGGTATTAACTAAGGATAGCTCTTTGTGGAGCCTCATACTGATGATTTTCCAGAATGTGATGATTGGCATGCTGGTAAGCATGTTGATTTTTGTGATTGCTGATGAGCAAGCTGTGAGCCAGTAATGGGCTATACAGGATTCTGATTTCTTGAATGCTCTTGTCAATGCTTTAGACTTGTCAATGCTCTCTGTCCGAACAACTTATTTTTGTGGCATCTTATCATTTTTCTGGTAAGGCTAATGAGACATATCAGAAATATTGATGGTTTTGATCTAAACTTTTTGCTCAATAAATAAGCACATTACAAATTCTGTATTCATTGTGAATACCATGTAGAAATGTACCATTTCAGAGTAGAAAGCTAGAAATATAATGTCCCTTGCTGCAGCAATCATGTTGCATTCCTGAGCATTTAGTCACACATCTAACACAATGAAATTAGAACTTGTCTTCTGGAAGAATCTTTCCACATTTGGTCCATAATGACAGATGGGAGGAAGCTTTTTAAGTTAACAACAGTTTTATTGTGATATACACATGACCTGGAGAATGAACCCAAACAGTCTCACACAGACGGGGGAGGTGACCATCACACACCCTGGTTACAGTTAGGGTGACCCACAAATACACAAGCAAATAACTATATAACCCAAGCTAAAATGTAACAATAAATGATCTGGAACTTCCCACCGTAATCCAACAAAAACATTTTAACCTAAGAGCAATAAACAGTACTGGTCATGAGAAATGCAGGGGCAGGCTGTCGACCATGCCCCCACCCAGAAAGTCACAATATTTTTTAATGAATCTGCGTGAAACTTAAGTAATATCTGAGTTGAGTGCAGAATCAAATGTTTCTTCTTTCATTTTTGTTTGTGATGTTTGTTCATACATTGCAACTTTGCACAGTGCAATTTGATGCTATAGATGCTATCAATTTAAACTTGTGAGATTCAAAAAAACCTTGGCATCAGAAACAAAGGTCGATTTGGAAGATGCTTAGTAAATTTGCCTCAGAAAACATTTCACTTGCATGTAAACCTTTGTAATAAAGCTCTGCAATTCAATTTCATTCCAGGTGAGCAAACTGCATACTACATTTTTAAGTAAATTTTCTTTCTTGTAATTCTTTTATTTTGGTTGAAGCAGTTGTACCACAGATAGCTGGCTGGTGGTGCAGTGGCACCCACACTGGACTTCGAGGGTCCTAGGTTCAAATCCCGTCAGTTCCTTGCACGATTTCTACCTGTGCTGGGTTGCGTGTTGAGCTGGCAACTTGGCCTCATAAAACAAAAGGAGACGAATGCTAATGAAATGGCAAGGTTGAAGTCCGATGCACTACAAGGCATGGAGAAGAACAAGAAGTTGTACCATAGAGAACATATTGAGTTTTGAATTGAAGTATTAGAATTGATCAATTTAAAGATTCTAAAATAATGATTATCAAAGGTATTATGCAGTTTAAAGTATGATTAATCGTGGTGAACATTATATAAATGTCCATATGGCTTAATTCATTCTAACTGAAGTTTACTGAAGTGGAAATATTAAAATTAAAGATTCTTTAAATTTGATGGTTTGAAGAATGTTCAGTTCTCTGCTCTGATTGATTTATTTCACTTTCCATATTTCAAAAGGTTTGTAACTGTATTAAATTTTTTCCCCAGTTGGGTTGAAAGCTTTGGAAATGAAGGTTTGGGTCAGCTGTTGGATGTCCTGGAGAAATTGCTTGATAAAAAGCAGTGAGTACGGGTTTTAAAGTTACATTTTCTTATCTGATAATGTGCATATTGTGATTGTATTTGCTTTCTCAACTGCAATATTTTTTTATTTTCTGCTTCTGACAGTAAAGAAAAAAATGACTTCAAGAGTCAACATAAAGTGATTCAGTGTTTGAGGGCATTCATGAACAATAAGGTAACTGAATTATTCACAAGTTTTGTTGCCCTGACTTTTGAGCTAATTTTAGATTTTCCATATGTAATAACTCATATTTTCCAGATCTTTGTTGTAGAGTAATGCTTTTGCCTTTTAAGGCTTTCAGGTTCAATATTGGCCTTTTGAACTTGATTATATGAAATAAGCATTGTCCATTGAAGAGGAACTGAAAGCAAAAGGCTGTTGGAGGAACCCAACAGTCAAGCAGCCTCTGTAAAGGCAAAAGAAAATAGTGTTTTCGGTTGCAGCCTTGCATCAGAATTGAGAGTTTAGAGGGGAGATAGCTAGTATGAAGAAGCGAGAGCAGGGGGATGGGGGGTGAGGTGAGGCAGCTGATCGGCAAATGGAAACAGTTGGGCTAAGGGGTAGAGTGGAGTCAGGAGACTGGCTGGTAGTGGAGACGGTAAAGAAATAGAAAATGAGGGATGGAGTCATGTGGAGGGAAGAGAGGGTGGAAGTAGAGATGAATGCTAGAAGATGATAACTGGAAGCAAGAGACTACAGACAAGGAAACTGATAAGGAAGGTGATAAGCAAAGCTATATATGGCAGAGATGATGGGCAGATGGAAAAGGTCTGGGGAGGGGAACGGAGTGGGTAGTTCGGGAACGAGAAGTGGAGAAAAATGAGAACAGGGAGCATGGGTTACCTGGAGAACGGTGGGGGGGGGGGGGGGATGAAGTAAGAAGCTGGGAGGTGATGGATAGAAAAGGTAAACAGTTGGAGGAGAAGAAATCTGATAGGAGAGGAGAGTAAAACATAGGAGAGAAGGAATAGGGAGGGGCACCATCGGGAGATAATAGGCAGATGAGGAGAAGTCACAAGTCATCTATCTCCTCCCAGCTTCTTACTTCATCTGTGCTCCCCCATCCATCTGGCTTCACTATCACCTTTCAGCTTGTACTTCTTCCCCTCCCCGCACCTTATTCTGACTTCTTCATTCACCTTTTCCAGTCCTGATGAAGGGTCTCAGCTTGAAACATCAACTGTTTATTCATTTCCATAGATGCTGCTTGATCTGCTGAGTTCAGTTTTCAGTGATACTTAGTAGGCTGTTTAGCTTGATCCTCTTTGTTTCTAATTTAATTTGTAATTTACGGCAATTACACGAAATACTGAAAATATGATAGTCATAGTGAATAATTCTAATCTTTATAATTTATCTTTCTGCATAATTATGTACAGTAATTGAAGCTGATGCTTCTACAATAATAGCAGAAACGAACTTAACACAAAATAACTTTCAGCACTTTGAGAAAATAATGGTATTTAGTATTGATCACAAATTTCAAAGTAATTCTGAAAAGAAATACCTTTTTGACCTAACCTGGCCCCTTGTTAATTTCAGTATGGATTGGAAAGAATCTTGGGTGAAGAGCGAAGTATATTCCTGTTGGCCAGAGCTATTGATCCCAAGCAGCCGAACATGATGACCGATGCGGTCAAGCTTCTATCTGCTATCTGTATTGTTGGAGAAGAACATAGGTAAGTACATGGTTGATTTTTTTAAATTGTTCTTTTGAGTAAGATTCACAGCAAGGACCTTTTGAATAAATTTGTATTTTCATTAAACCGGAAATTAAGTTACAGAGTGATGACGAATATTTATTTTTTGTTTGAATAACTTTTTCAAAAGAAACTATGCATCAAACCACTTTTGGACTTTAGTTTTTTAATAACATCCCATTTTTAATGTATTCTTTCATTCTGCAATCCGATGCCACTTTATTACTCTATCCTGCTTATTGTTTATATATCAACTCCTCATTACAGAGGCTGTTCATGCATTATGATATTGCTGTTTCTGGGGATTTGCTGCTGTATTCCTTGTGTTCCATATTCATGTTATATATGCTCACAACATAAACCATGCTTGCTCTTCCAGCAGCCCATTCACTCACTAATTTCCTGGTAAACATGTCTTTTGCATGTGTCCTTTAACTTTAAACCCAGCCTTTTCCTACCCCTTGATTTTCCAACTAGCCATCTCCACTTTGGGTAATTACATGTTCATTGACCTGGCCAAGTAGCACCCCTTTGCAATGTAATAGGAAATGGGAGCACATTGGGAAAACCCAGGGGTTCACAGGGAGAACAGAGAAGCTCCAAACAGATGCCAGTAGAGTTCAGTGTTGAATGCTGGTGCTGTGAGCCATTTGCAGCTCTACCATACTGCATTGCCAGTGCTGACCATAGGCAATTAAAAGGGTGGCATGGTGGCATTGTGGTTAGCAAAATCACTTTATAGGGCCAGTGATCACACATTGGGTTCAATTTCTGTTGCTGTCTGTAAATACTCTACATTCATCCTGTAACCGCATAAGTTCCTTCTGCCGCATTCCAAAAAGACGTATGATTAGGTTGTGGAGTAAAAACGGCTCACTAATTTTTTTTCTCTATTATTGAGATTAAAATTTGATTCTTGACTGCATCAACAGGAATGTTTTTTGCCTTTTAGTTGAAGAGTGAACAAGTTTCCAGGCTACTGAGCATGTGTAGCTTTTTGGAATGCCTATCAAATTCCATCTGAAAGAAAAGTACATGAGAATCAGTGGGTGGATGTAATTTACAGTTTAAAGAAAAATATAGCGAGTATTGAAAGAAAGGTTGAGGAATTGTGCAAAGTGGATGGGTAGATAGATGCTTTGTCTTCCATGTCTCAACATTGAAAAGTGTTGCTAGTTATCATCTATTTAAATGAACCAGTTATGAATGTAATGTGGTTCTTTGACAAAAAGTAGGGGAAAATAACATTTTGGAAGGTTTTTGCAATATATGTCAAGTAATAGCGTCAAAAATTGAATGGTTAAAATAATGAGCTTCAATAAATACATTGAATGTCACAGGGCTCTTCAGGGTCTCTAGCAGGACATCATATAAGCATGGAACCAGAAGAAATAAAGATTGGGGAAAATAGGTTTTCAGTGGGCATTGGGAGAAAATAAATGCTAATTTGCAAACATGTGGGTGAGATATATAATAAGAAGGGGAATTTTGTTATTTATATAAATGTCTGAATAATTTTTTGTTTCTAGATTGTATTTACTCAACTTCCAATTTGGAAAATGAAGATGATGTTTGTTTTACTATCTACAAAATAAGAAGTGATATTTAGTCTTGAATTATGATCCCTTTCAATTTTTTAAAAATGAAAAAAGTAATGGCTCCTGTAATTCTGCCACCATAACTGTCACCGCTGTAGAGTACTCGGCCTCAGGAAGACAGTTCATTCAATACTAATTTAATTAAATAAAACTATGCATAAGAATGTAAGATATAGGAGCAAGAGAAGATCATCAGGTCCATTGCATCTGTTCCACCATTCAATAAGGTCACGGCTGATCTGACTGTGGACTCAGCTCCTCTTACTTGCCTTTTCCCTATAACCCTTAGTTTGACTGCTATGCAAAAATCTATCGAACTGTGTCTTAAATATGTTTAAATAGGTAGCTTCTATAGCTCCCCTAGGCAGAAAATTTCACAGATATTCTACTGCCTGGGAAAAGCAGTTTCTCCTCATCTCTGCCTTAAATCTAGAGGCCATGTCCCCTCATTTTAGCCTCATTTACCAGTGGAAACAACTTTCCTGCCTCTATCTTATCTATCCCTCTCAGAATTTTATATGTGTCTGTAATATCCCCTCTCATTCTTATGAATTTCAGTGGGTATGTTCCCAGGCAACACTTCTCATAGGTTAGCCCCACCAGCTCCAGAATCAATCTGGTGAACCTCCTCTGCACCATCTCCACAGTCAGTATGTCTTTCCTCAAGGATGAGGACCAGATCTGCATGCAGTACTCCAGCTGTGGCCTCACCAGTGTTCTGTGAAGTTGCAGCATAGCCCCCCTGTTCTTAAATCCAATCCCTCTAGCAATTCTTGATAACCTGTTGCACCTGCAAATAAACTTTTGCAATTCATATGCAAGCACACTTAAGTCCATCTGCACAATAGCATGCTGCAATTTTTCATAATTTGAATAATCAACTGATCTCCTAATTTTCTTTCCTAAGTGGATGACCTTGCACTCCATCTGCCAGGCCTTTGCTCATTAATTTAATCTCTCTGAAGTCTGTCCGCATCCTCTGCACAATTTGCTTTTCCACTTAAGTTAATGGCATCTGCGACTTTAGATATTCTACACTTGGTCTCCTCTTCTCGATTTTTAATATATACCATGAATAGTTGCAGGCCCAACTCCAACCTTGTGGCACTCGACTCATCTCTAACTGCCAACCAGAGACAAGTGCATTTATCCCAAATTTCTGCCTTCTATGATTAATCAGCCCTCTATTCATGTTAATATATTACTCCAACTCCATGCATCTGTATCTTATAGATAAGTCTTTTTACCTGACACCTGAAAATCCAAATATCCAACAATTATCCCTCTCTCATCCACTATGCTCATTATATCCTCAAAGAACTCCAGTAAGTTTGTCAAACTGGACCTGCCCTTCATTAATCCATGCTGTACATGCCAGATGGAAACATTTCTATCCAGGCATCCAATTTCTTCCATAATGATAGCTTCAAGCATTTTCCTGACTACAGAATGACTACAGATATTAAGCTAACTAGCCTGTAGTTACCCGTCTTTTGCCTGCATCCTTTTTTAAACAGTGGCATGACACCTGCTGTCTTTGTACCCTTCGGCCCCTCAGAATTGTGGCACATTTGTGACACACCCTTCCTTCAAAGATTTTTACCATCGGTAAAAATGATTTAATACAGAGTCTTACAGGATTTTAGAATCTAACACAATAGAAAAGAGTTTTTTTTTCACTACAGAGTAATACAGTTATACATTCAATTCAGCATCTAAACAGTTAACGATTACATTGTCACTTCCTTTAATATCTTACCATCTTGTACCTTAATAAATTCTTGTAGCATCAGACTCCAATTCAATAACTACCTATTTTTATTCCTTTTCTTCAGCAAAAAAAAACCTAAAGAGTTGTGATCTTAGCTTACGTGTATACTACAAAAGTTCATGCAAATACTAATCTTTATTTTACTTTCAAACTTAACAGTCAATCTTCCATGGGGGTTGTCTTTATTATTCACATGCTTTGTCGAAATCCCTTAAAACTGGATCCTGTTATTTAAAATGGCATACTATCAACCCTCGCCTCTTTTCCAGTTAACTCCCACGTGGTTAACTTTTATACTAGTGTGGAATAAGCTTTTGTATGCTCCTTTCACAGGAGTTATTTTATCAACAATGTGTTCCAAACTTAGACCATTTTCCAAATCACCACACAATTCTTTAAGTTTAAGCAAGTTGCTAGTTTTCTCTTCAGGACCCTTCATGCTATTAGTTTTCAGTTTAAACTCTGCAAGCGATATCCCTTTGTTCAAACCGCATTTCAAATTCTGCCTCGTCACAGCACTCTCTTGAATAACAATAGTGTGTGGGACACCTTTACATTCCAAATCAACCTGTAATTGATTCGCAGGCACCCTGTTACCAAACCATTGTCTCTGTAACTTGGTTTTTGCTTCTGACATCAATCCAGACTTTAAATTTTCTTCATTCAATTTAGGAACTACACTTTTCCCTTTTCCTTCAATAATAATATTCACCTCACCACCTTTTATCTCCTCACTAACTTTTAACACACCTTTGAACACAAACTACTGGGAATTCTCACTTCCCACTATTACCAAGGTTAACCCTTTCTTCACTGAACCAAGTCCATCTGACCCACAAGGACTGCATTCCTTTTCAACTGAATCAAATACCTCAGACTTTTTATGAGCTCCATTACTAGGTTCAGTACCACGTGCATCCACATCTTGAACGCACTCAAACGGGACATCTGCCTCTTCCAGGCTTTCAATACCCGTACCCTTTTCAAATTCTAAATTCCCCTGATCCTCCCAGTTACTCTCTGGGCAACTTCCTTCCAGAGTAAACTCAACCCTGCAGGCTGAAACAACCTAATCTGCCAACCCAGCAGACTTCTTCAAGGTAATGGCATCCTTTTCATCTAGGGCTGCCCTCATTTCATTATCGGGAACACCTTTAGAATTTTCAACTTCTTCAAACAGTTCTGCCAAGCCAGACAGATCATCCATGTCCAACCCTGAACCTTTTAACAGCCTTATCTGTTTCTCATCTTTACTCCGTGCCTCTATAAATTTCCTCCTGGCTAAGGGCAGGTCTACCTCCTTTCCCTTAATCTCTTTCACTTTCCTATTCTCCGTTTTACCAACCGTCACCACCAGCTAAATCGTTACCCAGAAGGATGGCTACGTCAGTTCTCGGGAATTCTGATCGCACCCCTATTTCAACTGGTCCAGATACCAGCTCACAATTTATAATGATCCTATGCAAGGGCACCACTTCTGTCCCTTTTCCTATGCCTCTCAAAGCCACCTCTCCAGTCTTGCGGCCAAAATCCAGTACCTTACTGCTAATCAATGACAGCTCAGGTCCCGTGTCTCTCCAGATCCGCACTGGAACTGGTGTGTCTCCCTCTCTCACAGACATGGTTCCTTCTGAAATACATTTCTCAGACCCTTCTCGTCCTCTGTCTACCTGGGGTTCTCTCGTCGATTTACTGATTACCACAGCACATCCTATAGGGACTGCTGCTTTCCATTTTCCTGTCTCCTTCCTCAGAGCAAGGCACTTAGATGCAATATGACCCACTTTTCCACAATTAAAACAGGTCAAGCCAGGACCTCTCCTGCTGTCTTGCCTCTCCTCCTCAATTTTACCACTAGCTCCCGGCGGGATCTCTGCCTTAGCCGGCGGGCTTTCTCTACCGTTCCCACGGTTTCTCTGGTAACTTTTATTCGAGGAAAACTTTGTCTTGTGGGATAGGGCATATCCATCTGCGAACCTAGCAAATTCGGAGATGGACTTATTCGGCTTCTCATTCAAATACATCTGGATATCATCCGAAACACAACCTTTAAATTCCTCAATCAGAATTAACTCCCTGAGACGCCAAAAATCTTCTTCCACTATTTCTGCTGCACACCAAAGATCCAAGAGCACACCCTTCTCGTAGGCAAACTCGGTATACATCTGATTCCACCCTTTCTTTAAATTTCTGAACTTTTGTCTATAGGCCTCAGGTACCAATTCATAGGTCCGAAGAATGGCCTCCTTTACTTTCTCATAACTCTCAGACTCCTCCTCCATGGACAACGCCACATATGCCCGTTGTGCCTTCCCTTTTTAACACACTTTATAATAATGCCACCCATTGCTCTTTGGGCCGCTTCTCACTGCCACCTTTTCAAAATGCAAGAAATAACTATCAACATCTGTCTCCTCGAATAGAGGTACTAACCTAAACTCCCGACTAACATTAAACCGCACCTATCGGTCTGACCCTTGAGCTCTTCGCTCTTGCCTTAACTTCTCCATGTCCAAGTCATGTTGCCTCTGTTTCTCTGCCTCCCTCTCCTTTTCAGCCCTCTCTTTCTCTTTTTCAGCTGCTTCCAGCTGTTTTAACTGAATTTCATGCTCCCTTTCAGCTCTTTCCTGCTCCCTCTTCACCTTTAACTCCTTGAGCTGGAGCGCATGTTCCCTTTGCTTGTCGGCTCTTTCTTTTTCTTTTTCAGCCCTTTCTTTTTCCTTTTCAGCTGCTTCCAGCTGCTTTAACTTAATTTCATGTTCCAACCTTAATTTCTCCAACTCTAACTGAGCCGTCCCACTAGCTGGTACCTTTTCAGGGATATTTTCCAATACGTCAGTCGAAAACACATTCTTCACAATATAATACTGAGTTATGGCCCTCCGCACATCCCGCTTTTTCATCGACAACCTCACCTCTGCGAGGTTTAGTCCTTTTGCAATATTTATCAATTCCGACTTTGTGGCCGCCTCTAGTGCCTCCAGATTCGGGTTTTCTATAAATTCATCCACGTCCATCTTTGCTGGTTTCCCATCTGGCTACCCGCGCAACCAGACCCACGTTTGGACTTAAGCCCGATTCACTGGCCCTCCAATTTGGTATCAAATCCCGAGACAAGATCCCCACTTTGTTACGAACCCCGTAACTGGGTCACTTTCCAGCAAAGATAGAGAGGTCCGTTGAAGTCTGATGGTACTATTTTTAACAGTATTTATTAGTAAAAATACACAAAAATAATATCAATGCAAACATACAGATAATATACGTCATCAATACTAAATCTAAAAGTGCGGGTATAATAATAATCAATAAGAAATAGCTCTATCGTTGTCTAGGGGATAATGTATTGTCCGATGGAAATATAAAAGGCACTCAGTTCATTCAGGCTGCAGCCTTTTGGTTGGAGAGAGAGAGAGAGAGATTTTGAGAACAGAAACTTGCCGGCTTTCCTTTATCTGATCTTGATCCGTATTCGTCCTTTAGCGAGGCCGTTCCATGGAGGACTTGTCATCCAGGCAAGGATGGACACACACTCAAGCCCCCACCGGTCTCAAGGGTGTGTCTAAAGGGGTTGTTCCCCAGACCCTCTTTTATCCTTACTCACGGGGTCTCAGATGTCAATCAGGTTGGGATGATGTAATCCCTCAACCAGCTCACTCTGGTCATCCCCTGAGGGGTTTCAATGAATAGTACAGTACTCAATACACAATTCCGTCTCCAAGAGACAATAGCTGTTATCAATGGTTCTGTCTTGCTGATGCCAGGACACATTCCAAACCCTGTGTATTCTGGACGTCTCTCTCTCATTTCCTGGGTCCCAGACCCGAATTAATAGTGATTTTGTGATTCTCAAAAAAGAGGGGGCTACTTTGTACCCTTCGGCTCCTCAGAGTTGTGGCACATTCGTAACACATGACACCTGCTGTCTTCCAGTCTGCCAGAAGCTGTCCAGAGAATTTTGGGAAATTATCCCAAGTGCATCTGCTATAACCTCTATTATTTCTTTCAGTACAGTGGGAGGCATCTCATCAGGATCAGGGCACCTGTCTACCTTCCAGATCGCTAGTTGCTCTAAACTGCCTCTTTAGTGACTGTGATTATATCGAGTTCCTCACTTCCCATTGCATCCATAACATCTCTCTTTGGCATGTTATGTGTGTCTTCCACCATGAAGACCGACACAAAAGAGTTATCCATGGTCAATTAATACCCAATATTAATTTCCCCTTCAGTCACACTAATCTAGTTTATCTAATTATACAACTTTTTACTATCTTTTTATATTTTGTGGTAGTTTACTTTCATAATCTAAATTCCCTTTCCTTATTTTTCCTTAGCGTAGGAACAAAAAAGTGGAGAAGTAATAATGACTTGTGCATGTTGCAGGCATAGATGGGCATTGAGCAAAGAAACGCAAAAACATGGAATGATAACCATTTAATTAATCTCAACACATGTGAACTTAGTTATACAAGTAGGCTTGATTCTTCAGCTGTGAAATGAATGTAAGCCGAAGGAGGCAAACCAGGATCCTGCTCAAAATCTACCCACAGGGAAAAACTTGAAGCCTGGGATTGATCTGTGGTCATATTGAATGGGTGAAGAATATTTTGGGTCTGAGTAGCTGCGCTTGATCTTGTTTTATTGTATTTTTTTGATTCATTCCTTAGTTAGCATTTCCTTATCTGTTTCTGTTGTTTGATGACTAAACTTTATTTGTTAACAGTTCTGCCAAGGGTTGTGGGGTACTAGCAAATGTTAGAGAAACTACATGGGCAGATTTTTGCTTTGAATTTGATGGCATGATATGCTTGAAGTTTATTGGGGTTCATTATTCCTTTTCAGGGAATGAGAAAACATTAGTTGTTTAAGATTCCATATTAAATGAAAGGTTAATCATATTATCATATAGTGAACTTTTGCCAATGAGGTTTTTTTCCCCATTTGACACTGAATTTTGATTTTTCTTTTAGCCTTGAAAAAGTTTTAGAAGCCATAACTACAGCAGGAGAAATAAGAAGATGGGAAAGATTTTACCCCATTGTGGAAGGTCTACATGGCACTTCTGTGCAATTACAGGTTTGTTGAGTCAATAGTGGGGCACAGGCAGAAACTCTCTAGTACTCACCCTTGAGATCTGACTGATGCTGGACCACAGAAGTTCCTGGATCATCTTTTTCTGTTTTTTTTTAAAGTGCAGGACAGACTGTGGTTTATCGGAGGGTTCTGTTCCTGAGTAACCCATCAGTCTGTACCATCAGTAACCCAAAGCTTATGTTAGCTGGAAATACTGTCTGTTGAGATTGCCATCGATTAGATTGCAGAAGCTATACCAGTAGGTTAAATAGATAGTGATCAACAGAGGTATAAGTTAATTTCATGTCTCAATTACTTAATTAGTACAGATCTATACCATAGATCCAGAACATGATAGACCATAAAACACTAGACCAGAGAGTTTCAACCGGTACTGTATTATCGTAATATGCTTATTAGTCACTAATTATTTTTCATGACACAACGTTGAAGCATTGCATCTTAATGAATTTCCATCATCAAAACTTTCACCGAGATGTCAAATGTTCATTGTTAATCCTGTAATTAAGTATGCTTGAAGCTGAATAGTGCACTGTTGAAACATTTCTTTCTTTCTTTCTTTTTCAATCTTTTTATTGAGTTTCATATATACATATAAAAAAACATAACATAATAATGAGTAAATTATGAATACAATAGACTTGAAGTCGCATTAATAATAAGATAACAATATCCTATTAAACATCAACAGAAGAAAATACCTTAATCAATCAAGTCCATATGATTATATATGAAAAAAAAAACAAAAATAACCGTTAAAAGAAGAAAAAATTTAAAAATATGTGAAAAAAATATATATTAAGAAAAATAAAACACTAAACTAAACTAACATGGGCAATAATAATAGTTTACAAGTATATGATAGTGTCAAAAAACTCCAGAACTCCATACCTGAACATGAATAAGCAGAAAGAAGGTCTGAAAAAGGCCAAATTAATTCATATGAAAATGTCGAATGAACGGTCTCCAACTTTCTTCAAATTTAATTGATGAGTCAAAAATAGTGCTTCTAATTTTTTCCAGGCTCAAATAAGAAATAGTTTGAGAAAACCACTGGAATGTGGTAGGAGGATTTACTTCTTTCCAGTTTTGTAATATAGACCTTCTGGCCATTAATGTTACAAAAGCAATCATTCGTCTGATTGAAGGGGAAAACTGATTACCATCTTCATTTGGTATGCCAAAAATTGCATTAATAAAATGAGGTTGTAAATCTATATTCCAAATTGAGGAAATGGTAGTAAATATGTCCTTCCAATAGTTATGTAAAGTGGGACATGACCAAAACATATGGGTCAATGAGGCCACTTCTGAATGACATCTGTCACATTGAGGGTTAATATGAGAATAGAATTGAGCAAGTTTATCTTTAGACATATGAGCTCTATGTACAATTTTAAATTGTATTAAAGCATGTTTAGCACATATAGAAGAGGAATTAACCATTTGTAAAATTTTTTCCCATTTATCTGTTGATATATTATATCGAAGTTCTTTTTCCCATTCTTGTTTAATTCTAACTGATATTTCTGGTTGTATCTTCATAATCATATTATAAATAAAAGCTACTAATCCCTTCTGACAAGGGTTTCAGGTAAAAATCAAATCTGCAAAATCCACTAAAGTTGAATTAGGAAAAGATGGTAAAACTTTATGTAAGAAATTTCTAATTTGTAAATATCTGAAAAAATTAGATTTAGGTAATTCAAATTTGTTGGAAAGTTGGTCAAAGGACATCAAAGTATCTTCAAAGAAAAGATCACGAAAACATTTTATACCTTTCCTTTTCCATATGTTAAAAGCTTGATCTGTCCAAGAGGGTTTGAAAAAGAAATTAAGTAAGATAGGGCTATCAAGAACAAAGTTTTTCAAAGTAAAAAACTTACGAAATTGAAACCAAATTCGTAATGTATGTTTAATAACAGGATTAGATATTTGTTTATTAAATTTAACTAAATCAGCAAGAAGACAAGAACCAAGAACAGAGAATAGAGAATATCCCTTTACCTCATTACATTCCAAATTTACCCACTGTGGTGAATCCAAATCTAGTTTCCAATACATTAAGTTACGAATATTATTTGCCCAATAATAAAATCTAAAGTTAGGTAAAGCTAAACCACCATCTTTTTTAGATTTTTGTAATTGCCTTTTACTTAACCTAGGGTTTTTATTTTGCCACACAAATGAGGAAATTTTTGAATCAATGTTATCAAAAAAAAGATTTAGAAATAAAAATTGGTAAGGCTTGAAATAAGTATAAAAATTTTGGTAAAATCATCATTTTAATAGCATTAATCCGACCAATTAATGATAAAAATAAAGGAGACCATCTTGTAGTAAGTTGGTGAATTTGATGAAGCATAAGTAAAAAATTCAGTCTAAATAAATCTTTATATTTCTTGGTAATTTTTATACCTAAATAGGTAAAGTTATCAGTAACAACTTTAAATGGTATCCTATCACTCAATAAAGTTTGTGCATTTAAGGGAAATAATTCCCTCTTATCTAAGTTTAGTTTATAACCAGAAAAAATACCAAATTGAACCAACAAGGATAAAATAGCGGGAATAGACCTATCAGGGTCAGAAATATATAACAGCAAGTCATCAGCATAAAGTGATAATTTGTATAACTTCTCATTACGGGTAATACCAAAAATATTAGGAGATTCACGAATAGCAATAGCTAAAGGTTCTAATGCGATATTAAATAATATAGGACTTAAGGGACAACCTTGTCTCGTACCATGAGATAATTGAAAAAAAGAGGATCTATAGTTATTTGTAAGAACAGAAGCAACAGGTTTATAATATATTAATTTAATCCCTGATATAAAGTTAGGACTAAAATTAAAATTTCTCAATGTATTAAATAAGTATGTCCATTTAACTCTATCAAAAGCTTTTTCAGCATCTAATGAGATAACACATTCTGGGATTGTGGGTGGTGAAGTATGAATTATATTAATCAATTTTCTAACATTAAAAAAGGAATACCGATTCCTCATAAAACCAGTTTGATCTTCTGAAATAATCTGTGATAGTACTTTTTCTAATCTAATGGCTAAAATTTTTGTAAGAATCTTAGAATCTACATTTAATAGTGATATAGGGCGATAAGATGTACATAAAGTAGGATCTTTATCTTTTTTAAGAATTAGAGAGATATTAGCTTCATAAAAAGATTGAGGTAATCTCTTCTTAGCAAACGCATCATTAAAAATTTCACATAACCAAGGAGAGAGCAAAGAAGAAAAAGTTTTAAAAAATTCTACTATATAACCATCAGGACCTTTCCCTGAATTCATTGATGAGATAGCCTCTCCTATTTCAACCATAGAGATAGGAGCATCTAACAGGCTATGGTCTTCATCTATCAGTTTAGGAATATTCAAATTGTTAAAAAAATTATCCATCATGGACTGGTCACCATCAAATTCTGATTGATATAAAGATTTATAAAAATCTTGAAAAGTATTATTAATTTCTTTATGATCAGTAGTTAAATTACCGTCTTGTTTACGAATTTTAATAATTTGTCGCTTAGTCGAAATAGCTTTTAATTGATTAGCTAACAGTTTGCCAGTTCGATCACTGTGAATATAGAATTGAGCCCTGGTCCTAATTAATTGATTTTCAATTGAAGAAGATAATAGTAAACTATGTTCCATTTGAAGCTCAACTCTCTTCTTATAAAGTTCTTTGGTAGGAGTCACGGAATAAATCTTATCAATTTCCTTGATTTTATCCACTAATAAAGCAATATCTAAATATCTTTGTTTTCTTTTACCAACAGAATATGAGATAATTTGTCCACGGATAAAAGCCTTAAAAGAGTCCCAAAGTATTCCTCTGTCGATTTCTTCAGTATAGTTTGTTGAGAAAAACAAGTCAATTTGCTGTTTTATGTAGGTGATAAATTCTGGGTCTTGAAGCAAAGTAGCGTTAAGCCTCCAAGATCTGATATTATTGGAATAGTCCAAAATCTTAATAGATAACTTCAAAGGTGCATGATCCGAAATAGTAATAGAATCATATTTACAATCAATAACATCCGTTAATAACCGATGATCAATAAGAAAATAGTCAATTCTAGAATAGCTATGATATACATGTGAAAAAAATGAAAATTCTTTATCTTTAGGGTTCAAAAACCACCATATTTCTGTAATTCCCGAATCAACCATAAAAGAATTAATAAGTAAGGCTGATCTATTCGGAAGAGTACGGATAGGTTTAGATCTATCCATCGAAGGATTCAAACAACAGTTAAAATCTCCACCCATTATCAACATATATTCATTTAGATTAGGAAGGGAAGTAAATAAACGTTTAAAAAATTCAGGGCAGTCAAAGTTTGGAGCATAAAGATTAACTAGAACAACTTTTCGATTAAAAAGTGAGCCAGTTATCAACAAAAATCTACCCTGTGGGTCAGAAATAATTTCATGATGTATAAACGATATTGAGGGGTCTATAAAAATAGACACACCCCTGATTTTGGCGGTACAATTCGAGTGAAATTGTTGACCCTTCCAGAACCGAAAAAAACGTTGATTATCCTCCCTCCTGATATGGGTCTCCTGTGCAAAGATAATATTAGCGTTCAGTCTATGGAATACTTTAAATATTTTTTTACGTTTAATTGGATGATTTAAACCATTAGTATTCCAAGAGATAAAGTTAACAGATTTATCCATCATGCTAACATTAGTTGTGTGTATCATAAAAGGTTAAAAAGACACATAACCCATAATTCAGGAAGGAGGAAAATTGATTCAGGAGCAATCGGAGAACATGACACCTCAACAATATTAATAATTTAAAGTCGGCCCATAAACTAAAAGCAAAGAAATAAAGAGCAAAAGCGTGAAAAAAGATCCCTACCCCCTCCCCCCACCCTTTGAAAAAAAGCCAAGCGGCAGGCGCATAATCTAATACTAACATTACCCCCATTTCAAGATGGCAGCTCTATAAAAAGATTAAAAGAAAACTATATAACACCCAGATTAAGATATAGAGTTGCAAAAAGAAAATATATATCAATCAGAATAAAAAAAACTAATATAATAAAACAAACAATCATTAATAAAAAAAGTATAAACATCAAAATTTGAAAGTGTAATATACCTTTAAAAAAAAAAATCCCGTGTTCAAATACAAGAAAGATGACGTTTCAAAAGCAAAGACTTATGGGAAGAAGAAACGCCATTTTGAAAAAGCCATATTACTAAATAGAAATGTGAGTTCAGCAATCTATTAAAAGACAAAATAGGATTAAAAAAAAAAGGATGTAATAAACAGTACAATATATATAAAAAAAAAGACCAAAAATCCAAAACATTCGTCCCATTTCTAAGTACAGGCAAACAAATAAATGCTTACAAAAAACAGAATCTTACGGGAAAAAGAAACGACATCTTGAAAAAAAAAGTAAATCATTATTGCAAAATATAAACGTATATGTCCAAAACAGAAAGAAGAAAAAAAAAGATATTATAAAAATTAAAAGGAACATCTATAAACAATGATGATAGTAAAAAAAACCAGACCCGTAGATCAAAATAAGAAGTTATAACCCAGCTTCATAGGTTAAAACTTAAAGTAAAAAGATATCCTCTCTCCGAAAAATCTTCCACATAACACATAGTTCAAGTTGCACTAGAAGATCGAAATTCTTCAGCAAATTTCTTCGCTTCTTCCGGAGTGTTAAAAATTTGCTGACTGTTGTCGTTCAGCGTAATTCTAAGCTTCGCTGGATACATTAAAGCTTGTTTAAGTCCAATCGAGTAAATCTCTGCCATCACTGGTTTAAAAGCGATTCTGGCTCTCATCACCTCGTATTTGTAATCCTCAACAATTCGAAATGTGTTGGTATTGTAAGAAATCATACCTTTTTTACGAGCTAATCGAATTAGAAGCTCTTTTTCACGAGGATAATGAAGGCGAACAATCACCGCTCGTGGTTTATCAGTCGTAGACGAAAACCTCGCAACTCTGTGAGCGTGGTCGATAACAGGTTTAGTTTGCAAACCTTCATCACCGAAAATTTCCCACAGTAATTTAGAGAAAAATTCAGTTAAATCACCGGACTCAACTCTTTCGGGAAACCCGATAATTCGCAAATTCTGTCTGCGAGATCGGTTTTCGAGATCAGTAATTTTAAACTTATACTGATCTACAGTTTTAAGAGTCGATTGTACCTTCTTATCCAATACTTCAATTGTACGTACTTTTTCAACAATTAATTTTTCAAGAGTCACCAACTTATCTTCATGCCGCTGAATATCCGATGCCTGCGACTGAAGCTTAGTATCAAGCGATCTAACAACTCCTTCAGGTTCAGACATTTTCGTGGTTAGCTTGTTTTCCAAACTTGCCATTTTACTTTCCAGCTTGTTTTCCAAACTTGCCATTTTACTTTCCAGCTTGCTTTCCAAACTTGTAAGTTTAGTGTCCAGAAGATTAGAAATTGCATCGGTAGATAAAGGCTCCTTAGACGATTTCTTACTTGTAGCCATTTTAAGTTCGACAGAGTTAGATCAAATATAGTTTTAGGAAAAAAAAGTCAATCGAAAATATCAACTCATTTGATTAAATTCGAAAAGATTTGATTAAAGGGTGATTATAGTTAAAAAAGTGAAGAGCGCCTAAAAGGCAGGTATTTACGTCGCCATCTTGAAACTCCACCCCAAACATTTCTATCAGCAATGCTTTATTTTCCATCTATTAATTTAAATATTATGTTGTTTTTGTTGTAAAGCATTTGATGGTTTCTACATTTGATGATTTAATTGCGCATTTCATACTGTTATGCCTTTAGGTCTGTTGGGTTTTTAACTTGTGCAAAGGTAGTTGATCTAACGGTACATAACCATTTAGCTATCATGATCTAGATCCAAAATGTAGCTGAGTTTCCCTAGATCTGTTGTAACAGAACACAGTTAGACAGTTAGGGGAGCTCTACATATCCATCCTAGCTCATTACTGTAGGACAGAGTTTAAGACCAAGCCAATAGTGGAACTGATATCGACAACATTAATGCATTGTGATCTTGTGATTAGAAACTATTGGTTTTATTAGCAACATTTCATTACAGTTATTATTCTCTTCCTTTTAACACTGTTGTAGAAGCACTTAGAATCTGCTTTTATCTTTCTTGTCGTTAACTTATATTTGTTGTTTCCTTTTTTCTCTTGAAACATTAAACAGCCCCATTTAAAGTCATGGAGTTGTACAGCATTGAAACTGGTGCTTTGGGTAAACTTGTCCATGCCAACCAAGTGGTCTTTCTGAGCTAGTTCTATATGCCACCATTTGGGCAATATCTCACTAAGCCTTTTCCTTATCTCAATACTTGTCTAAATGTATAGTATATATATATATCTAAATATAATTGTCTGGCATCTTGTTCCATATATCATTTCCTTTTCTATTAAAAATAGCACCTCAGTATCCCCTCTCACCTTAAACCTATGGTCTTTGGTTTGAAAGTCCATTACCATGGATCCCTGGTGATCCAACCTTCTGGAGCAGCTTACCAAGAGGGACCTTGTTAAAGGCCTTGCTGAAGCCAAAGCAGTACCATGGACTTGTCAATCCTCTTCATCACCTCTTCTAAAAACTTAGTCAGACTTGTGAAACATGATATCCCTTGCAGAAGGGTCCTGATGAAGGGTCTCGGCCCAAAATGTCGACAGTGCTTCTCCTTATAGATGCTGTCTGGCCTGCTTTGTTCCACCAGCATTTTGTGTGTGTTGTTTGAATTTCCAGCATCTGCAGATTTCCTCGTGTTTGCTCTTTTCAGCTAGGCCTTTTGTCTCTGCTTGTTCCCGCCCCACTGAACTTGTGCCCTTATATCTTGACTCCATTCTATCCCACTTGGTTCAGTCCTTTCCCACCTCCATCCGCGATACTTCTCATGCTCTCAATCACCTCGCTAACTTTCAATAACTTGGCCTGGACTGTTTCACTTTCACCGTGGATGTCCAGTCCCTATATACTTATATCTCCCATCAAGAAGATCTTAAAGCTCTCTGCTTCTTTCTCAATAAAAGAACCAACCAGTTTCCCTCTACCACCATCACCCTCCATCTGGAAAAACAGGTCCTCATCCTCAACAATTTTTCCTTCGACTCCTCCCATTTTCTTCAGACTCGAGGGGTAGCCATGGGTCCCAGCTGTGCCTGCCTTTTTGTTGTCTATGTAGAACAAACAGTCCATGTAATGGTCTGCTCGCTCGGTCTTCCTCCACTATATTGATGACTGCATTGGTGCTGCTTCATGCACACATGCTGAGGTTGTTAATTTCATCAACTTCGCCTCCAACTTCCACCCTGCCCTAAGTCTATTTCAGACACCTCCCTTCCTTTCTCAACCTCTGTGTCCATCTCTGAAGACAAACTGTCAACTGCCATCATTTATAAACCTACCATAGCTATTTTGACTATACATTTTCTCACTCTGTCTCCAGTTAGAATGCTATTTCCTGCTCTCAGTTCTTTTGTCTCAACTGTGTCTATCCCAGTTTGAGGCTTTCCTTTCCAGGACATCAAAAAACAGGATCTCCCTTCCTCCTCCATTGATGCTGCACTCACCCACATCTCCTCAATTTCCTGAACATCTGTGCTTATCCCATCTTCCCACTGCCATTATAGGGATAGAGTTCCTCTTGTCCTTACCTACCACCCATGAGCCTCCAAATCCAACAAATTCTTTGTAAGTTCTGTCTTCTCCAAAGGGATCCTACCACTAAAAAGATCTTTGCCCCCCCCCCCACTTCCCACATGGATCACTCCCTCCGTGATTCCCTTGTCTGTTTGTCGCTTTCCACTAATCTCTGCCCCAGCAAGCAGCCAATGTGCTACCCCTGCCCATTCACCTCCTCTCTCACCTCCATTCAGGGTCCCAAACAGTCCTTCCAGGTGAGGCAATACTTCACCTGCGATTCTGATGGGGGTTATTTATTGTGACTTGATGGGACCCCCCCTGTGTTTGTGAAACCCACCATAAATTGGGGGACCACTTCATTGAACCCCTCCACTCTATTAGCCAAAAGTTGAACTTCCGTGTGGCCATACATTTTAATTCTATTTCCAGTTCTCATTCTGACATTTTGGTTCGTGACCTCCTCTTGTGCCATGATGAGGCCATGCTCACGGTGGAGGAACAACACATTTAATTCTGTCCGGGTAACCTCCAACCTGATGGCATGAACATTGATTATTCCTTCCTGCAAACGAACAAATGAATAAATAAATAAAAATACTCTCCCTTCCCTCTTCTTCTGCTCCCCACTCCAGCTTCCTACCTCTTCTCACTTGGTCCTTTACTTTTCCTACCCATCTGGCTTCATCCATCACCTAGCTATCCTCTTTCCCCTCCTGCCACCTTTTATTCTGTTACCTTCCCCCTTCTTTTCCAGTTGTGAAGAAGGGTCTCGGCCAGAAAGGCCAACCATTTATTCATTTCTGTCGATGCTGCCTGACCTACTGAGCTTCTGTGGCATTTTTTTTGTGTTGCTTTGGATTTTCAGCATCTGCTGACTTTCTTGTGTTTGTGATTTTCAGTAATTTCTATTTTTCCTGTAATTTTCCATCTTCTGTGATTATTTTGATCTTTCCAAGGATCCAACCCAGAATACCTCATCCTATCACAGCTGCTTGCTCTTTGTAATGGCCATCTGCAAATTGTGACATCAGCATCAGCATTGTGACAGAGCATTTCTGCCTCTGACTCAGAAGGGAAGGGAGCTGTGATGATAGGGGTTCTTTGGTTAGGGGACTGGACAGGAGGTTCTGTGGGCGACAGTGAGATTCCCGGATGGCATGTTGCCTCCTTGGTGCCAGGGTCTGGGATATCTTGGACTGAGCCCTCAGCATTCTTCAGTGTGAGGGGGAACAGCCAGAAGTTGTGGTCCATATAGGTACCAATGACATGGGTAAGATGAGTGTCAAGGTTCTGCTTGAAGAGTTAGGTGCTAAGTTCAAGGGCAAGCCCTCCAGTGTTGTGATCTTAGGATTGCTGTTTGTGCCACATGCTAGTGACGTTGAACTCAGAAGATTATCTAGTTGAACACATGGCTAAAGAGTTGGTGTAGGAGGGAGGGCATAAGATTTTTGGATCATTGGGCTCTCTTCCAGGGAAGGTAGAATCTGTACAGAAAGGATGGTTTTCACCTGAACTGGAGGAGGACTAATATCCTAGTGGGAAGGTTTGTTAATGCTACACAGTGGGATTTAAACTAGAGTTGCAGAGCGGTGGAAACCAGTATGCCAGAAAAGTTGGTGGTGAGGTTATGGAGGCAGATGTTAGTAAGACCTCAGACAGAGTTAGGAATCAAAAGGTTGAGCATGCTGTGACAAAATCAGAAAGGGTGAATACTGGATTGAAAGTGTATCTGATTATGCTCAGCATAGTTGTAGATTGGCAGGTACAATGTTGTAGGCATTACTGAATCATGGCTGAAAGATTATATCTGGGAGCTTAATGTCCAAGGATACACATTGTAGTGTAAGGATAGACCGGAAGGCAGTTGCTCTGTTGGTAAAAAAAAATGAAATCAAATCATTAGAAAGAGGTTACATTGGGCCAGAACATGTTGAATCATTCTGGATAGAGCAAAGGAACTGCAAGGGTAAAAAGACCCTGATGGAAATTGGATGCAGACCCTCAAGCAGTAGTAAGGACGTTGCCTACAAATTACAACCAGAGATAGAAAATGCATGTCAAACGGGTAATGTTACAATAGTTGTGGGGGACTTCAATATGCATGTAGACTGGGAAAATCAGGTTGGTGCTGAATTACAGGAGGGAAATTTCTTTTCAGAGCAGGTTGTGGATGAGCTCACTAGAGGATCAGCTATTCTGGATTGGGCGTTGTATAATGAACAAGAATTGATTAGAGAGCTTAAGGTAAAAGAACTCTTAAGGGAAAGTGATTATAATATGATGGAATTCACCCTGAAATTTGAGAAGGAGAAGCTAAAGTCAGATGTTTCAATAATACAGTGGAGTAAAGGGAATTACTGAAGCATGTGAGAGGAGTTGGCCAGAATTGATTGGAAAAGAACACTGGCAAGGATAATGGTTCAGCATCAATGGCTGGAATTTCTGGAAGCAATTTGGAAGGCACAGGATATATAAAATATATAAAGAGGAAGAAATATTCTAAAGGAAAAATGATACAAGCATGGCTAACAACAAAAGTCAAAGCCAAAATAAACACCAAAGAGAGAGCAAAAAATAGTGGGAAGTTAGAAGATTGGGAAGCTTTTGAAAAGCAGCAGAAGGCAACTGAGAATAGTAACTAAGAAGGTAAAGATGGAATACGAAAGAAAGCTAGCCAATAATATTAAAGAGGATACTAAAAGCTTCTTCAGATACACTCCAGGGTTCTGCATGGAGTGGCTGAGGAGACTGTGGAGGCATTAGCAATGATCTTTCAAGAATCACTAGATACTGGAATGGTTCCGGAAGACTGAAAAATTGCAAACGTCTCTCCACTATTCAAGAAGGGAGAGAGGCAGAAGAAAGGAAACTATAGGCCAGTTAATCTGATTTCTGTGATTGGGAAACTGTTGAAGTTGATTGTTAAGGATGCATTCTCAGGGTACTTGGAGGCACATGAAAAATGGGCAAGATTTTTGAGGGAAAATCGTGCCTTACAAATCTGTCGGAATTCTTTGAAGAAATAACAAGAAGGATAGACAAACAATCATTGGTTAATGTTGTGTAGTTGGATTTTCAGAAGGCCTTTGACAAGGTGGCACATGAGGCTGATTAACAAGCTACGAGCCCATGGTATTGCAGGAAAGATTCCAGCCTGGATAAAGCAGTGGCTGATTGGCATGAGGCAAAGAGTGGGAATAAAGGAAGCCTTTTCTGACTGGCTGCCAGAGAATAGTAGTGTTCCTCAGGGGTATGTGTTGGGAGCAATTCTTTTTACATTGTATGCCAATGATTTGGATGATGGAATTTAATGCTTTGTTGTAAAGTTTGTGGACAATATGAAGATAGATGGAGTGGACGGTAGTTTTGAGGAAGGAGAGAGCCTACAGAAGAACAGACAGATTTGGAGAATAGGCAAAGAAGTGGCAGATGGAATAGTGTTGGGAATTGTATGGCCATGCATTTTGGTAGAAAAAACTTTTCTAAATGGAGAGATAATTCAAAACTCTGAGGTACAAAGGGACTTGAAGTCCTTGTGCAGGCTTCCATAAAGCTTATTTGTAGTTTGAGTCTGTGATGAGGAAAGCAAATACAATGTTAGCATTCAGTTCAGGAGGACTAGAATATAAAGGCAGGGATGTAATGTTTAGACTTTATAAAGCACTGGTGAGGCCTCACTTGGAGTATTGTGTGCAGGTTTGGGCCTCTTATCTTACAAACGTGTTTGTAGAAAGAATGCATTGAAACTGGAGTGGGTTCAAAAGAAGCTCACAAAAATCATTCTTGGATTGAATGACTTGTCATATAAAAAGTGTTTGATGGCTCTAGGCCTGTATTCAGCACAATTCAGAAGAATAGGAGTGACCTCATTTAAACCTATTGAATGGTGAATGGCCTTTTAGAGTGGACCTGGAGAGGGTGTTTCCTGTAGTAGGAGAGTCTAAGACCAGGACATAGCCTTGGAATAGCAGGACGTCCTTTTAGAATGGAGATGAGGAGGAATTTCTTTAGGTAGAGAGTGGTGAATCTGAAATTCCTTGCCACATGCAGTAGTGGAGGCCAAGTCTTTATGTTTTTTTAAAGCAGAGGTTGATAGATTCTTGATTTAGCAGGGCATGAAGGACATGGGGAGAAGGCATGAGATTGTGGCTGAGAGGAAAATTAGATCAGCCATGATGAAATGTCAGAGCAGATGCGATGGACCAAATGGCCTAATTCTGCTCCTATATCTTTGGGCATTTCATTTCTAGCTCCTGTCCTAGCCACTCTATCTGTTTCTCAAACTATCTGTTCACTAGTCTGTCTCATCTGAGTTGCAATTGAAAAAAGGAGGTTGCAGTTTCCGGAGTATGCTGGTTCTTTCTCCCTTGCTTTCCTGTAGGTATTTATGATATGATCATGGCTAGTAAAATTACCAGTTATTATCCAACGTAACTTGCTCTTACAGATGGTACTTGGATGCAGCCTTGAATCCAAACAGTTCTTTGGGTTAAGGTATAGATGCAGGTTCAGCATGTTATAACATCATTTGTTCTGTGCTGCAATGCATACTACAGAGCTTGGGGTCATGTAAGTTTTTGCTCTGAATAGTTGAAATTGAAGGTTTGTTGCAACTGCACTTATTCTGACAAGCAGTGAGTATTCTAACATATTTTTTACTCTCTTGACCTTGGAGAGAGTTTTGGATTTTCTGTTATAGCCATGGCATTTCTGTGTCTGCTGATAGTGTCTTTTTAGTCACTAGAGGTATCAGTTGTTTGTAATTGCTATTTGCTCTTTAACATCTTGGAGGTGTGGATCAGACTCTCCCATTTTGGGGATTGCTATACCTGGCACTAGATTGCTCCAAATTCTGTTTTGGTCATCACCCTGAACCAGAATTTAACTCGTATCTTACTTCTTGTAGATACTATTCTAAGGGATTGAACACCAGGTGATTGTCAATGAATTGTGTGGGGTCTGATTTTTTTCTAGTGTAGGGATGAAATATTGAGGATAATTTTGTGCAAGAAACCATGTCGAGGAACCCTTATAATAAGCATGCAATGGAAATTATGAAGGAATGTTGACGTGCCGTAACAGGGTGAACAAGCTCTAAAGCTTGTAGAGCTAAAGCACTTTATTTGCAGAAATCAATATGTGGTGACTGTGTCTGTTCTGTCAGGGGAAAGATTATTTATTTTTAATTTATTGACATATAGCGCAGGGTTGGTTCTCCTGACCTTTTGAGCTACACTGCCCAGCAACACCCCAATTTAATCCTAGCCTAATCATGGGACAACTTACAATTAATCTACCAAATGGTACATCCTTGGACTCTGAGAGGAAACCAGAGCATTTGGAGGTCATGGGGAGAACATACGAACTCCTTGCAGACAGTGGTGGGAATTGAACCTGGGTCACTGGTACTGTAAAGTGTTGTGCTAACCATTATATTACCATGCTGCCCCACGGTAATGTGCAAATAAAACCAAAACAAAGTGTATGTAGTACGCATGAGGCTCCTGATGATAGTATATTACAGATTTGAGAATGGATTCTCTGAAGTCCTGATCGGGCACAGTAAATTCTTTCAGAACGGCATTAGTTGTTTGTACAACAATATAGTAATAAAGATGCAGTTTTACTAGGTAAAAGAAAAAAGCAACCCCCCCCCCCCCCCCGCCCAAGGCTGAGATGATCATCCTCTTGCAGCTACAACTATCATCCTTTGTGCCATGTATGACTTCAATGACTGAGAGTTTCTTGGATTTCCATTGACTTTTATTTATTCCCTGCTTCTCAATACCTTTCTTAGTCAAATTGTTCCTTCAAATCAAAGGCCGTCACTCACACCTTGTGCCCACTGTGGACCAGCTCTGGTATCCTATCTTGGACTAAGATTTTAAAGTCCTGAAATAAGGAAGTCTTGCTGAAATCAATAAAGATCCTGGAAGAGCATTTGCAAGTGCAACATAGTAGCACAACTGATGGATTACTTTTCTGCTGATGATTGAGCAGATGGCTAAGATGGTATTACAGTAAAACTAATTATTCGCTATTTAATGATTTGGAATTCCTGATGGTTTGGCATCTGCTTCACCAGGTGATGTTTGCCATACTCCCTTCCCACTCACTGAGGGCCCAGTGTGTGGAAAAAATATTATAATAATATACAATCGCAAAAAATAATTAAAATATGTTGAGGTATTTATAGAATCAACATGAAATGCAGGTCAGCACCACTGAACCTCTAGGTGAGCTGGATGATTGAAGTTGTACTGTAGCTGCTATGGATTTTTGTTTTTTTATGCAAAGGATATTTTTGACTACTTCTACATATTGTGTGGATGCCAGTTTGGTAGCTGCGCTGCAGCAGTTTGACAAGCAGTACAGAGCACATGTCTTCATCATATTGCCAGGGTGTTGTTGTGCCATTCTGCTGTTGTATCCAGTGCACTTGTTCATTTCTTGAATACACACAGGGTGAATTGAATCAATATAAGACCTTCTCCTTTTGTCATGTGAAGTCTCTGAAGTATTATCCACTTTAAACTACTAGCTGAAAATTGTTGCCAGTCATTCCTTTGACTCATGTCGGCCTCCACCATAGTTGAGAATAGGGATGGCAATGGAACTTGGTAATTTGTTATTTTAATTCTTTGGCATTCATCAGGATGGAATGTGATAGAACGGAAGAGTTTTGACCTGACACGTTGGTTTTTCTACTGCCTGGTCATTGTATTACAAACAAGCAGGCTTCTGTTCTATATTGCAGACTTGCTTGTGTGGTACCTCATTTTTAAGTACTGCAATTGACAAAGTGTTCTAAATTCATCATTGTATCAAGCTTGTCCCTTGCCTTAATGGAATGAATTTGTTGGGTCTTGATATTTTAGATTCTGCTCCTGCTGATGGCCATTAGCACAGGTATCCAGTTTGGAATTGCCGTATCTGTCCAACTTAATTCTGTAGTAGTAGCAATTAACATGACAGTTCAGTACATACACAAAGAAATTGCACTTGGCTTCATGACAGCTGTATGACAGTGATGATGATTAGTGTTTGATGTTGAGATTAGGCTGCTTGGTCAGAGATGATCCTACCACAGCAAAGCTTGTGATGGACATTGCTGTGCCACCCCGAGTGCTTTCTAAATTCAGCTTTCACCGTGTAGTACTCATTTTCTTCAGAAAGAGGGTGCTGCATATGCTGCTGTCTACATCAACTGTGTTGAGGTTGAGAGCTTCAAGTTCTTAGATGTCCTGTTCCAACCATGTTGATGCTTCGACCAGGAAAGCTCACCAATGCCTCTATTCCATGAATAGGTGAAATAAAATTGGCATGTCCGGTCAACCCTTACCGACTTTTATTGATGCACCATAGAACACATTGTGTCTGGATGCATGACAGCTTGATAATGACAACTGCTCTGCATGTGACCGCAGAGAGTTGTGGACATTAGCTCAGCACATCTTTGGAACCAGCCTCTGCTCGATGGACTCTGTCTATACTTGCTGCCTCAGTAAAGCAGCCAGCATTATCAAGACCCCAGCCACCCTGCACATTCTCTCTTCTCTCCTCATCCATTGAGCAGATGATACAAAAGCCTCGAAATACTTGGCAGCAGGCTCAAAAACAACTATCTTACTGTTATCAGACTTTTGAACAGGCTCCTTGTATGATAAGGTGGACTCTTGACCTCACAGCCTATTCTGATCTTACATTTTATGACTTACCCGCACTGCACTTTTTTGATAGCATTTACACCTTATTCAGTATTGTTATTGTTCTACCATGTTCTAACTCAATACACTGTGCAATGATTTGATCTACAGGAGTATTAAGCAAGAACAGCTTTTCGCCATATCTTGGTACATGTGGCAATAATATACCACTACCAGTTTGTTATTTAAAATCTCTATAATACTCATTGTTTTTCTGAATTGCATCTTATTAATTCAATGACAACAATTGTCCTCAGTACTGGAAAGCTGTGACCTAAGTAGTGTTGTATACAGTTCTAGCACACCTACTTGCTTTTATATTCTATATTTCAGCCAACAAAGGAAAGTAACTTGCAGGTCCTTTTAACCACCCCAGCGCTTTGACCTGCTGCCTTTAAGAATTTATGGACATCAACTTGAAGGTCTTTGTTCCTTAACTACACTATCCTTCCATTTATGATGTATATCTTTGTCTTGTTGCACCTCTTCAAAAGTATTGCCCTTCATTTCTCCAGGCTGAATTCCACTTGTCATTTTGCAGTTTTTCCTCCCAAATTAATTGTATCTGGATCAGGCATCCAGTGTCAGTTGTTAAAGAGCTGTTTAAGTAGCATAGCTGAAGGAGAGATAGCAGGTTTCCTTCTTTCAGTAGCTATGAAGTTGTTTGAAATAGGAATACCTGTTTATCGATTGAGATTTTTCAATCTACCAAATGTTTGAGTAGCTTTTATATCTTTTAATATATTCTTGCTTACTATTACACAACTTGTAATTTTAGTTTGAGCTTTATATAGGTGTACAAATGTATGATGATTGTCCCTAATGCTTTTAGTGCACATAATCATAATGCATACATTAGCTATTTAATTCATGTTACAGTCTGCTTTGTGCATAATGTGCATTCCTGTTCATTGGAATCAAGAAGTGTGCACTGCTGCATTGGAACTAAGAGATAATTATATAAAATATAATCTACAGTGTATTATTGTTTATGAGAATTTAAGTGCAAAGTATACAGGTCACTTAGAATCATAGAGAACTACAGCACAGAAATGAGCCTTTACGCCCTTCTAGTCCATGCTGAACTGTCATTCTGCATACTCTCATTCACTCATACCTGAACCACAGTTCACTGTATCCCTCACATCCATGTACTGATCCAAGATTCTCCTGAATGTTGCAATCAGACCTGCATCTACTGCTTTCGCAGGCAGCTAAGTGAAGAAGTTTCCCCTAAGGTTATCCTTAAATATTTCACCTTTCGCCCTTAACTTATGACCTCTAGTTCTGGTCTCGCCAAACCTCAATGGAAAAAGCATGCTTGCATTTACCTTGCCTGTATACCACTTGTAATTTTGTATTGTTACGTATTCAGGCAACAATAAATATATGAGTTCGGCAAGGGTTTCTTATAACAAACAACACGTTTATTAAACACAGAAAACAAACCCCCCAAAAGTAAACAAACACTACCGTAACCGGAAACAGCTGCTGAGCGGCTGTTCAAACAGTTCGTAAAGTGATATTGCAAAAACAGTTCTTAAAGTGATATTCCAAAACAGTTCTTTAAAGTGGTATTGCCAAAAGTTCGATATGCTCACAGTCCATTTAAAAGGAGAGACTTTACAGGACGATTTAGGTTCTCTTTCACGTCGCTTGCTTCGATCCCCGACATCGAACTTCCCACGAAGAATTCACGAAACAGAACGGCTTAAAGGCACTGACCTTTCTTTCTCCACTACCTTCAATCCTTTCTAGGTAAACCTAGGGATTAACACGAAGATAGTCAACAAAATCCTTCCAAATAAGGATCAAACAAAGGTCGCCCCCGTTTCACCTTAGAAAGCGATTCTCCTCGATCTTTAACTTCCAACTTCGAATCTTCACTCTCCTCTAATTTCCTCGAACTAACAGAATCATAAAGAACCTGCTGGCAATAACCTTTTAAACTTTAGGCATTAAATAAAAACTTCATCCTTCAACTAAACTGCGTCATCTCTTAAAACACGCAGTGGCATGAAGTCAACCTGGCAAATCCAGCCACGAACTGCCCCTCCTCACAGGGTGGGGTCTGCCTTTTATAACCTGTACAAAAAAACCCGTCACATGATCTCTACTGGCGGGAAAATGACATCATTCCACCATCACAAGACCATCACCTCAAGTCCAGTACAGCTTCAACCCCAGTCACATGACAAGGGCTCCACTGTCATGTGTCACGAGTACGTAACAGTATACAATCAAATCTTCACTCATTCTCCTATGCTCCAGGGAATAAAGTTCAACCTTTCAGCCTTTCTTTAGGTCCTCAAGTCCCAGTAACATTCTTGTAGATTTTCTCTGTGCCCTTTCAATTTTATTGCTGTCTTTCCTGTAGGTAAGTGATCAAAACAGCACATAATACTCAACTTTGGTGTCAGCATTGTTTCCCTAACCAACCTCGGCATAGCATCCTAACTCCTATCCTTGATACTTTGATCTATGAAGGCCAATGTGCCAAACCTCTCTTTACAATCCTATATATCTGTGATGCTACTTTCAAGGTAGCATGGATCTGTACTCCCAGATCTCTCTATTCTACCATATTCCTCAGTGCCTTACTATTCACTGTGTATGTTCTACTCCCGTTCGTTCATCATAAGTGTAGCATCTCACACTTGTCTGCTTTAAGTTCCATTTGACATTTTTCAGCTCATTTTTGCAACTGATTGAGCTCCTGCTGCAAGCCTTGATAGCCTTCCACAAAGTCCACTTCGCACCTCACCTCCCCTACCCCTAATCTTTGTGTCACCTGCAAATTTGCTGATGCAGTTTACCACAGTATCATTGATGTAGATGACAAACAACAATTAACTATCCCTAATCAGGCCCTGTCTATCCAAATACTTACATCCAGTCCTTTTGAGTGCCATTTGATAATTTACCCACAACTGACATCAGGCTCACCAGCCAAAAATATTCTCTGTTAATTCTTAAGACTTGAACAACAGAGTAATATTAGCTGTCCTCCAGTCCTCTGGCACCTCACCCGTGGTTAAGGATGTTTGAAATACTTCTGCTGGGGCCTCTGCAATTTCTGCACTAGCCTCCCACAAGTTCTGAGGGAACACCTTGTCAGGCCCTGGGGATTTATCCACCCTCATTTGCCTCAAGAAAACTTGTACCCCCTCCTTTGTAATCTGTATATGGTCCATAACTTCACTGCTGTGCTGCCTTAGTTCTGTAGATTCTGTGCTCGCTTCCTAAGTAAATACAGATGCAAAATAATCCATTAAGATCTCCCTCACCTCTTTTGACTCCATGCATAGATGACCACACTGATCTTCAAGCAGAATCAGGTTTATTATCACCGGCATGTGTCACGAAATTTGTTAACTTAGGCTACGTCCACACTAGACCGGATAAATCTGTAACAGTCCTGACGAAGGGGCTCGGCCTGAAACGTCAACAGTGCTTCTCCTTATAGATGCTGCCTGGCCTGCTGTGTTCCACCGGCATTTTTTGTGTGTTGTTTGAATTTCCAGCATCTGAAGATTTCCTCAATCTTCTAAAATGCTCTCCAGAGTGTAAATCTAAAAATGCCGATTGACAGTGTAATGTGTTTGGGGTAACTGGAGCTTTTTAAAAACTCCGTCATGACGTGCTGGAACAGATGGTAGCGGCAGCATGGCATTTCATTGTTTTCTTGAACGCAACCTCCAACACCACAACAATGGCAAACGGCTTCAGGAGACTGTCCCTGAGCAGAACGTTACTGCAGCTTTGCAGTATGACAGAAGATTTCAACCCTCCACAACTTTACTATTTGAGAACAGATGGCAACGAGGCTGAAGCCAGAAGAGTTAGAAATGTACTCACCAAATATTTTGACCCATAACTTACTGAGTAAACAAGTATATTCACTTTGCCCTGTTTTTGGTCCTTGCTCGTATGAAGGTGGTTTACCAATTTATGCAAATACCTCTCTGACAGTAGATGTGTAACAGTCTAATGTAACATTGTATGGAAATACAAGATAACACTGATGCAGACGTTTTATACATTTAACAAGGTGCTTTATTAATGTATTGCTTGTGCAAACATTCAATAGATCCAATTGTCACTACTTCCAAAATGGCATTTTTAAGTAGTAGCTTATGTTTGGCATAGATGTGAAAATGTTAAGGCCAAAAAAGGAAAATTGTAAGTTTCACTTTTACTCAGGTAAAAACAAAATCACTTTTGCCCAGTAACTCGTTTTATTGCACATGTTAAATACAGCAGAATAATACAGAAAGACATGGCAAAAGTAAAGGCAAACAAATGAGGTAACAGCAAATTTCACTTTTGCCCAGTAACAAGCTTTATTGCATTTATTCGTAGCTGTCATCCCTTTCATTGCTGAAGAAACTATGGCTGTAGGAAATGTTTCCAAAGTTAGTCAGTTTTTTAGTGTTCATCGTCAGCCAGGTCATTAACTCCCTGTCGGTTGCCTCCATATGCTGCAGTATTTGTTTTTTCAGAGCTAACTGCTGTCCATCGTTTGGCAATTTCCTTTTAAGTTTTTCTAGTCTGTAACTGGACAAACGTGCTCCAAGTCTTTCACGGCAAGATTCGACACCAAACATGTCGCTTGTTTTCTGTAGATGTGTCCTGCACATGCCCAGTAGGAGGAAATTCATCCAAATATCCTTTTAATGTGGACGGAGGTATTTTCAAAAATGCCTGGTGTGAATGCCTATCATTTTTACGCGAAACTGGCTTTTTCAAAATTATCCGGTCTAGTGTGGACATAGCCTTAGTAGCAGCAGTTCAATGCAATACATAACATAGAAGAAAAAGATAATAATAAATAAATCATTTACAGTATACGTATATTGAATAGATTAAAAATCATTCAAAAAAACAGAAATAATATATATTTAAAAAGTGCGGTAGTGTTCAAGAGTTCAATGTCCATTTCGGAATCGGATGGTAGAGGGGAAGAAACTATTCCTGAATTGCTGAGTGTGTGCCTTCAGGCTTCTGTACCTCCTACCTGATGGTAACAGTGAGAGAAGGGCATGCCCTGGGTGCTGGAGGTCCTTAATAATGGACGCTGCCTTGCTGAGACACCGCTCCTTTAAGATGTACTGGGTACTTTGTAGGCTAGTACCCAAGATGGAACTGTCTAAATTTACAACCCTCTGCAGCTGCTTTTGGTCCTGTGCAGTAACCCCCACCCATACTAGAATGTGATGCAGCCTGTCAGAATGTTGTCCACGGTACATCTATAGAAGTTTTTGAGTGTATTTGTTGACATACCAAATCTCTTCAAACTCCTAATGAAGTATAGTCGCAGTCTTACCTTCTTTATAACTGCATCGATATGTTGGGAGCAGGTTAAGTCCTCAGAGATCTTGATACCCAGAAACTTGAAACTGCTCACTCTCTCTACTTCTGATCCTTCTATAAGGATGTCTGTGTTCCTTCGTCTTGCCCTTTCTGAAGTCCACAATCAGCTCTTTTGTCTTAGTGATGTTGAGTGCCAGTTTGTTGCTGCGACACCACTCCACTAGTTGGCATTTCTTGCTCCTGTACCAATCTTGTCCTTTGCTATCCTTTTTCTCTTAATATACCTGTAGAAGCCCTTTGGATTCTTGTCTGCTTGAGCAACTTCATGCCTTTCTTTATCCCTCCTGAATTCCTTCTTAAGGCCATTGTTACCAATGTGGACCATGATGTCTGGCTGCTTCCCCTCCCTGTTCAGAATGCTATGCATTCGATCCACGATGTTCCTGATCCTGGCTCTTGGTGTGTGGGGGGGTGGGGGGAAGCAATGTACCATAAAGGAATTTCATTCTTGTCCACCGAAACTGCTGTCTCCATCTGACCAATGAATCCCCACCACCATTACTGCTCCCTTCTTATTCCCCTTCCCTTGTGAATCACACCTAGACTTAGTGCCAGAGACCTGACTGCTGTGGGTTTCTCTGCTAGGTTCCTTACCACCCCCTCCCCTAGTTATATCTAAAATAGTATACTTGTTATTCAGGGGAACCACCATAGAGGTACTCTGCACTGCCTGCCTTTCTCCTTTCTCTCTCCTGTCGGTTACCTGTTACCGGTGTCCTGCTCCTTAGGTGTAATTAGCTCCCTGTATTTTCTGTCAATCAACCCCTCTGCCTCTCAAATGATGCAGAATTTACCCAGCTCCAACTCCAGTTCCCTAACACAGTCTGCAGGAAGCTGCAGCTGAATGTACCTCTTACAGATGTAGTTATTAGGGACACTGGAAGTCTTGCTGTTCCCACATCCCGCAGGAGGAGTACTCCTCTGTTCTGACTGCCTTTACCAGTACTCTAACTGTGCAAGAAGAAAGAAAGTTACCAGAAGCTTATCTTATACTCTGCCCTTTCTCGTTAGAACTTGAGCCAAAGCCTCAGATCCCCATTCTAATGCTGGCCCACTCACATTAAGACTGCACCCACAATGGCCATTTAGCTCAAACCTTACTTCTTTTTATCAGTCCAAGTGCTTAATAATCCAAATGATCTCAAACTCCACTGGGAGTCCCAACAGGTCCTGCTCGCTTTTTAAGCAGGCTTACTCACCACAAGCAATAGCTCAAAAGATCTCATGCTCCACCAAACGAACAGACCCTTAAGTGATTTTACATCAGGCCTTTTAATGAATGATGTTCAGGGATTTTTCTGATGAAGCCATTGTGAAGAAACACTTGCTTGATTTTCACTGTTGTGCAATAACTTTGCAATTGGATGACTTTTAAATCAAGTAAAAGAAAATCTTGAAGAAACCCAAATTTCTCAGAATTTTAAAGATACCGAGGTTTAAGTTGTGCACTTTAGAGTGAATTATATTGGTTCCGAGCTAATGGTGTTAACTTTGCAACTGAAGTTCATTTTCAAATGCATAAATTGACTGTGCCTGTCTTACAGCTCTCCTTGATCCACCTACAGATCTTACAGCTCTCCTTGATCCACCTATCACCTTGGAATCTTTTCTCCCAACTTCCTCCTCCTCTTCATGCTGGCCATCAGGCCTCTTCACTGTCAGTCCTAATGCAGGCGTTTGATCTGAAACAGTGACAGTTTCTTGCCTCCTGATGCTGTATAATACAGAATTGGAATTAGTTTCATGTCACTGGCATGTATCGTGAATTTTTTTGTGGCAGCTGTACACTGTAATATATAATAATTAAAAACTATAAATTACAATAAGTATATATAAAAAAAGAAGATTAAATTAAGTAAGAAATGTGAAAGGAGAGGGAAAAATATTGAGGTAGTGTTCATGGGTTCATTGTCCATTCAGAAATCTGATGGTGGAGGGGAAGAAGCTGTTTCTGAATCATTGAGCGTGTGTCTTCAGGCTCTTGTAATTCCTTGATGGCAACAATAACAAAAGGGCATGTCTGGGTGATGGGGTTCTTAATGATGGATGCCTCCTTTGTGAGGTATTGCTTTTTGAAGGTGTCCTGGATGCTGGGAAGGCTCATGTCCATGATAGAGCTGGCTGAGCTTATAGCTTTGACATCCTTTTCTGATCCTGTGCAGTGGCCTCTCCATACCAGATTGTGCTGCAACCAGTTAGAATGCTGTCCAAGGTACATCTGTATTCTTCTCAAACTCCTAATGAAATATAGCTGTTGCTGTGCCTTCTTTGTAATTGCATCATTATGTTGGGCTCAGGATGGATCTTCTGCGACCTTGACAGCCAGGAACTTGAAACTGCTCACCCATTCCACTTCTGATTCCTCAGTGAGGACTCCAACACATCAGTTTGGATTCTAGCACCTGTAGTCTCTTGTGTTCTCTCCCTGTTATCAGTTGATTTTTAACTGGGAGACTAATCAAAACAGTTTGCTCCATTATATCTTATAGAGATTTTGAGAAAGCTCATGACACATCTGTGTTATATATGTGCTGTGAAGAGTTTGTACATTTAATTAAGGAAGGCTGAAACAGGGTGAAGTGAACAGTCAACAAGCTTAGATTGAAGAATTAAATGTGGTGTGATTTTCCCAACTTATGTCAACAGTTTTAGTGCTGAAGTATTAAGCAGTATTTTAAACTTTTTTTTGGAATGAGAAAAGCACATTTATTTTGATTTTAGTTTGGCTTTCATATATATTTATAAATGGGCAACTTCTGCACTTTGTATTAAAATTGTGTAAAATAGGTTACAATTTTAGCAGGACTGGACCAACAAAGACTGATAAAATTTGACAGGATAATTTGAAATGCAGTGATCACTCACACTTTAGCTATTTAGCTGAGACAAATGAATTTATACTGCGAATTTACTGGCTTAAGATTGGACAGATATCTGGCAAGACAGAACTGACAGGACAGAAGTTTTCTGTTTGATTTTCACTCATGTTGGTCAGAGTGTAAATCTGATGTGTTACAGTATGTGCTCTTCTTCATTTATTCTGCAAAGAGTAATCTAGAGCAGCCTTTCTCAACCTTTCTGCCCTGTAGGAACCCTTGAAATAATTTTCAGGTTTTAGGGAACCTCTGCATAAAATATCTACAGCTCACAGTATGTTAGCGTGTTCAGTAAATTGCAGATACAATAGAACAAAAATAATTGTCAATGCTCTTTTGAGTAAAGAATGACTTTTTAGCCAACCTCTCTTGAAAAACAAAACATTTAATTAGTTAAGCTTAACTTACCTTTCTTGAAATTAATCTCTTGCTTTCCCTTTTATACATTTAAAAAAACTCATAAGGACAATATAATAAATTTCTGTTAAATAACTGGCTTAAGCCAAAATAGGATTTAATCTAAAGGCAAGCTCGGTAGATTTAATTTAAGTAAAGGTTGTAAATTGATTTTAATTAAGGCTATTTACAACATGAAAATTTATCGACAATGTTGAATAAATGAAGTAGTTAAAAACCATAAGCCAAAGCAATATGAATAAAAATATAGCCTAAGACACAATTTTATATGAGACTTTGAAATACATTTTCTTACTAAGTGACATGATCAGGCTCAAATATAGGCTTAGCATGTGAAACCTGTGCTTGTTTTTTGCTGCATAAATGCTCAATTCTGGGTCAAACCAGATAAGCACACATGGATTTCACCTTCAGCTGAAATTAGACAATTTCTATCCTTGTTCTTGATGCTTGTTAAACAAGAAAAAGTTTGCTCATACACGTAAGAAGTTGAAAACGGCAGCAAATGTTCATTGCTTTCTATGAATGGCAGGATACTCTTCACGCACAGAAATCTAGAACATGTCCAGGGGCAGGTCAGAATCTCATCTTAACTGCATGATTAGAATCCAGCTCACAACATCTTCCTCCTCTCTCAAAATCAAGTTCTCAGGCTGAGCCAAAAATTCAGAGAAAGGGTCCCTCACCCAGTCATACACTTGTGTTGAAAGGGAGGGAAAATACTGTTCAATTTGCTGTGCAGTTCTTCCAGGTGGTTTTCAGTAAGACTCAATACTTACAAATATTGTTCCTCACTCTCGAGCCCACACAGCATTGAAAACATTTCAAGGTTTCCTTTTGCAACATGATTTGTCTAAAGATTTAGTTTCCTTTTAAAACTTAGAATCTTGTCACTTGAAGTCAAAACATTTTATTCAGGACTTACAGAGACTTGTTCTACTGGTTCTTATGATGAAAAATGTTTACTCAGTAGGCTAGTTTCTGCAGCCATTCTTCATCTTCAAAACACTCAGCAAAATCTGGCTTACTATTTTCTTGTAAGTACACCTGCAATTCACCTTTCAGCTCAAATGCCATGTTGAGAACTCTTCCTCTGCTAAGCCACCAGATTCCTGTAAGTAGCAGGAGACTGGTGTGCTCTTTATCCAGGTTTTTACACAGTTTGTTAAACATTCTTGAGTGAACTGGTCGTCGTTTAATAAAGTTAACCATTTTGTAGCGTCATCCAAAACTTTTTTTCATTTAATCTCCCAAGAGTTTTTGACATCAGCACCTCTCTGTGAAGAAAGCAGTGTGTTGTGACAATGTCAGGATTTCCTTTCTTTACAAGAGAGACGAAACCTCTCATAGAGCCAACCATTGATGGGGCACCATCAGTGCAGATGCCAGCACAGTTCCTCCAAGACAGGCCTTTTGTTTCCAGATGTGAAGACAAAACATTTAATATACCTTGGCCTTTGCTTGTTTTGGGCAGCTCTTTGCAACAGAAAAAAAATTCTTGAATTTCATCATAATTTACAAATCTTACGCATGACATTTATTGGTGAAATCTGTCGACTCATCAACCTGGATAGAGAAGCTGTTGTTGGTCAGTTTATCACACGAAACCTCTTCAGCATAATGTGACATGTCATCAACATGTCAACTTATCGTACTGTTTGAGAGTGAAACTTTTCAGTTTCCTGTACTGCATCTTGTCCTAGCATTTTACCCACTATAATTTTATATGATGGCATTATTAGATTCTCACCAGCTGTGTGATTTTTCCTTTTCTGGGTTAAAAGTTCTGTTCCTAAATAATTTGCTTCCTGAATCTTTTTACTGACTGCGACTTTATTAGCAAAAGCATTTTTCTGTTTGTTTTGAGATTCCAATAGCTGTTTAAAATAATCAGCACTTTTACATGTCATATGACTGTGATTTGTAGTTTAGTGTCTTTTCAACTTTGCTGGAGCCGTTGTTAAATTTGTACATTGTTTCCCATAGACGGGGCACAATGGAACAGGACAACTTGGATCACCAGTCCCTGTAAAACCCATTGACAGTAGGTTTCATTGTAAAGATGGGACTTGTTTTTGTGTCCACTGTTGCACTAGTGTAGTGGAATGACTCAAGATTTTAATTCTTCATCATTAGCCTTATCAGAATTGTCCATTGCCCTAGGCCTTGGCCTAAAATCCTGCTCTTCCATTTCTCACTTTCATTTCAAAAATCGCCACATTGGAACTTCTATAGAATGAAAATTTCCTTCCAATTTTCTACTACACTGGTAGAGCTTGTTCACTCTCTTAAGTCAGTCAGTGGCGCGTAAGGGGAAGTTGGTGGAGAAAATTTGGGAGGTAGAGGACTCAATTAAATAACCATGATCCTAATGTGCACTGCCATACTGGGCTGAGAGACCTCTAGCGCGATTGGTAATGGGGGTTCAATCACTGCGAGCACTGACTGCATTGTGTGAAGTTCAAAAAGCAATTTATTTTTTATAATCGCAATCTCTCGTGGAGCCCCTAGCGATCTCTCATGGAACCTTGGTTGAGAAGCCCTGATCTAGTGTATGGCTATGTATTTCTTTTGACCATTGTGTGATTGGACATGCAAAAGCAATCATCTTCCTTTTTTGTATTAGTTGTCCACCTATTATTTCATTATATTTGTTTATTTAACAAAGAATATAAGGTGATTATAAATTGTTGACCAACCACCTGTAGGGTTGATCGACCTGGATTGTTCGTGGCATAGATTTTCTATTCTGTATAAGCAAAGTACACTTTGAGTCTTGCAGCTATGCCAATGACAAGCTCATGCTTTCCTTCAATTCAAGGTTACCTTGCTGATTGTATGTTATCTCGTTATTCCTCACGCAGGTCTGTTTCTTATCTGTTAATAATTGCTCTTCCAGTTTTCCTCATTTGTCTATTTTTTGTATTTCTTAATGAACTGCACAAAGTTTTGCAGAAGTGGACTTCTTTATCCAGGCTGAAAGGAAGCCCTGCTGAAGAGTTTTGGCCTGAAATGATGGCAGTACTTTTTAACCATAGGTGATGTCTGGCCTGCTGAGTTCCTCCAGCATTTTGTGTACATTGCTCGAATTTACAGCATCTGCAGATTTTCTCTTGTTTGTGAAATAGCTTGAAGTTCCTTTCAATGCATATCATCAAAAATTTCATATGGTTCCTCCATATTGACATGGTGACCAGGAAAGCACATCAGTATATTTCCTTTCTTAGGTGTTTGAGAAGATTGTGCTTGTTTATGAGGATTCTCCTGAGTTTCTACATATGCTGTCTAGATCCTGACAGACTGCATCTTAGCCTGGTAGAGTAATTGCTCTGTTCTGGAATAATGGATTTTTCAGAGAGTGGTAAACATAGTCCAGTCAATCAAATGTTTGTTATTTCCTCCCATCCAGTCCGTCTTTGTGGTTCATTGCTTCAGGAAGACCAGTACTATTGCCAAGGATGCCCGACACCTTGACCAATCCATGCTCTCTGTTCATCATTCTAGAAGGTGGTATGGGAGCTTGAAAGCAATAATGTCCAAATCAAGAATGGTTTCAGACTTTTGAACAAAATACCTGTTTCATATCCCCTTCCCAGTAGTGCTGCCATGTTCTTGTACACAGAATTCTGCATCTCTTGGTTTTCTGTTATTGTTGTTAAAACATTTCTTTATGCACTACTTCAGATTGTACTGCAATCTTAGTGCCATTCTACTGTTTTGTACTTGTTTATGGTGTAATTATTATTGCATGTCCTCAGTTTATTCCGCGAGCAAGTAATTTTGTTACATGCTGATTATGTAGGAGTTACTAAATTTCTTTATCCTCTTGTGGAAGTAGAGATGCTGGTGAGCTTTCTTGGCTGTTGTATCCATATGTTTGGATTAGGGCAGGCTTTAGTTGTTGTTCACACCGGGGGACTTGACATTCTCAACCCTCCTAACATACTGTTGATGTACTTTTCCCCCCAACAACCCTCCCACCACCACCACCATCCAGAAGCCAGCTCCTATGCTGTCACTGAGGGAAAGGTTGTGGTGATGACACCATGTCACTAATGATCTCATTCCTGTCTGACTCATTGTAATTTGAGATACTGCCTGCTATGGCGGTATCATCTGCAAATGTACAGATAGGGTAAGAGCAGAATCAAGGATACAGCATTGTTGGGCACCCGTGTTGAGAATGATCATGGTGGAGGTGTTGCTGCCTGTCCTTACTGATTGCAGTCTGTTGGTTATGAAGTCAATGATTCAGTTGCAAAAGGAGGTGTTGAGTCCTATGTCTAAGAACTAAATTTGCTTGGAATTACAGAATTGAAGACGGAGTGGTAATTAATAAACAATCATCTAACGTAGGTGTCTTCACTGTCCAGATGCTTCAGGGACAAGTGTAGGGTCAGAGAGATGCAACTGCTGTAGACCCAATTAGATGCTAAACAAATTGCAGTGGGCCAGAGTTGTCTGGGTGGCTGGAGTTAATGTGTGCTGTGATCAGCCTTTCAAAGCACTTTGTAACGGTAGATGTGAGAGCCATGAGGCGATAGTCATTAAGGCACGTTACCTTGTAATTTTTTAGGTCCTGGGATGATAGTGGTCTTCTTTGGAACTTAAAATTTAAGCAGGGAGAGGTTAAAAATGTTTGCATATATCCCCATCAGCTGATTTGCAGAGATCTAAGGACATGGCCAGGGACCCCCTCTGGACGAGATGCTTTCCATGAAGTTATTCTCTGAAAGATGAATCTTAAGTTTGCATCAGTGTTTGTGGTTTGCCTATCATGTCATTAGGCAGTTGCAAATTAACTATATACCCTTCAAAAACATGAATCTTCTGTGAGAGCTAGCCAGATTGTCCTGTATTCAATTGCATGTGTTTGAGGGTTTATCTAACCTTTGTAGTTACCTGTAAAGGCATGTAGCAAAAGGGGCCTTATCAGCATTTTTGTGACCGTTTGATAACTGAATGAGCCATAATCGAAATGAGCATTCAAGTTGGGGTTCAGGGATCTTGCATTTTTTGTGAATACACACATACATTTGTATGACCTGTAAAGCAGAACTGAAATAGATACAGTGCACTAACTACTCTTTTAGCAACCTTTGCGAATGTGAATCATCTCCTGTCCTATTCCAAATACTTTACCTTCAACATTTCCCACTCCTAGCTTTAGAACATACAACATGGAACACAGAACATTACAGCACAGTAAACACAAAGTACACTGCAGATGCTGGGGTCAAAGCAACACGTACAACATGCTGGAGGAACTCACCAGGTCGGGCAGCATTGATTACAGCACAGTACAGGCCTTTGCCCTTTGATATTGTGCAGACCTTTTAACCTACTATAAGATCAACATAGCCCATCCCTCTTACATAACCCTCCATTTTCCTATCATCCATTAGCCTAACAAAGAGTTTTTAAAAATACTCCTAATGTATCTGCCTCTAACACCCACCATTCTCTGTGTTAAGAACCTACCTCTGATATCTATGCTGTATTTTCCTCCAATCACCTTAAAACTATGCTCCCCTGTATCAGCCATTTCTGCCATGGGGAGAGTCTCTGGCTATCCACTCTATCTATGCCTCTTAACATCTTGTAGACCTCTATCAGGTCATGTCTCATCCTCCTTTGCTTTAGGAGTAAAGCCCTAGCTTGCTCATTCTATCTTCAGAAGACATGTTCTCCAGCCAGATTGTCCTCTGCACCCTCTCTGAAGCTTCCACATTTTTCTTATAATGGGGTGATCAGAGATGAACACAATGTTTCAAGTGTGGCCTAACCAGAGTTTTATAGAGCTGCAGTATTAGCTTATGGGTCTTGAACTCCATCCCGAGTGATGAAAGACAATATACCATATGCTTTGATAACAACCCTCTCAACTTGCACAACAACTTTAAGAGATCTATGGACTGGACCCCATGATTCATCTGTTCCTCCACACTGCAAAAATCCTGTCATTTGCCCTATATTCTGCCTTCAAGTTCAAATTTCCAAAATAAGCTACATCACACTTTTCTGAACTGCAGCAGCCACTTAACAGCACAGCTCTGCATCCTGTCAATGTCCTGTTGCAACCTACAACAACCCTCCACACTATGCACAACTCCATCAACCTTCGTGTCATCTGTAAACTCATTACCTCACCCTTCCACTTCCTCATCTATGTCCTTATCCATGTCATTTATAAAAATCACCAAGTGCAGGGGTCCCAGAACTGTTCCATGCAGGACACCACTGGTCACTGATGTCTGAGAAAAGAATATTTCTACTTTCTTCCTTCTCTGGGCATGCAAGTGTATCCACACAGCCGAGTTTCCCTGTGTCCCATGCCTCCTGACTTTCTGAATGAGCCTGCCTTACTAAAATTATTCCAAGTGGAACAGCTACAGAACCACTCGGTTGAATGCAAGAAGAATTGATGGATATTTGGGTTTTCGTTTGGAGAAGGAAGTCGGAGGATCAGAACGGGAGTGTGGCGTGAGCCATCTTGAATTTTTCTTATTCTCCTCGGAGTTAAGAGAGGCTGGACTGCGCAGGCGTGTGACAGTGGATAGTGAAGCGGGGAAGATTTAAAAAGGATGCAGCCTTATACAGCAGGCAGCATCGTTTGTGGGCAGAGGAGTGAGCCGGGAGCAGAGTGAAAGCTTAAGGACTTGGGCTCAATGGGCTTAGGCGGAATCGGGCCAGGCAAGGTAGTTTTAGGTTTCTGTTTTTCCTGTTATTTGAGGAAAGGGGAAGTATGAGTGTGAGGGCAGCTTGTTGTTCTCAGTGTCGGATATGGGAGGTCCTGGAGTCTCCTAGCTTCCTGGACGTCCACATCTGCACCAGGTGCGCCGAGCTGCAGCTCCTAAGGGACCATGTTAGGGAACTGGAGCTGCAGCTCGATGACCTTCGCCTGGTCAGGGAGAGTGAGGAGTTGATAGAGAGGAGTTACAGGCAGGTGGTCACACCAGGACCACGCGAGGCAGACAGGTGGGTCACAGTTGAGGGGGAAGGGGAAGAGTCAGGTACTAGAGAGTACCCCAGTGGTTGTACACCTTGACAATAAATACTCCTGTTTGAGTACTGTTGGGGGGGACAGCCTACCTGGGGGAAGCAACAGTGGCCATGCCTCCGACGCAGAGTCCGGCCCTGTAGCTCAGAAGGGTAGGGAAAGGAAGAGGAAGGCAGTAGTAATAGGGGACTCGATAGTTAGGGGGTCAGATAGACGATTCTGTGGACGTGATCAGGAGACCCGGATGGTAGTTTGCCTCCCTGGTGCCAGGGTTCAGGATGTTTCTGATCATGTCCAAGATATCCTGAAGTGGGAGGGTGAGGAGCCAGAGATCGTGGTACATATAGGTACCAATAACATAGGTAGGAAAAGGGAAGAGGTCCTGAAAGGAGAATATAGGGAGTTAGGAAGGCAGTTGAGAAGGAGGACCACAAAGGTCGTAATCTCGGGATTACTGCCTGTGCCACAAGACAGTGAGAGTAGGAATGGAATCAGGTGGAGGATAAATGCGTGGCTGAGGGATTGGAACAGGGGGCAGGGATTCAAGTTTCTGGATCATTGGGACCTCTTTTGGGGCAGGTGTGACCAGTACAAAAAGGACAGGTTACTCTTGAATCCTAGGGGGACCAATATCCTGGTGGGGAGTTTTGCTAAGGCTACTGGGGAGACATTAAACTAGAATGGTTGCGGGGTGGGAATCAATTTGAAGAGACTATGGGAGAGGAGGTTAGTTCACAAATAGGGAAAGATAGTAGACAGTGTGTGAGGGAGGATAGGTAGGTGATAGAGAAGGGGAGCGCTCAGACTGAAGGTGTAAGGGAGAAGGAAGAAAAAGATAATAAAGTTGATTGCATCGTTAGGGATAAACAGAGAGGAAGAGGTGGAGAGTTTATTAAATGCATCTATTTTAATGCTAGGAGCATTGTAAGAAAGGTGGATGAGCTTAGAGCATGGATTGATACCTGGAAATATGACGTTGTAGCTATTAGTGAAACATTGTTGCAGAAGGGGTGTGATTGGCAACTTAATATTCCTGAATTTCCTTGCTTCAGGTGTGATAGAATCGGAGGGGCAAAAGGAGGAGGTGTTGTATTGCTTGTCAGAGAAAATATTACAGCGGTGCTTTGGCAGGATAGATTAGAGGGCTCATCTAGGGAGACTATTTGGATGGAATTGAGGAATGGGAAAGGTGTAGTAACACTTCTCGGGGTGTATTATAGACCACCTAATGGGGAGCGAGAATTGGAGGAGCAAATTTGTAAGGAGATAGCAGATATTTGTAGTAAGCACAAGGTTGTGATTGTGGGAGATTTTGATTTTCCACGCATACACTGTGAAGCCCATTCTGTAAAAGGGCTGGATGGTTTGGAGTTTGTAAAATGTGTGCAGGATAGTTTTTTGCAGCAATGCATAGAGGTACCGACTAGAGAAGGGGCAGTGGTGGATCTCCTGTTAGGGAATGAGATAGGTCAGGTGACGGACCTATGTGTTGGGGAGCACTTCGGGTCCAGTGATCACGATACCATTAGTTTCAATATAATTATGAAGAAGGATAGGACTGGAACCAGGGTTGAGATTTTTGATTGGAGAAAGGCTAACTTTGAGGAGATGTGAAAGGATTTCGAAGGAGTTGTTACGCATTCAGGCAACAATAAATATATGAGTTCAGCAAGGGTTTCTTATAACAAACAACACGTTTATTAAACACAGAAAACAAACCCCCCAAAAGTAAACAAACACTACCGTAACCGGAAACAGCTGCTAAGCGGCAGCCCAAACAGTTCTTAAAATGATATTGCAAAAACAGTTCTTTAAAGTCTTATTGCCAATACAGTTCTTTAAAGTGGTATTGCCAAAAATTTGATATGCTCACAGTCCATCTAAAAGGAGAGACTTTATAGGACGATTTAGGTTCTCTTACACGTCGCTTGCTCTGATCCCCGACATTGAACTTTCCACGAAGAATTCACGAAACAGAACGGCTTAAAGGCACTGACCTTTCCTTCCTCACTATCCTCAATCCTTTCTGGTAAACCCAGGGATTAACACGAAGATAGTCAACGAAATCCTTCCAAATAAGGATCAAACAAAGGTCGCCCCCGTTTCACCGTAGAAAGCGATTCTCCTTGATCTTTAACTTTCGAACTTCCAATCTTCACTCTCCACTGTCTCGAACTAGCAGAATCGTAAAGAACCTGCTGGCAATGACCTTTTAAACTTTAGGCATTAAATAAAATCTTCATCCTTCAATTAAACTGCGTCATCACTTAAAACACGCAGTGGCATGAAGTCAACTTGGCAAATCCAGCCACGAACTGCCCCTCCTCACAGGGTGGAGTCTACTTCTTATAACCTGTAAAAAAAAAACCCGTCATATGATCTCTACTGGCGGGAAAATGACGTCATTCCACCATCACAAGACCATCACCTCAAGTTCAGTATAACTTCAACCCCAGTCACATGACAAGGGCACCACTGTCATGTGTCACGAGTACGTAACACCTCCCTCCAAAAAAAACATTTTTGGTCTGACAAGAACAAAAATTTTTAACAATTGCTTACAAGAAAAACAAAGGTATAAATTTTATAACATATACAATACACAACACCATCATATAACAGCTTATAACTCACAATACAGTAGGAGTGTTACAATTGAAAAAAAAACCACTCCATAAAACAAATTACAATGTACATTCAACATCGAGATAGACAATCAGCAACCACATTATCTTTACCTTTAATATGAGTAATCACAATATTGTACTCTTGTAACATCAAACTCCAATTTAATAATCTTCTGTTTTTGTTTTTCATCTTACTCAGAAAAACTAACGGATTATGATCAGTGTAAACAATAAGTGGTTTTTGAGTTGTACTAACATATACCTCAAAATATTCCAAAGCTAAAACAAGAGATAACAATTCTTTCTCTATTGTCAAATAGTTTCTTTGATGCTTATTAAATTTCTTAGAAAAGTAAGCTACTGGATGATCAGCCTCATCACCCTCATTCCTTTGCATTAATACTGCTCCTGCAGCCTCATCACTAGCATCCACAGCCAATGAAAAAGGGTTTCCAAAGTCAGGTGCCTTAAGCACAGGTTGTTGACATATCATTGTTTTCAATTTTTCAAATGCTTCTTGACAAGGCACCGTCCATACAAACTTCTCATTCTTCCGCAGAAGGTTATTTAATGGAAGGCCAACATTAGCAAAATTCTTACAAAATTTCCGATAATATCCTACCATTCCCAAAAACCTTTTGAGAGTCTTTTTCCCCCTTGGAGTGGGAATCTCTAAAATTGCCTGAACTTTTGCCTGAACAGGAGCTACCTTACCTTGACCCACAACATAACCAAGGTAAGTCACAGTGGCATGTCCAAATTCACTCTTAGCTAAATTAATATTTAAGTTAGCTTTTGAAAGCCTTTCAAACAATTTCTCCATCGCAATAATGTGTGCTTCCCAAGTATCATTTCCTGTCACTAAATCATCAATATAAGCATCAGTATCTTTCAATCCCTGAATCACAAAGTTAACCATCCTCTGGAAAGTACCTGGGGCATTCTTCATCCCAAATGGAAGAACATTATACTCATATAACCCAGATGGAGTTACAAATGCAGAAATCTCTCTACCTCTGTCCGTTAATGGAACAGACCAATACCCTTTCAATAAATCAATCTTTGTAAGGAACTTTGCTTTTCCAACTTTATCTACACAATCATCTAGTCTAGGAATTGGATATGCATCTGTTTTCGTTACAGCATTCACCTTCCTATAATCCGTACAAAACCTAATACTACCATCTGGTTTTGGCACCATTACACATGGTGAACTCCAATTCGAGTTAGAATGTCTAATGATACTATTCTCTAACATATGTAACCCCCTGGGTCGCCTCAGGCTCGCTCAGCTCGTTCTCGTCTAGGGGGAGCAGCCTTCGGCCCCGCCAAACTGGGTAATCAGCTGGTGTGGATGCTATGTGATGTCCCCGCCTCGCCCAAAAACAGATGGTACACCATATGCGATTAAATGAGTACAATTTATAAAGGTTACTATAACTAAGTGATTAATAACGATACAGTATATATGAAGAGCAAATTAAAGAAAAGGCGCCAAACTTATCAAAGTCCAAACCACTTAGTGCACAGCCGTTGGAGCTCAATTACTGAAGTCTTCTGGCCACCATTCGATCCCCTCCGAACTCCTCGACTCGCAGCTCAGGACCCTCCGAACTCCTCGACTCTCCAAACAGCTCAGGACACTCCGAGTGGTCAACCAAGCACATCTAGCTTCATCCCCCGCCCCCCTCGGAGAATCTCCCGGCCTCGGACCCCCCTTTGGGGTCCGATCCTCGCCCAGCTTAGAGCATTGCGTCCTCTCTCTCGACCCCCTCGCGCCGATCTGCCCAAAAGCCCGTCAACAAAAGCTTACAGACTCAGAAGAAAGAACATTAATCCCCATTTGGTTTACAAAGGAATACCATTCTCGTTATCAGTAAATTAGCATTCCTGCTAGTTAACAAAAGGAAACCCTTTCCCAACAGTAACGAAGAAAAAAAAGAAACCCCCTTTACACACTTCCTCCACCAAATAAAAGTCATGTCCTCATGACTACTAAATAACTCGCCACCTTTCCTGCCAACACACCGTAACCCAAGCACAAACAGTGACATCTCCTCCCCACACAGTAACCCTCACGCCCTGTTCCTCAGGCGCTACTTAGGCCAACTATCTGGGAGTTCCCTAACCCTTCTGAGATCTCCGTACCCCCTCACTTAAACCCTTCAGGCTCGGACACAACTGGGGATACCTTGGGCCCAATACTAACTCCTCTCTCAACCTCTCACTCATGCCCCACACTGCACACAGCTAACCCTCCCCGCTACACCTGACTCAATGGGAGAAGGGCCAAAGGTCCCTTCCTCAATCGAGGGAAAGTCAGCAAAAGGCAGCATGTACCACACATCCAGCACATCATCCATCGAATCTGTATTCTTCCTCATTCCTGTGATCGGTAGCTGTTGTTTGATCTTCTCCAAACGGAAACACGTGGCCTGCACTGCTCCCGCAGTCTCTTCAACCTCCTGTTCAGTATTCACTGCACTTCTTTCCAGCTTTTTCTTCCTCATGACTTCTTCCAGATCAACTTTCAGGTTCCCTTCAAGCTTCCGCTTCTCTCTTCTGAGATTTGTCTGTAATTTCTTCACCTCCGCAAACTCCCCTCTCCGGGTTCTCAGTTTGCTATTACCCTCAGTCAGACAACTTTCTTCATTCTCTCCAACTTGTAAGTCTTCCGAATGGTTCCAGATCACTTTCTCCAGTCTCTCCGTCTTCATTTCAAACTTGATTCCGTAGAGACCGTCACTCACGAGCTGCGACCTTCGCCAGCCCTGGCACGTGTCCCGAAAACACTTTAACTCGGTAGTTCTCAGCTGCTCCTGCAACGACCTCACTTCATATTCTCCTGAGGCAAATCCAAAAACCAAGAGATCATCCACATTCACCAAAACTCGAAACGCCTCCACATCCCCTATGGTCTTCCACCTGCCCAGCAGGAAGGTTGCAAGGGCTCCAGAAATGCCCTGTGGCATCTTTTCGGACCCGAAGACTCCTAGGGAATTTATAACGGCCGTCTTCTCCTTGTCGGCCCCACTCATCGGGATCTGGCAACATCCACTCCTCAGATCCAGCACCTTAAACCATTTCGCACCACTCAGACAGGCCATCGCCTCTCCGGCCCTCAGGGCCATATTCTGGTCACTCACAGTGCGCCTCTTCAATGCAATATAATCCAAACACACGCTGCCTACGTCTACCACGGCTTCAGGGGCCAGTCGCCGCAACCTCTCTCTCTCCGAGGTGTCTTCAGCAGTCAACTCCGCTCCCTCGTGGTATTTTGCAGCGTCCACTAAGAGGGTCTCACCCTCAGATACTTCCCCCAGGCCGTACCGCCACTGGCTCTTGTTTGAATTCGGTATCAGCCCAACGCTGCTACACACGTCCACACAAGCAGCTCGAAACTCTGGGTGCATCGACAATTCCTCCAAACAATGCTCACCCGCCTCCTCCGGGCAGGCCCCCAAGCACACCAGCAGGGTATTGGTTCTCTCTAGAACAGAAACGCTGCCCGTCTCAACAGGGTCCGGACACATCAGCATTAACGATTCCTGAACCTCAGTCTCCTCCACATTTGCCTCCAAGAACTCCATTTTCACTGACCAACAACTGTCGTCTGGATAATCACCGGCACTGGTACCCTGAATCTCCAGTGTTCTCAATGTCGTCAAGGGTAAATGCTTCCAAAAACGGTTATAAAACAAACTATACAGCAACTTAACCGGCGCCCTGGTGCCGAGGATGGCTTTAACTTGACTTCCATCCATCCGTAACAACACCTGTGCACATGGCCCCTCTAAGCCTTCAGGAATAGAGTCTGTTCCTTTTGGGAGTTCCTTGGTACATTGCTGGGAACGTGCTTCCCCAGAGACCCCAAGCCGTTCCCCCACTGGGCCTCCTCTAAGTTTCCCGACACCTCGCGAATCAACGGAACAACTGATCCCCTTGACAGATTCCCTTGGCACCACAAGCAATTTATCTGCCCCCCTAGGCAAAAAGGAATACCCTAAAAACTTCCCACCAATCTCCTGCCACGGATATGATAAGCCCCCCAGCTGCGGCATTTGACTTCCAGTCGAACCACACGCATTTTCCCACACTTTCCCAGAACTGGCAGCGGTCACTTCGAGGTAATTGCGCCCGACAATTCTAACAAAGTCACCAGCCCGCCTACTCAAACTTTCAACCCGTCCCTGTCGCTTTCCCTCAGCCAAGCACTGCCACTCACCCAACAACTGAGGGGTCCGCTCTGCCCACGCCTCCGCCCCTTTAGGGCTGGACGTTATTCCAACAACCGGGCGGAGCTCACCACTGCTGAAACATCCCAACCTGTCACTCCTCACTCTCCAAACAGTACGGACAGCCCATGGTCCCACCACCATTTCGTCAGCACTAGTCGGAACTCGAACAACAACCTCCAGGCTAGCAACAGCAGCCACCCCACCCAACACACACATAGCGATAACCAGCAATCACACACCCACAAAGGCACACCAGCTCTTCGCCGCAGACACAATTTAAAGAGGGTGATCACACAGCTTCCACAGAAATCAATCCCGGACGAGCACCCCACAATGTAACCCCCTGGGTCGCCTCAGGCTCGCTCAGCTCGTTCTCGTCTAGGGAGAGCAGCCTTCGGCCCCGCCAAACTGGGTAATCAGCTGGTGTGGATGCTGTGTGATGTCCCCGCCTCGCCCAAAAACAGACAGTACACCATATGCGATTAAATGAGTACAATTTATAAAGGTTACTATAACTAAGTGGTTAATAACGATACAGTATATATGAAGAGAAAATTAAAGAAAAGGCGCCAAACTTATCAAAGTCCAAACCACTTCGTGCACAGCCTTTGGAGCTCAATTACTGAAGTCTTCTGGCCACCATTCGATCCCCTCCGAACTCCTCGACTCTCCAAACAGCTCAGGACCCTCCGAGTGGTCCCTTTGGGGTCCGATCCTCGCCCAGCTTAGAGCATTGCGTCCTCTCTCTCGACCCCCTCGCGCCGATCTGCCCAAAAGCCCGTCAACAAAAGCTTACAGACTCAGAAGAAAGAACATTAATCCCCATTTGGTTTACAAAGGAATACCATTCTCGTTTTCAGTAAATTAGCATTCCTGCTAGTTAACAAAAGGAAACCCTTTCCCAACAGTAACAAAGAAAAAAAAGAAACCCCCTTTACACATATATTGAATTTCTTTCTCAGCAAGTTCACATTTTTCCATGTTCATCCTATATGGATGTTGTTTAATAGGTTTGGCATCTCCAACATCTACATCATGTGAAGCTATAGTAGTCCTTCTTGGAACATCTGGAAACAACTCCTTATACTTAAAAATCAACTCCTTCATCTGTTGTCTCTGCTCTAACTGTAAATGTGCTAATTTTTCATCAATATTTTCCAGAATGGTTGAATTTGGTAACCTAACAGAAACAATGTTGGATTTAGAATGAAAGTCAGATGATTCATCTATCATGTTCCTAATTAAATCAAACTCACTCTCACTAACCACAACAGTCACAGTATCAGATTGTTTCTCAAAATATGGTTTCAACATATTTATATGGCAAAGTTGTGTTGACCTTCTATGATCTGGAGTTTTTACCACGTAATCCACATCATTAATTTTAGACACAATTTCATAAGGACCATGAAATCTAGCTTGTAAAGGATTTGTCTGCACTGGCAAAAGAACCAACACCTTATCTCCAGGCTTAAACATCCTCATCCTAGCTTCTTTATCATACCAAGTCTTCATTTTCTCCTGAGCCAACTTTAAATTTTCCTTAGCTAAGCTACAAGCTTTATGTAACCTGTCCTTAATGGACTAAAACCTAAAGATTCCTGTACCGATTCCCTTACTGCAAATAAAAGTAAGTTTATACCCTCATTCCAGTCACTTTCATTTTCCACACACGATGTCCTAATCATATTCTTGAGGGTAGAATGAAACCTCTCCAAGGCACCCTGCGATTCCGGATGGTATGCAGACGATGTGATTTGCTTAGCTCCCAATTTATAAACTATCTGTTGAAACAATCCAGACATAAAATTACTGCCTTGATCAGTTTGTATCTCCTTAGGTAATCCAAAATAAGTAAAAAAATTTCTAAGGGCCTTTGTCACAGTCTTAGCTTTTATATTCCTAAGTGGTACTGCCTCTGGAAACCTAGAAGAAGTACACATGATAGTCAACAAATACTGATAACCAGTTTTTGTCTTTGGTAATGGACCAACACAATCTACAATAACTTTAGAAAATGGTTCACCAAATGCTGGGATAGGTTGTAATGGAGCTACTGGTGTAACCTGATTTGGTTTACCCACAATTTGACAAGTATGACACGTTTTACAAAACATTGCCACATCTTTTCTTAGACCAGGCCAGTAAAAATGTTTTAAAATCTTGTCCACAGTTTTCCTTACCCCTTGATGTCCACCTAAAGGCACACTATGAGCTAAAGTCAAAATCTCATTTCGATAAACTTTCAGAACAACTACCTGGTAAACAACATTCCAATCCTCACTTGCAGGAATTGTAGGTGATCTCCACTTCCTCATCAACACTCCTTTTTCCAAGTAATATCCTACTGGCACCTTATCAATTTCACTATCTAGTAAAACCTGCTCTCTTAATTTTATAATCTCAGAGTCTCTATTCTGTTCTGCTATCATCTCCTTCCGAGACAAAGATAAATCTTTATAGTCAGACTTACTCCCAGAATCTTGTTCAAACAACGAAGATAAGAAAGTCTCTGACACATCCTCAAAACTCGAATCCTGAGTTGAACTGTCCTGAATAACAACCTCATTCTGTGCATCAATCTTTTTAGCCATAACTCTAGTCACAACACAGGAAGAATCTGTGTTAGAATTCAACTCTGGTTCCTCTGACTCCTTTGTCAATTGCACTTCAGGAAAAACTTGTCCACCTGCCAAGTCATTACCTAACAATAAAGAAATACCCTTCACAGGTAAGCTATGCTGTAATCCTACTTTAACAAATCCTGTAACTAACCCTGACTTTAAATTTACTTTATGTAAATGTACAGGCATAAAATCACTTCCGACACCTCTTATGTAATTTACCTCATCAGTATCAGACTCTGCATTAAACTTCAACACACTGTCTAACATCAGTGATTGAGAAGCACCAGTATCTCTAAGGATTTTTATTGGCACCAGAGTAGATCCTTCTTTCAAGGATACAAACCCTTCAGTTATAAAATGATCATAACCCTTTCTAACTTGGTCAGACTCTAACAAAACCTCATTTGTGTTTATCAAACCCTGTAACTTTACAGGTGCTTCAGTATGTTGCACACAAGCATCTGGAACTGCTTCCTTCTCTTTCTTTTTCAATTTGAAACAGTTAGCTATTACATGGCCAGGCTTCTTACAATAGTTACAAGTAAGACCAAACTGTCTTTCCTTCACAGGCTTTCCTTTCTCATCAACTTTCTCATTAACCTCTGATTTAATTTCAGATTTACCTGGAGTCTCCATGTTATTTTTCCTCTTAAAATTTCTGCCCTGAGGAAATTTATTCTTATGGATTAAAACATACTCATCAGCTAATCTAGCACAGTCCTGCAATTTATCAGTATCCTTCTCATTTAAGTAGGTCCTTACTTCAACAGGAATGCTTCTTTTAAATTCCTCCATTAAAATCAGCTCTCTCAATGTATCATAGTCCCCATTTACATTTTTAGAAGAAACCCATCTCTCAAAACACATAGCTTTATCATAGGCAAATTCCACATAAGTTTTCTCCACAGACTTTTTCAAACTTCTGAATCTTTCCCTATAAACTTCTGGGACTAACTCATATGCGTTTAAGATATGCCTCTTTACAATATCATAATCAAGTGCTTGCGCAGCTGTTAAAGCTGTGTAAACTTTTTGTGCTTTGCCTTTAATTACACTCTGTAACAACACTGACCATTTATCTTTCGGCCACTCTGACATCCGAGCAATAGTTTCAAAATGTTGAAAATACCTTTCCACTTCTGATTCACTAAATGGAGGGACCAATTTAATTTCTTGACTAGCAACAAATGTTTTTTTAGAACCAGAAGACTGATTCCCAGACTTTAATTCGTCCATTGCAAATGCAAATTCTCTCTTTTTCTGATCCATCTCCAATTTACACCTCTCCAAATCAGCTTTACTTTGTTCCAATTTCATTTGTTCGATTTGCAACTGCATCTCCAGATTACTTATTTGAAACGACTCTAAAATCGATTCATCAAAAACACCCGAGACCACATAGTGTGACGCGATTTTTCTCTGTATCACAGCCTTAGATGTAGTCTGCAAAATACCTTTAAGTTGCAATCTACTAGCTATCTCAAACACCTCAGTTTTTATCGCCTTCGCCAACACCTCCGCAGCTGGTGAAGCCAGAAACTCATCAATATTCATTGCTGCCGAATACCACAACAAGCCAAACAAAAGAATCGAGTAATCCCCGTTTCCAAAACACCGATTTAAAAGTTAGCAAGTATTTAAACTCAAATGATTCAATCCAGATGCAGCCCCCATATTTAATGTTACGCATTCAGGCAACAATAAATATATGAGTTCAGCAAGGGTTTCTTATAACAAACAACACGTATATTAAACACGGAAAACAAACCCCCCCAAAAGTAAACAAACACTACCGTAACCGGAAACATCTGCTGAGCGGCAGCCCAAACAGTTCTTAAAATGATATTGCAAAAACAGTTCTTTAAAGTCTTGTTGCCAATACAGTTCTTTAAAGTGGTATTGCCAAAAGTTCGATATGCTCACAGTCCATCTAAAATCTTTATAGGACGATTTAGGTTCTCTTTCACGTCGCTTGCTCCGATCCCCGACGTCGAACTTCCCACGAAGAATTCACGAAACAGAACGGCTTAAAGGCACTGACCTTTCCTTCCTCACTATCCTCAATCCTTTCTGGTAAACCCAGGGATTAACACGAAGATAGTCAATGAAATCCTTCCAATTAAGGATCAAACAAAGGTTGCCCCCATTTCACCGTAGAAAGCGATTCTCCTCAATCTTTAACTTTCGAACTTCCAATCTTCACTCTCCACTGTTTCGAACTAGCAGAATCGTAAAGAACCTGCTGGCAATGACCTTTTAAACTTAAGGCATTAAATAAAAACTTCATCCTTCAATTAAACTGCGTCATCACTTAAAACACACAGTGGCATGAAGTCAACTTGGCAAATCCAGCCATGAACTGCCCCTCCTCACAGGGTGGGGTCTACCTCTTATAACCTGTAAAAAAAAAAACCATCACATGATCTCTATTGGCGGGAAAATGACGTCATTCCACCATCACAAGACCATCACCTCAAGTCCAGTATAACTTCAACCCCAGTCACATGACAAGGGCTCCACTGTCATGTGTCACGAGTATGTAACAGAGTGGATTGGGACAATTTGTTTTATGGGAAGGATGTAATAGAGAAATGGAGGTCATTTAAAGGTGACATTTTGAAGGTACAGAATCTTTATGTTCCTGTTAGGTTGAAAGGAAAGGTTAAAGGTTTGAGAGCGCCATGATTTTCAAGGGATATTGGAAACTTGGTTTGGAAAAAGAGGGAGATGTATAATAAATATAGGCAGCATGAAGTAAATGAGGTGCTTGAGGAATATAAAGAATGTAAAAAGAATCTTAAGAAAGAAATTGGAAAAGCTCCTTGGGACCTGAAGCTCCACCTGAAGAGCTCCTCTGTAGAGATCGTTAAGAGCACCAAATTTCTTGGTGTTCACCTGACGGGGAATCTCACCTCAACACCAGCTCCATAGCAAAGAAAGCCCAGCAGCATCTCTACTTTTTGCGAAGGCTGAGGAAAGTCCATCTCCCACCCCCCATCCTGATCACATTCTACAGGGGTTGTATTGAGAGCATCCTGAGCAGCTGCCTCACTGCCTGGTTCGGAAATTGCACCATCTTGGATCGCAAGACCCTGCAGCGGATAGTGAGGTCAGCTGAGAAGATCATTAGGGTCTCTCTTTCTGCCATCACGGACATTTACACTACACGCTGCATCCGCAAAGGAAACAGCATTATGAAGGACCCCATGCATCCCTCATACAATCTCTTCTCCGTCTTGCCGTCTGGGAAAAGGCTCTGAAGCATTCAGACTCCCATGACCAGACTATGTAACAGTTTCTTCCCCCAAGCTATCAGACTCCTCAATACATGAAGCCTGGACTGACACCTTGCCCTACTGTCCTGTTTATTATTTAATGTAATGCCTGTGCTGTTTTTGTGCACTTTATGCAGTACAGTGTAGGTCTGTAGTCTAGTGTGGCTTTCTCTGTGTTGTTTTATTTTGTTTTTTACATAGTTCGGTCTAGTTTTTTGTACTGTATCATGTAATACCATGGTCCTGAAAAACGTTGTCTCATTTTTACTATGCACTGTACCAGCAGTTATGGTCGAAATGACAATAAAATTTGACTTGACTTTACAGAAGATACAAAGTTGCTTTGGCAAGTAAGGTGAAAATAAATCTGAAGGGTTTCTACAGTTATATTAATAGCAAAAGGATAATGAGGGATAAAATTGGTCCGTTAGAGAATCAGAATGGACAGCTATGTGTGGAGCCGAAAGAGATGGGGGAGATTTTGAACAGTTTCTTTTCTTCGGTATTCACTAAGGAGAAGGATATTGAATTGTGTAAGGTAAGGGAAACAAGTAGGGAAGTTATGGAAACTGTGACAATTAAAGAGGAGGAAGTACTGGCACTTTAAAGGAACATAAAAGTAGATAAATCTCTGGGTCCTGACAGGATATTCCCTAGGACCTTGAGGGAAGTTGGTGCAGAAATAGCAGGGGCTCTGAGAGAAATATTTCAAATGTCATTGGAAACGGGGATGGTGTTGGAGGATTGGCGTATTGCTTATGTGGTTCTATTGTTTAAAAAGGGTTCTAAGAGTAAACCTAGCAATTATAGGCCTGTCAGTTTGACGTCACTGGTGGGTAAATTAATGGAAAGTATTCTTAGAGATGGTGTATATAATTATCTGGATTGACAGGGTCTGATTAGGAATAGTCAGCATGGAATTGTGCGTGGAAGATCATGTTTGACAAATCTTATTGAATTTTTTGAAGAGGTTACAAGGAAAGTTGATGAGAGTAAAGCAGTGGATGTTGTCCATATGGACTTCAGTAAGGCCTTTGACAAGGTTCTGCATGGAAAGTTAGGAAAGTTCAATCGTTAGGTATTAATATTGAAGTAGTAAAATGGATTCAACAGTGGCTGGATGAGAGATGCTAGAGAGTAGTGGTGGATAACTGTTTGTCAGGTTGGAGGCCAGTGACCAGTGGTGTGCCTCAGGGATCTATATTGGGTCCAATGTTGTTTTTCATATACATTAATGATCTGGATGATGGGGTGGTAAATTGGATAATTATGCAGATGATACTCAGGTTGGTGGCGTTGTGGATAATGAAGTAGGCTTTCAAAGCTTGCAGAGAGATTTAGGTCAGTTAGAAGAGTGGGCTGAATGATGGCAGATGGAGTTTAATGCTGATAAGTGTGAGGTGCTGCATTTTGGTAGGAATAATCCAAATAGGACATACATGGTAAATGATAGGGCATTGAAGAATACAGCAGAACAGAGTGATCTAGGAATAATGGTGCATAGTTCCCTGAAGGTGGAATCTCATGTGGAGAGGGTGGTGAAGAAAGCTTTTGTTATGCTGACCCTTATAAATCAGAGCATTGAGTATAAGAGTTGGGATGTAATGTTAAAATTGTACAAGCCATTGGTAAGGCCGAATTTGGAGTATTGTGTACAGTTCTGGTCACTGAATTATAGGAAAGATAGCAACAAATTCGAGAAAGTACAGAGAAGATTTACTAGAATATTACCTGGGTTTCAGCACGTAAGTTACAGGGAAAGGCTGAACAAGTTAGGTCTTTATTCTTTGGAGCGTAGAAGGTTGAGGGGGGACTTGATAGAGGTATTTAAAATAATGAGGGGGATAGATTGAATTGACGTGGATAGGCTTTTTCCATTGAGAGTGGGGTGATTCAAACAAGAGGACATGATTTGAGAGTTAGGGGGCAAAAGTTTAAGTTTACTCAGAGAGTGGTAGCTGTGTGGAATGAGCTTCCAGTAGAAGTAGCAGAGGCACGTTTGGTATTGTCATTCAAATTGGATAGGTATATGGACAGGAAAGGAATGGAGGGTTATTGGCTGATTGTGGGCCAGTGGGACTAGGTGAGTGTAAGCGTTGGCACGGACTAGAAGGGCCGAGATGGCCTGTTTCTGTGCTGTAATTGTTTTATGGTTATATGGTTATTTACTTAGATTTTCGGAAGGCTCTTTGCAAGATGCCATACAGAATGCTGCTAAAAAAAAACAAGAACCAATGGTATTAGAGGTGAGGTTGGCAGACGGGAAGAAGTAAGAAAGTAGGGATGAAGTGGTATGGGTGACTCTTAGAGTTTTGCGGAGATTATGGTTGGAGCAGAACTTTTCACTTTATACATTAATAATTTGAATGAAGCAACTTATGATATTGTGGCCATATTTGCAGATGCTACCAAGATAGGTGGATGACCATGTAATTTTTCAGAGTCAAGAAGTCTGCTGAAGGATGCGAACAGATTAGGAGACTGGGCAAAGAAGTGGCATATGGAATACAATGTATGGAAATGTGAGGTTCCAAACTTTAGAGGGAAGAATAAAGATGTAGACTATTTTCGAAATGGGAAGAAATCTGATGTGTAAGGGCACTAAGGAGTCCTTTTTTGGGATTTCCTTAAGGTTAGCTTGTGTGTTGAGTCGGTAGTAAAGAAGGCAAATGCAATATTAGCATTCATTTCAAGAGGACCAGAATATAAAAATAAGGATGTACTTCTGAGGCTTTATATGGTGGTAGAATATTGTTCTTTCTTTTTCAATCTTTTTATTATTATTATTAATAAGAACGTAATAGGATTAATACATAGATAGTGGAATTACAAATGTACAAATTTATACTGAACATGAAAGGATACACAAGCAATAGTTACAATATAATTAAGTCTTCCCAAATCATGAATGATACAACTAACATATAAACAAAGCAAAACTAGGTTATATCATAATATATACTTTCAAAAAAAACAAAAAAGAGAAAAAGAAAAAAAATTATGCTAGAAAAACTAATCTAACAACCTAATAAATAATAGAGAAAAAAATTGGCTGTTTGTAATATCTATATAAAAAATACAAAATCATCAGTGTTGCCAACTCCAATCCTCTCAACATATGTATAATCAAATGAATAGGTTTGGAACAGGGTCTCATTACATCATATGAAAATATTGAATAAATGTTCTCCATGTCTTTTCAAATTTAATAGAAGGATCAAATACAACACTTCTAATTTTCTCCAAATTTAGACATAACATAGTTTGAGAAAGCCAATGAAATACGGTAGGGGGATTAATTTCTTTCCAATTTAACAAAATAGATCTTCTAGCCATTAATGTAAGAAATGCTATCATTCAACAAGCAGAAGAAGATAAATGGATTGAGTCCATCATTGGTAAACCATAAATTGCAGTAATAGGATGAGATTGTAAATCAATGTTCAATACCGTGGAAATAATATCAAAAATGTCTTTCCAATATTTTTTTCAAAAGCGGACATGACCAAAACATATGAGTTAAAGATGCTATGTCAGAATGACATTTGTCACAAATAGGATTTATATAGCAATAAAAACGAGCCAATTTATCCTTGGACGTATGAGCCCTGTTCACAACTTTAAACTGTATTAATGAATGTTTAGCACATGTAGATGATAAATTGACTAACTGAAGAATTTTATCCCAATTCTCAATAGGGATAGTAAGGTTAAGTTCTCTTTCCCAATCATTTTTAATCTTACAGAAGGGTTCTGAACGTATTTTCATAATTATATTATAGAGTTTTGATATTACACCTTTCTGAAAAGGATTTAGTTGTAACAAATTCTCCAAAATACCCGAAGACTCAAGATTTGGAAAGGTAGGAAGTACAGTATTTAAGAAACTCCTAATCTGTAAATATCTAAAGAAATGAAATCTAGCAAATTATATTTATTAGATAATTGTTCAAAAGACATAAAATAATTATCCAAAAATAAATCAGAAAATTGTAGTAATCTTTTAGTCTTCCAGGCTGAATAAGCTTGGTCAATAATAGAAGGATAAAAAAAGAAATAGTATACAATAGGAATAGTTAAAACAAACTGATTCAACCCAAAAAATTTCCAAAATTGAAACCATATATGTAAAGTATGTTTAACTATTGGATTGTCAATTCGTTTCTGCAATTTAGAAAGAGCAAAGGGAAGAGAAGACCCTAAAATAGAACCCAATGAAAATCCTTGTACAGATTTAGTTTCCAGGTTCACCCAATGAGGGCTAAAAGATAAATCCCAATCCTTTAACCAACATATCAAATATCGGATATTAACTGCCCAATAATAAAATCTAAAATTAGGCAATGCCAATCCACCTTCCTTCCTTGCCTTCTGTAAATATTTTTTACCTAATGTAGGATTTTTATTCTGCCATATATATGAAGAAATTTTTGAATCAACATTACCAATTTTTGTTCTGAAATCTTTTTTTGCTATCGCTTGAAATATATATAAAAACTTGGGTAAGATAATCTTAATAGCATTAATCCGACCTATCAGAGATAAAGATAATGGTGACCATTTAGTGAACAAACATTTAATCTGATCAATAAAGGGTAAAAAATTAACCTTAAATAACTCCTTATAATTTTTCGTAATTTTATTCCCTAAGTATATAAAAGAGTCATTAACTAATTTAAAAGGTAAATTTCCATAAATTGGAACCTGTCTATTTAAAGAAAACAATTCACTCTTATTATGATTTAATTTATACCCAGAAAAATTACTAAATTGAGCCAACAATGATATAACTGCAGGAATGGATTTCTCAGGATCAGAAATAAATAACAATAAATCATCTGCGTATAATGATAACATGTATATCCATCCCACGAGTAATGCCAAAAATGTTCGGTGATTCTCTAATAACAATTGCCAAAGGTTCTAAAGCAATATCAAATAATAATGGACTAAGAGGACAGCCTTGCCTAGTACCTCGAAATAAACGAAAAAAGGGAGATCTTTGATTGTTAGTAAAAACCGAGGCTATTGGAGTGTGATATATCAGTTTAATCCAGAAAATGAATGTCGTAGTAAGATTAAACTTCTCAAGCACAGTAAATAAGTATTGCCATTCAACTCTATCAAATGGTTTCTCCACATCTAATGAAATGACACATTCTGAGGTGCTATGTGAAGGAGTATAAACAATATTCAATAATCTCCCAATATTGAAAAAAGAATAGCGATTTTTAATAAAACCAGTTTGATCTTCCGAGATAATTTGAGGTAATACCTTCTCCAGCCTGGACGCCAGTAACTTGGAAAAGATCTTGGAGTCTACAATAAGGATATTGGTCTATAGGATGCACAGTCAGTAGGGTCTTTATCTTTTTTCAATATAAAAGAAATGGAAGCTCTACAAAAAGATTGTGGCAGTTTACCCAAACTAATTGCTTCTTCAAAAACCCTGCATAACCAAGGAGAAAGAGTAGAGGAAAAACACTTAAAAAATTCCACTGTATACCCATCTGGACCTGGTGCTTTCCCAGAATTCATAGAGGAAATAACCCCTTTAATTTCTGCATCCGTAATAGGAGTTTCTAATATTGAAAGATCATCTGATGATAATTTTGGAAAATTCAATTTCCCCAGAAAATCATACATGATATTATGATACAGGGAGGTATAAAAATCTTGAAAAGATTTGTTTATCTCATCATGGTTAGCTGTCAATTCACCATTCTGTTGACGAATCTTAATAATTTGACGTTTAACCAAAGCATTCTTCAATTGATTAGCTAACAGTTTACCCGATTTATTACTATGTATATAAAAATCAGATCTGGTTTTCATTAATTGATTTTCAATCGAAGATGTAAGTAATAAACTGTGTTCCATTTGAAGTTCAACCCTTTGTTTGTAAAGCTCCTTACTAAGAGCAGTGGAATATTTCTTGTCAATTTCTTTAATCTTATCAACCAATAAAAGAGTTTCCTTCTTAATACATTTTCTCAAACCAACGGAATAGGAGATAATCTGTCCACGTATATATGCTTCAAAAGTGTCCCAAAGTGTTCCGCAAGAAATATCATCCGTGGAATTAGTTGAAAAGAAGAAATCGATCTGTTCCTTCATAAATTTAATGAAATCCGGATCTTGCAGTAAGGTAGAATCAAATCGCCATTGCCTAACACTAGAAGCTGTATCCATAAATTTAATAGAAAGTTTCAATGGAGCATGATCAGAGATGGCTGTAATATCATAATTACAACCAATTACAGATGGAATAAAATGAGAGTCAATAAAAAATAATCAATTCTGGAGTAAGAATGATAAACATGTGAGAAAAATGAAAACTCTTTGTCCTTAGAATGCCAAAATCTCCAAATATCGAAAATTCCATTATCAGTCAAAAAATAATTAATGTAAGTGGCCGACTTATTAGGTAAAGTCTGAGTGGATATAGATCTGTCCAGCAAAGGATTTAAACAACAATTAAAGTCACCACCCATTATTAACATATACTCATTTAGATTAGGTAAAGAAGTAAATACGGACTTAAAAAAATCGGGATAAACCACATTTGGAGCATAAACATAGCAACCTTTTTGTTAAAAAGTAACCCAGTAATTAACAAAAATCTACCATTTGGATCCGAAATAATATCGTGTTGGACAAATGTAATAGAAGAGTCAATAAAAATTGAAACTCCCTTTACTTTGGCATTCGAATTTGAATGGTACTGTTGATCCCTCCAAAACCTAAAAAAAGATTGATTGTCCTCTTTCTTCACATGAGTTTCTTGTACAAAAATAATATGTGCTTTGGAATACTTTGGAAATCTTTTTCCATTTAATCCAATGCTTTAAGCCATTGATATTTCAAGAGACAAAATTAATGGTGTGAGCCATATTTCTAAAATCAACCCTTTGGTATATAAAGAGTTAACCAAATTATGAACTCATGCACCCGGAAGAGGAACAAAAATAAGGGGCAAACCCAGAAGTGACAACATCGCGGACATTTTAGTAGTTTAAAATCAGCCCAAATGAGAAAACTAAAAAAAATGGTAAAAAGAACAATACATTTAGAAAAGAGACCCCCACCCCCCACCCAAGAAGAAATAGTTCATCCCGAGCCTGCAAAAGACTGGGAAAAAAATAGAATGATACTAAATCTACCCCCGTGTCAGCAGAAGGCAACTCCAAATATATAAAGGAGAGAAAAAAAGATCCACCCAAACTCCAAAAAAGTAATTATCACTATACTAAAACAAACTACTTAATATAATTGCTAGTAAAAAAAACCCAAAAAGAATATAAACACTAGTAACTTATAAATTGGGTTAAAACCCAAACCAGAAGTTAAAATATGCTAAGAAGTGCATTATAGGAAGAAGACAAGAGAAAAAAAATGGGGAAATCAAAAAAAAGCAAGAAGTATTTTAGAGAAGAAACCACCATCTTAGTCATACAAAAAATGAAAAGGATATATATCAAACTGTTAAAAAAAATTCACCTTCAAAGGGTTAATAATAATGACCAAAAATAAAGTACAGTGGTTAAAGTAAGTAAAATAAGAAGATTAGTACGTCGAAAAAAAACTTTAATTAGAATATAACCATATAACATATAACAATCACAGCACGAGAACAGGCCATCTCGGCCCTCCTAGTCCATGCCGAACTCTTAATCTCACCTAGTCCAACCTACCCGCACTCAGCCCATAACCCTCCACTCCTTTCCTGTCCATATACCTATCCAATTTTACCTTAAATGACACAACTGAACTGGCCTCTACTATTTCTACAGGAAGCTCATTCCACACAGCTATCACTCTCTGAGTAAAGAAATACCCCCTCGTGTTTCCCTTAAACTTCTGCCCCCTAACTCTCAAATCATGTCCTCTCGTTTGAATCTCCCCTACTCTCAATGGAAACAGCCTATTTACGTCAACTCTATCTATCCCTCTCAAAATTTTAAATACCTCGATCAAATCCCCCCTCAACCTTCTACGCTCCAATGAATAGAGACCTAACTTGTTCAACCTTTCTCTGTAACTTAAATGCTGAAACCCGGGTAACATCCTAGTAAATTGTCTCTGCACTCTCTCTAATTTATTGATATCTTTCCTATAATTCGGTGACCAGAACTGTACACAATATTCCAAATTTGGCCTTACCAATGCCTTGTACAATTTTAACATTACATCCCAACTTATGTACTCAATGCTTTGATTTATAAAGGCCAGTGTTCCAAAAGCCTTCTTCACCACCCTATCTACATGAGACTCCACCTTCAGGGAACTATGCACTGTTATTCCTAGATCTCTCTGTTCCACTGCATTCCTCAATGCCCTACCATTTACCCTGTATGTTCTATTTGGATTATTCCTGCCAAAATATAGAACCTCACACTTCTCAGCTTTAAACTCCATCTGCCAACATTCAGCCCATTCTTCTAACCGGCATAAATCTCCCTGCAAGCATTGAAAACCCACCTCATTATCCACAACACCTCCTACCTTAGTATCATCGGCATACTTACTAATCCAATTTACCACCCCATCATCTAGATCATTTATGTATATTACAAACAACATTGGGCCCAAAACAGATCCCTGAGGCACCCTGCTAGTCACCGGCCTCCATCCCGATAAACAATTATCCACCACTACTCTCTGGCATCTCCCATCTAGCCACTGTTGAATCCATTTTATTACTCCAGCATTAATACCTAACGACAGAACCTTCTTAACTAACCTTCCATATGGAACTTTGTCAAAGGCTTTGCTGAAGTCCATATAGACTACATCCACTGCCTTACCCTCGTCAACATTCCTCGTAACTTCTTCAAAAAATTCAATAAGGTTTGTCAAACATGACCTTCCACGCACAAATCCATGCTGGCTACTCCTAATCAGATCCTGTCTATCCAGATAATTATTAATATTATCTCTAAGAATACTTTCCATTAATTTACCCACCACTGATGTCAAACTGACGGGTCGATAATTGCTAGGCTTACTTCTAGAACCCTTTTTAAACAATGGAACCACATGAGCAATACGCCAATCCTCCGGCACATTCCCCGTTTCTAATGACAGCTTAAAGATCTCCGTCAGAGCTCCTGCTATTTCTACACAAACTTCCCTCAAGATCCTGGGGAATATCCTGTCAGGAACCGGAGATTTATCCACTTTTAAATTCCTTAAAATCGCCAGTACTTCCACCTCTAATTGTCATAGGTTCCATTAACTTCCTTACTTGTTTCCCACACCTTACACAATTCAATATCCTTCTCCTTAGTGAATACAGAAGAGAAGAAATCGTTCAAAATCTCTCCCATCTCCCTCGGCTCCACACATAGCTGACCACTCTGATTCTGTAAGGGGCCAATTTTATCCCTCACTATCCTCTTGCTTTTAATATAACTGTAGAAACCTTTCGGATTTACTTTCACCTTATTTGCCAAACCAACCGCGTATCTTCTTTTAGCTTTTCTAATCTCTTTCTTAAGATTCCTTTTACATTCTTTATGTTCCTCGAGCAATTCCTTTACTCCATGCTGCCTATATCTATTGTAGACATCCCTCTTTTTCCGAACCAAATTTTTAATATCCCTTGAAAACCATGGTGCTTTCAAACCTTTAACCTTTCCTTTCAACCTAACAGGAACATAAAGATTCTGTATCCTCATAATTTCACCCTTAAATGACCTCCATTTCTCTATTACATCCTTCCCATAAAACAACTTGACCCAATCCACTCTCTCTAAATCCCTTCGCATCTCCTCAAAGTTAGCCTTTCTCCAATCAAAAATCTCAACTCTAGGTCCCGTCCTGTCCTTCTCCATAATTAAATTGAAGCTAATGCTATTGTGATCACTGGACCGGAAGGGCTCCCCAACACATACATCTGTCAGCTGACCTATCGCATTCCCTAACAGGAGATCCAACACTGCCCCATCTCTAGTCGGTACTTCTATGTATTGTTGCAAAAAACTATCCTGCACACATTTCACAAACTCTAAACCATCCAGCTCTTTTACAGAATGAACTTCCCAGTCTACGTGCGGAAAATTAAAATCTCCCACAATCACCACTTTGTGTTTACTACAAATATCTGCTATCTCCTTACACATTTGCTCTTCCAACTCACGCTCCCCATTAGGTGGCCTATAATACACTCCTATCAGTGTTACTACACTCTTCCCATTCCTCAATTCCACCCAAATAGCCTCCCTAGAGGAGCTCTCTAATCTATCCTTCCAAAGCACTGCCATAAGATTTTCTCGGACAAGCAATGCAACACCTCCTCCTCTGGCCCCTCCTACTCTATCACACCTGAAGCAATTAAATCCAGGAATATTTAGTTGCCAATCACACCCTTCCTGCAACCATGTTTCACTAATAGCTACAACATCATAATTCTATATATAAAATATAGAATAAACCTACACCAATAGCCAGAAGCAAAATCTGGTTTTGGAAACAAAAACTATCTTGTAACGATCAAAACCATACATTTATTAGAGATGAGAATCCGAAGCAGTAGGATAATTCTCATTCAGAAAGCTTCAAGCTTCAGATGTGGAGAGCAAAACACGTCATGGTGCAGTTGGAGGCGAGATTCTAAGTTTCGCAGGGTATAAAAGCGCTGGTTTTAGATTTTTCTTATAACATTCGGACATCAGAGGTTTAAAAAGAAGCCTTGCCTTCATTACTTCTGGGCTAAAGTCCTCCACTAATCTAAACTCAAAATCTTTGAATTTAACCATCCGTAAACGCCGAGCCACACGAATAAGTTGCTCTTTGACATTCACATAATGAAATCGAACAATTACAACAGGTAGTTTAGATGAAGAACTTAGTGATCGACGCATAATTCTGTGGGCGCGATCAAGTAACGGAGGACTGTCTGGGAATACAGAAGGGAACGCATCCTTTAAAAGTTGGGCAAAATACTTTGAAGGGTGTCCTTGTTCAATACCTTCCGGGAGACCAAGTATGCGTAAGTTCTGTCTTCTGGACCGATTTTCAAAGTCAACACTCTTGGCTTGTTTAATCGTCGAAGGTAATTTCTGCTCCAGTTTTTCGATTATCAAGTCTCGCTTCCGAGCATCCTCTTGCAAAGTTACGATTAGAGTTTGCTGCTGTTTAACTACTAAATCAGTCTTATCCATAGAATCCTGGAAAGCCTTTAGATCTTGTTTGAAAGTTTGTCGTTGTTCATCAAATTTTTCATTTAAAAGCTCCAATAACATAGCATAAGTCAATTCAGTACACTTAGGATCGGTCTTTTTTTTTCTTTCCGTTGCCGTTAGAATCTTTCCCAGGGTCTTGCCCTTTAGATCTCAAAGCCATTTCTGTATTAATTTCTTCAAAATTCACAGTTACTCTTAAAGATAAGTCCACAAAAGTAGCAAGAATCTTTTGGTGTAGGTAAAAGTAAGTTAAACAAGGGTGATCATAGGTTAAGAAAAGTAAAGGTTATGGAGCGAATCTGAAACAGTACTCACTCCATGAGCGTCTCCTGGTGACCTCCGGTGCTAGAATATTGTGAACAATTCTGGATCTTCTATCAAGAGAAAGATTCATATTCAGTTTATTGTCATTTATAAACCACAAATACAATGCAGTTAAAAAATGAGACAACGTTCTCCCGAATGATATCGCGAAAAAGCACAAAACAGACCACACAAGAAAAACCACAGAACGTTTGGTAATCCCTAATCCAGAGTCCGGAGAGGTTGCTGCATATCGATATCGCGCTACTGTTTTCGCATGTTCCCCAGAAAGGGAACTGCAAACCCATCAGACAAACCTAAAGCTACAAGACCTACACAAAACCACATAGTTACATATAGTTATAGTTAACATATAGTTTCAACAGTGCAGACAATACCATGATTGATAAAAGACTAACTGACAAAGACCACATAGTTATAACACATAGTTTCAACAGTGCAAAGCAATACCGTAATCTGATAAAGAGCAGTCCATGCACGGTTTAACAAAAGTCTCAAAGTCCCGACAGCCCATCATTTCATGTAGACGGTAGAAGGAAGAAAAACTCTTCCTGCCATGAACCTCCAGCACCGCAGCTTGCTGATATAGCACTTTGGGAGCTCCAACCACAGCCAACTCTGAGTCCATTCGAAAACTTAGAGCCTCCGACTAGCCCTCCGACACCGAGCACCATTTCTACCGAGCGCTTCTACCTTGGCACCGGCCACCAGGCCACAGGAAAGCCGAGGATTTGGGGCCTTCCTCCCGGAGATTTTTCCGATCGCACAGTAACAGTGGCAGCGAAACAGGCATTTCAAAAGTTTCACCAGATGTTCCTCCGTGCTTCACACGTCCGTCTCCATCAAATCAGGATTGTACAGGCTTAATATGTAAGGAGTGCTTGATATCTCTAGGCCTGTACTTAATGGCTTTCAGGAGGATGCAGATGCTATCATTGAACAGGCTGATAAGTCTGAATAGAGTGAATGTAGAGAGGATGTTTCCATTAGTAGGAGAATCTGCGGTCCAAAGGCATAGCCTCAAAATAAATGGACATTCTTTTAAAACTGAGGTGAGATAGAATTTTTTCAGCCAGAGAGTCATAAATGTGTGGAATTAGTTGCTCTAAGAGCTGTAGTGGTAATCATAGAGTGTATTGAAAGCGGTGGTTTATTTATCGATTTAGTGATATAGTACAGAGTTGGCCCCAATGGCTCTTTGAGCCACTCCCCCTGACAAACTTGAACTTAGACACAGGACAATTTACAATGGCCAATTAACATGCTCTTTGCATTGTGGGAGTAAAAAAGGAGCATACTTGAAAACTCACATATTCCAAGGGGAGGACGTACAGATTCCTTACAGGTGGCACTGTAATTGGACTCCAAACTCTGGAACGCCCCGAGCTGTTATAGATTCGCGCTAACTGCTATGCTACCGTGTGTTGATAGGTTCTTGATTGATCACTCTTTATTTTAATTTAAAATTGTACATCGTTAGTATTTGACAAAGGAGAGATCGTCTAAAATGTTGATAGTGTGACAGATGTAAAACCGAGACAGCCACATTGACACATATGTTTTGGTCGTGTTCTGTACTGAAACATTTTTGAAAGTCTATTTTTTCTACAATTATCAAAAATGAAAACATTAAGCTTTGATCATTTGAGGTAGATTTTCAGTTAGCTGACATAATTCTCTAGCTGTATTCAATTATTTGGCACGTCCATTCCATGAGAGAAAAAGAGTGTCAATTGTGGAGTTAGAGGAGAAAATGATGGAAGTATTCAGTGTGTGGAGCAGCATCATAGAGAGAGAAAATGAGCTTTCATTTTAGATAATTTCCCTTTCACTGGAAAAGTGCTGATGAAGGGTCAGGAGCCTGAAATGTTAATAACTTTTCTCTTCACAACTGTAGCCTGGCCTGCTTAGGGTTTCAGCAGTTTGTACTTTAGTTTCAGATTTCCTCCATCTATGGTACTGTCTAACTTTGTAAATCTGACACACTTGGACGATGCTGTATGAGCAGACTACCTAGACCAGGGGTGGGCAAACTTTTTGACTTGTGGGCCACAAAGGGTTCTAAAATTTGACAGTGGGGCCGGACCAAGAGCAGATGGACGGAGTGTTTTGGTAATACACCTCATAAGAGAAAATAAAATATCATGGGATATGTAGAAAACATGTGCTTTAATTTCAATTGAAAATGAACAAATGCATTACAACAAAATATCTGTCTTTGAAGTCCCATGGTATTTAGCTATTTATTGAAATGACTTTTAAAACACTGAAAATTAAATGAATAAAATACAGCTTTTTTAATAGTAACAGTTATTATTTTAAAGCACTGAAAATTCTGTTATCCTTCAAGATATTATCATCATCACTCTCCTGCTGACTGTCTTTATTTCAAAAACGGTAGGAGTTGCAGGTCTACTTGTCCTGCTCCTTCTTATTCAATTGTCCCCTGTGCCAAAACTCAACAACGACCAGCACAAGGACAGAATAGTGACAGCGCGCCAGTATGCGGAGCGCGTTATTTGATCTGAAGCGCATTTTTTATTTTGAGAACGTACGTGCACCTGCGCACTACTCATGTCCATCATTTAACAGAAATGACATGTAACATGTAAGGCTTATTGAAAAAAATATTTTCAAATGCATTTTTTACATAACACAACGAAGAAACTTATTTTTAATTTCAGTGGGAACAGTGTTGTTGGTCTCCCTTTTTAGCCTGAGCATCAAAGTCTAGATTTAGTTTTGTTGTGGCGATTCTCAGGATGGATCTGAGGTGTTGGTCAGTTAACTTGGATCTGTGGCTGGCTTTGTTGATGTTCATGACGCTGAATGCCTGTTCACACAAATAGGTCGAGCCGAACAAAGAGTAAAGCGCAAATGTGGAGTAATACGCTGCACCTCAACAAAGGTCAATGTATATAGAGTGCGTCATCTATTGGGAAAATGCCAGAATTGCGGGGAAAAAACGTTAACAAGGTTTATTAATATAATTTCATCAAGTTCTGTGGGCCGGATTAAAAAGCTTAACGGGCCGCATATGGCCCCTGGGCCGTAGTTTGCCCATGCCTGACCTACACTATCAAATGTTATTGAATTAATATTCCATTGGGCAACCAATACCCTAGATTTATAGAATCTGCAGTTCAAGGGTATGTGTGAACAAGGGCTCCAGTGAGTTGAAGGGAGTAATTAACTAATAGTTTTTGAGCATGAATCTCCAAGTGAATACCACAATGTGGTGAAATGGCAATGACTTCAAAAGCATTGATAGCTCTGCTCTGGGTTGTTGCTGAGTTATCAATGACTTCAAGTTGTGGGCATCAGAGTTGCGGTTGAAAGATCACAACTGGAAGCTTAACATTCAAGGATACACATCATATTGAAAGGACTGGCAGAGTGTCAGAAGGGGTGGTGTGGTTTTGTTAAAAAATGAAATCAAGTCCTTTGGGAGAAGTGACATAGGTAGGATTCAAAAATATAGAATCCTCCGTTGATACCCCTGCCTCCCCCCCGCCTTATCCCAACCCTATCTATAATTTTAGTCTGGTTCTCTTTCTCTCTCTTTTTACCCCCTCACTATAATCTCCCCCCAGCCCTACCTTTCTCTTTTATTTCCCATAATTCTCCACCTTCCCCCCCAGCCCATTTCCCTCCAGCCTATCACTTCCCAGCTCTCTACTTCATCCCTCCCCCCACTTCTTATCCCCCCTTGATCATCCCATGTTACTTCACTCCTGATGAAGTGTTTCGGCCCAAAAGGTCGTCACTACCTCCTCCCATAGATGCTGTCTGGCCTGCTGAGTTATGCCAGCATTCTGTGTTTTTATTTATTTCTAGCATCTGCAGATTCACTTGTGTTGCCTTAGAATCCTTGTGAGTAGTGTTCAGGAGCTGCAAGGGTAAAAAGTTCCTGATGGGAGTTATATACAGGCCTCTGAACAGCAGGCAGGATATGGGGTACTAATTACAATAGATAGAAAAGGGCGGTGTTACGATGGTCATGGAGGATTCCAGTTTGCAGATATATTGGGAAAATCAGGTTGCTGCTGGCTTTTTAGACCAGTTTGTGGTCGAGCCCACTAGGGAAATGCAGTTCTGGATTTGGTGTGGTGTAATGAACTAGATTTGATTAGGGAATTTAAGATAAGAGTATGCTTAGGAGGCAATGATCAAGAGACATAAGAAGTTATGCTGCAGTTTGAGAGGGAGTAGCTAAAATCAGATTTATTGGTGTTACAGTAGCTAGAGAAATATGACAGAAGAGCTGGCCAAAGTGATTGGAAGGGGGTACCAGCAGGGATGATGGCAGAATAACAATGGCTGAAATTTTTGGAAATAATTCAGAGGATGCAGGTTCTTTGAAAAGAAACGGTATTATAAAGGGAGGATGAGGCAACTGTGGCTGACAAGGGAAATCAAAGCATAAAAGCAAAAGAGAGGTTGTACAATATAGCACAAATTATTGGGAAGCTGGAGGATTGGGAAGTTTTGAAAACCAACAGAAGACAACTTAAAAAAACAATAAGGAGAGAAAAGATTAAATGTGAAAGTAAAGCTCGCAAAGAATATAAGAGGATACCAAAAGTATTTTCAGATATATAAAAAGTACAAGAGAGGTGAGTGTGGATATTAGACCATAGGAAAATGATGCTGGAGTGGTAGTAATATGTAACAAAGAAATGGCAGACAAACTGAGTAAGTATTTTCCTTCAGACTTTCTGGAAGACACCAGCAGCATGCTAGAAATTTGAGTGTCGGGGCAGAAATGAGTATAATTGCTATTACTAAGGAGAAGGTGTCTGGGAAGCGTCTTCTGCCACTGCCAAAGAATAAAATACCAAGACTGTATTCAAGATGCTCACATAAGGGAACTGGGGTGTTTTAGAAGGAATAACATGGAAGCAGTTTTCCAGGATGAGGTAAAGTGAGTTCAGTCTTAGACAGAATTTTAAATTTGGTGTCTTGTGTTGCATAATGTCCAGGAAGATTGGATTAATTGACCCTGTATTAAAGGAATTGGGTGATTTTACAGGTGTGCAGCCCATACAGTTTGTGTTGTACAGATAAAAAAAAAAATAACCACAAGTTTAGTGTCCTTGCAGTGCGCATGAAATACTGGAGAAACTCAGCAGGCCAGGCAGCATCTGCAGAAAAAAGCACAGTTGACCTTTGGGCCAAAACCCTTCGAGCACTAATAAGGATTGTGAATGTACAAGTGGGATCAGAGTGACAAGGAGTGAAAGTAAATTGACACATTAATCATGCCTTTTCTTGCCTGACCCATATAGTTATCGACTGTCTATTGGCATATAACATTCACAGGCTGTTGTAAAATAGAGGCTGACATCTTTGAGGAAAGTTCCTGAGCATATGGAAATGCAAATAAATGAAAATAATTAAGTCAGGTACAAGTCCTTTAGAAAATGGGTGAAAAGTTTGTACAGTTATACATGGCATTTCAAAGTCACCATGGATGCAGCTCAATTTGAACAAAATACAGTCTGGGAAGTTCTTAAATCGAATGTTATCCTCTCAAGGAGGCATAGTTTTATATGGTTTTCCAACTTCAAATCTTATTGATGTGAAGTTACCCTTTGTAACAGTTAAAATTGTGTTTGATCACTTGGAATTTAATTCAGAATATAACTTGGGAACATTTAAAAAATTGTATTAAGCACTGATAGAACAGACCATAGAGTAGAAATAAGCTGAAACAGATCAGAGTGAAAACTCAGATTTCAGTAGTTTATGGCTAGTGGGGTTTTATCTTGAAATTAAGTACTCTTGAATCAGAATCAGGTTTATTATCACTCACATGTTGTGAAATTAGTTTTTCTGTGGCAGCAGTACAATGCAATGCATAAAATATGCCAAAAATTACAATAAGAAATGTATACACAGTGGCCAGTTTATTAAATACACCTGAACACTGCTCATTAATAACTAATGCTTGTTAATCTAATTAAGCAGTCACATGGCAGCAACTCAATGCATGATCAAGAGATTCAGTTGTGCAATCCAAACATCAGAATGAGGAAGAAATGTGATCTAAAGACTTTGACCATAGAATGATTGCTGGTGCCAAACAGGGTGGTTTGTGTATCTTAGAAACTACTGATCTCTTGGGATTTTCACACAAGTCTCTAGAGTTTATAGGGAATGGTGCAAGAACCAAAAACCTTCCAGTGAACAGAAGTTCTGTGGTGAAAATGGTCTTGTTAATGAGAGAGGACTGAGAAGAATAGCCAGACTAGTTTAAGCTGACAGGAAGGCAACAGTAACTCAAATAAACATGAGTTACAACAGTGGTGTGCAGAAGAGCGTCTCAGAACGTACAACACGTTGAGTCTTGAAATAGGTGGCTATAGCTGCAGAAGACCATGAATATATGCTCAGAGACCATTTTTTTGGTACAGGAGGTACCTAATAAGGTGGCTACTGAAAGTATATTAATTAGTGCATTGGGGTTGTGTTAATGGTTTCATGAATCTGATGGAGGGGAAAAAGCAGTCCCTAAAATGTTGAGTGTATGTGTTCAGACTCTAGTATTTACTACCTTGACAGTACTAACAGGAAGAAGGTGTGTCCTGAGTGGTAAGGATCCTTAATGATGGATGTGGGCTGCATTTTTGAGGAATTACCTTTGACGATGTTGTGATGATGGGGTGACCAGTGCCAATGATGGAGCTGGCTGAGTTTAAAATCTGTAGCTTTATACGAACCTGTGCATTGGGCCCTCCATACTAAATGCTATTGCAACTAGTTAAAATAATTTCTACTGTACATCTTCAGAGATTTTCTGGAGTCTTTGGTGACATTCCAAATCTCCTCAAAACTCTATATGAAATATGACTACTGTCATTCCTCCTTTGACATACATACTTTATTGATCTCAAGGGAAATTGGGTTTCGTTACAGTCGCACCAACCAAGAATAGTGTAGAAATATAGCAATATAAAACCATAAATAAATAATAATGAGTAAATTATTCCAAGTGGAAATAAGTCCAGGACCAACCTATTTGCTCAGGGTGTCTGACACTCCGAGGGAGGAGTTGTAAAGTTTGATGGCCACAGGCAGGACTGACTTCCTATGACGCTCAGTGTTGCATCTCGGTGGAATGTAATTGCATCAATATAATGAGCCCAGGACAGACCTTCAGAGATGTTGACACCAAGGAACGTGAAACTACTCACTTCTTCCACTGCTGACCCCTTGATGAGGACTGATGTGTTTCCTCGACTTCCCCTTCCTGACGTTCACTATCAATTCCTTGGTTTTACTGACATTGAGTACAAGGTTGTTGTGACAGCACTGAAGCAGCTGATTTCTCTCACTCTTCTGTGCCTTCTCATCACCATCTAGATTTTGCTGACAGCAGTTGTGTCATCAATGAATTTATGGATGGCGTTTGTTCTGTGCCTAATGACACAGTCATGGGTGTAGCAAGAATAGAGCACCTTGCCAAGCATGCCTACTTGAGGTACACCCGTGTTGATTGTTGGCAAGAAGGAGATTTTATTTCTGATTCGCATTGATTGTGATCTCCCAATAAGGAAGCCAGTGATTCAATTGCAGAGGCCCAGGTTTTGAAGCTTGTTAATTAATACTCAGGGGATGATGTTGTTGAATACCGAGCAATAATCAATAGACAGCAACCTGATGTAAATATTGCTGCTGTTCAGGTACAAGAAAGGTACTGTATTCAAGGAATAGTAAATTGTTCCACAGAGTCAAAGTTATACCTTAGTAAATTGTTAGTGAATTGATTGCTGGGATGGGCATGTATATTTACAAGTTATGTCTTGTATTTAGGGATTAAAAGGAAACACAGGATGTTTTACTGTTGGTAATGATATCACAAAGTGACCTCAAATAAAAGTTATTTCATGACAATGAGAAATTATGGTTGATACAATTGAGTGCAGGTGCTGGAATCTGGAGCAACATACAAAGTGCTGGAGGAACTCAAATGTGTCAGGCAGCATCAGGAGAGGGAAGTGGACAGTAACACTTTTGGTTGGACCTTTTCGTCTAGCAGTGCCCAACCAGTAAGCCCTCAGGGCAGTTTCTTTCCTTCTGCAAAATAGACTAACTGGTTCCCCTCCATTGACTCTTTTCTCTGACTGACAAGATTTGTGTTTGCTCTCAACACCTCTTTGGAGGCTGCCACATTTTCCAAACCAAAGGTGTAGCCTTGGGCACTAGCATGGCCCCCAGTTGTGCCTGCCCTTTTTTTGCTTGCATGGAGCAATGCATTTTCCAAACCAACATCCCCACTTATGCTACGTTGAAGACTGAATTTGTGCAGCTTCCTACACCTTTGTGGAGCTTGTCCAGTTCATCAACTTTGTTGGTAGCCCAGATGAAGGGTCTTGGAAAAAAGCTCAGTTGTCCATTTCCCTGTAGCTGCTGCCTGACTCAGTGAGTACCTCCAGTGCGTGAAGAATTATTATAGTTTGTCATTTTATGAAAAATCCTGAAGCACTTGGTTTCCAGCCCATTGTAAACATGTAGGCAGGGAAGGTGAAGACACCAGACCTCCATTAGTAGTTAATACTGAACTGGGTGCATGCAAGAGTGTTGAACAGGTTGGATTTGATGGCTATTAGATTGGATTAGAGGCTAAAATGATCGTGTTCTAGATGTGAAAATCAATTTTGAACTCTGTTTAGATTTAATACTCAATGTGGAGTTGAATCATTTGCTCTCATCTTAAAAATTAACAAAAAAAGTAAGTTAAATTTGGTGTAATTGAAGGACATTATGGTGAGGCTCAAAGTAATTGTTAATGACTGATGTAATGATGGATCTTTTTATGGTTCATTTAGAAATAAAAGACAGTCTGGTATAATAGTATTGGTTCAGGAACTGAGAATGGTGCAGTTCATTAAAATAGGTGCATGCCAAAACTGACTTTGTATCTGCCAGTCATGATGGTGTAAATGATAGATGTGAACCTGTGAACAAATAAATTTGGGTGAAGAGTAGGCCATTCAATTTTTCAAGCTGACGTCACCATGATTGTCATGCTCAATGTCGAGTTGAATTATTTGCTTCCATCTTAAAAAAATAACAAAAAAATGAGTTGGATTTGGTGCCAGTTATCTGACGGGGGATGGGAACCAGAGTGATAGTGCTGAAGATGATATGGTTGGTTTACAAACAGAGGCAATGTTTAGTGAGGAGAGACTGTTGATAGGGCAACATAGCAGTCAACAGGATGAGTTGCAACTTAAAAGACAGACAAAATCAAAAAGGGTGAATACAGGACTGAAGGTCTTATATTTGAATGCAGGCAGTATACGGAATAAGGTAGATGAGCTCGTAGCAGAGTTACAGATTAGCATGTGTGATGTTGTAGGCATCACTGAATCATGCTTGAAAGAAGATTATAGCTGGGAACTTAATGCCCAAGGATACACAGTGTATCGAAAGAACAAACAGCAAGGCAGTGAGGGTGGTATTGCTCTGTTGGTAAACAATGAAATCAAATTATTAGAAAGAGGTGACATAGGGTCGGAAGGTGCTGAATCACTGTGAATTGAGCTAAGGAACTGCAAAAGTAAAAAGACCCTATTGGGAGTTATATACAAATCCCCAAACAATAATTATATAGTTTATAAATTACAATGGGAGATAGAAAATGCATGCCAAAAAGGCAATGTTACAATAGTTATGGGGGGATTTCAATATGCAGGTAGAGTTGGAAAATCAGGTTGGTGCTGGATTCTAAGAGGGGTTATTTCTAGAATGCCTACAAGATGGCATTTAGAGCAGCTTGTGGTTGAGCCCACTAGGAGGATCAGCTATTCTGGATGAGGTGTTGTGTAACAAACTGGAATTGATTGGAGAGCTTAAGGTAAAAGTAGCATTAGGGGAAAGTTATCATAATATGATTGAATTTACCCTGAAATTTGAGAAGGAAAAGATAAGGTCAGATGTATTAATATTGCAGTGGAGTAAAGGGAATTACAGAATCATGAGGGAGGACTTGGCCAGAATTGATTGGAAAAGAACACTGGCAGGGATGACAGTAGGGTAGCAATGGCTGGAAATTTTGGAAGCAATTTGGAAGACCCAGGATATATACATCCCAAAGAGGAAGAAGTATTCCAAAGGTGGGATGACACAACAGTCACTAAAAAAATGAAGTCAAAGCCAATTTAAAAGTCAAACAGAGGGCACGTATTAGAGAAAAAAATGGGAAGTTAGAAGATCGGGAAACTTAAAAACCAACAGAATGCATCTGAAAAAGTCATCATTTTTAAGAGATAGAATATGAAAGTAAGCTAGCCAATAATATTAAAGAGGATACCAAAAGCTTCTTCAGATACATAAAGTGAAGGTGAGAGTGGATATTGGGCTGCAGAACAATGATGCTGGAGAGGTCGTGATGGGGGACAAGGAAATGGTGGATGAACTGAATAAGTATTTTGCATCTCTGTGGAACACACTGGCAGTATGGTGGAAGTTCATAACCTCTAACACCTGAACTTCCACCATACTGCTGTTTTTTTTCCACATTGATGACTGATGCAAAATGCTTCAGTCAGTCTGCCATTTCCTTAACAAGTTTAACAGGCTACAAGCCCATGGTATTACAGGAAAGATTCCAGCATGGATAAAGCAGTAGCTGATTGGTGGGATGTAAAGAATAGGAATGAAGGGAGTCTGTTCTGGTTGGTTGTCAGTGACTAGTGGTGTTCCACAGGGGTCTATTTTGGGGTCGATCCTTTTTACGTTATGTATCAGTGATTTGGATGATAGAATCAGTGGCTTTGTTGCAAAATTTGCAGATGATATGAAAATAGGTGGAGGGGCAAGTAGTTTTGAGGTAGTAGAGAGGTTACAGAAGGACTTAGATTTGGAGAATGGGCCAATAAGTGGCTGATGGAATAGAGTGCTGGGAAGTGCATGGTCATGCACTTTGGTATAAGAATTGAAAGAGTTGACTATTTTCTAAATGGAGAGAAAATGCAAAAGAACTGAGGAGCAAAGGGACTCGGGAGTCTGTTCAGGATTCTCTGCAGGTTACTTTTCAGGTTGAGTCTGTGGTGAGGAAGGCAGACGCTATGCTAGCATTCATTTGAAGAGGACTTGAAACGGGATGAAGGCTGGAGATTGTAGCTGAGAGGAAAATTGGATCAGTCATGATGAAATAGTGGAGCAGACTCGATGGGCCAAATGGCCTAATTCTGCTCCTATGTCTTGTGTAGGTTGTGGTCTCATAAATGCATTAAATAAACTCATCACCTTTTGTAATCAATTTCCATAGAAACATGATGGCATGATGCAAACATTCTGAATTAATTGCTCTTTTTGCTTTTTGCAGGTCATGCATAAACACACAGATGCCTCTGCATCTCAAACATGTGCAGTGTCTTGCCACTGAGATTAAATTGTTTAGTTTTCTTCACTAAAGTGGATACATTCTGATTTTCTTATTTTATACACTTATTTGCTACATCTTTATCACTTTTTATACAAATGATGTAGTTCAAAGCACTTTACAATGGGATAAAGCACATACCTGAAAATAAAAGACAAAACTATGTTAGTTAAAAGCAAGGTTAAATAAATAGGCTTTGAGCTGGCATTTAAAAGTGTCAACTGAGTCTGTATCCCTCATAGTTTTAGGCATTGGATTCCAAAGTTTAGGAGTGTAATTCAAATAAACTGACCTGCCAATTATTTTTTGGGAAGATTGTTTAAATTTACGAGGCTGGTGGAAGAACACCTGAGAACTCGGGCACTATTTTAAAACAAAAGCCATTCTGTGATGTGCTCTGGTTCCAGACCATTGAGACCTTTAAAACAAGAAAGAGAATTTTAAATGATAGAGGAAACCAATGCAGTGCATTTGGACAGGAATGATATGCTCCTGGTTTTAGTGGCTCTCTGAATGAGATGATGTTTGTTAGTAGATTACTTTGGAAGGCCAGTAAAAAGTGCTTTTCAGTAATTTAGTTCATTTGACATAAGGCGTGAATTAGTTTTTCAGCATAATTATGTGACAGAAACAGAAGTGCAATATTTCTGAAGTGTAGAAGTGCTGCTCTGGTGGCTTTCTTTCCATGGAATTTAAAATTCAAATCTGAATCAAGTATAACACCTAGGCTTGTTGCTTCTGATTTTTACAATGGAAACAAGTTCCCCTTGAGAGATATATTTGACCTCTTGCAGACCTTGGGGTCAAGGATGATACTCTCACTCCAATTTTGCGAGTTCCATATTGGTTAATGAGGCCAATGTGGGAGCTGGAAACCTTTTCACAGATGAGACAGTATGTGGCAGTGTGAATGAGTTGGTAGTTTGTGAGGTGTGGTATACTACTCTCACAATTTATACAGAACCTCTGTGCTCCCAGTGCTTGAATCTAAGGCTCTCAATGTAATCCTGAATCCTTCTTTCATCACTTCAGACAGTCATATCTTTGATATTCCCAGGAGTTAGTGGGAATTTTGCATTTCTTCAAGCACAGTCTTTCTTTCTGTATGACTGATAATGTAGCAAAGGTTTTGAGCCAGAAACATTGAGCTTTAAATACCATTTTCCTCGAGTAATGAAAGACCAAAGCTGGTATTTTACTTTACTTTTACTTTACTTTATTGTCACAATGATATTTGTTTCTGCGCTTCATGCTCCCTGAAGTACAAATTAAAGTAAATATAATAAAAATTTAAATTATAAATCATAATTAGAAAATAGAAAAGGGGAAGTAAGGTAGTGCAAGTCAGGTCCAGATATTTTGAAGTTGGTTCTAAATTACATGACAATGACAGTCTTCGGCTACATCCACACTAGACCGGATAATTTTGAAAACGCTGGTTTCGAGTAAAAATGATAGGTGTCCACACTATGCGTTTTTGAAAATATCTCTATCCACACTGAAACGGAGATTTCAGCGAATCTCCTGCTCCTGCGCATGTGCAGAACATATCCACGGAAAACAAGCGACATGTCTGGTGTCGAATGTCACTGTAAAAGTGTGCGTTTGTGTAGTTACAGACTAGAAAAACTTAAAATGACAGACAGCTGTTGGCTTTCGCGCAGGAAAACTTAAAACTAAAAAGCAAACAAATACTGGAGCATACGGAGGCAACCGACAGGGAGTTCATGGACAGATTGACCCGGCTGATGACGAACATTGAAAAACTGTTGTATTAATAAAGCACCTTGTTATATGTATAAAACGTGTCTGCATCAGTGTTATCTTGTATTTCTATACAATGTTACATTGGGCTGTTACACATCTATTGTCAGAGAAGTACTTGCATAAATAGGTAAACCACCTTCATACGAGCAAGGACGGAAAACAGGGCAAAGTAAGTACAGTATACTTATTTATTCAGTAAGTTATAGATCAAAGTATTTAGTGAGTGCATTTCTAATTCTTCCGGCTTCAGTTTCTTTGCCGTCTGTTCTGAAATTGTTAGGTTGCGTTCAAGAAAACAATGCTGTCTGATAGGGTTTTCAAAAGTCTTCGGTTACCCCGTCCACTCTGATCTGCCCGAGCAGCGTTTTCAAAAATACCACCCTGGAAATCGTTTCTGAAAAGCTCTGGTTTCGGGGGACAAAAACACCGTTTTAGTGTGGACGGAGGGTAAAAACGAAGAGAAAAAGCTTCAGTTACGGATTTATCCAGCGTAGTGTGGATGTAGCCTTCATGAATATATGGCCCCTGAGGTATGGGAGGTGGCCCACATTTTCTAGGGCTTCGCTGTAAAATTTAGTTGAGAAGAAATGTGATTCAGCAGATGCAAGTTGGTGTAGCTTTGTCTTGCTGATATTGAACGCAAGCTCTATCCTTACATATATTTCTGTGTAGGGGCTCTTGATGGGTTTGAGTTCAGTCTTTGGTCATTGAAGCGACATATTGCAAGGCCCATAGACTTTACCTCTTCCTCTCATACCTTCAGCTCTACTGTTTGAGGTAAGAGCTTGAGGTCTGGGCAAAACCTTGAGGGTCTTGAGGTTCGGAAATATAGTGAACATTTTGTTAATCTGGAATGTCAAATATTTCAGATTACATTGCAGTGGATCCCTTGGGCTGATGTCACTTTTTATGTATTTATGGCCATTCTAGAACCATTTTTTTTATTGCGGTTTTATTGATGTACTACCTTCAGTTCTAAGTAGTTAAAATAACCATCTGCTCCTAATAAATATGAACAATCATATGAAAATTAAGTTCAGTGCAAAGAAATACAGTTTTTTTCGTTGTGGTTATTTGTGTAAAGCAGTCTCAGGCCACAAACTTCATATTCAGTCGTAAGTTAATGCTTTACCTAATTTATGCCTCATTCCTAATTTTTGAATATAGGCACTAATGTCGTAAATATATAAGTAATAAATTTTGAATCACCTTCTGACTGTAAATATTTTAACTCACATCTAGGTGGCATGTATGCAACTCATAAATGCACTTGTGACCACTCCTGATGATTTAGATTTGAGAATGCACATTCGTAATGAGTTTGCACGCTGTGGTCTGAAAGATCTACTTCAAGTAAGAGCAATCTAAGTTATTACCTCTTTGTAATAAACTGTATTGTTATACATTATTGAGTCAGTGCACGTTTTCATTATGAAGATTTTGTCCATGGTGTTATGTGGCACTACTTTTGTGTTATGGGATAGAATCCAAGTCAGTAAGCATCACCAGATGAACATCTGCTAAGTACAGTAGATTATCTGCAGTAACAATACTGTTTACATTGAAATTTTCTGCCTCATGTTTTGACATTATTTTCACTTATTATTATTGTCATTGATGAGGTGACAAACCCTGGTTCAATGAGCATATTGTTATTTTTATATTGTTATTCGCAATGAACCCTGGTTCATCGCTATTGCAGAAACTGCCTCCACCCTCTCCAAGCCTGGTTTGGGATGGGTAGCAAATGCTGACAACACAAACTTGATAAATTGCTATGAAAAATTGTTGACTTGTTCTTGAAATTTTGAGCTTTCCTTGTACCCAGTCCAGAACCACACTTTTTTATAGTTCCTGAAATTATATGATTTATCTCTTAAGTTAAAATGCATTACTTTTTCTCACTTGCTTTCCACAGGAGTTAGCATTAATTGAAAATGATGCATTGGATATTCAGCTGAAAGTATTTAATGAGCACAAAGAAGAAGATATGGTTGAGTTTTCACATCGGCTAGGAGATATTCAATCTGAATTAGAATATCCTTTTAATAGTAAAACATTTCCATGATTGTTCTATAAAGTGCCACATTTATTGTATGAGTAAAAATAACTGGATAATAATATTAATAATTTAGTTTGCATTGTAACTTGCGTGTCTAAAGTCATCTGCTGGCTGCTTCAGAAATTGCTTGTCTGTTTCCAAAGCAAATCTCTTAAGTACCCACCCACTGTGAACCAGCAGCTGCATTTCTAATCATTACTGTTGAGAAAAAGCATCCTGTAGGAATGTATCTGTGTGGTTCAGAAGGATACAGAATTTTGAATTTTGAGCAATGCTGGCTCTCGGTAATGTAGGTGTTGCCTGTATTCCAGATTTTACCATTACACAATTAATGCAAATGTCACAAATAAAGTCAGAACTGAGATTCAGTATTTTGATAAAGAAGAGGTTTTGGAAGTATCACACACATTAGTTTTATAGCAGATTGACAGTAACGGCACAGGTCTTCTATTATTAAAATTTTTTATGTTGTTAGAAGCCTTCTCTACAGTGCAAATCAATAGCTGGACAAAATGCTGTAGAGGTGGTGTATTGCTTTTACAAACCAGTTTCTAAATTTTTATCCATTGTGCTTTTAAAAACGTAGTGAATATACAGTCATTTATTATTCTGTAATATATTTTCCCTTCACTTCAGTTGTACTGACATAAATGATGTGTATAGTCTGCTATCTAACACAGTGAAGGACACAGAAGCTGAAAGTTACTTCCTGTCCATTCTTCAACACATGTTGTTAATCAGGAATGACTATTTTGTCAGGTAAGTTTTTAATTTTGCTGTTATGTCTGGATTTGCTGCACTTGCCTGTCATCAGTTTACATAATGTGTAAATGTACACCAAAGATGCTGGAAAACTACATTGCACATTTGGTAGCATCTGTGGGCAGATGAACAATTCCTCCAAATGAAAATTCTGTACATCTTCTTACGAGATATGTGGCGCATTCTTTATTTCATTTCTGCTCATGTCCCATCTCTTTCTGTTACATTAGAGACCATTGATGCAACTTTCACCTCTTAGGCAGGACTCAAAGGTTTCATCACGTACTGGCTTCTACTTGGCCTCACTTTTATACTGTCTGGACTCTCTCTTCTGTTTCTTGTTTTTCTTTCTTTTTTTCTTTGCAAGGGGGAAGATCAAAAGATCTTTGGAAGATCAAAACATGACTTATGCTGAATAAGTCAAGAGGGAGATCACTGACATCTATTAGATTTAGTGGTAACTTGCAGAATTTATAAGGGCAGGCCAGTTGACATGGTCTATTTGGACTTTAAGACCATTTTTTGAACTTTAAAACCATTTTTTTGATAAGGTATTACACAAATCTATTGAACAAAATTATAGTGCACTATTTTGGGTGTTGTATACTATCATGATTCAAGAATTGTTTAATAGACAAAAATTAGAATTGGAATAAAAAGGTTATTTTTAGTTTAGGTGGCTGTGACTTGTAGTGGTTGTGATTAGGGGATGCTGATGTTGTCAATATATGTTAATGATATTGTGCCATCTTTTTTTCAGCTGCCATTAGGCAGGAAGTACAGAAACCAGAAATCCCACACCACTAGGTTCAAGGGCAGCTTCTTTCCTTCAACCCCTCTTTCCTCTTTCTTTGAAATTTAAAATCCTTTCATAAATCCTTGACTGTCCAAATTCAGATGAAAGCTCATCTATCTAAATGGTTATCTCTGGTGTCCTCATATTCAGATGCTACTTGACCTATTGGGCATTTGCAGCATTTTCCGTTTAATGCAGATGTACCTCCCTCTAACTCGCATAAATCTGTCGAGTTTGGAAACTAAATGGTTTTACGTTCCTCCTTGATTGTGAAGAAGAAACTGAATAATTTACAAATTTTGATTTTGTGAGGTTGCTTTACTGATGTGGATTTTCACTGAATTTGAGAAACTTAGTTATTGAGGTAATTTAAATGGCTTTGCTACTATAGCACTAATGTTTTGCTAATTACCCCAAGACAGCATCAAATCTGCATACAGAACCTTTCTTGCATTTTAGGCAGAAGTCATTTAATCAATTAACCCATTTGGGAGCAAAATTAGTTTGTATGTGCCTTTTCTCCATATACTGTCTGCTCTCTCCTTCCTCTGGATCTTTTGTTCCTCTCTCCCTCCCAAAAAAAAACACATACACAGTCTGACTCTTATATGCATCCTCATAGCTTAACACCCGTGCTCTCACACTTTCTCTTAGGCATGTATTCTGTTTTCAAATACAGTGGATTATGGTTAATTGGGACACATTGGGACCAGTACATTTTAGCCCAGTTAAGCAGCTGACCATGGAAATAGTTGAAATGTATCACAAATGCAAACTGCCATTTAACTGAGAAATAAAGTATGCATTTAAATGAAATATAGAACACTACCAACGCAGTGCTATAAAACTGTATTAGTTCCTAACAATTATTGATGGAAGAATTCATCTGCATGTCCACTGCTGTCTTTTGATTGGCTGTAAATGAACAAAATCCGTGCAGACACCAAGTGCAGATAATTGACTGCCTACAATGTCTTTCTGCATAAAGTCAAAATAAAAAAAACACAATTATCAAAAGTCACTGCTTTTTGAATTGCTATCCGTCAGCCTAAATGGATTACATAACATAAGCACACACAACTGATGCTGGTTCTTTTGATTGAGTGCAAATGAACAGAATCAGTGCAGACACCGAATGTAGCAAATATATTGCCTTCCTGCATAAAGTCAAAATCAAAACAAAACGATCAGAAATCACTGCTTTTTGAATCAGCATCTGTCAACCCAAATGGATAACATAACACAAGCACACGCAACTGATGCTATTTAAAAACTGTTTAACAGCCACACAAGTGCACGCGACTGACGCTAGTTAGAAACTTTTCGGCAACAGTCTCCTATGCCAATTAAGCTGTGTTATGTCCCAAATAAATAAAAGAAATACTGGCTATTTTCTTGATGACTTTTTTCTTTAAGATTTGTCCCAAATAAGCTGCTGTCCCGATTAACTGATGACCTATTTAAACTGGAATCCACATTTCATTTCCTGGTCTGGAATCCCTATTCAAATGAACAGCAATTCTGTTCCAATGTCAGATAGGATGCCACAGTGTTATGCTGAGTAATGGTGCTTTATTACACCTAAACAGTGGAAAGTCCAGGACTTCTGTACTTGCACTATCAAACAACAATAATTTGTAATGGATCTGGAATGCTGAATCTGTCATTAAATCTGCTGCTGAATTCTACAAGGAGTTGAGCAGGAGATCAGTTTGGAAAAGATTTTCAACTAATAACCTGGTGATTTCAGAATGGACTATGATTTAGGAAGTTTAGTTGCAAATAATTAAAACCATAAAATCAAAATACTTAACATCTTTTTAAATTAACTTCATTTTTAGTTTAAAAAATTTTTTTTAAATTGGAGACAGCTAAAATCTATCAAAATTCTTCACATATTTTTCAGCCAGCAAAGCTTGCAGGTGAACTTTTCTAGCCTTTCCACTGATGAAGCCATGTTCCTGGAGTGTGTTTGCTCAGGCCCTTGGGCTGATAAATAGAAGGCTGTAGGTGAACCTGAGTCTGGGAATCAGTAATATCAGCCTATCAGTTCCATCTGACCTTTCAAGTTTGCCAAACTGTTCAGTAGTGGACTTGCAGTAAAAGTTCTATTGCTATGTCTCAGTTCTAGTATTTTCATTATGCATAGGAGGGGACAAAGCAGATTTACTGTTTTCATGTCTGCCAGTGGCAAATCGCTGACTTTTTAAGCTTAATTTCCCACCCTGCTACATGTACAGCTCTTTTGGAGGGGTCTTTGGTGGGCTCCAACCATTTAATTGATTGTTCCATCGTGTGGATAAAAATTTACATTACTTTGATTGACTTTGTCTACTGAGGTTAATGTATAAAATTTAAGAGGCCATATATTAAAATATGGAAAACATGTAAAGCAGCAGATGCTCAAATCTGAAACAGAAGCAGAAATGCTGGAAGAACTCAGCCAGTCAACTATCATCTGTGAAAAAAGAAGCCCTTCATTATTTTGGTGCAGCAATGGAGTGTTTTTTTTACAATTAATCCTTCTGTAGTTTTTACAATTTTTTTTTGACAGCATTGTTTGAAATTCTTTGTGTGTTAGCTGAATCAAAAGACAAAGCAAAAGATAGGTTTCAAATAGTTCAGATTTGACCATAGAAAAACATTTTCTTCTTTTATTTTCTAGACCCCAGTATTTTAAGATAATTGAAGAATGTATTTCCCAGATAGTGTTACACCGCAGTGGGATGGATCCTGATTTTACTTACCGCAGACGATTGGATGTAGATTTTGAACATCTCATAGGTAAGATTGGTTATTTATACACTATTGTTATACCAATTTGGAGCAGTTTGAATAGATCATGCCTGTATACCTGCAGTAGCTTTTCACTGACTTAGTTATCAATGAGATATCTACTTATGCCTTCAAAATACTTGAAGATTTTTCAATGCATATTAAAGATAGTTTTAAAGACTTCCTTCCTTTCTGTTGTAAATGGCCACTGCTTCCTCTTAAAATAGTTTAGAGACTCTATCTCTTTAGAGATGAAACCTGTTCAGCCACAGCATGAAGACTCCAAATGGTCTTGCATGTTGCAATCCAGTCTTGAGCTGATGTAAACCCAGCCTGATCAACCCATCTTCTTAAAATAATCTTTCTATTATTGGTATGGTTCAGAGTCGAGGGTTGAATTCTCATTATACAGACAGGACTGAGGAGAACTTTCTTTGAGAAGGATAGTGAATCTATGGAGTTTTCTGCCACAGGAAGTGATGGAAACCGAGATGCTTGAAGTACTAATATACACAAGGATCAAGGGGAAGAGAGCATGAATATGGTACTGGGAGAAACGATTGACCACATTTATATTGTGTAGCAGAGCAGGTTGGAAGTGTCACTTGGGCTTCTCCTATTTTCTGTGCTTCTGAGTTTTAATGCTGTACCCAGTATTAGTCTCCCTAATGTTTTCTATAACAGAAGCATAACCTCCTTACTTTTCTATTAATTTTCCCAAGCGTAACATCCCATCAACTTTCCACCTACTTGTATACCTGCATGCCAGTTATTTTGTGAATCATGCATTAAGGCAATTGGACCCTTTTGCATCCATCCATCCAGTTTTCATTGGAATTTATGATAATATTTTAATGTCTTGTACTGTGCTGCTGCCACAAAGCAACAATTTCACAACGTATGTCAGTGATAATAAACTTGATTCTGATTTTGGTTCTGCTTCTGCTTTGAAATGTCTCATAATTTGGGTAATATTATCTTATTTTTCTTGTCAAGGTGGATAATTTCACATTTTTCCACATTATACTCCATTTGTCAGATCTTCTACCATTCACTTTAACTATCTATATTTCTTTATATCTTCCATATGTCAATTTTGCAATCAATTTTACCACGTATCTGTTGATTGTAAATAAATTTAACAGCCATACTTTCACTGTTTTCTACCAAGTCATTTATATAAAATATAAACACAATCATAACATAGTTATTCAGCAATTCCAGAAGCATGAAGAATATTTTTGTTACAAATATTAAGCTGGATAATGTGCTTATGTTTTTATTTATAGATGTTTGTGTTGACAAAGCAAGGGTGGATGAATGTGAACAAATGGTTTCAGAATTGACTAGAAAGGTAAAGAACACTTTGACCCTTTAAGTGCTGTTGTCATAGGAACTTATTTGCTCTCCAAATTATTTGATCATATCAATTATGAAAAAAATAGTGGTAACGAGGCCACTTAAAAGATTATTTGATCAGAGAGAAATGTTTGAAGGGTGTTTTTGTAATTTCTTTGGAGTGTCCAATTTAAAATTATATGAAGGAAAGATAACCTATTGTGTTTTATTGTAATGGATAAAATCGATGAAATGTTGAAATCAACAATTATAAAGTGTATATTGTATTGAAATCAGAACAAATGATAAGAAGTTAAATTCACTAAATTTGTAGTGAAATTAGAAACAGATTCTTATGGTTTATGTCTATTCAGAGGATATCATCTAAAACATGCTTCAAATGCAAAAAGAGTAAGTTGTTTCAAATACGAAAAGATGCAAGTCTTCTTTAGATCAAATCACTGTTATCAGAGAAACCTGTATTTTATGTTTGTCAATCCACTGCAGGTTGTTTTAAACAAGTGTCACTGATGAATTACAAAAAATATATTCAAAACTATTCAATGTTGAATTATTCAGGCTTTACTGTACTTTCTGAAATCAAGCCATATATATTAGTTCTATGATCTGTTTGGAATCAACAGAATGTAGTCCAGTTGGCATAAAGGTAATTTTATCTTCCAGTTTGATGAAGAATCTACAGCCCGGCAAGAGGCACAGGCTCAAATGCAAAAGAAGGAAGAAAAAATCAATCAGCTTGAAGCCGAATTGAAGAGTCTCAGAGCTCAGGTAATGAAGCTTGCCGAATAATTTCTTTTACTTACAAACTGTTGTAAAACCCTTTGATACTCTGCACAGAAGATGCAAAAGGAGATTTACTTTGCTATTCAGCTGCTATTTGTGACGATCAAAATTTTGTCAGCTGCCATTTTGAGAGTTTCTGTCCAGAATGCAAGAGATACACAATGTTAATTGTTTTTTTTGGGTTCAAAATTGATTTCAGATTTTGTTTTTGACATCTTGTTAATTAAACTTGTTGCCTATATTTTCAGTTACTGTTAGCCCATAGTGTCACACAATTGCTGAGAACTTAACCACAAAAGATGAAGGGCCACAATATTTTGATTTTTTTTTGATCATATACAGATAGTTAATATTTATACCTTGACCCCATTCTTCGTGTTTTGTAAGTACATTTATTTAAGGCAATGACAAACTGTGTTTTGGGAGCAGTTTGCTTAATCGGTAAGAAGGCTTTTATGTGTCTTTCTTTGGAAAACTTTTTCTTTCCTATTTTGAGCTTTTTAAAATATTTCAAATAAATAAGGAAATAAAATAGTTGATCAATCAAGTTAAAAATAGTGTTGTATTCCGGTGATCTTTTTTGTAATGTCTTGATTGCCAATTTGTAGCCACGTTTAAATATGTCTCTCCCTTCCTTAACTGGAGCACTTCAATATAATTTAACTGTTTAATGCCCAATATTGACAGAAAGTTGAAGGTAACATGTACTGAATTGCAGTTGAGTGCTGAAATGAAACAGAATGGTACTGAAATGCAGATTTTGTAATGTTGAACTCAAGACTACTTGATGTCAGGAGGAATCGTGGAGGCTGAAATCCTGGTTATGCTGGCTTTGCAAGTTAAGGCAGAGGGCTCAGTATTGCACTTACAGGCAACTGGTGAGACACTTTCCAGCAAAGCTATTGCCAAATAGTAATTGATTTGGGTAATTGTACTTCATATTTGCATAACCACCTCAACTATTTAGGCATCAATAAAAGCTATAGAGGTTTAGAATTGGGTGAAACACCTTGAATGTATTTTCTGATGTTAAATGGAACCATTAAACCATTGAATTTGATGCAGAGGTAGAGTTATTAATGAATAATTTGAAATCTTGATTAAAACAACCTTATTGTTCTACAAACTCATAACATTTTGAAAATATTTTTAAAAATCTGGTATCTGTTACATAAACTAAAACATTTTTCATTCTATTTATTTTGCAACAAAAGAAAAGTTATGGAATATTATTCTACCCCTTGTGCAGGACCTGTAATCTGACAAATTTATCATAAATGTTGGTTTGTATTGACAATTAAAATATGTTTTCAAGCCACAGAGAAGACACATAAAAAGTATTTGACATAGTTACAGGATGAATTTATTTTGAACTTGAGTGTCAAAGGAAGCTTAATATGTGTCTGTTTAAAATGAATAGAACTTACTAATCACAACTCTAAAAACGATGTTGTGTCTCCCTGTTGTACAGGGATGATCAGATGGCAGCAAGATAATTAACAAAGATATCACATTAATTATAAAGCAGAATTGCTTGTCAAATTTAACAACAAACATTAAAAATATAAGTTAATAACAGACTGGAATGAAAACAGGTTACCATGTTCATATTAGCATAGAAAATTTATGTTCCAGAAGGAGGCCATGAGGCCCATTGTGTCTATGTGAGTCACAAGAGAGATATCCAACTTACTCCCACTTTCCAGCACTTGGTCCTTAGCCCTTTAGATCCTGGTTCTTCCATATGCAGACGTAAGTGTTTTCAAATGTGGTGAGGATTTCAGTCTGTCCTATCCTTTTAAGTAATGAGCTTAAGACCACCACCACCCTCTAAGTTTGCAGAAGTGGGGAAAAAATCTTCATCTTTTCTCTGTCCATCTGCCAATTAATTTGAATTCATCCTCACAGTTTTGTTTCTGATTCCTTGACAAAGAAAGCTGATTATCTGTCCAATTTTATCTTGGATCCTTGAAATTTTACAGACAGACAGACAGACGTACTTTATTGACCCCGAGGGAAATTGGGTTTTGTTACAGCTGCACCAACCAAGAATAGTGAAGAAATATAGCTTTCTTTATAGCTGATAAATAATTAAATAATAATAAGTTAATCATGCCAAGTGGAAATAAGTCCAGGACCAGCCTATTGGCTCCGAGGAAGGAGTTGTAAAGTTTGATGGCCACAGGCAGGAATGACTGCCTAAGACCCTCAGTGTTGCATCTCAGTGGAATGAGTCTCTGGCTGAATGTACTCCGGTGCCTAACCAGTACATTATGGAGTGGATGGGAGTCATTGTCCAAGATGGCATGCAACTTGGACAGCATCCTCTTTTCAGACACCACCATCAGAGAGTCCAATTCCACCCCCACGGCATCACTGGCCTTACAAATGAGTTTGTTGATTCTGTTGGTGTCTACTCCACCTGCTGCCCCAGCACACAACAGCATACTCACTTAAATCTCTCTTCAGTGTTTTGTGTTCAGAAATTAGTAGTCCTTGTCTCTCCTATCATTATTCATTGTAAAACTTATCTCTTCCTGGCAACTTTGGCATATATCTACTCTCCTCTTTCTCCAATACAATTGCATTTTCCCTGTAATATGCATAATGTTCCTATATAAGGCCAGTCCAGAAGGCTAGAATACTTGGGGTCCATGACACAACAGTCACTGTGGATACAAAATTAAGTTGGTGGTAGGAGGCAGAGAGTGCTTTTCAGCTTGGACATTGATGGCTGCAGGGGTTGGCGCTAGGTCCTTTAATAATTGTCGTACTTTATGTATTACAGATTTGGAAGAGAAAGTAAGTAGCATTGTTAGTTAAATTTCCCTCTATAAAAGCTGTCTAACTTGCTGAATTCCTTCAGCATTTTGTTTCTTGCACGAATAGTAAGTTTGCAAATCACACTAAAATTGCTGGTATACTGAACAGGGAAGAAGGTTGTCTAAGGCCACAGCAAGATATCAATTGCAAATGATCCATTTCAGTAGTTCCATTTAATATCAGAGAAATCTATACATCCTGAAATTCTTGTTCTTCGCAGACATCCAGGAAAACAGAAGAGTGCCCCAAAGAATGAATGACAGTTAGATGTTTGAACCTCAAAGCCCCCCCCCAGCTCCCACTCCCACGCACAAGCAGCACCCCCCCCCCACTCACCCCCACCGGCAAAAATGCACCAGCACCTTCCACCGAGCACACAAGTGTGCAGCAAAGCATCAATAAAGACACACACTTGCAGTACCCCAAAGACTACTCATTCACCTAGTCCAGGGGCTGGCAACCCTTACCACTGAAAGAGCCATATGGACCCGCTTCCCACAGAAAAGAAAACACTGGGAGCCACAAAACTCATTTGACATTTAAAATGAAATAACATTTTAATTAAAATACAATGTTTTTTATTGCCTTTATGCTATATATAAACAAACTATAATGTATTGCATTTATGAAATCGATGAACTCCTGCAGAGCAAACGAAATTACATTTCTGCATGCAACAAAAACATTTTGAACTCCGAAAAAAAGACGTTGGGTTGAAGGTTACTACATCGTTAGCCTACCTTGGATCGAAAAATTAAAAGAAATCGCGCACTGGCGGGTGTCAGGCATTGGCAGTGGTGACGTATATTAATAGCGATAAAAATATGTTGTAGCGCAGCGCTAAAATAACGACACAGAGTGGTTAAACTGCAGTCAAAGATAACTTTATTCGAACTACACAGTCTTGCTTTTAAGCCTCTCTCAACCTGCCCCCCGTGGGCGCGGATGCTCCAAAAGACACGTACTCACAAACCCCCGTAGGCTATCACCCTTAGCCGGAACGCTGGCAAATTGTGAGCCGGTTCGGATGTGCCAGGAAATGGGTCGCCACAACGTTTTATTTAGATTGTACAAGATCACCATAATCTTCAAAATTAGAATTACATTTCAAAAACTAACAAACTAACATAAAATACATTTTAATTAAATACTCATTTATTTTCCAAAGCCACAGGGAGCCGCAGCACAGAGTTGAAAGAGCCGTATGCGGCTCCGGAGCCGCGGGTTGCCGACCCCTGACCTAGTCATTCGACATATCAGAGGCACTCTCTCTTCCTAATAAGGGAAAAAGGAATGTCCCCATTTCACAGTTAGAGGAGACATAACAAAACAACTTACTGATTTACAGGGTTAAATCGGTCATGCCACTTTTTCTCCCCCCAAGTTCTCTGCCTGTAGAATTGGCACAATCTCTCACCCACCAATGAGAAAGAGAGAGAGAGAGAGAGAGAGAGAGAGCACAACACATTGAGTACACAGCCTCTGATAGCTGATCCACTGTTTCCAATATTCCATTCTCTTCTGCGATGCTTCAGTTGGCTGCTTCAGTTTAGCATCAGTCCCGTCCACAGGGCCATGAAACCCCTGAAGCACGCTTGTCCTTTGTGTCTCATCCGTGGGAAAAGTGACCTGCCGTGGGCCCCTGGGAGCAGGTCCCGCCACTGCAAAGAACCAAAGTCAGAGTGGAACTCTAGGCCAGGGTCTTCAACAGAACCTCATCCAAATGAGAGACATCAAAGGTAGAAATCAAGTAGTTTTCATAGATGAGCACAAAGGTGCCACCATGGAACGACATTTTGGAGAGCTAAATAAGGCTAGAACGATGGTCTCAAGATGGCGCTTATGGAGTAAACCGCTTTTGGCTTTGCTCCAAACCTTTTACGTCTTTTTAACCTACAAACACCCCTTAAATGTTCTTTTTTTACTTATTCTAAAGGGGTTTAAATATATAGAATTTTTCTTTTTAACTATTCGATCTATTTTCAACTCGCTGAAATGTCTAAAGCAAAAGAATCAAAACAGACGAAAGAACCGATAACTTTAGAAACTATTGCAAAGCTTATAGAAGATACATTTGCGGGTCTGGAGAGAAAAATTACCGAACAGCTTTTTGCGTTTGATGAGCGTTTAAAATCATTCGAAGGAGAACTTAAAACACTTTCACTGGAACTACAAAAACAACAAGCAAGTATTTTGGTACTTGAAGAAGCCGCTCGGAAGAAAGAACATATCGAAACTTTGAAACAAGAGCAAGCTTCGACTTCTCAACAGATGGATCGTTATAAATCTAAAATTACTGATCTTGAAAATCGCTCTCGAAGGCAAAATCTTCGGCTAATTGGGATTCCGGAAAAGTTTGAGAGCGGTGATCTTACCGTTGTATTTTCTAAACTTCTAATGGATGTCTTTGGTTCAGATGTTCTGGACTCTCCTCCAATAATCGATCGTGCTCACCGTGTCTCTTGCTATCATTCTGATTCAGACAAACCATGGCATGTAATTCTCCGGATCCATTACCCTCATATCAAAGAGCGACTGATTCGAGCCGCTCGGAAATTGGGTATGATTAACTTTCAAGAATTCAAATTTCGTATTTTGGAAGATTATAGTCCTGAAGTTTTAAGGGCAAGAATGGCTTTTAGACCGGTTATGTCTAAATTTCACCAGGAAGGCTACAAGCAAGCGTTGTTATTTCCAGCACATCTGAGAGTTACTTCTGGAGACGGAACTGTTTGGCTGTTTAAATCTCCAGCGGACACTCAAAGTTTTTTGGAACAATGACACTCTATTGCATTGACTAATGTAATAATTAGTCTATAAATATCGATCTCTTACAGAAAGATGGGTTTTTTTTAGGTATGGCTGTCATGTATTTTTTATATATTGTAAATGTTCTCTTTTTTTTGGTCTATTCTGATTTTACTATTTTTTTATATTTTACTAATTTTATTAACCTTGAAAATAACTGATTAGGGTTCCTTTTTTAAGTTTGTATAAGCTTTTTTTATATTTTTAACATTTAAATATTAAGATTAAAAAAAATAATAATAAAATGGCGTTTCTTCTTCCCGACAGACTTTAGTGCCTGGAACGTCATATTCGTTTTGATGAGTTTGAAAGTTTTAAATTCTCATTTAAAATACTATTTTAGTAGTATTTATTTATGGGTTTTATCAATTTAATTTTTTTAACCCTTTTGTTATATATATATATATATATATATATAAAATACTAATTTTATATTTTAACCTTTGTTATATTAACCCTTTCTTATAATATGGGTTGTTTGTATTTTTTTCAATTTTTTTTTGTCTGAGTTGCCGTCCTGAGACACGGGGGTAATTTTAGTATTAGATTGCCTGCTTGCCTCTTTTTGGCTTTTTCCCTGGGGTTTCGAGGATGGAGGGAGGGGGATTTTTCTTTTTCTTTTTTCTATTTTTGCTTGCTTTTTGCATAGTTTTATTTCATGGGCCTATATGAAACTACAAAAATGGTTGCAGTGCCGTGACTTCCGGTTTCTCCTTGAACTCACTTCTTTCTTCTGGGTTCATGAGTTCACTTTTTTTTTAAACTTATGTGTTAACTGTAATAAATATTGTCAATATGGATAGGATTATTAATTTTGTTTTAATTTTGTGGGCAAGTAGCTATAGTCCATTCTTGTGTCCAGAATATTAAATACCGTATATTGACTGCCCAATAGTAAAATCTTAAGTTTGGTAAAGCCAAGCCGCCCTCCTTCTTAAGCTTCTGTAAATAATTTTTACCCAATCTAGGGTTTTTGTTCTGCCACAAATAAGAAGATATTTTAGAGTCAATAGTATCAAAAAAAGCTTTAGGAATAAAAATTGGTAATGCTTGAAATAAGTATAAGAATTTAGGTGGTATCATAATCTTAATAGCATTAACTCTACCAACCAATGACAAAGATAGTGGAGACCACCTAATAGCAAGTTGCTTAATTTGATCAATTAAAGGTAAAAAGTTAACCTTAAATAAATCTTTATGTTTTTTAGTAATTTTAATACCTAGGCAAGTAAAATAATCTGTAACAATTTTATATGGTAAATGTTTATAAATTGGAACTTGCATATTTAATGGAAATAATTCACTCTTGTTAAAATTCAATTTATAACCAGAAAAATTACTAAATTGAGCAAGCAAAGACGAAATAGCAGGGATAGATCTTTCAGGGTCAGATATATATATAATAACAAATCATCAGCGTACAATGATACTTTATACGTCCTCTCCCCACAGGTAATACCCAGAATATTAGGTGATTCCCGAATAGCTATAGCCAACGGTTCTAAAGCAATGTCAAATAGTAAAGGACTTAAAGGCAACCTTGCCTTGTACCACGAAATAACTGAAAAAAAGGGGATCTTTGATTATTGGTAAAAACCGAAGCTGAAGGTTTATGGTATATTAATTTAATCCATGATATAAATTTTGAACTAAAATTAAATTGTTGCATTGTAGTAAATAAATATGGCCATTCAACTCTGTCAAATGCTTTTTCAGCATCTACAGAAATAACACATTCTGGTATTTTAGATGAAGAAGTATAAATAATATTAATTAATTTTCTAATGTTAAAAGATGAATAGCGATTTTTAATAAATCCAGTCTGATCTTCAGAAATAATTCGAGGTAATATATTTTCTAATCTAATAGCCAAAATTTTACTGAAAATCTTAAAATCCGTATTTAATAAGGATATAGGCAGATAGGATGCACATTCAGTAGGGTCTTTATCTTTTTTAAGAATTAAAGAAATAGAAGCTTCATAAAAAGATTGTGGTAATTTACCTACACTTAATGCACCTTTAAAAATTTTACAAAGCCAAGGAGAAAGTACAGGAGAAAAAGATTTAAAAAATTCTACAGGAAAACCATCTGGACCAGAAACTTTACCAGAATTCATTAAAAAAATAGCCTTTTCTATTTCAGACTCCGTAATAGGTGTATCTAAAATTACGTTATCCTCAACAGTTACTTTTGGAATATTCAATTTCCTTAAAAATTCATTTATTATAGAAGAGTCCTTAGTGAATTCTGATTGATATAAAGAGTTATAAAAATCTTGAAAGGCTCTATTTATCTCTTTGTGGTCGATCGTCAGAGTACCATCTTGTTTAAGAATTCTAATAATCTGTCGTTTATCCGAAACAGTTTTCAATTGGTTAGCCAATAATTTACCAGACTTATCTCCATGCATATAGAATTGAGTTTTTGATTTAATTAACTGACTTTCAATCGAAGAGGATAATAATAAACTATGTTCCATTTGAAGTTCCACTCTTTCTTCATAAAGTTCTTTACTAGGGGTCATTGAATAAATCTTAACAATTTCTTTGATTTTATCAACTAATGTTAATAGTTTAGAATTAGTTCATTTCCTAACTCCAGCAGAGTATGAAATAATCTGTCCATGAATATATGCTTTAAAAGTATCCCACAAAATTCCACTAGAGATCTCTGCTGTAGAATTTGTTGAGAAAAACAATTCAATTTGTTGTTTAATAAAGTTAACAAAGTCTAAATCCTGCAATAAAATAGAATTAAACCTCCAAAATTTAGCATTGATATATGAATCAGTTATTTTAATAGATAACTTCAGAGGTGCATGATCAGATATGGTAATACAGTTATATTTACAATCAGTAACATCTGTGAGTAAATGGTGATCAATGAAAAAGTAATCAATTCTTGAGTAATTATGATAAACATGGGAAAAGTATGAAAACTCTTTGTCATTAGGGTGAAGAAAACGCCAACTTTCACAAATAGCTGAATCAATCATAAAAGAGTTAATAAGAGAAGCCGATTTATTCAGAAGAGTTTGGGTATGCTTGGATCTATCCATCACAGGGTTTAAACAACAGTTAAAATCCCCACCCATTATCAGTCTATATTGATTCAGATTAGGAAAAGATGTAAATAAGCTTTTAAAAAATTCAGGGCAATCAGTATTTGGAGCATAAACGTTAACTAAAACAACTTTTTGATTAAAAAGTAGACCAGTAATAAGCAAAAATCTACCTTGTAGATCTGAAATTGTTTCATGATGTATAAAAGAAGTTGATGAGTCTATAAAAATAGAAACACCTCTTACTTTGGCTTGCGAATTTGCGTGATACTGTTGGTCCTTCCAAAACCTAAAAAAACGTTGACTATCCACCTTCCTTACATGAGTCTCCTGCACAAAAATAACATTAGGGTTCATTCTATGGAATATTTTTTTCCGTTTGATCGGATGATTTAAACCATTAGTATTCCAAGAAACAAAATTAATAATCCTATCCATATTGACAATATTTATTACAGTTAACACATAAGTTTTAAAAAAAGTGAACTCATGAACCCAAAAGAAGGAAGTGAGTTCAAGGAGAAACTGGAAGTCACGGCACTGCAACCATTTTTGTAGTTTCATATAGGCCCATGAAATAAAGCTACGCAAAAAGCAAGCAAAAAGAGAAAAAAGAAAAAGAAAAATCCCCCTCCCTCCATCCTCGAAACCCAAGGAGAAAAGCCAAAAAGAAGCAAGCAGGTAATCTAATACTAAAATTACCCCCGTGTCTCAGGATGGCAACTCAGACAACAAAAATTGAAAAAAATACAAACAACCCATATTATAAGAAAGGGTTAATATAACAAAGGTTAAAATATAAAATTAGTATTATATATATATATATAACAAAAGGGTTAAAAAAATTAAATTGATAAAGCCCATAAATAAATACTACTAAAATAGTATTTTAAATGAGAATTTAAAACTTTCAAACTCATCAAAACGAATATGACGTTCCAGGCACTAAAGTCTGTCGGGAAGAAGAAACGCCATTTTATTATTATTTTTTTTTAAAATCTTAATATTTAAATGTTAAAAATATAAAAAAAAGCTTATACAAACTTAAAAAAGGAACCCTAATCAGTTATTTTCAAGGTTAATAGATTAATAAAATATAAAAAAAATAATAAAATCAGAATAAACAAAAAAAAGAGAACTTTCACAATATTTAAAAAATACACGTCAACCATACCTAAAAAAAACCCATCTTTCTGTAAGAGATCGATATTTATAGACTAATTATTACATTAGTCAATCCAATAGAGTGTCATTATTCCAAAAAACTTTGAGCGTCTGCTGGAGATTTAAACAGCCGAACAGTTCCGTCTTCAGAAGTAACTCTCAGATGTGCTGGAAATAACAGCGCTTGCTTGTAGCCTTCCTGGTGAAATTTAGACATAACCGGTCTAAAAGCCATTCTTGCCCTTAAAACTTCAGGGCTATAATCTTCCAAAATACGAAATTTAAATTTTCGAAAGTTAATCATACCCTTTTTCCGAGCCGCCCTATTCAGACGCTCTTTGATATGAGGGTAATGGATCCAGAGAATTACATGCCGTGGTTTATCTGAATCAGAATGATAGCGAGAGATACGGTGAGCACGATCGATTATTGGAGGAGAGTCCAGAACTTCTGAACCGAAGACATCCATTAGAAGTTTAGAAAATACAACGGTAAGATCACCGCTCTCAAATTTTTCCGGAATCCCAATTAGCCGAAGATTTTGTCTTCGAGAGCGATTTTCAAGATCACTAATTTTAGATTTATAACGATCCATCTGTTGAGAAGTCGAAGCTTGCTCTTGTTGCAAAGTTTCGATAATATGTTCTTTCTTACGAGCGGCTTCTTCCAGTACCAAAATACTTGCTTGTTGTTTTTGTAGTTCCAGTGAAAGTGTTTTAAGTTCTCGTTCGAATGATTTTAAACGCTCATCAAACGCAAAAAGCTGTTCGGTAATTTTTCTCTCCAGACCTGCAAATGTATCTTCTATAAGCTTTACAATAGTTTCTAAAGTTATCGGTTCTTTCGTCTGTTTTGATTCTTTTACTTTAGTCATTTCAGCGAGTTGAAAATAGATCGAATAGTTAAAAAGAAAAATTCTGTATGATTAAACCCCTTAAGAATAAGTAAAAAAAGATCATTTAAGGGGTGTTTGTAGGTTAAAAAGACGTAAAAGGTTTGGAGCAAAGCCAAAAGCGGTTTACTCCATAAGCGCCATCTTGAGACCCAGAATAGCTGATCTCTTAGTGGGTTCAACCACAAGATGCTCTTAAAAAACCACCTGTCAGCATTCTACAAATTCCCTGTTTTGGGATCTTGCACCAACCAGATTTTCCAAATCTACTTGCATTTGAAATCCTGCCTGAGTATCACAACATTTCCCTTTTGACATGCCTTTTTTTATTACCCATTGTAATTTGTGGCCCACATTCTGCCCACTGTTCAGATGCATGTGTAAGGGAGATTGTGGTCCAGACTGAGCGAGTGAAGAACTGAAGCAGTGGAGGAAAATGTTAGGTCAGGGTTGATTGCGGTAAGGTGCAATTTGGCAATTAAGACCTGGGCCACTGGGGCATTGAGGGCAATGGATGCAGTACGATGATCATGGGATTTTGATAATAAGATTGATGGACTAGTGCCTGAAAGCTAAAAGGTAAATAATGGTGATGCCTTAATAACTTGGGACTGTTTTGGTAATGACTAGGCCAACCTTGTCAAATTTCCTTAATAATACTCCAAAATAGCTTAAGAATAAAGTCATCTGATGTGGCAAAGCACAGATGTGTCCAGCGGAAGTTCTGCAATGACAGTAAATAACTCTGAACTGGTCCATATGCTTACATTAAGGTTACTTCCTTATGTAAAGCATTAAGCTAAACCCCAGCACCCAGGACATGCCCACTTCTCATTGCTACTGTCGGGAAGGAGGTGCAGAAGCTTAAAGCCTGAAGGCACATACTCAGCGATTCAGGAACAGCTTCTTCCACTCTGCCATCCGATTTCTAAATGGACATTGAACCCATGAACACTACCTCACTTTTTTTTTTGCGCTAGTTATTTTAACCTAACTATTTAATAGACATATACCTGTATCGAACTGTAATTCAGTTTTTTCTCTGTATTTATTTATCATGTATTTCTTTGTCCTGCTGCTGGATGTTAACCAAATTCTTGATGTATGCTGGTGATACTAAACCTGATTCTGATTCTGACCTCTCAACGAAGACTAGTGTGTGTGCCCTCGTCTTACCCTTTCTGAAGTCCTCAATCAATTCTTTGATCTTGTTAATGTTGAGTGCAAGGTTGTTGCTGCTATAGCACCAAGCAGATAGGGGACTGGGACATTATTTGGATGCAATTCTGGACTATAATTGTTTTTGTCTACTTTCTCTCTTTTTTTGTTAAGCTGACAGGATCACCAGTAAATGTACTGGCTGCAATGTCCAGTGCAGAAGGTGTAGTCACAAAAGAAAATTCTTCATGTCAGATTGGAGTGCCACCAGCAGGACCAGGAGTCTTTCCTCCCCCTCCTCCTCCTCCTCCACCACCACCACCGCCCCCACCTCCACCACCTCCTCCGCTTCCAGGATTTGCAGACGGACAGTGCTCTTCAACTTCTCTTTCACTGCCACATGGATTGAAAGCGAAAAAGGACTTCAAACTGGATATTAATATGAAAAGAATCAACTGGTGTAAGGTATGTGTCTTTTTGTGAAAGAAATTTGAGTGGAAGCTGTAGTGAAGAGAAGGAATCTTTCTGGCAAACTTAAGAACAACATAGTATATACTTTTATTGATGAAATTTCAATATATTACTTTACCTTATCTACTCTGAGTAATAAACTCATACACCTTTGCTTACTTTCATTCAACTTTGCTTGCAGGATTTCAATTTTGACATTTATTGCCATTAATATGTTTGAATTGTCAATCATTGGATCCATTGTTCGTTCTTGGCAGTTTTAGACTTGTGCAGTTCATTCGATGTAAAGTATAACTGATTACCAACAGAAAATTGGTTGGAAGCATTTAATCAAAATTCATTTGGATGAAAAAGGTTTAAAGTCATTATTCTGCCAGCAATTTGATAATGATACATGTATATTGTTCACGATTTAAACAAAAAGTGAACTTTTTAATTTAGATTCTTATTAAAGCATGGAAAACGAGTACTTATTTTTGTCTTCTGTTGTTGTGTCATGTTAGTGACCAAACACATCAACTTGCTATGCCTAGCAAACTGAAGAAGCAAAAACATGCAAAATATCACTGTTTTACAATGGAAAAACTTAGTGGGAAAAGGAAAACTTTTACATTTCTTTTCCTTAGTAGTCGCATCTCATCTCTTGCTAGCCCACTGTTCTCTTAGACTTAGCTTGAAGTTCATTATAATTGTTGAAAAGGAACGTGACACTTCTGTATTTGACAGTGTTTTCTTCAGCAGTTTGATCGAGGAACGACTGTGGAAGTGTGTGTACATCAGCAAGTTAGACCAGTGTCAAGCATTTAAAAGGAAGACAGCTTTATAGAGTGGTTGTTAGTGCAACAGTGGAAAAGTGTGTATGGAAATGGAGGAGATAGCAGAGATACTTAATGAATACTTCAGTATTCACTATGGAAAAGGATTTGGTGATTGTAGTGCAGACTGAAAAGCTTGAGCATGTAGGTATTAAGAAAGAGGATGTGTTGGAGCTTTTGGAAAGCATCAAGTTGGATAAGTCACTGGAACCTGATGAGATGTACCCCAGGCTACTGTGGGAGGTGAGGGAGGAGATTGCTGAGCCTCTGGCAATGATCTTTGCATCATCAATGGGGACAGGAGAGGTTCTAGAGGATTGGAGGGTTGCAGATGTTGTCCCCTTATTCAAGATAGGGAGTAGAGATTGCCCAGGAAATTATAGACCAGTGAGTCTTACTTCAGTGGTTGGTAAGTTGATGGAGAAGATCCTGAGAAGCAGGATTTATGTACATTTGGAGAGGTATAATATGATTAGGAGTAGTCAGCATGCCTTTGTAAAGGGCAGGTTGTGCCTTTCAAGCCTGATGTGACTAAGCACATTGAAGAAGGTTGAGCAGTAGATGTAGTGTATCTGGATTTCAGCAAAGCATTTGATGAGGTACTCCATGAAAGGCTTATTGAGAAAGTAAGGAGGCATGGGATCCAAGGGGACATTGCTTTGTGGATCCAGAACTGGCTTGCCCACAGAAGGCAAAGAGTGGTTCTAGACGGGTCATATTCTGCATGGAGGTTGGTGACCAGTGGTGTGCTTCAGGGATCTGTTCCAGGACCCCTTCTCTTTGTGATTTTTATAAATGACCTGGATGAGGAAGTGGAGGGATGGGTTAGTAAGTTTGCTGCTGACACAAAGGTTGGGGGTGTTGTACATAGTGTGGAGGGCTGTTAGAGATTACAGCAGGACATTGATAGGATGCAAAACTGGGCTGAGAAGTGGCAGATGGAGTTCAACCCAGATAAGTCTGAGGTGGTTCATTTTGATAGGTCAAATATGATGGCAAAATAGAGTATTAAATACTCTTGACAGTGTGTTGGATGAGAGGGATCTTGGGATCTGAGTTCATAGGACACTCAAAGCTGCTGTGCAGGTTGAGTCTGTAGTTAAGAATGCATACAGTTTATAGGCCTTCATCAACCGTGCGATTGAATTTAGGAGCTGAGAGGTAATGTTGCAGCTATATAGGACCCTGGTTAGACCCCACTTTGAGTACTGTGTTCAGTTCTGGTCGCCTCACTACAGGAAGGATATGGAAATCATAGAAAGGGTGCAGAGGAGATTTACAAGGATGTTGCCTGGTTTGGGGAGCATGCCTTATGAGAATAGGTTGAGTGAACTTGGCCTTTTCTCCTTGGAGCGACAGAGGATAAGAGTTGACCTGATAGAGCTGTATAAGATGATGAGAGGCATTGATCATGTGGATAGTCAGAGGCTTTTTCCCAGGGCTGAAATGACTAACACGAGAAGGCACACTTTTAAGGTGCTTGGCAGTAGGTATAGAGGAGATGTTGCGGTAAGTTTTTTACGCAGAGAGTGGTGAGTGCGTGGAATGGGCTGCTGGCAACGATGGAGTAGGGTCTTTTAAGAGGCTCCTATATATGTACATGGAGCTTAGAAAAATAGAGGGCTATAGATAACACTATACGTAATTTCTAAAGTAAGTACATGTTTGGCACAGCATTGTGGGCTGAAGGGCCTGTACTGTACTGTAGGTTTTCTGTGTTTCTATATTTCTATATCATGAGAAATCTGGATTGAAGAAATTGTATTTTTTTGGGCTGACTCCACGCATTATTGCTGCTTACTGCTGTAGTACAGAGTTAGCTGGTACAATTTCTCATACTCTAATCACACATTTCCTGTGAATTAGGGTATGGCACTCAGTGGGGTAAAGTTCAGGCTATGCACATTTGAATGGACTTGACAGCATTTCTCCAGCCCATAGCCCAACTGAGATATTGCTGCCCCACTTTATGTACTTTCAGGTAGAGAGTCAGATTTTGCCTGAGCAATCATGATATCACAACTTTCTCCTTTACTGGTCACAGGGCTTTGTGTTTGAATTAAACAATCAGTGATTGACTGTGGAATTAATTCATAATGAAAGTGGCAGAAGCAGACTGATTGAAAAAGAAGTGTAGGCTGTATAGTGCGGATTAACTGAAATATGGATTTTTACCAGCACCAAGCAACTAACAGCAGCCGACGTGTTTGTTGTGTGAAAAAGTTTCTTCAAATACGGCAATGAAACCATTCGGGCACCTTCAGCATCTCTTGAGAATGCGCTCTGATAAAACAACCAAGAACTTGGCTTATTTTCAGTTTCCTTGTATAGAAAAACTCTCAAAAACTGAAAACTCTTCAAAACATCTTTGCCAGCACTTAACAATAAAACAGTGATGTTTGCATTCTTCATACAACATTTCATTCCCCAAAAAGTGGAGAAGAACTGATTCTACTAGCAGTAAGGGAGCTTCCGAGTATGGTTTTGTATAAGTATCCAGACCAAATAATTAAAACAATTCTACTCAGCGACAACTGTTTTTAAATACGAATCGGTGCAATGTTTGAGAATGTGGAAGATGTATTGAGTAGCATATGTGGGACAACAAAATTTGCTCTGCAGCTGAGTGAGTCAACTTTGCCAGGCATCAAACCTTCATGAAAAATGAAAGCATGTTTCAGAAGTCATTATAGTATTTGCACGAGAACTAGAAGCAGATACAAAAGGGGAGTCAATCTTTCGGGTTTTTGAGCAAATTTTCAAAGAGAAGGACATTCCACTCACCAACATTCTTGCATGTGCAACAGATAGGGCACCTTCAAGGACAAGAGAAAATCTGCAGATACTGGGAGTCAATGTAATACAAACAAAATGCTGGTGGAACTCAGCAGGCTAGGCAGCATCTATGGAAAAGAGTAAACAGTTGATGTTTTGGGCTGAGATCCTTCATCAGGCCCAGAAAAAGGAGATGAGGTGGAGGGAGGGCGGAGTAAAGAGCTGGGAAGTTGATTGATGAAAGAGATAAAGTGCTGGAGGAGGGGAATCTGATACGAGAGGATAGAAGACAATGGAAAAAAAGGAAGGGGAAGGAGCGCCAAAAGGAACTGATGGGCAGGTAAAGAGATAAGTTGAGAGAGGGAAACAGGAATGATAAAGAGGGGGGTTTATTGGAGGTTTGAGAAGTCGATATTCATGTCATCAGGTTGGAGGCTACCTAGACAGAATATAACGTGTTGGTCCTCCAACCTGAGTGTGCCCTCATTGTGGCAGTAGAGGAATCCATGGACTGACATAGATACCATCATAGACAAGCTGTCACCTTGATCTTATTATTTTCTTCATAAAAGCTGTACCTAACATATTTTCCATTCACTTTGTAATTCATAGACAACATCTTGTTGTAGAAAACTGAAGTGATCATCTGCAGAAATCATTAAATACTTTTATCAGAGTGATAAATAAAATCAGGTCCCATGTTCTCAGTTCTTGACTATTTCCAGAGCTTGAGAATGATGAACAGTTTGAACACTTGCTATTGCACATAGAAATTACAAGACTCTCAATAGGAAACTACTTGAGACACTTTTATACAATTTTTGAAAGTGTGATAAAATTCTTTGAAGACTCAAATGCTTTACTCAGTAATCTGCCCAAGAAATTTAGGCATGACATTGCTTTATGTCAAAATTATTTGCAAAGTTTAATTATATCTGTCTTCAATTGCAAGGGAATGATGTGAATCTTATCAAGGTCAAATAATTTCTTTTCAAGTTAACCTATTTGAGTGTAACATTGGCCATCAAGGCCTTTTCCAATTTCCAAACTCCTCTGAGTTGCAAGAATACCAGATCAACACCCACAAAAATCCTGCAGGAACTCAGCAAGTGAGGCAGCTCCTTTGAAAATGAACAAGCAGTCGACTTTTTAGGCTAAGACTCTTCTTTAAGCCTGTAAAGGAAGGGGAAAGATGCCAGATTTAAAAAGTGGGGGGTGGGGGAGAGGGAAAGGAAGATAACTAGAAAGTAACAAGTGAAACAGGGTGGGTGTAAAAGGTAAAGGGCTGGAGAGGGAGGAATCTGAAGAAAGAAAGGGAAGGAGGAATGGACCCAGGGCAAAGTGATAGGCAGGTGACAAGTTGTAAGCGGCCAGAGCAGGGAATAAAAGAAGAGGGGAGGGGAAGGAGGAATTTTTTTTTTAGTTTGATAGGGAAATCAATATTTATTCCATTAGGTTGGAGGCTACCCAGACAGAATATAAGGTTTTGCTCCTCCATCCTGAAGGTGGCCTCATTATGGCACAAGGGGAATCTGGGAACTAATATGTCAGAATGGAAATGGTAATTGATATGTTTGGCCACTGGAGAGTTCTGCTTTTGGTGGATGGAGCAGAAGTGCTCGACAAAGCGATTTCCCCCAATTTCCGACAGGTCTCAACAAGGTGGAGATGATTGCATCGGGTGCATCGGACCCAATACCAGATACAAGACAAGACCTTCAAGCATACTGTTCCAGCTGGCTGAGCTGCATATAGCCATGTCAGTAAGATTTCAGGGTCTTCTCTTAATCCACATTCCAGATCCATTCCAGAGTACTTGTAATGAGGAATTTATAGAAAAGATGAAAGATGAACCATTCTTATTACAAAATGAGTTTTAGCTGAGGCCAAGGTTCAAAAGAATCAGACTGACTTTTGCTTGCAGATTGAAAGCTCTGAACACTGTCCTGCAATATGAAAAAAGGTCTAGGTGTCTTATATTGCCTTTCCAACATCATATTTGTTGCACAGTTTTGCCCACTTACTTTCAAAGCAACAAAGCTAACTGCAAATTACTGAACGTGAGGATCTGAGACTCCTTCTGAGCGGCAGTCAGCCCCATGTTGAGAAAATGCACTGCACCAAGCCCATCCATCTCATTGAAAGGTGAAAAAGCGATGAATTAGTGAATAGTCGGACTACCAATGTACTCTAAAGTTGTTGATGAAAATTGTTTTTATAGTAATTAAGTAAAGAAATAATTTTATTTGTAGCTTTAAATAGATTTGAATAATTTTTGCAGTTATTTGTCACTGCTTTGAATTCGGAGCTCCCATTTTCTTTCACTTTGCCTCATTAATCAAAATATATTTATAGTTTTTATGTAATGGCTGGAAAGGGAGAGGGAGATGCATGTGGTCTGGAAACCAAGTGGTCACTAACCTAAAAATGTTTGGGAACCACTGGGCTAGATAAAGCACTTTGCACTTTGAAGTTCAGAAGCATGAGAGGTGATTTCATTGAAATTTATGGGGCTTAATGATTCTCCTGTCCAGAACAAATTTATCACTATCTCAAAATGAGGGGAGTATTCATTCAGGACAGAGATGAGAAAGTATTTCTTCAGCCAGAAGGTTTTCCTGGTGTTTTTGTTTCCTTCCATTTCCCAAAGATATGATGGTTGGTTGTTTAATTGGGCTACTGTAAATTGCTGGTCATGGAGGAGGACTGGGGAGGGGTTGATTGATATGTTGGAGAGAATGAGTAACAAGGCATTGGTGGGTAATAAGACTAATGTGAGTGCATTGAGAGCCAGCTGATACGAGATAACTGAATGGCCTCCTTTGTAATGAGAAAATATGAAAACACAAAAGTTGAGAATAATGCATTTTCATATGTTAAGGAAATCTGAGACAAATGGGTTAGTACAGGAAAGTGTGAGTATTAAAATTATCGCTAATGTTTAAATAGCTACCTTTGCTTTTATTTTTTTTCTAGTGTAGTCTTTGAAAGAAGTTGATTTGCAACCACTTTCCCAATCCAGTCGTATTTCCAATGTGCATATTAATTTAAAACAGAATTTGGAGAGAAACTGGATAATTGTCAAGAAATCTGATTTCATGTTGAAGTGTTAATATATGTTGTTTGCCTTGAAAACAGCTGGCAGCGATAATCAATGCAACACTTGAGAATTGGACTTCCCTTTTCCTCATGTCAGTTGCTGTTACGTAAGTCCAGACGAATCAGCAAAGATATTACCAGTCTGGCTGAGTGTACAGTCCCATTGAAACATTTTCACTGATAGAAACCAGAGAAGAAATGTGTAATTTTTAGCTCCACCACTCAGGACATGCTCTCTTCTCACTGTTACCATCAGAAAAGAGGTGCAGAATCATTTTACAGACAGAAAAATAAAGCTTGTAATATACTCTATACAGAAAAGTAAGTTTGACGCTGAAATACCATGAATCAGCTGTGCAAAAAAACAAATGATAAAATGTAATTGCACCACTTCCCTCTGGGGCATGCAGCAATGGTTTGCTAGATCCCTGGGATTGTAAGAATATCCTTTCAGGTTAATACCAAACTAAATTGAATCAGGATCAGGTTTATTATCACTGGCATATGTTGTGAAATTTGTTAACTTTGCGGCAGCAGTACAACACAATACACATTAATATAGGGAAAAATGTAAATTACGCTAAGTATATATACTTACAGTATATCTCATAGTTAAATTAAGGAAGTAGTTGTTGAGTACCATTGAGTAATCGTCAACCCTATGGATAGTGTAGTTGTCCAAGATATGGAAGATAATCGTGGCAAGATACGGAAGTAGATTGCTAGACCTTTCTTCCACGCAGATACAGCTGATGCCCAGGTTGGGACCTGGCCAGATTTGAACTTGGGGTCATCCACCTCGAAGTCCATTGCTGATGTAACTACGCCACTGGCCGGCCCATAAATAAGTAATACAAAAACATAAATTTTAAATAAGTAGTGAGGTAATGTTCATGGTTTCAATGTCCATTCAGAAATTGGATGGCAGAGGGAAAGAAGCTGTTTCTGAGTTTTCAGAGGGAAAGAAGCTGTGTAACTTCAGGCTTCTGTACCTCCTTCTTGATGGTAACAGAAGGCATGTCCTGGGTGGTGGAGATCCTTAATGATAGACGCCTCCTTTTTTTGAGGCACCGCTCTTTGAAGATATCTTAGATATTTCAGAAGCTAGTACCCATGTTGGAGCTGATTAATTTTACCTCTCTCTGCAGCTTACTTCAATCCCTGTGCAGTAGCTGCCTCCCCTCCCCCCCTCATTTGCGATGGTGATGCAGCCAGGCAGAATGCTCTACTCAGTATATCCATAGAAATTTGAGTGTTTTAGATGACTTTGCAAATCTCCTCAAACTGCTCATTAAGGATAGCTGCTGTCTTGCCATCTTTATAGTTGCATCAGTATGCTGGGACCTTAGGTCCTGAGAGATGTTAACACCCAAGAACATGAAATTAGTCACTCTTTCCACTTCTGCTCTCTCTGTAAGGATTGATGTGTGTTCCCTTCGCTCACCCTTTCGAAAGTCCATAATCAGCTGTTTCGTCTCCCTGACATTGAGTGCAAGTTTGGTTTCTGTGACACCACTCAACTAGCTGGTATATCTTGCTCCTGTATGCCCTCTTGTTACCATCTGAGATTATGCCAACAATGGTTTATCATCAGCAAATTTACAGATGTCATCTGAGCTGTGCCTAGCCACACAGTCATGGGTGTAGAGAGAGTAGAGCAGTGGACTAAGCACAGATCCCTGAGGTGCACCAGTGTTGATTGTCAGCAAGATGGAGATGTTATTACTAATTGGCACAGATTGTGGTCTTCCAGTTAGGAAGTCGAGGATCCAATTGCACAAGGAGGTACAGAGACCCAGGTTCTGTAGCTGCACGATCAGGACTGTAGGAATGATGGTGTTAAATGCTGAGCTTTAGTGAAGAAATAGCATCCTGACATAGGTGTTTGTATTGTTTGGTGATCGAAGGCTGCGTGGAGAGCCAATGAGATCGTTTCCACCATAGGCCTATTGTGATGCTAGGCAATTTGCAGTGGATGCAGGTCCTTGCTGAGGCGTGAGCTGATTCTAGCCTTGACCAACCTACTGGATGATGGTTGTCAAGGCAGCTCACATTGCTCTCCTTGGGCACTTGTATAATCATTGCCCTTTTGAAGCAGGTGAGAACTTCTGACTGGAGCAGTGAGAGATTGAAAATGTCTTTGAGCAATCTCACCAGTTGGTTAGCACAAGTTTTCAGAGTCTTACCAGGTACTCCATTGGAGTCTGTTGCCTTGAGAATGAGAGGTGAACTTTTTAAAAACTTAACAATCTGGAAGTTACCTTAAGTATATTTTCCTGCTTGAATGTTTCAAATTAGATGATATAGCATCTGACAAGCAGTTTTGACTGAACTGAGGAGGAATTTTTTTTTTCTCAATCTGTCTTTGGAATTCTGTATCACAAAACCTCTGAATATTGAATTATTAAGCATATTCAGGTCTGAGATGGATAGATTAGTAAACTTCAGGTGAATTGTGGATTAAAGCAATACAATAAAAGTAGGCAATTGAGAGATTAAAGTTCACCTATGCCAGGTTCTTATTCAGTGGCAGAGCAGATTTGAGTGGCCAAATGACTTGCTCCCCTCTCTTATATTCCCATATGAAGCAATTTTTATCAACACACATAAATTTGTTTCCTGAGAGGCAAAGTATTTGCTCCACAGTAATTATCATTTATCATTCTGTTTTAAAACTCATTTAGATCTCATGCAACAATGTGTTACATTTTCAGGATACTTGAGATGAGTTCATGGACATCTGAAGTTCTCATTTCAATAGACAGTTCTATAACTGAAGTAGCAGAAGCAAATCAGTTAGTTATAATAGTTTAATGTAAATAATAGTGATTAACATCACCTTAATAAACAATCACACCTATATCTCACAATTCATTTAAAAATATAATAAACAAGACCAGTTGCTATAGAAGTAGAATGAAATTGTCAAAGTGGTTGCAGTGACTTAGCAAAAAGTTTGTGAAAGGTTGAGGTGAGATTTTGGGAAAGATTTGTGAAGCTAGGTGAAGAAGCTTAGGTGTTAAATGAATATTTATGGTTTTTAAGGAGAAAGACCTGAGATTTGGAGAACTCAAGGAGCAGGGGTATGAAATGAACAGTGAAATTCTAAAACACTTTATCATTAGAAGGGAGAATGAAAAGTAGTTTTGATGGGTTTAAAGTTCTGTGGTCCTGCTGAAACGTATCTTAGGCTGCAGAGACAAGAAAGAAGATTGAGTTGGCATTGAAAGAGATCAGATTCTGGACTTTGGTGCACTTCATTGAAGAAAGGCATTGAAGAAAGCCAGGTAGTTATAGGCCTGTTGGTCTTCAGGGAAGTTATTGGAGAAAGATTCTGAGGGATGGAGTTAACCTACACTTGGAAAGTCAGGGGGTTATAAGAGATGGTCAGGATTGAATTGTCCATGGTCGATCCTATCTGACTAATTTGATGGAGATGCAGGTTTCCCCCGCTATCTGAAGGTAGAGCATTCCTATGAAACAGTTTGTAAGCTGAAATGTCATAAAGCAAAGAAGCAATTACCATTAATTTATATGAGAAAATTTTTTGAGCGTTCCCAGACCCAAAAAAAAGCAGCATTGGTAGTTAATGCTGTGAAGAAGACATTTAATTACCTGATGCATAGAAAAGAAGAGAATGAAGATCATGATGCAATTTATAAAACATTCCCTGTCGACCCATAACAATTTTTATTGATGTTCCTATCTGTGGCAACTGCTCTGCACGTGACTGCACGAAATTACAGAGAGTTGAGGACACAGCTCAGCACATGAAAGCAGCCAGAATAATCAAAGTTTCTCTCCCATCTCCCAGACATTCTCTCTTCTCCCCTCTTCCACTGAGCAAAAGATACAAAAGCCTGAATAAAAACAACACACACAAAATGCTGGAGGAACTCAACCATTTAGGCATAATCTACGGAGAGGAATGAGCAGCAACATTTCAGGCTGAGGCTCTTCATCAACTCCAGATAAGAAAGGGGATGATGCTGGAATAAGAAGATGGGATGCTGTGTACTGTTCAGCATGTCTTCTAATATACAGTAATAAACTGCAACAAATTCAGTGGATAAAATTATGGACAACACACATTATTGTCTGCAAAATAGTTTCAATCTTGTCGCTCAAAGAAGCCACTATTATGCTTTTACAGAGAACAGTAATCAAGTTGTTCCATTCCATAAACATCCCATTCAAACCAGTGAACAAGCATAGCATTCTGGGATCTCATAGGTTCCAGTTTGTCACATTACATTTTATAAAAGTTAGAAATTCATTAAGACTTCAGAGTTACAGCAATGTATCCACATTCCCTCATTTTTGTCATTTCATGACAACATCAAAATTTTCAAGACACAATTTTTAAGGTATTAGTACAGTAATCAAAGTGATTTCAGATATTTATATAATGATATAGATAAAGTCTCAGAACTTTACTTAAGTAAAATCCCCTTTACCTAGTTCGGATCAACGGGTGCCCATTTTCAATATATTCTCCTTCTTACTCCTACTATACCACATAAAAATTGTAAAAAAAAAATCCATTAGTTTGATATTAAAGATTATACTGTAATGTAGGATAGTCACCCACCATTCTCTTGCTGGAGTGTTATATTTGTGCAACTGATCTCTCATTTAATATTTTTGGTGGTCTCTCCGATATGATCCGCAAATTGAGTTATGTCTTCTGATTCATCTGGTGTATAAATACAACATTCTTGTCCAATCAGGACACCCAACCCCCCTTTGTTGGATAAAACAAGGTCTAACACCATTTGATTTTGCAAAGCCTCTATACAGATCACCACCAATACTGTCAACAATTGAGATATTGCTTATTGAGTTTGCAGTTTCATTTGCTGGCTTTTTCAAAGCTTGATGCCATGTTAACCAGTTCCTGTCTGCTTTACCAGTTTCATTGGTGTTACCTTTCCCAGGACAACACAAGGTTCTTTTACTCTGGTGTTAACATTGTTGTACAGAGATATATATCATCCTCTATAAAACTCGTTGTTGCCAAATTTATATCACCATCTTTCTCCAGTGATATTTTGGCCTAACTTGATGAGTTCCTCGGGCATTTTGTGTGTGTTGCTTTGGTTTTCCAGCATCTGCAGGTTTTCTTGTGTTTGTGATACTAACTTATATATATGTATGTGATCATGCTAAATACTGCTATATCATTTCAAAGGATGTAGATAGGGTTTAAAGTGAGAACATTTTTTCCATAATGGGAAAATCTAAAATTGGAAGGCATAGGTTTAAGGTGAAGAGTTAAAAGTTAGGGGATTTTTTAACCAGAGAGTGGTTGCAATCTGGAAGCACTACTCAAGAAGGTGATGAGGACAGGTAGCCTCAACATTTAACAGGTATCTTAACGTGCACTTGAATTGTCAGGACAGAAACGTCTACAGACCAAGCACTGCTAAATGGAATTTGTGTAGATGTATTTAATACTCAGCATACATGTGATGGGCTTAAGGGCCAATTTCTGAACTGTATGACTGACGGCCAGAAGCAAAGGCCATCCCTGAGTTCTTGTTCCCAGAGCTCCATGAGGGTCATCGCTGAGCCCGGCAGAAACTGCAATGTTTATGCATCAAACCCTAATTTATAAGTGGCTCCAACTCTGATACTTCAAGTATATTTTTAGTCATATTTGCAACTTACAAGACAGCACTTGAAAGCAGCAACATTTTGCATGCGGCTCCAAAGGGAATGATCAAATATTCCCATTTGGCACTGCTACAGTTGAAATCCACAATCACAACCATGGGTACATCAGTAAGCAACATTGTTTTCAGACATTCAAAAATTCTATTGATCCCCAAAATTGTGTGTGCAGTTCCCCTTTAAGGAAAAGGAAATGAGGAAAGCCTACTAACATGCAAGTAAGATTGAACTGCAAAGCCCTTAAACCCATTCTTCCTACCACACTGCTGGGGAATGTAAAGTGTCTGGGAAATAAAATTTTCAAAAATCAGAGCAAAATTGCAGTACCAGAGGGATATCAAGGACTGCTGTCTTCTTTGCTTCCCGGAAACATGGCTCACCATCCACTACAGAGATAAAGCAGTTGATTTGTAAAGGTAGGAAGGCTTAGTATGTTTTATTGCACCATTGTGGGTGTGCAGATGTGCCAATTCTATATCAGTCCTGCCACCTGATCTGGAACATCTACTAGTCAAGTGTCATCATTTTTATCTGCCAAGGGATTTCCACCACCATCCTGGTAGCGGTGTACATTCCACCCTTGGCCATTTTCAAGCAGGTAATGGAGAAGCTGATGCTCTCCCTGTCATTGTGAGACAATTTCAACCAGGCCAGTTTGAAGAAGTCTCTGACTAATTACCACTAGCACGTCACCTGTGGAACCTGAGGAGCCAACACACTTGAACACTGTAACTCTACTATCAAGAAAACTTAAAAAGTGCAGGCACACCACCCACTTTGAAAAGTCAGATCATCAGGCTGTACTTCTACTCCCGGTGTACAGGCAGAGACTGAGGACCACAACAACAGTGGTGAGGGCCATGAAGTAGGGTGGTGGATGACTGCTTTGAATTCATTGACTGGGCAATATTCAGGAATTCATCTTCAAATCTGTATATGCCACAGTTGTCACTGACTTCATCAGGACCTGAGTAGATGAGTGTGTGTCTTCAAGAACATACCAGACATACTCAAACCAAAAGCTGTGGATGAACCAGAAGATTTGTAATCTGCTGAGGGCTAGATCTGTGGCGTTAAAGACCAATGATCCTGAACCATACAAGAAGTCCAGGTACAACCTATGAATGACTATTTTTGGAGCGAATAAACAATTCCAACCCATTGAAGTTAGAAACTGAATCAGATAATCATTGCTTTGGCAGGGTTTGCAGGCCATTGTTTCCTCAAGGGGAAGCCTAACAACATGAATGGCTCTGAATGGCTCATTCTTTTATGCATGCTTTTAAAGGGAGCGTAAAACTACATCTGTGCGAATCCCTGCAGCATCTGGAAACCCTGTGATCTCTGTCTCAGAGCATTTTTCAAGAGGGTAAATTCTCAATAAGCGTCAGGCCCTGATGGTGTACCTGGTTGGGCACTGAAAACCCATGCCAATCAATTAGCACAAGTATTTAAGAACATCTTCAGTCTCTCACTGATGTAGTTCAGTGGTTCTCATCTGCTCATCTCTCAAGTTAGGAAGTGACAATCATACTAGTGCCCAATAAGCGCAGTGTGAACTGCCTCAAGACTATTGTCCAGTTGCACTCACATAAACTGATATGTTGGGACCAGGTTAGATCCTCACAGATATTGACCACCCAGGAACTCGAAACTGCTCACTCTCTCCACTTCTGATTCCTCTGAGGATTTGTTCATGTTCCCTCATCATACCATTTCTGAAGTTCACAATCAGCTCTTTGGTCTTACTGATATTGAATGCAAGGTTGTTACTACTACACCACTCAGCTAGCTGGTATATCTCATTCCTGTACACCTAGTCTCCCTTTCAAATTTTGCCGAAAATGGTTGTATCATCAGCAAATTTATAGATGGAATTTGAGCTATGCCTAGTCACATAGTCATGGGTATAGACAGCGTACAGCAGTGGGCTAACTGCTTGCGGTATGACAGTTGATAGTCAGTGAGGAGGAGTTTTTATTACCAATCCACACAGACAGTGGTCTTCTGGTTAGGAAGTCAAGGATTCAATTGAAGAGGGAGATACAGAGACCCATGTTCTGTAGTTTTTTGATCAGGATTGTTGGAATGATGGTATTAAATGCTGAGTTATAGTCATTGAACAGCATCTTGACATAGGTATTTGTATTGTCTATGAAGAGCATTGTAACTGGTATCATCACCATCTGGTATGGAGGGGCCACTGCACAGGTGTGGAAAAAGCTTCATAAAGTTGCATACCCAACCAGCTCCATCATGGGTACTAGCCTCCCCGGCTTCGAAGACATTTTCAAAAGGCAATTCCTCAAATACAACATCCATCATTAAGGACACATATAGTAATATATGTTTTTAAAATTATGTATTGCAATGTCTTGCTGCTGCAAAATAACAAATTTCCCTGTGTATGCCTGTGAGATTAAACCCGATTCTAATTCTTCTGATACAGAATCTGATTCTGATTTGACCTGAATGCTATTTAGTCTCTCATTCATCAGACTCATGTGCTTGATGCATTACTGATATTACTTCCTGTATGATTGTGACTTTATCCTACCACAAATACATTTGCATTGCCGTCTCCACTTGAACTGAAGTCCTTCAGAGTATCTTCTATATTTTTCTACAAGATCCCTGGTTTGCTATGTTTCTGCCATACAAGGTGTTAGTCAGTTAAATCTGTACTCAATGGCTTATTTGCATCCATGGCAAGTTTATTGACAGTATTAAATTCAAGTAATTCCCAATCCTTCTGCACAGCTTCTCTGTACAAAATATGTCCATGTGCTTTTTCGTTCCTGAAACTTTATCCAGCATATAATGTCAGGGATCATCTTGACAGTTTTCATGTTAGTTCAGAACTTAAGTCTTCAAACATTTTCTTAGAATTCCGCTTTCCTTTTACCCTTTAATTGGTTTGTGTGTACTTCTGCTTCGTGTTTTTTTTCCCTTTGATCCTGATACCCTGTAAGCATCATTAAGTCACAGAATGTTTATTCAGTAATATGGAGTCCCTCTGAACTTCCAAATCTCACTGTCAGTCTTTCTTATTTTCTCCTGATTCATGTCTTGCTCTACAGCAAAATGATGTTTCTTCAATTTCCTTTCACTCTCTTTTCTTGATTTGCTTTTATTGTGAATTAATATATTTAATATTCAGTCTCTGGGGGTTTTATCACAGCCATTTAATTCTACCTGTTTTGCATTTTACTTGATTGTCTGTGAAACTGTTATTTCTAATTTGGGGAATGCCATTATTAGGGAATCTTCCCTGCTCACTTGTACAATGGAAAGGGTCTGCTCTGACTGTAATTTTTAGACTTTAATAAATCATAATCCTGAAAATTTTGCAGCTTCATAATGCGCAAGAAAATTCATAAGACATATTGACTTATCTTTTGGTTTCACTGTAGCCATCTTCTTTGCTGCTTCAGAATGGATCAGAATAAATTTGTATTTGTTGGTTTGCCTGAGCTTACAAACAAGTTCCCATTTGGACCAAACTCTTGTCAATCTTTTGCAGCTAAATTAACTATTGAGTTGCATTTATTCACTTGTCAAAGCTCAGGCAGTCTTGAATCGTCACACATTTTTTCCCCCCACAGTAAATACTCAAGATAATGCATGATGATGCATTTTGGTAAAAAGAACAATAGTGTGGACTATTACTTAAAAAGGGAGAAGGTCACTCAAAGGTGCAGAGGGACCTAGGAGTCCTCGTGTAAAACTTCCAGAAGGTTAATTTGCAGGCTGAGTCTGTGGTAAAGAAGGCAAATGCAATGTTGACATTTATTTCAAGGGAAATAGAATATAGAAGCAAGGAGATAATGCTGAAGCTTTATAAGACACTTGTCAGACAGCATTTGGAATATTTTCAAAAGTTTTAGACTCCATATGTCAGAATGGGTGAGTTGTCATCAGAGAGAGTCCAGAGGAGGTTCATGAGGTTGATTCTGGGAATGAAGGAGTTTACATATAAGGAGCGTTTGGCGGCTTCGGGCTTGTACTCAATGGAATTTAGAAGAATATGTGGGGATCTCACTGAAACCTACCAAATGTTGAAAAGACTAGAGAGGGTGGATATGGAGAGGATGTTTCCTGTGGCGGGTATCCAGAGTTAGAGTGCAAAGCCTTAAAACTGAGGGGCGATCTTTTAGAACAGAGGTAAGGAGCATTTTTTTTTAGCCAGTGAGTTATGAATCTCTGGGATGCTCTGCCACAGACTGCGGTGGGAGGGCAGGTGCATGGGTACTTTTAAACTGAAAGTTGATCGTCTCCTGATTGGTCAGGGCATCAAAGGATATGGCAAGAAGGCAGGTTTATGGGGTTGAGTGGGATCTGGGATCTGCCATGATGGAATGGCAGGGCAGACGTGATGGTCAAAATGGCCTAATTCTGCTCCTATGTCTTATGGAGACCAAATCATTGAAAGTACTCAATGAAAAAAGCTCAAGTATTGGTTTTCAGGGCATTTTAGGGTTATGGGGAACAAGGGAGAAAAGTGGAACTGAGGCCATGAACAGATTAACTGTAATCCTGGTGAACAGTGAAGGAGAATGAAAGTGCATTTACCTAATTCACATTTTCCTTTAATTTTGTTATTACAGAGATAATACATAATTTTGGCTACAAATTCAATATTTCAGTTGCTAATATTTACAGCACAATTATGGTTGCTTTGGTCAGGATTCAATGCTGTTTAAATTTTTTTGAAGGTCTTTTACTGTTTGCGTGTTCAAATCTAATCCATATTGTTGAGTTAAATCCATTTAAGTAAAAGCATGAATTGTTCTCTTTATTTTTTGTGAGAATGATTAATGTTGATAGGACCTTAAAAAAAAACCCTTGAATTATGTGACTACCAATAAGAAGATTAATTGTGGAATTTTAGTCTCTGAGCTGTTTTAAGCTTGATATTTGCTTCAAATTTGGTGAGGCAAGTAAATTGGCGTCTAACCTTATTTGTCAATGCCAAAGAACTAAAAGTTGAAAGAATTACCAGAATAAAAAATACTAATTTCATATGAATTTTGATCTCCAATTTAGAACACAGAACAGTGCTGAACAGTCCATTCAGCCCACCATGTCTGCACTGACTAATCTGATTTGCCTGAACATAGTTAATATCCCTCTATCCTTCTGCCTGTCCATGTATCTCTCTGAGTGTCTCTTTTGCGTTACTGTCCTACCTGCTTTTATTGTCGACTGTGTCAGCATGTTTCAGGCACTCACTGCACTTTGTGTAAACAAGAAAAAAATTGCCTGGCATATCTCTTATATTTTCCCTCTTTCACTTTAAATAGGCTGTTTAGAATATAGAATGTTACAGAACAGGACAGGCCCATCGGAGCCATGCCTGCCCTTGAAGCTAATCCAAGATTAATCTAACCCTTCCCTCCGGCACAGCCCTCCATTTTTCTCTCATCTATGTTCTTAACTTAGAGTCTCTTAAATGTCCCTAATATATCAGTGTCTACCACTACCCGTGACAAAGCATTCCTTGCACAGCAAGTTCAAGTTTGGTTGTCGTTCAACCGTATATCAATATAGGCAAATGAAACACCAGTCCTCTGGGACAAAGATGCAAAGCACATTACCAACAGCACATTGCACAGAGCACAAAAAAGCATAATTATTGCAGAAAATCATACAGTTATATTAAAAAAAATAGAGCCCAAATCCCTGAATGGCATGACTGCAGATTGTCCTGGTCCAGCTTGTTCTTCCATGGAGCGAACACTGGAGGGCAGCATGGAGCGAACATGGAGGTTAGCACCAACGGGAAGGGCCAGCTCCCAACTCAAAATGAATTCCATTGCACACATCGAGGCCTCCAGTGTCCCCTCCCCTGGTTGACTGCAACAGGTGATCCTTTAGTGAAGCCTAGTCCTCACCACAACTGAAGCTTCCCCGTTGTTGGTCTCGCCAATGAACCTGTGAAACCATGCACAGTCACGTGCACCACCCACAGTCTCGACACAACAATATGCAACAAGTTCAGGCAACAACACAACAACAGTACACCATAAATGTAGTTCCATTGCTATCCATTGCAACTTGCTGATGGGATGGTTCTGCAGTGCTTGATGTTCTTGGTCTCCAGCAGTCATGAAAAGGACATAAGGGATGAACAAATACACCTTTGTTTGGACCAGCGTATCCCCTGCATCCAAACACACCACCATCTGTATACAAAATACTGCTCTGAGTGCACCATTCTCTTTAAAAAAAAACATCTGCCATCCCCCCTTTCCACTCAGTGGTTACTTCATTAGGTATACCTCAATAATGCAAATATCTAATACCTTGTAGCAACTCAATATATAAAAGCATGCAGACATGGCCAAGAGGTTCAATTGTTGTTCAGACCAAGCATCAGAATAGGGAAGGAATGTAAATTAATTGACTTTGACCATGGAGTGATGGTTGGTACTAGACGGGGTGGTTTGAGCATCCCTAGAGTTTACAGAGAATTGGAGCAGAAACAAAAAAAAAATTCAGTGAGCAGCAGTTCTGTGGGTGAAAATGCCTTGTTAAAGAGAATGGTCAGAGAAGAACGTCCAGACTGGTGGAAGTTTACAGGAAGATGACAGTAACTAAAATAACTACATTACTGCAGTGACGTACAGAGAGCAATTTCTACTCCACCTCTATCGCCTCACCCTTCTTATACTGGCTATTTTTCCTCCATCCTTTCAGCCCCAGATTAAGTGCTTTGACGGAAAATGTGCCTGTCCGCCTCTCTCTCCAGATGCCGCCTGACCCACGTTTACATCCAGCAACATCCTTTGGTCACTATTTTCAATTCCAGCTGTTTTGATATCATCTGCAGATCTACTACTTCGATCACTCACAATTTCATCCAATCACATGTATATATAATATGACAAACAACAGAAGTCCCAGCACTGATTTTTGTGGTGAGAAGCCTGGAGTGAGAGAAGAAAAATGCCCTTCCAGCACTGCTCTCTGTCTTGTGTCCAAGCCAAATTTGTATCAAATTTACTTACCATAAATCTCTTGTGACCTGAGCTTCTGGACTAACCTACCACAAGAAACTTTCTCAAATGTTTTAAAAAATCAGTGTAAAAACATCCTCATTAATCATTTTCATCATTTCCTCAAGTAATTCAATCAAATTTGTGAGATAGGACCTCTGCTGCACAAACCATGCTGACAATCCTGAATAAATCCATGCTATTTTGAAGTGTGAGTAAATCACGTTCCATGAAATCTTTTCCAGTAGCCTCCTTATCACTGATATCAGATTCATCATTGTATAAGTCCCTGGACTGTCACTTGTTGCTCTTAAACAATGGAAAAATATTGGCTGTTCTGCAGACTTCACCTGTAACTAAAGAGGATCTCTGTTTCGGTCCCATGCAATATCCTCTCTTAACTCCCTCAGTATTCTAGGATAGATTCTATCAGCTGCTGGGTGCTTTTCCACCTTAACATTTTTCAATATATTGCTTAATATCAGCATATCCTAGAACATAAATACCTCACCCCCATCTCACCATTATTCATAACCCTCCATGGTGAATATCAGTGTAAAGACCTTGACCACTTTCTCTGGCTCTGCACATGTATTCCTTAGTTTGACCTTGACTGGACTACCCTTCCCCTTGCTACCCTCTTGCTTCAGAATAAAATGTCATGAATTATCATTAATCCTACTTGCCAAAGACAGTTCAAGACCATTTATTATTTTTACTCATTCCGTGTTTGCGTTGTTTCCTGTTTCCCCATCCATATCATCAAAGGCCTTGTCCAATTTAAGTTTCATCAAACTTGTGTATGTTTACATTTCCTTTTTGATTAAACCAAGAATATATCATAACTTCTTTCTCTTTCATCCTCATCGGAACATCCTGGTCATGAACCCTAATCAGCTAGAATATGTTAGATTAACACTCATACAGCTGCTCCAAATCTTATTTCCCCAGTTCCTGTTTAATAATATTGTAATTGGTTTTTTACTAATGCAACACTTTCATCTTAAGATCAGTCTTACTCTTATCCATAATTATTGTAAAACACTGTTCCTAAAAAGCTCTCATGATAAAACTTTGATCGCCTGCCCAGTACATGATCCAGTTAGCCTATCTACATATTGTTTCAAGAAACTCTACTGCTTGCATCTAACAAATTCTACACCATTTAAGTCCCTGGGGGAGTACCAGTGAATGTTAGGGAAGTTAAAATTACCCACAAAACAACACTATCACATCTTTGGATAAGAGTAGACAGTCGACTTTTCAAGGCCTGTAGAAGGGTCTTAGCCCGAAACGTTGATTGTCTACTCTTCTGCCTGACCTGCAGAGTTTCTCCAGCACTTTTTTGATTCTGCACCTATATCTTGTGGTCTATAAACTTGTGTGTGTGTGTGTGTGTGTGTGTGTGTTGCTTTGGATTTCCACCTTCTGCAGAATTTTCTCGTGTTTGCCTTTTATGTCTTTCCATGATCAGCATATGTATCAGTTTTTCTACTACCTGCTTGTAGCATAATCCCATCATAGTGATTGTATCAAGATTCAAAGCACATTTATTATCAAAGAATGTATAAATTATGTACTTTGCAATTTGTCTGCCTATAGCAAAAAACTCTAATAACCCAATTAAAAATAGTCCAAAAACCACTGCTTGCAGAAAGAGAGAATAAACACGCACACACACACAAACCACCCCCCCCCCCACCTCCCGCAAAGAACAGAAGTAAGCCAACAGCATCTCAAGCCAAACTGTGTCTCTGATCCTCTCCCGGCCCCAGCCTTGGTGCCCTGTTCAACACACCAGCGGGGCAGAAATGCACAACAGCTAGATTAGTTCACAGCCTCGGTGCTGCAGAGAAAGGAATGAACATTCGCGGAGAGAGAGTGTAATCAGTCAAGGCTTGCCTCCACACCTGACACCCAGGCCTTTAGTCCACCTGTGCTGGTGTTTAAATTGTCCAAGTGCCAAGTAGTGCCTTGTTCCAGGACCCGGATCCAGATGCCCTGACACATCTGGGCCACCTGCCTGAAACCATTCTTAATCTCACTAAATTGGCTTGGTGCTTGGAGCGATCCAACCTCACATCTGGCTTAGGTGACGGGCATTGGAACTCCTCTACATCGATTCCTCTCCAAATTGCGCACTCCATCTCCAACAGTGATACAAACTCTGTCTGCGATCATGGCGACTCGAATATGGTATGCCTCACAATGCCCCAGCATGGCTTATTCCCCTAACCACCTGCCTCCTCACTGTCTACGACAATAATTCACCATAATTTGCTTCGGAAAAGATGTCATAAGTAATGTTTTTAGTCGTATCTCTTGTCTTATGAATTACCAGTAAGCTGTCTCACATCTTTGGTAGCGCCATCTGAAACTGGAAATCTTTCCTGTTTGTGAGCTCCACTGGCATGTCCTCACAAGACGAGCCCTGCAAGATGTCCTCTCCAAGTGCAGGTGTGACTTTCAGCCTAATCAGTAATGCAGTGAGAAATTACTCATGGAAGCACCCAAAACCATGTAAGTGGTTACTAGTGATTGTATAAATGCACTACTTAAATTGGACCAAGAAATGAGACACAGGAAAGCATAACTCCATGGTCTCAGTCAAAAAGCAAATTGGGCCCACTGGTTCTCCTCACTGTTGGGTTTCTTTGATTTTGGGGTTCATGCCATCTCCAACTGCTGATTCAAAAGAATAATAAATGTTTTCAACCTTTGTATCATGAACTTCCCAAATTTAGACTGGCTTATGAAGGTCATTTTAATCTGTGCATACTTGGAAACATTTGGATTTATATTTGGAATTGAGTGAAGTTGGACTGAAGTACAGTAAATGATTGGTTATAGGAATCTGTCATCAACAAGGCCCTTTGATTGAAACTTATTTCAGTGTGTCACTGGTTTGGGATTTCAATCAGTATACTTGGGCAATGCACATAAAATGCTGGAGGAACTCAGCAGGCCAAGCAGCATCAATGGGAAAAAAAAGTACAGATGATGTTTTGGGCCGAGACCCTTCGGCAGGACTGAAGGGAAAAAGATGAGTTAATTTAAAATGTGGGCGGAGGGGAGGGAGAACCACAAGGTGATAGGTGAAACTGGGAGGTTGAGGGATGAAGTAAGGAGCTGGGAAGTTCCAACAGGATCTCACCACCAAACAAAACTCCTCCCCAACCCACCCACTTTCTGCTTTCCACAAGGATTGTTCCCTACACGACTCCCTTGTCCATTCATCCCTCCCCACTGATCTCTCTTTTGGCACATACCCTTGCAAGTGGAACAAGTGCTGCACCTGCCCCTGCACCTCCTCCCTCACTACCATTCAGGGCCCTAAACAGTCCTTCCAGGTGAGGTGATACTTCACCTGTGAGTCCGTAGGGGTCATATACTGTGTCCTGTATATTAGAGTAACTCGATGTAGATTGGGAGACCACTTCCCATTCCCACTACGCTATGTTCATCCATGGTCTCCTCTACTGTCACGATGAGGCGACACTCAGGTTAGAGGAAGAACACCTTGTTTTCCATCTGGGTAGCCTCCAACCTGATGGCACGAACATAGATTTCTCTCCTGCCCACTCCTTCACCATTCCTCATCCCCTTTTCCCTCTCTCATTTTATCTCCCTTACCTGCCCATGGCTTCTCTTTGGTGCTCCTCGACCCTTTTCTTTCTTCCATGGTCTTCTGTCCTCCTATCAGATTCCCCCTTCTCCAGCCCTGTACCTCTTCATCCCTCCCACTCCCAGTTTCACCTATCACCTTGCGTTTCTCTCTTCCTTCGTCCGCATTTTAAATCTACTTCTCATTTTTTTTTCTCTCTCCAGTCCTGTTGAAGGGTCTCGGCCTGAACCATTGACTGCACTTTTTTCCATAGATGCTGCCTGGCCTGTTGAGTTCCTCCAGCATTTTGTGTGTGCTGGTCGGATTGACAGCATCTGTAGATTTTCTCTTGTTTGTGATTAAAGTACTTGGGCATGTAGGTTATCACATTTGTTGCATATGCATCTTTGTTCCATGAATAAAAAGTCAAAGCCACTTTTATGTTTAAGGGTCCACTACGTTTTTTAAGTGGCAAATGGTCAACAACAACACTGCATGCTAATCGGTTGGGATCACAGTTTTATGATACAGACTATCTAACATAAAACAATTTCAAGTTTATGTTTGAGGCAATTATAATATTGTGATGGTGCAGCATTTTTGTCAGAGTAAATGAATTGTATACAATATGAATATTCTTGGCTCATTTCTTGGTCAGAACCTTTATTCAATCCGTTGAATCAGCAGTTGGAGGCATGTTTTATTTGATGTTGTTAGCATTTGTAATTTTAAGCAGATTTGCCAAATGCAATATATGGAGAACAGTTATTTGGTAATACAGTTTTTCTACCTCTTATCTGCCTCAAAGCAACACATTTTAATATGTCAGTGATAGTAAACCTGGTTCTGATTTTGATGTTAGGCTGCTGTTCATCTACTACTGATTGGAGTTCAACACAAACAACGCCACCAAATTTATCACCAAGCTTCAATACCTCCTATTGCATCTGCGTCCTCGACTTATTCATTGGATGACTTCTCTAATGAAGATTGAGAACAACATCTTCTCACTGACCATCAAATTAGGTGCACTTCAAGGCTGCGTTTAGCTCCCTGGTTTACTGTTGGTACACCCATGACTGTGTGGCTAAGTACAGCTCCAATACCATCCACACAGTTGATAATGGCACCACTGTTGTTGACCAAATCATGGCTGGTTAAGAATCAGTGAACAGGAGTGAGGTAGAATACCTGGTTGAGTGATTACCTGTTCTGATCAGAGGGTTGAAAGTGAAGAGAGGTAGCCCCTACAATTTCCTGGGTCTAACATTGTGAATGACCTGTTCTGGGACCTTCTTCAATCATGAAGAAGGCATGCTAACATTTTACTTTCTTAGAAGCTGAAGATTTGCCACGTCATGATTACTCTAACAAACTTTGACAGATGCATTGTATCCTGATTGGTTGCATAATGGTCTGGTACAGCAATCCCAAAGCATGGGAACATTTCAGACAGTAGTGGACACAGCCCAGTCCATTATGGCATAGCCTAGTCTGTCACGGAATAGACCCTCCACCATTGAAAACATCTATATGAGGCACTTAATCACGAAGGCATCATTTATTATCAAGGGTTCTCACCATCTACTTCACACCATCTTCTTGCTGCTGCCGTTGGGCAGAAGTTCCACACAATCAAGCTCAGCATAAGCTACTTTCCTGCTACCATCAGGATCTTGAACCACCCTGCAGAATGCTACCTCAGTGTTGGAACACCACGAGCACCTCTTGCACTGCCGTCAACCTATCTCCCATTACGTTTTTTTTGTGCTTATTTACACAGTGTTTCCTTCACTGTCTTGTGTAGTATATGTTTGCTGTGTTTGTATGTATCTGTACATGCCTGTAATGCTGCTGCCAGCAAGTTTCTTGTTGTATCCCGTACCTCACTATTGGGGAGCATGTGACAATAAACTCAACTTGACAAAAATTGAAGCTGTTTTTCTAATGCAAACTAAACGTACAAAGTAAGTTTGTAAATTGAATACTTTGTATATTCTTGCCTAAAGTGTTTTGAATTGCCCTTCTTCTGTCACTGCCATGAACTTCATTGGCACATACATTGTCTGCAGGTGACACTTGCCAGTTATTCATTACTATATCAAGAGGTGCCAGCCGCTGGTTCTTCATTGCTGCTCTTCTCTCCTGCGTATTCCTATGTGTTCTTAGCCCAGTTTTCAATAGGTGGCTGGCTCCAAGAACATCCATGTGACATGCTACTGTGCACTATCTGTGCAAAATTCAGAGAGTCACAAACCATTCAAAAGTAACTGAGAAATATGAAAACCAAATTAACGGTTTTTTAACAATTAATATTTAATTTAAATTAAATTAAACTAAATTGTCTGTCTACCATTCTATAGGCAACGTTTTCTTTCCCTTGATTCCAATTGAATTAGTGCTCTATAGTCAGGTTTAACCTGGTGGGATTCAGTCGACAAGTGGTCTGGGAGCTGGGACTCTGTTGAAGTTTACATTGTCCTGTTAAATTCACTAGTGCGGCATAAGGGCATCTGGTAACATAAGCGGCATGATGCCTTTCACAGCTTAAATTTCTATCTGTGTTGAACTTCTGGCTTTCAATCAGTAATTTAATTTGTTCAGTTTGAAGGAATGAAATAACTTAAGTAGAATTCAGACATGTCTTAGCCTGATATTTTAATAGTCCATTGTTCATTTATCATTTGTCCCCACAGATCAGACCAGTTGAAATGCCGGAGAACTGTTTCTGGATAAAAGCAAATGAAGACAAATATGAAAATCCTGACCTGTTTGCTCAGATTAGTGTAACATTTGGTGCACAGAAACGAGGTACTTTGTTGATTTTTATTGCAAAAGTTCTTGTCTGCGCATTTGCAAAATCCGAAACATTGTTGACAATTTCTATGTCTGACTTTTGTGGATAGGTATGTCGCATTTAATTCTTTGAAAATTGAGCATATTTTTACTATTTGATGACAACTTGTTCATTGTTAGTACATAGAACAGTACAGTACAGGTCCGTCAGCTCACAATGTTGTGTTGACCTTTTAACCTGCTTTAAGATCAGTCTGACACTTTCCTCCCACAAAGCCATCTATTTTCTGTCATCTATGTGTCTATCTAAAAGCCTTTTAAGTGTCCCTAATGTATCTGCCTCTGCCACTACCCTGGCATCATGTTCCACGCACCCACCACTCTGTGTTTAAACAAAACCTACCTGACATCCCCCTCCTATACTTCGCTCCAATCACCTTAAAATTACGCTTTCTTGTATTAGCTATTTCCACCTTTAGAAAAAGGCACTTGTTGTCCATTTGAACCAAACAGGATGAATGCAGGAAATGCTGTGACCTGATTGAATACAGTGCAGTGAAAGGAACTAAATGACCTTTCTGTGCAATTTCTCTTGTTATTATGTCAGTAATTGGTTTATTATTATTATGTGAACCAAGGTAAAGTGAAACACTTTGTTAGCATGCCATCCAGGTGGATCATTTCAAAATATAAGTACATTGAGGCAGTACAATGTGAAGAGCAATAATAAAACGCAAAATGTATGTTAGAAAAAACATTACAGAAAGTGCAGTGCAGTTAGACAATCAGTTGCTAGGGCCACGGTGAGTTAGAGTGGAGGTCAAGAATTCTTCTTTATTGTATGAGAGGCCCATTTAAGAGCCTTATAATGTAGAAGAAGTCCTTTATTCCCATTGCGCTTGTTTTCAAGGTTTTGATTCTTCAGACTGATGGAAAGGGGAAGAAGAGAGAATTTTCTGGGTAAGAGAGGTTTCCGATTATGCTAGCTCCTTTCCTGAAGCTGTCAGAAGTGTAGACAGGGTTCATAGAGGGGAGGCTGGTTTTGTGATGGACTGAGCTATATCCAGAACTCTGTGCAGTTTCATGTAGTTTTCAGCAGAGCAGTTGCTATACCAAGCCATGAAGAATCTGGGTGTTTTCCACGATGTATTTGTAAAAATTGGTGAGGGTCAGTAGGGACATGTCAAATTTTCTGAGGAGGTAGAGGTGCTAGTGGAGTTTCTTGACCATGGTTTCTGTATGGCTGGATCAGAAGAAACTATTGGTGATGTTTATTCCTAGGAACTTGAAGCTTTCAGCCATCTCTGCCTTGATCCAATGACACATACAGGGGCACACACACTGCTTTCTGAAGTCAATGATCAGCTTTTGCTGACATTGAGGAAAAGGTTATTGTTATGATACCATGCTATTGGGCTCTCCTTCCTATAACCCGACTCTCTCTATAAGGTCTGGCCCACTACAATGGTGTCATCTGCAAATGTATCATTGGAGTTAGAGCAGAATCTGGCTACACGGTCATAGCTACATTGGGAGTAAAATAGGGACAAAGGACGCAGTCCTGTGGATCACTGGTTGAGGATAATAATGGTGAAAGTGTTGCTTCTAACCTCACTGGTTGTAATTTGTGAATCAAAAGTCAAGGATCCAGCTCCAAAAGGAGTGCCGAGTGTTATCCTTGGAGTTTGTAAATGAGTTACTTGGAATCATGGTGCTGAAGGTGGTAATGTAGTAACTAGTCGTCTGACGTAGGTGCCAGTTGCTTAAGAGATGACTGTAAAGTCAGAGAGATGGCACCTGCTGTGGAACTGTGTGGATTTGTGGCATAATCTCTGTTTTGAAGCATCTCATAATGGTGGGTGATAGCCTTTAAAGCACGTTGTACAAAATATGAATTAGTTGCTTGATTACACATTTTTTAGTTCATGTAAGGTTTCCATTTTTGAGATTCATAGATTTTCTTGAAAGTCAGTATTGCAGAGGCAGACATTAACCAAGAAGATAATGAATTCTGATCCTGAAATTCTTCTTTGAACTCTCAATAATGTGCTGAAATGCACCGTTTCTATTAAAAAATTAGACAGAGATAACCACTTAAAATAAGAACTATGGCAAAGCATAGTTCTGAATGACTTATCCTGTTACTTAAAGGCAATTTTATTGGTTATTTTTTGTAATATACTGGAAATCACAAAAACTTTTGTAGATCTCTCAAGCTTGATTTGGGGAAACTGATTTAGATGAGATTGGAATGAAAACAGAACATTCTGGCAATACTAAACAATTTGATTAACATCTCCAAAAAGCGCCAGTTAAGATTCATTCCAGCAGATTACCATTGGTCTCATAAATATACACTAATTGTACCTTAACAGGAAGGCCAGCACTTTTAGAGTCCCAAATCGAATTTGTTCTTTCGTATCCTCTAGCACTGAGACAAATTTGGTGTTTCTTCTAATCCTTGCATGAATTAGATTACATGTTAGATCTGATAAATTTAAGCTGATTTTCATAGTGATGCGATATTGTGGATGAATGGAAGGGCATGATGCACTTTCTTATTGCGTTCTTGAGCTTGATAATTCTTATCTAAGCTTTCTGTGGTGATAAATTATCACCAAAAAAAGGATCTAAATTTGTCTGGAAGAACTTGTACTGTCATTAGTCCCTGTTGATGTAGTGAAAATCCTCTATACCTCTACCACCATTTCCACAATGCCCTTATATAAACTGAATGTGTCAAAATTCTATCTTGTGTGCTCAGATCTCTGCGCCTTGATTTCAATTTACTCTCATAACTGTATCATCCATTCTTTAATACTTCTCTTGTGAAGTCTCTGTCTATCTCTTCCTAAAGGAGAGAGAAATTTCTTTGGCCTTTTGGTTTCTAGCTGCAGGGTCAGACGTTCTTTATATATCATTGATCTGCAGGCTTATGTGTTCTGCTGTCCATTTCTGTCACTTTGCTCTTTTTGTGAGATGGTATTCCTCTTCATCCTCATCAAATGTCTTATTTATAATCACCAGCTAGAATGTAGGAATAGTCAGGTAACTGGATCATCTGATGATATTTCTTGCTTTATGTTTCTTCTTAATTTCCTCAGAAGCTTTATTTTGATTTTTACTCATTTCCTTTTAGATTGGTAGTTATTGATTTATGATACTGGTTTGTCGACATTAGGCTTATTATTTGGTTTGCCCTTGCACATCTCCCCTATATTTTTCTGTCTGTTCTTTTGTATGTGATGCTTGAACTTGGCAGTTTGTGTTTGTAACATATTGTTGATCTTAATATAATGATTGTTCTCTTCTGGTTGACATCACCTCTATTTTTTTATTTGCATGCTGTGCCCTTCACTATTTTTATTCAATTTTGATGAGTACTTCAGCAGTTTTTCACTTTGCGTTATTAACACTATTATAAAACACACATTTCTTCATTGGGATGTGTTCATATATAGTGTCTGCATATGGATTTGATTCTTTGAAACTAGTCAACTCCTGCAATAAATACAAAAAATCGTCAAATGCATTTTCACTGTTCACCAATAAAATGTTGAGTTCTCAGGTTGATTTTCAGAATCCGATTTATATCATTAACTTATTGTCATGAAATTAATTGTTTTGTGGTAGCAGTGCAGGTTTTGATGTTTCTCTGAATCACTCGATCTCTTTAATGCAGTTTGCAGTATCTCTTGTGCCTCCTTAGCCTTTCCAGGTTGTGGAGGCTTCATCTACACATCTTCTGAAAATCCACTTATTGAACAAGGTTTGTTTGTTCTTTAATGTTACTCTGATATAGAAAGCTTAATATTGTTGGTTGCAACTTATATTAAAGAGATCATTGCTGATTGCAGTTATTGAAGCAATACCTATGGAATTGAGTGTTTAGTTTGATGTCTTAGCAATGAGATATTTACAGCGTCTATCTTCTGTAATTCTTTTTTGTTAATTGCCATATTGAGGATCCCTTGCTACTGGTAACATCCAACTGAAATGCAGTTGAACTGATACCAGTGCTCTATATAAAATCTTATAAATTTTGACTTGTGCAATTCTTATCTAATTTTCTCTTAATTTGTCTGCACTACTCTAAGATATTGCAATGCCATGAAACTGTCTTCCCTTGAATCAGTAGTGTAGAATTTAAAACTCATTTACAATAGTATCCAAGCATTTTGATGCAAACTTGTAATTGAAAGTATAGGGATAAGATGCCCTTGACGCAGGTCTGATATCGTTCAGAGATGAATCTCCTTTTTTTGTTGAATCTCAAATTCTCCCAAAATCTAAGTGCTAAATAAAATTGGTATTAATATCTTATTGTCACATGTAGCAAGAGACAGTGAAAAGATTGACTACAATAAGGTAGAACAATAACAAAGCAGAATAAAGTGTAAAAGCTACAGAAAAAGGGCAGTACAGTCATAAGTCAGAATCTATTCATTTGTTAATTTAGAAGAATGCCACTGCAGTGCTGGCATTTATTGCCTAATTCAAATTCCCCTTGAGAAGAAGGGGAAGGAATACCCATATTGTTAGTGAGTAGGGAGCTCCAGGGTGGTTATATTTCCAAGTCAGTACAGTGTTTCACTTAGAGCTGATCCTTCAGGTTTTGACGTTCCCTTCTACCTACTGCCCTTAACCTTCTTAATGGGAAGAAGTGTGACTTTGCAAGGTACTGTCAAATGTCCTGGGTGAGGAACTACATAGCATTTTGTGGATAGTACACTTTGCAGTCACTGATCCCCTTTTCTGTAGGGAAAGAACGGTCAGAGTGGTTAATGGGATGCTAGTTATGAAGGCTGCTTTGTTTTGGAAGTCAAGCTTCTTGAGCATTGTAATCTCCAGGAAGTAAGGTATTTTTTGCAGGCTCTGACCTGCTCTTGTTGCCATTGTTGGGTTTCTGATCACTGGTGACTCAGGGTTTTAGAAACTTGTTGATTGTAATGCCATTAAATGTCAAGGATAGACATTTGTAAGACTCACAGTTGTTGGAGATTTCCTGGTACTTTAATGATCAAATATTATCTTTCTGATTAATCGTGTCTGAATGTTTCTGAGGTCCAGCAGTATGCAGGCATGCACTACTTCATTTGCTGAGGTATTGTGAATAGAATTGAACATTGTACGTCATTGGTGAGTAAGTGGCACAGTCAGTAAAACTTTTCATCCTTCAGGAATGATTTGAGAACTTGGAACATTCCATAGCAACAAGAACAGAATAAATGTCCTCTAATTGGGAAAGCACAGACAAAATGATTCTCTGTTATAATTAATAAAAATAATTCCCATCTCTGTGTCTTCTATGGCATAAAATCTCTGAAAACCTCCCATTGGAAAAAATATCATATAACCATATAACAATCACAGCACGGAAACAGGCCATCTCGGCCCTCCTGGTCCATGCCGAACTCTTAATCTCACCTAGTCCCACCTACCCGCACTCAGCCCATAACCCTCCACTCCTTTCCTGTCCATATACCTATCCAATTTTACCTTAAATGACACAACTGAACTGGCCTCTACTACTTCTACAGGAAGCTCATTCCACACAGCTATCACTCTCTGAGTAAAGAAATACCCCCTCGTGTTTCCCTTAAACTTCTGCGCCCGAACTCTCAAATCATGTCCTCTCGTTTGAATCTCCCCTACTCTCAATGGAAACAGCCTATTCACGTCAACTCTATCTATCCCTCTCAAAATTTTAAATACCTCGATCAAATCCCCCCTCAACCTTCTACGCTCCAATGAATAGAGACCTAACTTGTTCAACCTTTCCCTGTAACTTAAGTGCTGAAACCCAGGTAACATCCTAGTAAATCGTCTCTGCACTCTCTCTAATTTATTGATATCTTTCCTATAATTCAGTGACCAGAACTGCACACAATATTCCAAATTTGGCCTTACCAATGCCTTGTACAATTTTAACATTACATCCCAACTTCTGTACTCAATGCTTTGATTTATAAAGGCCAGCGTTCCAAAAGCCTTCTTCACCACCCTATCTACATGAGACTCCACCTTCAGGGAACTATGCACTGTTATTCCTAGATCTCTCTGTTCCTCTGCATTCCTCAATGCCCTACCATTTACCCTGTATGTTCTATTTGGATTATTCCTGCCAAAATGTAGAACCTCACACTTCTCAGCATTAAACTCCATCTGCCAACATTCAGCCCATTCTTCTAACAGGCATAAATCTCCCTGCAAGCTTTGAAAACCCACCTCATTATCCACAACACCTCCTACCTTAGTATCATCGGCATACTTACTAATCCAATTTACCACCCCATCATCCAGATCATTTATGTATATTACAAACAACATTGGGCCCAAAACAGATCCCTGAGGCACCCTGCTGGTCACCGGCCTCCATCCCGATAAACAATTATCCACCACTACTTTCTGGCATCTCCCACCTAGCCAATGTTGAATCCATTTTATTACTCCAGCATTAATACCTAACGACAGAACCTTCTTAACTAACCTTCCATGTGGAACTTTGTCAAAGGCTTTGCTGAAGTCCATATAGACTACATCCACTGCCTTACCCTCGTCAACATTCCTCGTAACTTCTTCAAAAAATTCAATAAGGTTTGTCAAACATGACCTTCCACGCACAAATCCATGCTGGCTACTCCTAATCAGATCCTGTCTATCCAGATAATTATTAATACCAACTCTAAGAATACTTCCCATTAATTTACCCACCATTGATGTCAAACTGACAGGTCTATAATTGCTAGGCTTACTTCTAGAACCCTTTTTAAAATCATCATTGCACTTTTATTTGCTCTCTGTCTGTTCGCTGTGGAAGAAACTGCACGCGTACAAAAAGCAACTTGAACTCCCAAGACTGATTTGACTGCACTGAGAGTGCTCTGCACAGTTCTCATCACACCACTGTAAGAAGGATGTGATTGCACTGGGGAGTGTGCAGAGGAGATTCACCAGAGTCCTGCCTTGATTGGATGACTTTAGTTATGGGGAGATAGGCTGGGCATGTTTTCCCTGGAGTGAAGGAGGTTGACAGATGATGTATACATGACTTTAAGAGACATGGATAGGGTAAGGAGTTAGAATGTTTTTCCCTTGACAGAGGTATAAAATTCATAAGGGCAAAGGTTTTTTCGTTTTTGTTCTGTTTCATCAAGAAGGCAAATCCACTTCCCCTCTTACCTACATGTCTGTCATGCTTGTGGCATCTGTACCCTGGAACACTGAGGTGCCAGTCCTGCCCATCACTTAGTCATGTTTCTGTTGTGGCTTTGATATCTCTTTTCCCAGAGGCAACCCACATCCTGAGTTCACTCACCTCAGCTGTCTAGCCACTTTCATTGAAATACATGCTGTTTAAACCAATGGCCTTTCCACTCCCTTTACTGGGTTTGTGTATCCTGATGACTAACTTTGCTCTCATTGACTACAGTTCTTAATCCGTGAATTTTTCATTAGCCACGATTGAACTGCAATTAGAATTAATCACTGGACACTAGTAAATTAAAAGGGTAAAGCTTTATCCATTTAATTCTTCATTCTGTTATCTCTACATGGTTCTGGGTGATAAATTTACATGAAGAGAAGACAAATGAATAATTGAACCTTCCAGTTCAAACATTCTGTCATTGCACAAAAGGGGTTCATGCAACCCACTATGTCTGTGCCGGCTCCCAATAGTGCAGTCCACTCAGTTCTGTTCTCCACCTTTTTATTTCCCTGCAGTGGTGAAAATTTCCTTTCTTACAGATTATTTATGCTTACTTACTGCAGTAGTTGGGGAAGCAGAATACATTGGAGTGGGGACACCATGGAAGTAATTACAGCTCGGGGTATTGGAGTTCGGTGTTCAATTCCAACGTTGTCTGTATGTCATCCCGATGAAATGCATGGGTTTTCTCCGAGTCCTCCCATTTTCTCCCACAGTCCAAAGATATACTGGTTAGTAGGTTAATTGATCATTGTAAATTTTCCCGCAATTAGAAAGCGTAGAAAACTTGCAGCACGATATAGGCCCTTTAGCCCACAAAGCTGTGGTGAACATGTCCCTACCTTAGAAATTACTAGGCTTACCCATAGCCCTCTGTTTTTCTAAGTTCCATGTACCTATTGAAAGGTCTCTTAAAAGAACTTATCGTATCGGCCTCCACCACCGTCACCGGCAGCCCATTCCACACACTCACCACTCTCTGCGTTTAAAGAAAAAGAGAAAAAAAAATACCCCTGACATCTCCTCTGCACCTTAAACCTATGTCCTCTTGTAGCAACCATTTCAGCCCTGGGAAAAAGCCTCTGACTATCCACATGATCAATGCCTCTCATCATCTTATACACCTCTATCAGGTCACCTCTCATCCTCTGTTGCTCCAAGGAGAAAAGGCTGAGTTCACTCAATGTGGAATTCAATGTGGAATGCACTGCCTCGGTGGAGGCCAATTCTCTGGATGCTTTCAAGAAGGAGCTGGATAGATATCTGATGGATAGGGGAATCAAGGGATATGGGGACAAGGCAGGGACTGGGTATTGATAGTGAATGATCAGCCATGATCTCAGAATGGCGGTGCAGACTGGAGGGGCCGAACGGTCTACTTCTGCACCTATTGTCAATTGTCTATTGTCTAATGTGTTTTCATAAGGCATGCTCCCCAATCCAGGCAACATCCTTGTAAATCTCCTCTGCACCCTAGGGTAAAATCAGGAGTTGCTGGGTGGTGCACTTGAAAAGCTGGGAGAGCCAATTCCACACTGTACCTCTAAAATAAAAAATACAGGGATTTCTGAAAAATGTCATCTTGCTAACATACTGAAGAATTGTTAGCATGTGCAAAGAAAAAGCTGTTTGGAAAGTATGACGAAAATGAGACATAAATATTTATAATATGTGTACAGCTGTGTTTTCTCTACAGCTCTGGATAAATACAGGATCTGTGAATATCCGCCATCTTGATTTTTCTTGTGTTATGTGTTGCTAGTTCAGTCTCATTGAATCACTGATATAAAATTGACTTTTTAACACCATGATTAATCTTTTCAGCCAATTATCCAATAAAAACTCTTTTAGAAGAAATGGAATATTTTGGTGTAACTAATAACACAATGCAATAACAGAGGTGTTTCAAAAAACTGACACAATGGCAACTCTTTGAATAGATCAACTAAAATTTAATAATTACAGTATGTTAATTAGATAATTACACAATTTAAGCTTCAGTGTAGTGAGAAAACATAATAACACAATTGTCTCAGAGCAAAAGTGATTTTTGATAGCAGCTATCTAGTTTTCAAGATGAATTTGATGTTTTGCGTTTGGTTGCACTTCTGGATTGTTGATTGTACCCTTTCTGTTTGTGGAAGCTTAAATCATTGCATAAATGGTGGAGTTTAAGGTACTGTTTATTTTTTTGGTGGAGGGGAGAGGAGTAGGGGGGAGAGAGAGGGGTGTGGCGATGAAGAAGAGGATGAGGGGTGGATGGTGGGATGGTGATGAAGGTTGGGGTGGCTGGGTTAAACAGTCAAAATGTAATCAACAACTGGTTGTATTGAATGTAATTTGCTGGTGTTGCAATAAAAGTTAGTGATTTAAAAAAAAAGTACTGTTTATTTTTAGACCAATTATTTGTCTCTAGTACTGAGGTGGAGTGGCATGATAAATATAAAAGGTTTAAATAGAGTATTGGGGGATAGCAGAGAAACTGATCGCTTGGCCAAACCAGCTCATGAAAGTCACAAAATATTTCTCCTCTAATTTCATCAGAAGTGCAAATGATGATGAAATTAGGGAAGAACTATTTCAAGGGATATACAAGTACCTCTCGTGTATTAATTTAGCTTCCCTTTAAATACATCTGTGATTTGGCGTAAGCTTTCATCTGTAAATGTGTCAGTACCACATTAATAAATGTTAAAAAATTGCAGTTGTAATGTCAGAAAACAAGCAACCAATTTGCAAGGCACAGTACTAGAAAACAGCAAGTGAATGACTATATCTGCTTCGCGTTGTTAAAGGATTAATTATGTGTTGGACATCCAGAGAATTTAATTGCTGTTTGAAACACGCCCAAAATGCCAGAGGAACTCAGCAGGTTGGGCAGCATTTCTGGACAGAAATAAGCAGTCAACGCTTCAAGCCAAGACCGTTCATGAGGACTGGAATGAAGGGGGATGAATAAAGTGGGGGGAGGGGAAGGAGATCAAGCTGGCAGGTGATAGGTGAGGCTAAGTGATGGGGTATTTAGGTGGGTGGGGAGGGGGAATGAATATAGAAGCTGGGAGGTAATAGATGGAAAATGCAATGGACAGAGGAAAAAGAAATCTGATAGAAGAGGAGGCTAGACCATGGGAGAAAGGGAAGGAGGAGGGGTACTAGAGGGAAGTGATGGACAGGTGAGGAGAAGAGAAAGGGATAAGAGGGGGACCAGAATGGGGAATGGAAAAAAGAAGTGGGGAGGAGAAATTACCTGAAGCTAAAAAAATCCATGTTCATGCTGTCAGGTTGGAAGCTACCCAGATGGAGTATGAGGTGTTGCTCCTCCAACCTGATAGTGTCCTCATCACGTCAGTAGAGAAGGCCATACACCAACATCTCAGAATGGGAATGGGAAGTAGAATTAAGATGGTTGGCCACCAGGAACCTCTGCCTGTTGAGGGCAGAGTGAAGGTGCTGTTTGAAAAGTCTCCACAATTAATTTTATAAGGTGCCAATCACCAGAATATGCATGATCTTTAAATAACATGCTTGTTTCAGTGGGACATGTTAAATGGGATGGTGCACTGGTGGCATTCCTATGGCTCACTGCTGGTGTTGTGTGAGTTGAACATGTATTAGCTGTATTGGTGATGTCTAATTTCGTACCACTGGTGTCAAGTTAGCTGAACGATAGGATTGACAGAATATTTTGCTGCTCTCCATATATATGTGGGAACTGTTTTTGATTTCAATTCTTTTGTACCAAATGCAGTGCTTGAGATGGTTCTTGCCAAACATGTTCATGTTTATTATTTATGTCCTTGCACCTCAAAGCTGAGCACTGCAGAGCTTCAGTTTTGTAACCAGTGTGTCTCGTGTGGCATGCAAGCTCGCTGAAATTTTTAAATATATAACAGATAGCCTACTATATACGTTCACCAACTTATCGCTAACAGGCGATGGAACTTAAAAACATGGAAGAGCATCTCTGTAGACTTAGTATAGATGCTAGAAAACAATATTCTTTTTCTTTACAGTCATATTGACGATAATAAATTTGGTTGCAAACGAGGATATGTAGTGAAAGGTATTCTCATGGAAATATTTCCTGCCTTTTAAATCGAACAAATGTAATCTAAACAATTTTCAATTTTAGTTTTAAACTATCAATTCCAAATGCCCACATCAGTAAAAAAAATTAGCAAATATTTTGTAGACAGTAAGCATCCTAATACTTGAAATGGCATTTGTAATGTTTCTGCACACTTGTGGAAGGACGTTTTATAGATTGTTAATATCTCTGCCATTTGCTTTCAGTGGCTGTAGTATGTTCCAATTACAAAAAGCAGTGGAGTTTCTCCTCAAGCCTTTACTGATTAATTTCTAAATCCATATCCATAAGGGCAGCAAATACTTTGGAACTGTGCAACCCTGTGGGTTTCTTGGAAATGTATTGATGCACCTTTTTTTGTTGCTCAGTCTAAATCTATAAACTCCTTACAGAACTGCATTGTGGATATACCTTCAGCAAAAGGACTGTAGAGGTCCAATTTTGTGGTACGCCAACACCTACTGAAGGGCAATTAGGGTTGGAAAAATAAATTTTGGTATTGTTAGTGTAGCATAATCCTGAACTCATTACATTTTGACAAGGACTCATTTCATGTCATGTCTTTATTTCTATTAGTCAGCCAATCTTCTCTTCATACTTGTACATTATATTTTACATCACAAGACAATAAGACTCTATGAGACATGAGCAAAATTAGGTATTATAGCCCATCGAGTCTGCCCCACCATTCTATCATGGCAGATTTATTACCCCCACAACCCAATCCTTGGGCCTTCTCCCTGTAATCTTTGACACCCTTACTAATCAAGATCCTGTCAACCTCTGCTTTAAATACACCCAATGATAAGGTCTCCACAATCACCTTTTGCAATGAATATCATCTGGCTGAAGAAATTCCTCCTCATTCCTGTTCTAAAAGCACAACTCTCTATTTTGAGGCTGTATCCTCTGGTTCAAGAATGCCCCACTATGGGAGAGATTCTCTCTACATCCACTCTAACTAAGCCTTTCAATATTCAATAGTTTCAGTGAGATCCAACACCCCCCACGATTCTTCTAAACAACAGTTAAAACAGGCCCAACTGGTATGGAACTGTACCAGGTAGTGGAATGGAAACACCAATGCTCTTGAACTGAATATCCTACAAAAAGTAGTGGATACAGTCCAGTCCATTATGGGAAAGCCCTCTCAATGGTGAGCTGGAAAGCTCCCAGTTGTGATTTATTTTCAGCCATGACTCAATGATGCCAACAATGCCATACCTGTCAATTTCTACCTTATTTTGTACACTGCATGCACTCAGTCCTGTATTCATCAATCTTTTCAATCTTTTCTCCATGTTTCCGCAAGTAAAATTCTTATCCCTTTCTTAACTTTTTGTCTTTTGTTTTATTCTGGAGACTTAATGTAACTTCTCCTCCACTGCCCTTCCCTTTTACTTCATCCTCACTTTTCCAAACTGTTGAATCTACTCCCAACCCCCCACTCTCTTAGAGCCCTATCCAGAGCCCTTGTAGCGTGATTCACCAAGACCTTGGTCCCAGCATGATTCAGATGGAGCCCACCCCGTCGGAACAGCTACATCCTTCCCACGTGCTGGTGCCAATATCCCTCAAACTCGAACCCACTTCTCCATTTAACTCTTTGATCTTATTAACCCTGTGCCAATTTGCATATGGCTTTGGTAACAATTCAGAAATAATACATTTTTGGTTATATATTTTAATCAGTCCCTCGCTGCTCTAATTCCCTCAACAGAACGTCTTTCCTTGTTCTTCCTATGTCATTGTAACCCACTTGGACTATGACAACAGGATCTGTCCCTTCCCACTTCAAATTCCTCTGCAATTCAGATGAGATATTCTGAACTCGAGTACCAAGCACAGAACACCACCTTCATCAGAACTCCTAATCTTTGAAACAGATAGTTGTGTCTATTCCCCTGACTGTGCTATTCTGAATTACTGCTGCATTTGTCTCCTCTCCATTCCCAGCCCATCCCTTGAATGGTTCCCTGAAGATGGTGGCATGGTTTGATAGCTCATCCATCCTTTAGTTCCCACTCCCATCATCTTAGGAAGCTTTTATATTCTGCAATAGCTTCTGAAGTGACACAGCATCAAATACTTTCTGGCAATCTTAGAAGGCTTATTCGTTCTCCTTTATCTATTGCACATGTTACTTCTACAAAGAACTTAAATAGTTTGGTGGAACTTGATTTTCCTTTCATCATATAACATTTCATTCGCTCAATTATTTTGAATTTTTCTAATTGGTTTGTTACAACATCTTTAATATAAATATTTTCCCTTTGGCAGATGTTTAGTTAACTGGGCTGTAGTTTTCTTTCCTTTTTGCATAAATCAGTTATTATTGTTGTTTTCCAATCTGATGGAAGCTTCCTTGAAAATGGGGAGTCTTGGAAAGTTAAAACCCATTCATATACGATTTCACTACTTTTCTGACCAATGGTGAAGTCCATCAAAACTCAGAGATTTGTCTGCTCGCAGCTCTAACAACATGCTCATCCCCACCTCCTTGATGATTGTAATTCTCCTGAGTCTCTGCCTCTCTCCCTCTTTCTACTTCATAGCTATTGCTACGGATGTAAAGGTTAATGTTGTACCTCAGTTTACATGCCCTATTCAGGGAATTGTTGCTTTCTCATTTTTAATTTATTTTCACGGTGATGAATCAGTAATTAATACTTGGATATAAAACTTTTCTTTCAGATGTATCTAAATTTAAACTTGTCCCCCTCCCCCTTTGTGTAAGTGGAAAGAGTGTTAATGGGGCTATTCTCTAAATTTTGGAGAAAGTGAACATGCACATACTAGTTATGGGCTATTAGAGTCAATGTGCTCCCAAATGTTCATAACATAATTTGATTTTTTTTTCTGGTCTACCAAAGCAAGCCTCGATTACAATTAATTGAATTTGGCTATGTATGTTTCTTGTAAGTAGCTCCTTTACTTTAATTTTAACCTTGTCAAATGTATCAAATTAAGACTTAAACATGAAAAGCTAATTATATTATATTGCATTTAATGTAAAGCTTTGAGAAGGTGCCATGCACCCCTTCCCCCCAACTCCCAAGCTGCTCACAACTAACTTATGGGCAGCCTTTGCTGGCTGGATGGATGTTATGGCTGCGGGTGGAAATGGGCCAATTCCATAAGCATTTCTTGCATTTAACACCCTCCCCCAAACAAATCCAACAAGTTGCAACAACTGAACAAAGCAAAATGGTTGCTCTGAGCAATCTCACTTGTTCACACTGAGCCAGTTAGGCTGACCAGCAGCTGCTTTCCCCAAGCTGTGCACTCTCCTGTGATCCACTTCCTTATACATTTTCCTGGGTTGTAAACAGTTCACAGGAATGGAAGCCTGTTGCACTCCGGGGAGGGCCTCATGATTAATGACAGCCAACAGCTGTGGAAGATTCTAATCCAGGCATTCCCAGTTTCCTTCCTTTAATTGTCAAGGTGCTCATTTCTGACGTACTGGACGTGAACTTAACAAGGCAACGTCATAGGCAGAAAATTTGTTGGGTTGGGAAGGTGACTGAAGCGGTATCATAAACAAGGACAGTGTCAAGAAGGATGAGCTGTTGGTCGGGTAAGGGTAGCTCGTGTTATGATAAGGAGTTGCCATGGTGAAAGTGTTCTGAAATTGGACTGGATGGGTCACAGGGCCCGATTCAGTGCTGTAGTGCTCTCTAAATCTGTTCTAGGGCAATATAAATATAAGGATTTTCCTATTATTGGAGTTTCTCTCGGCTTACTAATTAAAATAACACCTGTTTTGAGTGTGACCACTGATTATTGATTAACAATTGCTTTCAGGGCAATATTTAATTTCCTATGTTACAATCCAAAAAAGATACTGCTCACAAAATTATGTCATAGATATATGCCAATTATATGCCAGTGCAAGACTGGAGCTTTGATCACAAGTATTCAGTCACATTTCTAAATGTTGGCAGCCCCTACTTTGTCACTGGTTTATGTTGACTCCTGGCACTGAAAAAGCAGCATGTCAGATCCAATATATTTTGTGCCAAGAATGGTTAATGTTTGTAAAAGATGCTTGCTAGTTGCATCAGTGTAAAGATGTTCGTGCAAGAGTTAGCAGTGACAATTCAATGTGACTCTAAGCAAGTCGTCAATCTAAAACTGGTGCATTTGAAGCTAATGAGTTATGTCTTATTAATATACAGCACCGAAGCTTGCAAGGTAATGCTCTGAAGGTGGTGAACTGAGTTATGAGGAGTTTGTAGTTTTCAGCACAGTAGACAAGAAAAATAAAGATGTTACATCCGTACTTGGCATTGGTTCAGTATAGCAGATGGGACTGATCAAGGTAAATGGACAATGATAGCACTATGAAGATTGATTCAGCACAAGCAGTGACTTCAATTCTCAGATGCATTCTCAGATGTCTTTCAAGGAGCAGGGAAACTGGAAGACAAATACCTTTTTGTTCTGGATGAGCAAGCATATGCTGGGCTGATTAAAAATGTTAAGTTTCGTAGGATTCAAGAGAATGACAAATTGGATCCAAAATTTGTGTCTGGAAGGAAGTAGAGGATAATGACAGGCAGGCATATTTGTGACTGGAAGGTTCTTATCTGTGGGGTTAGCAAGGCTGTACTCTTGTCCCGTGTTGTATATATTAATGAATTGGATTTAATCAAATTTGCTGATGATATTGGTTAACAAGGGGCAAAGGTTTTGACTTAAGAAGTGTTTAGAAATTCTTGTTAATTGAGGTGTAAAGTGGCAAATGGAACAATCCAAAGAGGTGTGAGGCATTTTGTGAAAGGGAACAAGTTGAGAGAATATTTTATAAATAGCAGAATGTTGAGAGGTGTGGAGGAATAGGGATATTGCAATATTTATTCAGAGTTCCTTATAGATAACAGGAGGGACAAAATGGTTAAAAAGGATTTTCTGACATTAAATACGATGAGGGTAGTTATGCTGGAATCATATACAATACAATGCTTCTTAGATCATAGTTTGAGGGTTGGTGAATAAATAGAAAGGATGTATTTTCCTTGCACGTGATATCAAAAACTGAAGCATATTGGTTTAAAGTAATTATTATAAGAATTAGAAAAAGAATTAATACTCCATAACTGTCTCCCTGAAAAAAATGTATTTTTCTATAATTCCTTAATGCATTATAATTTTATTCAACCTAATTTTCCTCTGTTGCAAAAGAAATCTATGCTAGATAACCCCATTTTTGCTCATAGCAAAATTTCTATTGTTAATATCTGACAAGTCCCATCTGTGCCCTTGGGTGTAATGACATCCTTTCTGCTTTGTGGTGATGTGAACAGCACAAAGACTTGCACTGTGATCTTCTATTGTGTATAGTTTATTATAGAACTCAATTCAAGATGAGGAGCACTCGGTTTGAAAGTGGACAGCTGAAGATATTGTATGTTCATGAAAAGGTCCATTGCATGACTTTTTAGATCTTTCATTCTGTAGGAAATGGGATATGAACTCCTATCCTTGTGGGTGTTATCAACCCACCCAAATGCTTAGCAGCTTGAGTAATTTTGAGTTTGAGGGAAATTGCATTTAAAATTTCAACCAAATCTATGCAAATTACAGATTTGGATTTCAATAGGTGTTTACTATTTATACTGCAACTGTGTATCTAGCTAAGGAGGAATATAGAGATAAATTTGCTGTGTGGTTAGGAGCAGCTAGAAGACCACCTTTGCTCCAAATTAAGTTTGACTGCTGTAGTTACAATACCCACAAACCCCTTTCTACAAGCATCAGATTAACCCAGCAAAGAAGAAATCTATGACAATATACACTACAGATAAGATCTACATTTCGAGCATTTGGAATTGCTGCAGCAAAATAGTTATCTTACTAAGATGAACTTTAATCTTTTCCTTATCACCATCAGATTTCTGAATGGAAAATGAACTCATGTACACTACCTCACTTTTTTTGCTCTCTTTTTGCATTACTTAATTTATTTATATTTCTTATTGTGATTTATGGTTGTTTTATTATGTATTTCAAGTACTGCTGCCACAAAACAATATATTTCATGACATGTACCAGTGATATTAAACCTGATTCTGTTTCTTATTCTAATTTGCCTAGAATTTAGATCAGCTGGACCCACTGAATAGTTCCAGCTCCTTTGTGTGATACTCTTAATGTTGTGTGCTGCATAATCCAATTTGTATTAAATTCAGGGACCTGCAATGAATATCAAAAACTAAGAGTTCTCTTATGGGTTGTGAAGTCTGATTTTTTTTTTTGTGGCCTTCTTTTGTTTTCTTTTTAAATAACACATGAAGGATGTCAGAATACATTTTAAGATTCACTTATAGGCATTGTTCATCTGCTCAGTACTTTCTGGATGCTTGTTCTCATGGGGATGACCTTTCTGACTCAAGGGCCACATCTGTACAAACAGGCTGTTCCACGTCTCATGAGGCCCAATTGTGCATCACTTAAAGAAGACCTTATTGAGCACTGCTTTGATTGAAATGAACCCCCTTACGTTATTTACCCAATGGCTTATCGCATCTATCTCTAATCTTGAAGACTTCTTCCAAGGCAGCAACCAAGTCAAGAACGATGAGTGAGTGTTCTGGAGAATATCCTCATTTGTGTCTTCCAGTGGGCACTAGCCACCTATTAGCCTTAATGAATCCTTTCATTGTTTCAATGGAGGCATGCTACTTGGTATATTGGTGAAATTGATGGAATCCACACATCCTAGTAGTCTGGGTGAAGGATTTCGGCCAGAAATGCCAACCATTTGTTTCCTTGTAAGGATTTTGTCTGATTTGCTGAGTTCCTCCAGCATTTTGTTTGTTTTGTCAGCTAGTTGTATCTCCTGCACACTGTGATGTTTAACAGGGTTTTCGAAACAACAATTAGAAAATCGAACTTCCAATATCTGTTCAGCAAAGATAAGTAATCACAGTTTAAGGTAAGTCAATTATATTTTGCTTTCTGAAAAGCTAATTTTCTAGGTAAATTCAGCTTTCCATAACTAAGCTGAATATAGCTCCAGTGAGTTTGTTTGTGTGTGTGTGCGTATTTATTTGGAGTACAGTCTGATGATAGCACCATTACAAATGCTCAAAATAAGTCTGAGCAGATTATGAAATTCTAAGCAACGCAGGGAAAGAAATCTGAAATAATTATGGGAACTCTGGAAATATTAATCAGCATCTTGGAGAGAAAAACAGTTAACATTTCTTATCATTGACTTTTCATCAGAACCAGAAAAAGTTGGAAATCAAAGCTGTTTCAGGTTGTCATGTGTAGGGCAGGCATTAGGGAATAATGGGACTGTTTAGAAACTGATTGATATGAACTGTGTTGATTGTCAATGTTGTTAGTACTGGAGTAGGTTGGCTGGATGCATGTTGTGTTGCAAACTACTCCACAAATATTCCATTGCTAGGTATGCCCTGTTTGACTGTCAGTCGTAGCCTACTGAGGTGCGAGCAGGTGGCATCCATTTCAGAGGAGAAAACGCAGAAAATACTCACCATTGATTCTGAATACCAGTCATTGGTATTATTATGTGTAGATGAGGAAACCTGATTTACACTTTACATAAACTGATTAATCAGGAAGAAAAATTAGGGTAGCATTGAGGGTAGAGAATTCCTTTGGCTTGAGGAATTCTGGTGCTTATTCCATCAGCGAGAGTGGTTTATAGCAGAGCTGGCTGAGTCCTAAATGACCATGTTGGCAGAATATGTATGCCATGCAGTGAACCAATGTGTAAGAGAAATTTATCTGACCTTCTTTCTCAGTAATCAGTCTGTTTTAGATGAATGTGTTCACAAAAGTAATCACTGCATGGTGGTATGGAGATGCTATTCTGCAGATACCTATGTGGACATCTATCATTGCTAAATGAGATTATCATTCAGTTTTGAAACATTGAGATGAAATGAACTAACATCAGTAGCAGCACTAGATTATCTTGCCATAATTTGTAAGTTCATGGCTTACAAATTCCTCAGTCTGTAGTTACCAACAAGCCAGAGGATGGATTTTGGCTAAGTGAGGAATGTAGAAGAGCATGCTACTAAGAGGATGAAATGTACATCAAAGTTTGATGCCAGTTTGTTTAAACTGTAAATCAAGATATCTGTATGTTAATCATAAAGCACAGAAACAGGCTGTTGGGCCCAACTGACCAGCTGGGCCCAAGAGCCTCAGTTGCCTGTATTCAGCCCATAAACATCCAAGCTCTTCCCATCCACTTACCTATCCCAATGTCTTGGCCTCTCCCTCTGGCGGCTCATTCCAGATATTAACTACCCTCTGTGTAATGAAGTTGCCTCTTGGGTCTCTTTTAAATCTCTCCTCTCTTGCATCAGTGCTTTCTAGTGTTGGATTCTTCACTGATAGGGGAAAAGTGTATGACTATAAGTTCAAAATTATAAGTAAATTTATTACCAAAGTATAAGTAAAATAAAAAGTAAGTAAAAGTAAGTTTATTGTCAAAGGTGTCATCATCTCATAGGATCTGTCCTGGGTCCAGCATGTAAGCGTCATTACAAAGAAAGCACTTTTTAGAAGTTTGCAAAGATTTGGCATGTCATCCAAAAAGTTGACTAACTTCTGCAGATAAGTGTTGGAGAATATACTGACTGATTGCATCACTGGCTGGTATGGAAATACCAATCTCCTTGAATGGAAAAGCCTACCAAAGGTAGTGGATGTAGCTCAGTCCATCACAGGTAAAGCCCTCTCCACCACTGAACACATCCACATAGAGTGCTACTGCAGGAAAGCAGCATCCATCATCAGAGACCTCCACCATCCAGATGATGCTCTGATCTCATTGCTGCCATCCGGAAGGAGGTGCATGTGCCTCAGAACCCACACAACCAGGTTTAGAAATAGTTATTACCCTTCAACCATCAGGCTGTTGAACTTGAGGGAATAACTTCACTCAATTTCATTCATCCCAACACTAAATTGTTTCCACATGGACTCATTTTCAATGACTCTTCATCTCATGTTCTCAATATTTATTGTTTATTTATTTATTAATACTTACCTGTGTTTTTCTTTGTACTTATTGTGAATGCGAACAAGAAAATTAATCTCAGGGTTGGAAATGTTGACATATGTATCTTAATAAATTACTTTGAATTTTTGAACTTTGAACATGTATGTTGCCATGTATTACTTAGAGATTATTTTTTTTTAATCCTTTTACTGGAAGAAATAAACATAATAGACATTTGACAAGGTACCCCATGCAAAGGCATTTGTCAAGGTACCTGTGCAAGACTTATTGAGAAAAGAAGGAGGCATGGGATCCAAGGGGTCATTGCTTTGTGGATCCAGAACTGGCTTGCCCACAGAAGGCAAAGAATGGTTGTAGACGGGTCATATTCTGCATGGAGGTCAGTGACTAGTGGTGTGCCTCATGGATCTGTTCCAGGACCCCTTCCCTTTGTGTTTTTTATCAATGACCTGGATGAGGAAATGGTGGGATGGGTTAGTAAAATTGCTTGATGACACAAAGGTTGGAGATGTGGATAGTGTGGAGAGCTGTCAGAGGTTACAGCGGGACATTGATAGGATGCAAAACTAGGCTGAGAAGTTGCAGATGGAGTTCAACTCAGATAAGTGTGAGGTGGTTCATTTTGGTAGGTCAAATATGATGGCTGAATATAGTATTAATGTTAAGACTCTTGGCAGTGTGAAGGATCAGAGGGATCTTGGGGTCTGAGTCCATAGGACACTCAAAGCTGTTGCGCAGTTTGATTCTGTGTTAAGAAGGCATATGGTGCATTGGCCTTCATCAATTGTGGGATTGTGTTTAAGAGCTGAGAGGTAATGTTGCAGCTGTGTAGGACCCTGGTCAGACCCCACTTGGAATACTGTGCTCAGTTCTGGTCGCCTCACTACAGGAAGGATGTGGAAACCATAGAAAGGGTGCAGAGGAGATTTACAAGGATGTTGCCTGGTTTGGGGAGCATGCCTTATGAAAATAGGTTAAGTGAACTCAGCCTCTTCTCCTTGGAGTGATGGAGGATGAGAGGTGACCTGACAAAGGTGTACAAGATGATGAGAGGCATTGATTGTGTGGATAGTCAGAGGCTTTTTCCCAGAGCTGAAATGGTTGGCACGAGAGGGCACAGTTTTAAGGTGCTGGGGAGTAGGTACAGAGGAAATGTTGGGGGTAAGATTTTTTGTGCAGAGAGTGATGAGAGCGTGGAATGGGCTGCTGGCAATGGTGGTGGAGGAGGATACGATAGGATCTTTTAAGAGACTTTTGGATAGGGACATGGAGCTTAGAAAAATTGAGGGCTATGAGTAACCCTAGGTAATTTCTAAGGTAAGGACATGTCTGGCCAGTATTGTGGACCGAAGGGCCTGTATTGTGCTCTAGGTTTTCTAAGTTTCTATTAGAATTTTATGAAAATTATACATATACGAAGACAGACAACCAATATGCAAAAAAGACAAACTGAAAGTAAAAATAATATTGAGAACGTGAGCTGTAAAGAGTTGTTGGAGAACGTGAGCTGTAAAGAGTTGTTGAAAGTGAGTCTGTAGATCAGAGAATTAGTTCAGCATAGTGGTGAGTGAAACTGACGGTCGTAGCAAGAAGAGGATAAGGCCCAGATGGCGGGATGTTTGATGATAGACGCTGCTTTCTTGTGGTAGATCTTCACGTAACTGTACTCATTGGTGGAGGGGGCTTTGTCTGTGATGGACTGGGCTGTATCCACTACTTTCTGTAGCCTGTTCTGTTCCTGGGCATTGGTGTTTCCATACTAGGTGATGATACAACTGTTGGGATAGTCTTCACTGTGCATCTACAGAAGTTCTTCAAAGTTTATGGTGACATTCTGGATCTATGCAAACTTCTAAGAAAATAGAAGTTGCATCTTCTTTGTGGTGACACTGATGTGATGGTCCCAGTACAGGTCCTCTGATATGTTAACACCAGGGAATTTAAAGCTATTGACCCTCTCCATACCTCTCATGATATTATAAACTTGTGTAAGATTACTTCTTATTCTCCTGTGCTCCAAGGGGAAAAGGTCCATTGAGGCCAACCTCTCCGTATAACTCTCACCCTTTAGTCCAGGGAAACTCGTAAATCTCTCCTGAACCCTCTCCAGCTGGACAGCCTCTCCTGTCTCCTGTAAACTGTACGCAGTACTCACCAATAAGTTTGGGAGTAGGGACATTATGTTATAGTTATATAAACCAAATGTTCTGACTAATCAGTTAATATTGCTTGAAGAGCTAAATTATTATAGAGCTTGTATACCATATGAATTCAAAACTATAGCACTGACACACCCACATCCAATGGTGTTAGAATATTTATGCTCCAAGAACATTCTCACTTTCTATCATGATAGAATCTGTCAGGTAAGTGCAAAAATAATGTTTGAAGCTTCCAGAATTATCTTCAGTCAGAAGTAATTTGATTTACTGCAGCCAGTATCAATATATGACTGAGTGCACTGTGTACAGCAAAGTCTGTGCGCTTGGGCAGCATCCTTGTTACACTGCTGAAGCCTTGGACTTTTGCCATGTTGCACTCTGACATCCACCCAGCAAAATGGAAAATTTGTCATCCGTGTCCTGTTGACAAGAAGCAAGATGAATCTGATCCGGCTAATTACCACCCCATCAGTTTACTTCCAGTCGTCAGCAGAATGAGTCAAAGTGGTGTTGACAAAGCATTTAGTGGCACTTACCAATAACCTGGTCATGACTGCTCACTTTGACAAGTTGGTTTTGAACTTGAGTACTCCCTCAAACAGAAGAGTTGGATTTGAAAGGTGAGGCAAGATTCACAAATGTGCATTAAGAAGCCCAAGTAAAATTGAAGTTAATGGAAACCAAATGAAAAACTCTCCACCTGGCACAAAGGAAGGTTGTTGTGATTGATTAGGATAATTAAAAAAAAAAAGAATCCAAGGAAAAGAGGTAAATCTGAATAAAGATTGATTTTGTAGGTGAGGACAAATGGTCATGGCCAGTGGTGACACAAGTGACTGCAGATGCTGGAATCTGGAGCAACAATCAATCTGCTGAGGAAACAGTTGGGTGGAAAGGAATTGTCAGCATTTTGGGTTGAAACTGCATCAGGGCTGAGAGTAGAGAGGGAAGATGGTCAGTATGAGGAGAAGAGAGGAGGGGTTGAATAGAAACCAGCAGCTGGATTGAGGGGAGGTGAAGAAAAATGGGCAAATATTGACAGTGGGAGAGGGAGAGGAGGAGGGGACATGGTGGAGATGAGAGAGACAAACAGATGAATCAAAGATAGAGAGAAATGAGGAGGAAAAGGAAAAACAGATGGAATTAGGTGGGGGAAGAGCAGAGTTAAGGTGGAAACTACTGCTAGAAAGAGAAATGGAAACACAAGGCTGCAGGTGCTGAAATCTAGTAAGTAAGAAAGGTGATAACGGAAACGTTAGGAGAGAGAAGCAAATGACGGAGGGGGAATCTGGTGGAGGGATGAATATTGGTGATGTGGGGACTGGAAGTGAGTTAAGGGAAAAGGGGAGAAAAGGAAGACAGCAAGTTGATCAGAAGTGGGGGGGGGGGAAAGATATGAGGTGAAGTCTATGTGGAATTGAAGACTTCATTGTTTGCACCATTGGCTTGTAAACTACCTAGGCATCATGAAAGGTGTTATTTACTCTTGTTTGTCTTGGGCTTTGCCCTAGCAGTGGAGAAGTTCAAGAGCAGGTAGGGTGGTGTGGGGACTTGAAATGGTATGCCACTGGAATGGCAAATGCAGAGAGTTGCATGTGGTTTGCATAATGGTTGCCTAGTTTGTGCTTGGTCTCATATCAAGAGCACTGAATGCAGTAGACAAAGTGCACATGAATCTTTGTCTCACCTGATGATGGTATGGGAGGAGGCATGAGAACAAGTATGGAACCTCCAGTGTGCAGGAGAAAGTGCTGGGGAAGGAATGAATAGAACCCAGGAGTCACAGAAGGGGAGGTCCCTGTGGAAAGTTGGGAAGGGTGTGTAGTGGTAGAATCTCATTGTTGCGAGCAGAAGTAACAGAAGATGATGTGCTAAACACGGTGACTTGTAGCTTGAGAACTCAGGAGTAGGGAGCCTCTCATGTTCGAGGAGAAGTGTGTCAGAGCATTAGCGTGACAAATGAATGAAACGCATCAACCACAGTAGAACGGAAACCATGTTTTCTGAAGGAGGAGGACACTTTGTCTTGTAACAAAAAGCCTCACCTTGAGAGCAGGTGCTGTGGAGATGGAGCAACTAGGAGAAAGGGATGGTATCTTTGCAAGAGATCTGGTGGGAGGAATTGCAATCTGCGCAGATGTGGGAGTTGGTGGGTTTACAGTAATTTTCAGTGTACTTGTTAACGATCAGTGGGTGTTTTAGTGATTGAAAGGTAGTTTGTAATTGAGTTTTGCATTCCTCTATCATTCTGTGGGTAAATATAAATAAACTGTTCTTAAGTGCATCAGTGATGATTGAAAGCATTGTCCATGATATCAAAACTGCTGGCCTGGTTTCACCTGAGGGTTAAAGTTTGAAACAGCAGGAAGGTATCAAATTCCATGCTAGGTATAAACGTGGAATTTAAATTTGATGAAGTTTAAGGTAATGAATTTGGTGAAAGAATAGATATTTACCTGTAGCATTATAAGCAGAGGAACAGAGACCTTGGAGTGTAGGGGCACAGGCCACTGAAGTTATCAAGATGTGTATTAAATGGTTATGAAGGCAAATCGGGTCCATTATTGTCCAATATACTGAATGAATGCAATCAGATTTAATATCTCTGGTATAAAATTTGTTGTTTTGCAGCTTGCAACAGCAATACATAATAATAAAAAGGATAAACCACAATAAGAAATAGATAAACAAGTGTGTGTGTGTGTGTGTGCTATTTAAAATCTTAGGACATAGCATAGAGATCTTGAGGTGGAGGTTTGTAGCAGATGCTTCCCAGGGGCCATCAGGTGGGCACCTCCCTTAGATGTTTTGTCAGTTTACACTACATCACCATACAGCTTGACAGTACGATCCAGCATCCCAGGTGCACCCGCCTTCATATCTGGCCACCCATGGGTCATTTTAGGGCCCAGCTGCCATATTCCTCTTCATCCATAAACAGTGGCTGCTCCACTCGGCTACCTCCAAGGGTTCTTTTAGAGCTTGCCACTGGCCCTGACCTTGGACTCCCAATCCCTTCAGCAATCTGACCATGAAAGTAGCCACAAATGCTCTACAGCCAACCTCTACTCGGAAACTCTGCACCTTCCATCCATGCTGCTTAGCCTCTGTGGCCAGCTCAACCTATCTTACATGTTTCCGCCCATATGCCTTGCAGACTGCATCTTCCCAGGGCACTGTCAGCTCTGCGATTACTACAGCCTTCAAGACTGCTGGACCACAAAATCAAATCTGATCTGAGGGTGGTAGTGGCTAACTGGCTATCTCCGGAGGAAATATTAGCCTTTTGTCAAGGCCGACAGTCATGTTCTAGTCACGAGCAGGCTTCAGTATGCCTGACACCAACCGTGTCACTGAGGGTGACACTGCCAGTCCTTGTTGGACAAAGGAGATGGTGGTTCTTCCAGTCAGATGGGGCTCAGAGTTGTTATTCAGCCTTTGATTCTTCACAATGGATGCCAAACCTCTGAGGACCTGGTCGTTCCTCCATGTGCATCTTCCTTGAGTGAAGCTTACTTTGCAAGATGAGAGGATGTGCTTCAGGTTTGCTGTTCTTCCACAGAGTGGATGAGCTGGGTCTTCTCCGAGCCACTGGTTCAGATATTTGGGAGTTGGGAGAACATCATAAACAGCTCTTATAAGGAAGCTTATCTTTCTTCCTTCCTTTTCCCGTCAGTCTTTCCAGCTGAGTTTTCTTTTCTCAATATTTTCCCACCTTGTCCACTGTCCTTGTTTTGCCTGAGACATTGCTCCTGCATATCTCATCTGCTGCTCCTGTCGCTGTACTCCCTCCTCCACCATAGCTCATCTTTGCTTTTGTGTTGTCGCCTTTTGCCAAGTGGACCTATTTGAGCTCGTGCCAAGGCCGCCTCTTTCAGATTGCACCTGGCCCACCATGTCTGCGAACCTGAGTGCTGCTTTTGCCTGTTTTACTGACTCTGCTGGACACCACTTTCTCCCTGTTAAGGTCCCGGGTGTAGTATCCTGGTCAACACTGTCACAGGTTCCAAGAGAGTCATTTCAAGCTTCACCTTGGCACACTTAAACTCTTCAATCAGCCCCGTGACAGGCAATTCCAGAGCACCTTGCTATGCAGGTAGATGTTACTTGGTGATCTTGGTAGGCCAATCCACTTCTTAATGAAGGAACTAACTGTCTTCTCCAACTTTTCAATATGAGTGATGGGGACTTCATACAGAGTCAGTGGTCACAATACCCGAGAGAGTAATCCAAACTGAAGGCACCAGAGCTTGAGGTTTCCTGGCAGCAAGTTGTTATCAATGGCTTTGAGCCCTTTGATGATTTCTTCTCTCAGCAGTTCCACTTGATTTGTATCGCTGAGGTTTTACGTCTTTCTTACGTCCAAGCTTTTAACTGGCATTTCTGACGCAGTAGGAATTACTTTCCCATCTACATGGAACTTGTAGTCAGCCGGCCTTCCCTTGACTATAGAAATGCTCCTAGACCGGGGGTCGGCAACCTGCGGCTCCCGAGCCATTTGTGGCTCTTTCACCTCTGTGCTGCGGCTCCCTGTGGCTTTGGGAAATAATTGGTCAGTATTTAATTAAAATGTATTTTATGTTAGTTTGTTAGCTTTTGAAATGTAATTCTAAATTTGAAGATTATGGTGATCTTGTACAATGTAAGTGTGGCGACACATTTTCTGACACATCCGAAACGGCTCTCAATTAGCCAGCATTCCGGCTAAGGGAGATTGCCTACGGGGGTTTGTGAGTACGTGTCTTTTGCAGCATCTGCGTCCATGGGGGCTGGGTTGAGGGAGGCTTAGAAGCAAGGCTGTTTAGTTCGAATAAAGTTATTCGACTGCAGTTTACTGACTGCCTGAACACACCGCTGCAACGTGTTTTTATCGCTATTAATATACGTCACCACTGCCAATACCTGACACCCGCCAGTGCGCGATTTCTTTAATTTTTCGATCCAAGGTAAGCCAACTATGGAGAATTCTAAAAAAAGAAAAGTGACTAAAGAAAACAGAACGTTTAATGATACGTGGACAGATTCATTTGCTTTCACTGTTGACGAGACTGGTTTACCGGTATGCTTAATATGCAATGAGAAACTAGCAAACAACAAAAAGTCAAATGTCGCAAGGCATTTCCAGAGTAAACACGCAGCCTTTGATCAAAAATATCCGGATGGAGATGAGAGAAAAAAAGCCGTTTCGGAACTGATGCGGAAGGTTGATCTGAGCAAAAATCATTTCCAGAAATGGATGAAGTCAGGAAAATCAACGACATACGCCAGTTATATTGCCGCTCAGGAAATAGTCAGGCACGGGAAGCAGTTTACAGATGGTGAATATATAAAAGAATCTTTCATTAAGATTTCAGAACATCTATTCACGGACTTTAAAAACAAGAGTGAAATTGTGCAGAAAATCAGGGATATGCCCCTCTCTGCAAAGACTGTCAAAGACAGAACCATAAAAATGGCAGAAGACATCACAAGACAGCAAATTAAAGACATCAATTCAGCTGTGGCCTACTCGATTGCCTGTGACGAGTCTAAAGACAAAGGTGATATTGAACAAATAGCGTTGTTCTGCCGGTATGTAAACTCTGCCGGGCCACAGGAAGAACTGATTGAGTTGATACCTCTAAAAGACCAAACACGGGGGGAGGACATCTGTGAGGCTGTCTTGAATTGTTTAAGAGCCAAAGGAATAAAGACCACCCATCTGGTGTCAGTAGCTACTGATGGGGCTCCGAATATGACGGGAACGCACAAGGGATTTGTGGCTTTACTGCAGAAGTCGCTGGACAGAAAGCTGCTGACTTTTCACTGCATCTTGCACCAAGAGGCACTGTGCGCTCAAACATTTCCTCCGGAATGCACAGAAGTAATGGATGTTGTCATTCAGATTGTCAATAAAATAATGGCAAAAAGTTTAAATCACCGTCAATTCCGTTTGTTACTGGACGAGATGGAAAGCGCATATTCTGATCTCCTGCTGCACAACAAAGTCCGGTGGCTGTCCAAAGGGGAGGTGCTGAAACGCTTTGTCGCGTGTCTAGAAGAAGTGAAAACTTTCCTGGGCAGCAAAGGGCTCAACTTTCCTGAGCTGGAACAGCCAGAGTGGCTGGAAAAGCTACACTTCATGGTAGACATGACAGCGCACCTGAACACGCTGAACACAGCTCTTCAGGGGAAAGGACGCACAGCCCTGCACATGTTGGAGGATGTCTTGGCATTCGAGCGCAAGTTGACAGTGCTTGCCAGAGATTTACAGAAAGGCACTTTGTCTCACTTCCCCAATTTGAGAGAGTTCAAACAAGGTCACGACATGATAATTTCGGAGTATTTACATTCTTCAATCATCGCAATGCAAACATCGTTTGGGAAACGCTTCTGTGAGTTCAGAGAGGAAAAAAACACATTATCCTTCCCGGTCACTCCCTTAAGCATCGATCCTTCCCTACTGAATACGACTGCATTGGCAGGTGTGAGTCAACCTGATCTTGAGATGGAACTGGCCGACATAGCCGACAAAGACATATGGGTGTCCAAGTTTAGACGCTTGACAGCAGACCTTGAAGATGTTGCCCGTCAGAAGGCCGTTCTTGCTCAGAATCACAAATGGAGTGATATTGAAAACCTTCCAAATCCGGACCAACTTGTGTTTGAAACATGGAATGCTGTGCCCGACATTTATGTAAACATGAAAAAGTATGCGCTTGGAGTCCTGTCGATCTTTGGATCCACATATGTATGTGAGCAGGTGTTCTCCAACATGAACTTTATTAAAAACAAACATCGCGCACGCCTCACAGATGACAGCTTGCGATCCTGTGTAAAGATGAAGGTGACGTCATACAGCCCTGATGTGCAGACGCTGTGCGCTGAGGTCCAGGAGCAGAAATCCCATTAACCAAGTATGATAAATATTTTAATTGCCTATTATTTTATGTATATTCATATTTTTTCATTGTTCAGTGAAATAGTCCTTTTATTTTTCAGGCTGACAGCTGGCTGATGTTATTTTTGGTTTGCTGCTGGCGGAAAATTTAAGTTCGGCGTTTTTCATAAATACAAGAAGGACTCAAATAGACATTGAGTATTTTACTTAAAAGTAACTTTCAACCCAACGTCTTTTTTTCGGAGTTCAAAATGTTTTTGTTGCATGCAGAAATGTAATTTCGTTTTCTCTGCAGGAGTTCATCAATTTCATAAATGCAACACATTATAGTTTGTTTATACATAGCATAAAGGCAAAAAAAACGTTGTATGCAGTGTTATTTCATTTTAAATGTCAAACGGGTTTTGCGGCTCCCAGTGTTTTCTTTTCTGTGGGAAACGGGTCCAAGTGGCTCTTTCAGTGGTAAAGGTTGCTGACCCCTGTCCTAGACTTATTGGTTTTAATTGCTTCTCAGGCAACCATTTGGTACATGGGATAGTAGTTGTCCGGACAGTTAAATCATCCATAAATGCCCGGATTGGTGGTAGGCGTAGTCCTGACTTCGGTTGTTCTCCTCCTACTACCCCTTTTGAAGCACTAATAATTACTTCTGTTGCCATAGTAAAGGCCAGCAGAGAAATTGTGCAACCTGCCATTTTGCCTACCTCCACAGACTGTGTTGTACTCTGCAGTTATCAATGAGAACTGGAGATCTTGAAAGTAGCTTTGAGCAGTGGCCTGCTTTGTCATTGCATCAATATTTTGGACCCCGGATAGATCTTCAGAGATGTTGACACTGAGTAACTTGAAACTGCTCACCCCTTCCACTGCTGATCCCTCAAAGAGGACTGGATTGTGTTCCCCTGACTTCTCCTTTCTGAAATCCATAATCATTTCCTTGTCTTACTGATGTTCAGTGCAAGGTGGTTGCTGTGACACCACTCAACCAGCTGATCTGCCTCGCTCCTGTATCCCTCGTCCTCATCATCTGAAATTCTGCCAGCAATAGTTGTGTTATCAGCAAATCTATAGATGCTATTTGAATTGTGTCCAGCCACACAGTCATGGGTGTAGAGAGAGTACAGTGGTGGGCTAAGCATACATTCTTGAGGTGCACCATGTCGATTATAATCAAGGAGGAATGTTACTTCTGATCCACGCAGTCTCCTGGTGATGAAATCAAAGATCCAGTTGCAGTGGGAGGTACAGATGCCCAGGTTTAGGAGCTTTTTGATTAGAACTGAGGGTGTGATGTTGTTGAACGCTGAGCTGTTGTCAATAAACAGCAATGTGACATAGGTATTACTATTCTTCAGGTGATCCAAGGCTGACTGGAGAGCCAGTAAGATTGCATCCACTGTAAACCTATTGTGGCAATAGACAAATTGCAGCAGGTCCAGGTCCTTAGGCAGGAGTTAATTCTAGCCATGAACAACCCCTCAAAGCATTTCTTCACAGTAGATGTGAGCACCACTGGGTGATAGTCACTGAGGCAGCTCACACTGCTCTTCTTGGGTACTGGTATGGTTGTCAACCTTTTGAAGCAGGTGAGAACCTCCAACTAGAGCAGTGAGAAATTGAAAATGTCCTCGAACACCTCCATCCAATTGGCTGACACAGGTTTTCAGAGCCCTCCGAGGTTCACCTTTGGGGCCTGACACCTTGCAAGATTTCACCCTATTGAAAATGTTCTGACATTGGCCTCCATGATTGAGATCTCAGGGTCACCAGATGCTGCAGGCATACACAGGCGTAATTTTATTTTCCCTTTCAAAACATGCATAAAAGGCGTGAAGTGAAGTGTCACAGCTATTCATGATGTTGGGTTTCACTATGTAGAAAGTAATGGTCTGTAAATCCTGCCTGAATTGGCATGCATCTGATTTCATCTCTAACCTCAGGTCAAATTGTCTTTTGCCCCTAAATTAGCCTTTGTAGGTCATATTTGGATTTCTTTTTTTTTTGGGATCACCATTTGTGAATGTCCCAGTTCTAGTCCTCAGCAGGCTCTGAATCTCCTGGTTCATCCACAGCTTTTGGTTTGGGTATGTCCAGAATGTTCTCAAAGGCACATACTCAACCACAGAAGTCGGTGCCAACTGTGGTGTATTTATTCAGACTCAAAGTTAACTCCACCTACTTGAAGCACCCCTTTTCTTGAAGGGGAACTGCTCATGTGACCCGAGTCCATCATCTGAGATTATTTGATTTTAAGTAGCTATGAATTAAAATGATGCTGCTTATTGAAGAACCCTTGACTGTGACTATGGATTTCAGTTGCGGTAGTCCTCAGAGAAAATTTAATGATTCCCATCGGAGCTGCATGCAAGAAATCACCACTCAATGGCACCATCTTACCAGCAGCTGGAAGGTCAGGATTGAACCTCTACCTTAAAATTTCACTTCCTCCGTTCTGGATGTATCATTTACAATCTGAAATACAGTACCCACAACAGCAGTTGTGAATAGTGATGTCCGAAACTCATAAAACCTTTTTCTTGGAATGCCACAAATTTTTGGCAAGTGGGGTAGCAACTACTCCTCTCAGTCTCACAGTATTATAGTGTGGTCGCGTCGTGCTGTTCTTTAGCTGGGTCAATGTCCTGAATTTGCCTTCCTTTCCGATCTTGATGAAAAGTCGCGGCACAAAACGTCAACTGTTTATTCTTCTCCATGATGCTGCCTGACCTCCTGAGTTCCTCCAGCACTTTGTGTGTGTTGCTGTGGATCTTCAGCATCTGCAGAATCTCTTGTGTTCATCATAATGAAGGATTCCCTTCACCATAAAGCCTGCATGAAGTTTGCTGGTTGTGTATTTTTTTCCTCTTGACTAAAGTGGGACAAAAGAATGGAGAAATGTAGAAATTCTTAGGTTAGCAAGATACAGGTCACTGCAATGTGGCATAAACACATTTTTGAATTAATTTCTGGAACATCGTTCTATTTTAAGTATTTGCTTAAATTCTCACCATGAAGATGCATAAATTGTTTAAGGATGCAAATTTATCAATAAGTGACAAAAAGAAGGCAGCCCATTGGGCAAAAATCAGTGAACAAATCTGAATGACAAGCAAACTCAAAATGAGGATTTGTGGTTTTGCAAAGAGATTTTAGATGGATTGTTGCTGAGGAATTCTGACAGATCTCATGAAGGACTTCACGATTGTGAAATGTTAAAATGTAGTGAGTTACATTGTTTAAAGTGGTTCGTAGTTGGCACAGAATAGCCAACTCACAAAGAAAACAAACTTGATGCTCTCCGCTGTGAAATATATTTTCCTGTATTCTGATCCTCAGTAAGGTCTTTTGCAATGTACTTGCAATGTGGAAATTCTAGTAAAGGATTGTTGTAATAGCAGATATAATTGCAATTGTAACTCTTTGTTTGAATTCCTTTCTTTTTCAATCTTTTTATTAAATTTCATATATAAAAAAAAACAGCACATAATAATGAATAGATTACAGATTCAATAAACTTGAGATTACATTAGTAATAGGATAATAATATCCTATTAAAACATCCATCAACAAAAGGTACATAAATCAATCAAGTCTATATAAATATGTATGAAAAAAAAACAAAAATAATCGTCGAAAAAAGAAGAAAAAAAAAATTGAAATTATATATGTGAAAAAATATATATTGAAAAAAAATACTAAACTAAAACTAACATGGGCAATAATAGCATTTTATAAATATATAAAGGTGTCAAGAAAAGAACTCCGGAACTCCATACCTGAACAAGTATAAGTAGAGAAAAGGATCTGAAATAGGCCAAATTAATTCATATGAAAGTGTCGAATAAATGGTCCCCAGGTTTCTTCAAATTTAATTGAAGAATCAAAGATAGTGCTTCTGATTTTTTCCAAACTCAAATAAGAAATAGTTTGGGAGAACCACTGAAATGTAGTAGGAGGATTTACTTCTTTCCAGTTTTGTAATATAGACCTTCTGGCAATTAATGTTACAAAGGCAATCATTCGTCTGATTGAAGGGGAAAGCTGATTGTCATCTTCATTTGGTATACCGAAAATTGCAGTAATAAAATGGGGTTGTAAATCGATATTCCATACTGAGGAAATGACATCAAAAATGTCCTTCCAATAGTTATGTAAAGTGGGACATGTCCAAAACATGTGAGTCAATGAAGCCACTTCTAAGTGACATCTGTCACATTGAGGATTAATATGCGAATAAAATCGGGCATGCTTATCTTTAGACATATAAGCTCTATGTACAATTTTAAATTGTATTAAAGCATGTTTAGCACAAATAGAGGAGGAATTAACCATTTGTAAAATTTTTTCCCATTTATCTATTGATATATTACATCGAAGTTCTTTTTCCCATTCTTGTCTAATTCTATCCGATATTTCTGGCTGTATCTTCTTTTTCTTTCTTTTTCAATCTTTTTATTGATTTTCACATATACACAAAAAAAAATAACATAATAATAAGTAAATTATAAATACAATAGACTTGAAATCACATTGATAATAAGATAATAATATCCTACTAAACATCAACAAAAGAAAGTACCTTAATCAAGTCCACATGATTATATGAAAAAAAAACAAATAACCATTAAAAAAGAAAAAAAAATATTAAAAAATATGTGAGAAAAAATATATATTAAAAAAAATAAAACACTAAACTAAACTAACATAGGCAATAACAACAGTTTACAAGTATAAGATAGTGTCAAAGAACTCCGGAACTCCATACCTGAACATGAATAAGCAGAAAGGTCCGGAAAAGGCCAAATTAATTCATATGAAAATGTCGAATAAACGGTCTCCAAGTTTCTTCAAACTTAATTGATGAGTCAAAAATAGTGCTTCTAATTTTTTCCAAACTCAGATAAGAAATAGTTTGAGAAAGCCACTGAAATGTAGTAGGAGGATTTACTTCTTTCCAATTTTGTAGTATAGACCTTCTGGCCATTAATGTTACAAAAGCAATCATTCGTCTGATTGAGGGGGAAAACTGATTGCCATCTTCATTTGGTATGCCAAAAATTGCAGTAATAAAATGAGGTTGTAAATCTATATTCCAAATTGAGGAAATAGTAGTAAATATATCCTTCCAATAATTATGTAAAGTGGGACATGACCAAAACATATGGGTCAATGAGGCCACTGCTAAATGACATCTGTCACATAGAGGGTTAATATGAGAATAGAATCGAGCAAGTTTATCTTTAGACATATGAGCTCTATGTACAATTTTAAATTGTATTAAAGCATGTTTAGCACATATAGAAGAAGAATTAACCATTTGCAAAATTTTTTCGGCTGTATCTTCATAATCATGTTATAAATAAAAGCTACTAATCCCTTCTGACAAGGATTAAAAGTAAAAATCAAATCTGAAAAATCCGATGGAGTTGAGTTAGGAAAAGATGGAAGAATTTTATGTAAGAAATTTCTAATTTGTAAGTATCTAAAAAAATTAGATTTAGGTAATTCAAATTTGTTGGATAGTTGATCAAAAGACATCAAAGTACCTTCAAAAAAAAGATCACGAAAACATTTTATACTTTTCCTTTTCCATATACTAAAAGCTTGATCTGTCAATGAAGGTTTAAAAAAAAAATTACATAAAATAGGGCTGTCCAGAGCAAAGTTTTTCAGATTAAAGAATTTGCGAAATTGAAACCAAATTCGTAGTGTATGTTTAACAACAGGGTTAGATATCTGTTTATTGAATTTGGCTAAATCAATAGGAAGAAAAGAACCAAGAACGGAAAATATAGAATATCCCTTAACCTCACTACATTCTAAATTTACCCACTGTGGGCACACAGGTGAATCCAAATCTAGTTTCCAGTACATTAGGTTACGAATATTATTCGCCCAATAATAAAATCTAAAATTAGGTAAAGCTAGACCACCATCTTTTTTAGACTTTTGTAATTGCCTTTTGCTTAACCTAGGATTTTTATTTTGCCACACAAATGAGGAAATTTTTGAATCAATATTATCAAAAAAAGATTTAGGAATAAAAATTGGTAAAGCTTGGAATAAATATAAAAATTTCGGTAAAATCATCATTTTAATAGCATTAATCCGACCAACTAATGATAAAAATAAGGGAGACCATCTAGTAGTAAGTTGCTGAATTTGATGAAGCATAGGTAAAAAATTCAGTCCAAATAAATCTTTATATTTCTTGGTGATTTTTATACCTAAATAGATAAAGTTATCAGTAACAACTTTAAATGGCATCCTATCACTCAATAAAGTTTGCGCGTTTAAAGGGAATAACTCACTCTTATCTAGGTTTAACTTATAACCAGAAAAGCTACCAAATTGAGCCAACAAGGATAAAATAGCAGGAATAGACCTACTAGGATTAGAAATATATAACAACAAATCATCAGCATAAAGCGATAATTTGTATAACTTCTCATTACGGGTAATACCAAAAATATTAGGAGACTCACGAATAGCAATAGCTAAAGGTTCTAATGCAATATTAAATAATAAAGGACTTAAAGGACAACCTTGTCTCGTACCACGAGATAATTGAAAAAAAGAGGATCTATAATTATTTGTAAGAACAGAAGCAACAGGTTTATAATATATTAATTTAATCCATGATATAAAATTAGGACTAAAATTAAAGTTTCTGAATGCATTAAATAAATATGTCCATTCAACTCTATCAAAGGCTTTTTCAGCATCTAATGAGATAACACATTCTGGGGTTGTAGGTGATGAAGTATAAATTATGTTAATCAATTTTCTAATATTAAAAAAGGAATATCGATTCCTAATAAAACCAGTTTGATCTTCTGAAATAATCTGTGGTAATACCTTTTCTAATCTAATGGCTAAAATTTTTGTAAGAATCTTAGAGTCTACATTTAATAATGATATAGGGCGATAAGATGCACATAAAGTAGGATCTTTATCTTTTTTAAGAATTAAAGAGATAGTAGCTTCATAAAACGATTGAGGTAGTCTCTTCTTAACAAACGCATCATTAAAGATTTCACATAGCCAAGGAGAAAGCAATAAAGAAAAAGTTTTAAAAAATTCTACAATAAAACCATCAGGACCAGGAGCTTTCCCTGAATTCATTGATGAGATAGCCTCTCTTATTTCATCCATAGAAATAGGAGCATCAAGCAAGCTACAATCTTCATCTATCAGTTTAGGAATATTCAAGTTATTAAAAAAATTATCCATCGTAAACCGGTCACCGTCAAATTCTGATTGATATAAAGATTTATAAAAATCTTGAAAAGTGTTATTGATTTCTTTATAATCAGTAGTTAAATTACCGTCTTGTTTACGAATTTTAATAATTTGTCGCTTAGTCGAAATAGCTTTTAATTGATTAGCTAACAATTTACCAGTTCGATCACTATGAATATAAAATTGAGCCCTAGTCTTAATTAATTGATTCTCAATTGAAGAAGATAATAATAAACTATGTTCCATTTGAAGCTCAACTCTCTTCTTATAAAGTTCTTTGGTAGGAGTAAAGGAATAAATCTTATCAATTTCTTTAATTTTATCCACCAATAAAGCTATATCTGAATATCTTTGTTTTCTTTTACCAGCGGAATATGAAATAATTTGTCCACGAATAAAAGCCTTGAAAGAGTCCCAAAGTATTCCTTTATCAATCTCTTCATTATAGTTTGTTGAAAAAAATAAGTCAATTTGTTGCTTAATGAAGGTAATAAATTCTGGATCTTGAAGTAAAGTAGCATTAAGTCTCCAGGATCTAGTATTGATAGAAGAGTCCGAAATCTTGATAGATAACTTCAAAGGCGCATGATCCGAAATAGCAATAGAATCGTATTTACAATCAATAACATCTGTTAATAAACGATGATCAATAAGAAAGTAATCAATTCTAGAATAACTATGATATACATGTGAAAAAAATGAAAATTCTTTATCTTTAGGGTTCAAAAACCGCCATATTTCAGTAATTCCAGAATCAACCATAAAAGAATTAATAAGTAAAGCTGATCTATTCGGAAGAGTTCGAATAGGTTTAGATCTATCCATCGAAGGATTCAAACAACAATTAAAGTCTCCACCCATAATCAACATATATTCATTCAAATTAGGAAGAGAAGTAAATAAACGTTTAAAAAATTCAGGACAATCAAAGTTTGGAGCATAAATATTAACTAAAACAACTTTCCGATTAAAAAGTGAACCAGTTATCAACAAAAATCTACCCTGTGGATCAGAAATAATTTCATAATGTGTAAACGAAATTGAGGCGTCTATAAAAATAGACACACCCCTAATTTTAGCGGTACAATTTGAGTGAAATTGTTGACCTTTCCAGAACCTAAAAAAACGTTGATTATCCTCCCTCCTAATATGGGTCTCCTGTGCAAAAATAATATTAGCGTTCAATCTATGGAATACTTTAAATATTTTTTTACGTTTAATCGGATGATTTAAACCATTAGTATTCCACGAGATAAAGTTAATAGATTTATCCATCATACCAATATTAATTGTGTGTATCATAAAAGGTTAAAAAGACACATAACCCACAATTTAGGAAGAAGGAAAATTGATTCAGGAGCAACCGGAGATCCTGACATCTCAACAATATTAACAATTTAAAGTCAGCCCATAAACTAAAAGCAAAAAAATAAAAAGCAAAAGCATGAAAAAAGATCCCTCCCCCCTCCCCCCACCCTTTGAAAGAAAGCCAAGCGGCAGGCGCATAAACTAATACTAAAATTACCCCCATTTCAAGATGGCAGCTCCATAAGAAAATTTTTTAAGAAAAAACTATATAACACCCTAATTAAAATATAGAGTTGCAAAAAAAAATATATATATATATACCTACATATATATATATACACATACACATACACACACATATCAGACAAATCAAAAAAAAACTAAAATAGTAAAACCAGAAAAATCATTAATAAAAAAAAAAGAACATTAAAGTTTAAAAATGTAATACATCTTTAAAAAAGAAATTCCATATTCAGATACAAAGATGACGTTTCACAAGCCAAGACTTATGGGAAGAAGAAACGACATTTTGAGAAAGCCATATTACAAAATATGAATATAAATTCAGCAATCTAATAAGAAAATTTAGTAAAAAAGTTATCAAAATAGAATTTTTTAAAAGAAAAAGATTTAATAGACACTACAACATATATAAAAAAAAACTAAAAAAAAAAGAATTCAAAACCTTTGTTCCATTTCTAAATACAGGCAAGCAAATAAACGCTTATAAAAAGTAAAGACTTATGGGAAGAAGAAACGACATTTTGAAAAAATAATTCATTATTACAAAATACAAACGTGTATAAAAAAGGATATTATAAAAATTAAAACAGCATCTATAAGCAATAATAATAGTAGTAAAAAAAAGACCCAGACCCATAGTTCAAAATAAAAAGTTATAACCCAACTTCCAGGGTTAAAACTTAAAATGAAATGACATCCTCTCTCCAAAAAAAAAATCTTCAATGTAACTCATAGTTCAAGTTGCACTAGAGGATCGATATTCTTCAACAAATTTCTTTGCTTCTTCAGGAGTGTTAAAAAAGTGTAGACTGTTGTCGGGCAGCACCATTCTAAGCTTCGCTGGATACATTAAAGCTTGTTTAAATCCAATCGAATGAATCTCTGCCATCACTGGTTTAAAAGCGATCCTGGCTTTCATTACTTCATACGAATAGTCCTCAACTATTCGAAATGAGTAATTTCTGTAGGAGATCATACCTTTTTTACGAGCTAATCGAATTAGAAGCTCTTTCTCACGAGGATAATGAAGGCGAACAATCACCGCTCGTGGTTTATCAGGCACAGACGAAAGCCTCGCAACTCTATGAGCGCGGTCAATAACAGGTTCATTTTTCAAACCTTCACCACCGAAAATTTCCCACAGTAATTTAGAGAAAAATTCAGTTAAATCACCGGACTCAACTTTTTCGGGAATTCCGATGATGCGCAAATTCTGTCTGCGAGAACGATTTTCAAGATCAGTAATTTTAAACTTGTACTGATCTAAAGTTTTAGCAGTCGACTCTATCTTCTTCTCTAACACTTCAATTGTACGTGCTTTTTCACAAATTGATTGTTCAAGAGTCGTGATCTTATTTCCATGCTGTTGAACCTCTAACGCCTGCGACTGAAACTTAGTTTCAAGCGATTTAACAACTCCTTCAAGATCGGATATTTTCGAAGTAATCCTCCTTTCCAAACTTAACAGTTTACTGTCCAATTTACCTTCTAGTCTGCCTTCCAGACCCGCAAATTTAGCATCCAGTTTATTGTCCAATTTACCTTCCATACCCGCAAATTTAACATCCAGTTTAATGTCCAAAAGACCAGAAATTGCGTCGATGGATACAGGATCCTTAGCCGATTTCTTACTTGTAGCCATTTTAAGTTTGACAAGATTAGATCAACTATTATTTTAGGAAAAAAGGGTCAATCAAAGGTAGCAACTCATATGATTAAATTCGAAAAGATCTAATTAAAGGGTGATTATAGTTAAAAAAAATAAAGAGCGCCTAAAAGGCAGATGCTTACGTCGCCATCTTGAAACTCCACCCCCCTCTTTGTTTGAATTCCAATGCTGAATTTCCAGTTTGTCCATGGTCATTTATTGGTAATTTGTAATTGACTTATATTTCTTACACCTGACTACAAACTTAACTGGTCATTTCTGACACTTTCCTTCCCTTTCTTAATCTCTGTGTCTCTATCTCTGAAGACAGCTTATCTACTGATGTCTATTACAAACCCCACGGACTCTCACAGCTACCTGGACTATACCTTCTCCCACCCTGTTGCTTGTAAAAGCGCCATCCCCTTCTTTCCATTCCTGTATCTCTGCCACATTTGCTCTCAGGATTAAGGCTTTTCATTCCAGAACAAAGGAGATGTTCTTCTTCAAAGAAAGGGGCTTCCTTTCTTCCACCATCAATGCTGCCCTCAACTGCACCTCTTACATATCATGTACATCTGCTCTTACCCCATCCTCCTGCCAGGGATAAGGTTCCCCTTGTCCTCATCTCCCACCCCACCAGCCTTCGCGTGCAGCATATAATTCTCCGAAACTTCCACCATCCCCAATGGGATCCCCCCACCCCCCCACCCTCCTCTTTCCACAGCGTTTGCTCCCTACGCAACTCCCTTGCCCCTCCCCACTGATCTCCCTCCTGGCACTTATCCTTGCAAGTGGAACAGGTGCTACACCTGCCCCTACACCTTCTCCCGTTCAGGGCCAAACAGTCCTTCCAAGTGAGGTGATACTTCACCTGTGAGTCTGTTGGGGTCGTATACTGTGTCTCGTCCTCCTGGTGTTGGCTCCTCTATGTTGGTGAGATCCCACGTAGATTGTGAGACTGCTTCGCCAAGTACCTACACTCCATCTGCCAGAAAAAGCGGGATATCCCAGCGGTCACCCATTTTAATTCCAACCTTCCCATTCCCATTCTGATATGTCTATCCACGGCCTCCTCCACTGTCATGATGAGGCCACACTTAGGTCGGAGGAACAACACCTTATATTCTATCTGCGTAGCTTCCAATCTGATGGTATGAACATCGATTTCTCAAACTTCTGGTAATGCCCCCCGCCCCAATCCTTCACCATTCCCCATCCCCTCTTCCCTCTCTCACCTCATCTCCTTATCTGCCTATCGCCTCCCTCTGATGCAAGTCAATCCTTTTTTTTCCATGGGCTTCTGTCCTCTTCTATCAAACTCCCCTTTCTCCAGTCCTGTATTTCTTTCACCAATCAACTCCCCAGCTATTTACTTCACCCCCCCTTCAAGTTTCACCTATCACCTTGTGTTTTTCTCTTTCCCCTCCCCTCCCTTTTAAATCTACTCCTCAGCTTTTCTTCTCCAGTGCTGCCAAAGGATCTTGGCCTGAAACATCGACTGTACTTTTTTCCATTGATGCTACCTGGCCTGCACTCTGTGTGTGTTGCACAGACTTATTTTTCTGTTTAACTTGATCTCAACAGTATCTTCCATTTATGGAACTATTCACTTGATTTCTGTTCTAAATAGTTTTCCTAATAATACCTTATCAGGTATATTCCAACGCAATCATTTTTGAGTATTTGCCCAAGGAAGCATAGATTTGATTTCTATGTACACGACAAAATGTGTAGCAAATACATACAAGGGCACCTTTTGAAATGACTGATTTCTGAAGTGCAAATATTTATTTTCCAAATTATATTCAATACAATAATTAGTGAGGAGATTAATCATTTGATTTTTTTTTAAAGAGTTGTTTCTATGAGAAATGAACAGAGGGATATTAACTTTTGCAGTGACATAATCAGAATCAGGTTTATTATCACCGGCATGTATTGTGAAATTTGTAAACTCAGCAGCAGCGGTTCAATGCAATATATGATATAGAAGGGTAAAAATAAAATACTGTAAATAAATCAATTGCAGTGTATGTGTATTGAATATATTAAAAATCGTGCAGAAACAGAAATAATATATATTAAAAATGTGAGGTAGTGTTCATGGGTTCAATGTCCATTTAGGAATTGGATGGTAGAGGAGATTAAACTGTTCCTGATTTGCTGAGTGTGTGCCTTCAGGCTTCTTTATCTCCTACCTGATGGTAACAATGAGAAAAGGGCATGCCCTGGGTGCTGGGGATCCTTAACAATGGGCGCTGCCTTTCTGAGGTACCACTCCCTGAAGATGTCCTGGGTACTTTATAGGCTAGTACCCAAGATGGAGCTGATTAAATCTGCGTTCCTCTGCAGCGTCTTTAAGTCCTGTGTAGTACCCCACCCCCACACCAGACATAAATGTACATCAGTAGTGCCTGTTGGTGATATAGGAGGTCAAGCTGATACAGTCTCGATGTGATTTTTATTTTGTTGATATTTAGAAGGCTTTGATTGAATAATACAGGGTATAATTAATACTTTTGAAAAAGTTATGGACTGCTTATGGAATTTATAATGTGTATTATGCTTGTCTCTGAGCTTTGATAAAATTCCTTTGATCACTTTTTCTGAATAAATCATTTTAAATAGAGTTCTAGAAGAGCCCACCGCTTAACTGAAAATGTGATAAAGGAACTGATTCAGGCAAAACAAAACAGCCGTTTTGATAAATGGCACTCTGATTACAGGTTAAATATTCAAAAGGTGAGGACACATTTTAACAATATATCTTAAGAAAACAAAGAAAATTTTCATTGTGACAAAACAGACATTTTTAATATAATTTTTCTATATAATTTATCTTAGTAGCTCATTGAAATGCAGTCACAGGACATAATGTATGTAGGGACAAGCAGAACTTAAAATCTATCACTACTCCTGACTGAATATCGAGCTGAGTTATTTTTGAGCTCCATTTATGCACATGATATCTATTTCTTTGAATGTGTTTGTTGGCTATTCAATTTCAGAATGTCTTGATAATAAATTATAGTGGCTTGTAAGCAGCTATGTTTAAGGCAACATTTATTTTCTGTAATAGTAAAATGTGAAGAAAAAGTTTTCGATAAGGATAGTTGAACATCAGATTGAAAATTTTATTCTGAAGAATTAGATGGAAGATAATGTGTGTGTATGTACTGTAAATGAATCCTGCCATTGTTAGCTCTGTGCGTGTGTGCGTGGATGCATACACATGCATAAAATTTGTTTAATAATTCAAGTAAAATAAGAGGTTGTAATGATCTTGCGAGAAATCCATTTGTGGAGCGGAGTAATTGCTGTAGCAGATAGCTTATTACCCTAGTTTCACTTTTATTTAATGCAGATTAAATCGGGTTTTCTTGTGTGAAACATAGTTTTGTTTTCCCTAGGCAGAAAGTGGTTCCACTGCCTGTTCCAAATGTCCACTTTTGTCCAGGAAAAGTGCCACCTGCTCGCTTTGTATCTTATACCACTTAACATTGTTCTTCCCATCGTTCTTAATCAAACCAGCTACTCACTGTGGTTACCTGGTTCTGGATTTTCTATGCTATTTGTTCTGTAGGCATAACTCCACCTCTTTGAAAAATGTTGGGGCTAAGGTAAAAGCAGTGTTGGGCCAATGATGCAGTCTTGCTTTCTACCAGTCTTCACTGAAATTGGAAACACGAGGAAATCTGCAAATACTGGAAATTCAAGCAACACAGACAAAATGCTGGTGGAACGCATCAGGCCAGGCAGCATCTATAAGAAGAAGTACGGTCGACGTTACGGGCCAAGACCCTTTGTCCATTCTGATCTGTGTCCTGACGAAGGGTCTCAGCCCGAAACGTCAACAGCGCTTCTCCCTATAAATGCTGCCTAGCCTGCTGTTTTCTACCAGCATTTTGTGTGTGCTGTTTGAATTTCCAGCATCTGCAGATTTCCTCGTGTTCCATCTTTGCTAAAGTAGATTTGAAGAAAATCCATTGTTCCTGTCCGTGGTCATGCTTCTCCACTCTCATGGGGGGCGGTTGTGAGGGGAAAAGGTATGTTGGGGTTACAAACTTGTTCAGTTATTTTAGTTTAAAAAAATCACATTGATATGAGATTAATTGCTGATAGTTGTTTGAAATCAATGTAGGAACAATGTGACCAGTGTTGCTTTTCAATTAGGAATCAAACTAGGCTCAAGTCTTTGGAAACATTGCATCAAAGATTGCAAAGTTATTTCTGCAGGTTCGTAGTGGTGTAAGGAATACCACACAATGATCTTACAATGCTCCAAAAATGGAGTAAATGCATTTCCATTTTAATGATATTATGCATTGACTGTTTGTCAACACTTCAAGCAAGTATTATTATCAAATCCACTTGTGCTGCCCGACCTACTGAGTATTTTCAGCATTTTCTATTATTTAATACTGAATTGTACAGTTAGGAATTTTTGGAAATATTTTAGTATTATCAAACTGCACATTGCTATTATAATATTTTTCATCCCCTACATCTGGCTAAATTTGAGTCCATGCTGCCAACACTTCCTTTTGAATTTGTAGTTTTCTCCTGCATTAATCTGGTCACCACTTCTATCTTCAAGGAAATGAAAAGGGAAAGTTAGAATAAGGCCACATGTGAACCGAAGACCTAGCCTGGATTTTAAAAAAATTCTTAATCTGCCAATGCACTGTAATTCTTTGCTTTGCCCGTTCTTTATCATCCTTGTCTCAATTTTGGCTTTATCTTGTTTGTGTATGGAAGTTAAACATTGAAATAATGAGGGATAACATGCTGGATTTCTGGAGCAAATTGGGCAATTGTTTTTGTACCCTGCTTTTTGTAAAATTATATCAAAATCTCATTAGAGTTAGTATTATTTTCAGTGCATTTATTTTGAAAAAATACTTTATTATGAAGTAACACTTGCAGAATCATTGATAATAAATCCAGGGTTATTAACTTCATGTGTTTTAAATCTTACATGCGGAATATATTTTGGCGGCATCTGTAATACTTGTGGCTCTTTAACCTTAAAAGCTTTATCTGGAGATTTTAAAAAGTGGCTTGAATGACAAAGTGTGGTGGTATTTTTCTCTTGCCATTTCATATTAAAGCCACGCAAGAAAATTGAACATCACATTACCTCTGACACAAAATTCTGTACAACATCAGAATTGATATCTTCAAAGGATTCACATTGTCAGATGGGTTTACCACAAAGCTTCAGGCCCAATTTTCATTTGATTTGTTTCAGGTATAATACATAGAAAAGTCACAGTAGGGGATTATAGTACATCTCTCTGCTGCATTGATGCTGCCATCAACATTTACCTGTCAGAAACTGCATTTGGTTTGGGACCCCTCCTAATCCTTGCAGCACAAAAGAGACATAGGAATGTGAAATGCATGCCCTGGAGATTTCTACTTTTCAGCTGCTGGGCTCTTTCTGAAACAAAGTGCTCAGCAGCCATTGCTAAGTCTTTATTACAGTAAATAAATGTAAAATTATATGCATGCCTAAAGTAGTTTTAAATGTGCAGTAAATGTTTTGCTATTCATCATCCTTTGTAATTCCATCGTCAAATTATTAAATTCAAACTTTTGTAACCTTTCATTCTAAATATGCTGTAATAATACCAAATTTATTTTAAATGTGGCAGAATTTTATCAGCATTCAGTTTTCTAATAACAATGACTTTTTGTTGGTCCTGTTGTATGTCTAAAAATAAGAAAAAAGTAGAAAATGCTGTGGATACTCAGCTTTTCACTGTGCCTTGGTGCATGTAAACCAAGCCCAATGTTCATATCCTTCCATTTCTTGCACATTCATGTGCCTATCTCAGAGCCTCTCGAACATATCTGTCATACTTGCCTCCTCCACTACTCTAGGCAGCACGTTTCAGGCATCCATCGCTCTGTGTGGAGAAAAAAAACAAGCTTGGCCCACGTATCTCTTATAAACTTACCCCCCACCCATCCAGCCTCAAATGCATGCCCTTTCATATGGATATTTCATCCTTGGGGGGGGGGGAGGGGAAGATGCCTTCTATGCTTCTCATAATCTTATAAACCTCTCTTGGATCTCCTGCCCAGTGAAAACAATCCAAATTTGTCTCAGGGTGTTCCGGAGTTCAGAGTTAAAGTTCTGCTACTGATCTGTAAGGAGACTCTGTATGTCCACCCTGTGGATTGCGTAGGCTTTCCCTGGGTGCTCTGGTTTCCTCCCGCAGTCCAAAGATGTACCAGCTAGGTTAATTGGTCATAGTAAATGATCCAGTATTTAGGTTAGGGTCAATTGTGGTGTGGGATTGCTAGCGCAACAGGGTTCGAAGGGCCAGAAGGGCCCCACTGTATTGCTAAATAAAGTAAATAACTAAATAAGTTTCATAAAGCTGCAACATAACCTCTTGACTATTGAACTTGGCCCCTCATCTATTAAGGCCAAGCATGCCATATGTCATCTTTACCACTGTCAACCTGTGCAGCCACTGTCAGGGGGCTAGGGACATGGATCCCAAGGTCCCTCTGCTCATCAACATGGTTAAGGGTCTTGCCATTAACAGTTACTGTCTCTTTATGTTTGATCTCCCAAAGTGCAACTGCTGATATTTGGCTAAGGTAAGCTCCATCTGCCATTTCTCCACACATATCTGCAAGAGATCTCTTTCTTGCTGTATTCTATGTATGAATATGCTTAGAAAACTGGCAATGAATACAGCAAGAAAGAGATCACTGCCATTAATAGTGTACTGTCTCTTTACATTTGATCCAATGTACTGTCTGCACACCTACTAACCCATCTTTCTGCATTTTCATTCAAGTCATTTGTATGTGCAGTGGATTTCTGTTAATTGGGCCATCAGTTAATTAGGGTAGTTGTTTATTTAGGACAGCTCTTAAAAAGCAGAAACTAATCAAGAAAATAGCCAAGATTCCTTTTGTTTATTTTGGGAAACTATGCTGCTTAATTGGAGCAGGAGACTGCTGCCGAACAATTTCTAACTAGTGTCAGTCACATGCACGTGCATTGTCTTTAGACACTACACCATGATTAGAGCGAAGAGTTTTTAAATAGCGTTAGTTGTCTGTGTTTGTGTTCAAAAAGCACAGATTTTTGTCACTGATAGTTGGCGAGAAATAAGCAGTAAGACAATCCTGAGTGGTTCTGCTCATTGCAGTTTCAAACATTCGGGCCGGGAGATGCCAGAAACGGCTGCGAGTGAAAATGAAACAATTTCACTACTTCAAGTTAGGAAGTATGAAAAATTTGAAAGTATCGGCAATCATCTTGAATGTTACAATGTAAATGCAGATTTGAAGGATGCGACCATGGAAAGCATTGTATGAAGGCAGTCCATTATCTGAACTAGGAGCCTGCTAATTTTGTTAATTTACTGTCAATAGTAAAAACACGGCAGCATACACTGGATGAATTCCTCTATTAATAATTATTTGGAACTAACACACTGCACTGTAGTACTATAATAGCTTTGGTTGTGTTCTAATTTGTTCTGTATTTCATTTAAATACATAATCAGTCTGTCCTTTTTTGTATACCTTTTTAACTATTTCCATGAAACTTCGGCTAATTATGGCAGCCGTTTAATTGGGCCAAAAAGTACTGGACTCAATGTGTCCCAATTAACTGGAATCCACTGTGTATGTAATATATTTATAAACTGAATGGCATCGGTCCCAGTATGGAACCCTGTGGAACACTACTTCACAAGCCTCTGGTAGAATACGTCCCATAGGCCATTCTCCTCTGTCTTCTATGGACAGACTAGTTTGGAATCTAACTAACAATTCACCATGTATCCCATACACCTTAATCCTCCAGATGAGTCTCCCATGAGGAAAAATATAAGACCTTATATGTTCTTAGGTAGCAGAGTGGCACTAATATAGTTTCCTGAAGCTGCTGTATGAGTAGATCATGTGGAAAGATCAGAGCAAAACTATTCATGCTCACAGAGAGTGGTTTGAGTGATGTGTTGATGTGTGTTAGAAGTTTGCAAAGATTCGGCATGACATCTAAAGCTTTGACAAACCTCTAAAGATGTGTGCTGGTTGCAAAACAGCCTCGTATGGAAACACCAATGCCTTTGAAAAGAAAATCATACAAAAAGTAGTGGATATTCCTCAGTACATTACAGACAAAACCCTCCCCTCCATTGAGCACATCTATACGAAGCGCTGTCACAGGAAAGCAGCATCCACCACCAGGACATGCTCTCTTCTTGCTGCTGCCATCAGGAAGAAGGTACTGGAGCCTCATGACTCACCATCAGGTTCAGGAACAGCTATTGCCCCTGAACCATCAGGCTCTTGAGCCAGTGGAGATAACAATTAAGCTTCACTTGCCCCATCACTCAAGTGTTCCCAGAACCTATGGTCTCACTTTCAAGGACTCTTCATCTCACATTTTCAGTTTTTATTAATATTATTTTTTCTCTTGTATTTGCAGTTTGTTGTCTTTTGCACATTAGTGTGATCTTTCATTGATTCTATTATGGTTCTTGGATTTACTGAGCATTTTTGAAGAGAAAACAAACCTCAGTTTTGTTTATGGTGACATATAAAGTTGCTTAGAATTTCGATTGTCAGTGATATCTTGCACTGATATTCTGTAGTACTGAATTTACCTGCCATTGCTGTATTAAGCATACTGTGCACGCAACGTCAGTCAAGCATATAATTAAATGTTTATAAATTCAACTATTGCTTTAAAGAATTCTGAAGATTAAAATTCTGTACTCTGCACAATGTTTTTGCATGTTACATTTTATAATTTAATTTATCAATAACTACAGTTAGTTACCTACCATGTGCTTATTTTTGCTGCTTTGTTACTTCTGGGTCCCAGAAAACTTCTCAATACAGGTGATTGGATATTTGTTATGACACCTAACAGGATTGCAAACAACCAGGGGTTCCACAAGTTAATTAAGCATAAATTCCTCTTATCAAAGGGTTTTTAAAGAAAAAAAAGTTCTATAAGCACCTGAAGGTTGGTGCCTGACAAAATATTGTGAACTGGAGAACGGTTGATAAATCGAAAGAACACGGGAGATCCAGCAATCACTGACAGTCAAGACACAGAAACATAGAAAACCCATAGCATGATACAGGCCCTTCGGCCCCAATGCTGTGTCAAACATCTACTTAAAAATCACTCAAGGTTATCCATAGCCCTCTATTTTTCTAAGCTCCATGTACCCATCCTGGAGTCTCTTAAAAGACCCTTTCATATCTGCCTCCACCACTGTCGCTGGCAGCTCATTCCATGCACACACACTTGTGTATATATATATATAAATCCACAGCATCTCTAGTGGACTTAAAGAAATCTTATTTGTTTTGATCTGTCACAGACAGTGCCAAGAATGATTCAATTAGCAGCTTAACTTATTAATGTCCTTGATTGCTAGAGTCAATGTGAAGAAATTATCATTAACTCTAATTAAGGCGTTGACAAATTTAGACAATCATTTGAAGATCAGGGTCATTTTCAATTTGCAAGCTTGTTGTCTCTCAACCTCCCATATTCTATTATACCCGCCATTCCAAAACAGTTGTTAAGAAGTTGAATTTCATAGTTAATATCTTTGAGTAGTTTTGAGAAATTCTTGTATTGTCTGATATGAACTTGCTTTTCTGGATGAACAAGACTTTCATTTGAGCAGCAAAGGAGACCCAAACTCAGGTGATTTACCATGAAGTAAAAACATTAATGGACTTACTTTAGGTGTCTGGTCATTGCATTGTGGTTTTGTTTACTGTGCTGTGAAAGTGTGTATAAAATAATATTAGCATTCTATTGAGAGGTAAAATCTACCCCTACATTTAAAAAATATTCAAAGTGAATCACATCACTACCGAGTCTCATTTAAGAAGCATCTGAAGGCCCAGCAGTAATGATCTTAACAACAATTTTGTTTCTTAAGAGTTAGTGTAAAGATAGGTTTAGGGTCAGAAGAATTATTTCAAAAATTTATGTTACTTAGTTTTTTATTTTTAGTATTTACTTGACATTTGAACTTCTCCCATAACCTTACCCATGTGTGCCAATTCTTATTTCAATCTCAATAAAATGTTTGAAAAGGAAAGTATTTTTTTTTAATCCTTGTTTGCTGTTTCAATTTACTATACCTTGCTGTGGCTGAACATCAGTAATCCTCAACACCTGACAGAAATTGATCTTGGGCAAGCAGAAGCTTGTATTGAGGTGGATTACTGGGTGTTTGTGGGGTAGTTTGAGGTCGGAATCGTTTTGCTGTGGACCATAATGTTAAGTTTAGATCTTGTCGCACTAGATATAAAAAGATTTGTTCTTCAGCATGATTAATATAGATGCATTTATATCTATATATAAATACAATGTTGAGAAATGTACAGTTGTACATTTTGGAAGAAGAAATAATCGGGCAGATTATTATTTAGATGAGGAGAAAATTCAAAAATCAGAAGTGCAAAGGAACTTGGGGGTCCTCGTGCAGGATACCCTAAAGGTTGGATCAGCAGTTATTAAAGCGAATGCTATGTTGACATTCATTTCAAGAGGAATAGTGTACAAGAGTAAGGAGGTGTTGATGAGGCTCTATGGGGCACTGGTGAGTCCTCATTTGGAATACTGTGTGCAGCTTTGGGCCCCCTATCTTAGAAGGGATGTACTGATGTTGGAGAGAGCTCAGAGAAGATTTATGAGGATGATTCCTGGAATGCAGGGGCTAACATATGAGGAGCGTTTGTCGGCTCTTGGACTGTATTCATTAGAGTATAGAAGAATGAGAGGGGGTCTCATAGAAAGATTTCGAATGTTGAAAGGGTTGGACAGAGTAGATATGGAAAGGCTGTTTCCCTTGGTGGGTGAGTCCAGGACAAGAGACCACAGTCTTAGAATTAGGCAGTACCCATTTAAAACAGAGATGAGGAGAAATTTTTTTAGCCAGAGGGTCGTGGATTTATGAAATTCATTGCCACATACAGCTGTGGAGGCGTGATCATTGAGAGTGTTTAAGGAGGAGATTGGCAGGTATCTAATTAGGCAGGGTATCAAGGGATATGGGGAAAAAGCCGGAAATTGGAACTAGATGGGAGAATAGTTTAGCTCATGGTGGAATGGCGGAGAAGACTCAATGGGCTGAATGGCCTACTTTTGCTCTTTTGTCTTGTGATTTATACGCTCTCTTAGTAGGTTCTAAACTTCAGAGCCAAGAGCACAAAAGCAAGCATATAGCCACTGTATCTATACCAACCATCAAGTCCTGTCTATAGTAACCCTATTTAGATTCAAAAAACTTTATTGTTATTCTAACCATACATCAGCTTTGCAGGGCAGAATGAGACAGCGTTTCCCAGGAGCAGTGCAATCATAACATAACAAACGCAACACTAAATAATAAACATATTTAGTCCATAATCAATTGTGTTTTAGTGTTAAAAGAGCTCCTTCTGATGCTTCTTAAATGTTCTGGTAGTACCTGCTTCAGCTTGAGATCTCAAAATATTTGCTTTGGAAACTGACAAGCCATGTTTCCTCCATTTCTTTTTACAGCTGCGCAGTCCAACCATTGCTCTGAGCAGGAAATTTTTACATGGCCTGAAAACCACACAGCACTTTACGTTTTTGTTCGTAATTTGCACATCAAACATACTCAAACTGCAAGTAAACAATGTCAGGCAGTCAAAACAATGAACAGGCATAATGGTAAATGTAAAATGTTTTGACTTGATGGTGTTAGTGTTTGGTGGGCTGACAGTTCATTAATAATGAACTGCCAACTTCCATTCTGGGTTTATTGTTACTATTTGTAGCTGAGTTGTAACTTGAGACACTGACAATGTAAATACGTTGAAGCTCTGAAATATTTCAAAGTAAAGGTTGTGGTACTATTATTTAGAAAATTTATGAATTATATTTATTAACATAATTACAGGGTATATCATAATTATATTAACATTATAAAAAAGAAAATTCCAGCTGTGCTGTAACAAAGGCTATGTGCAGCAATATTTCAGTTACTGCATGGCCACATACCCATGCAGCTTGGAGGGAAAAAGTGCTGACAAGGCAATCACTTTAGTTGACACTTGTAAAATAATATTTCATAACGTACACTCATTGACAATGTAAGAACATCAAAACTAACTGTTGGGTGTGGAACATTCTAATTCTGTGCCTTTTTTTTAACAGAGCTTGGGAAGATGAGTTTAAAAATGGCCATGTAAATTGATCCTCATTGAACCTGTTTACTTTTAACTTACTATAATCTGGGAAATACCTAAACATGATTTACCCTTATTTGACAGCTCACCTACCCATCCCACAACCTTTCCCACCCCCACGAATACATCACTTTGTATTTATCAGGATTAAATTCCATCTGCTATTGCCCAGTCTAACTTACCAACTAATAACTATTATTCTATGTTTGAACTACTAACCTCCTCCCTGTCATTATCAACAACAGCTTTCAATTATTTTCTTGTAGCATGATTTTGGTTCAGGCAGTTACACCTGTCATTCAGATTTTTGTACAATATCTCAATCTGTTTTAAAATTACTTTTAAAGTCCACAGAAAGTGTTCATTTGGTGAAGTTCAATTCATTTTTGTGTGTAATCTTTTTGCCAAATTGTAATTACTTTAATTAAGTTTAACTGTTTCATTTCTGTTTCCAGTAAACTAATGATTTGCATATAAGTGCATAGGAATTGTTAGTTCATTTGCTTGAAATGCATTTTGACAGGGTAAGATAAGCTTGAAATTTAGTGATGCACACTATACACAACAATAGGTAGAATTGGTGTACTAAAGTACTATAATATAAACTATCTGTATCAACAGATGAAAAAGATGAATATCAGGAGAGAAAAAACATGAAGAAGAAAATTAAGGAGCTTAAGGTCTTAGACCCAAAGATAGCACAGAATCTCTGTAAGTATGAAAGGTTATTCTGGAAGTGGTTTTAATATACTCATAATTAAAATTCTGTTTCATTGCAGAAAGTAATATATTTGTACCAATGTTTTCTGTAGCTATTTTTCTTGGATCTTTCCGGATGCCTTATGAGGAAATTAAAAAAATTATTTTGGAAGTAGATGAAGACCAATTGACTGAGTCCATGGTCCAGGTAAATTACCAACTCACTGTCAAATTTGCATGGGAGATAACTCGTTGATAAGCGGATGATTATATTAAATAAAATGGTATTTTGAATTTGTCTTTTCATTGATTACTTGGATTAATGCATATTGACTGTTTAAATCATTGAATTAGAAGAAGTTAATGTTAGCAATAATCTATTCAAGTGGTAGTTTATACTTAGTAGCAGGAATTGTTTGTTAAAGTGTCATTCATACAGAGTGAACCTAATACCAATACCAGTTGAAAATACACTCAGTGACCACTTTGTTAGGTACCTCATGGTTTTCTGATGTTGTAGCCCAAACATCAAGGTTTGCCGTGTTGTCCTCTTCTGCATACCATTGTCCTTCCTGTCCTTTTAAACTAGTCTGGCTGTTCTCCTTTGACTTCACATTATCAAGGCATATTTGCCCACAGAATATATTTTTTTTTATTTTTGGCACAATTCTCTGTAAACCTTAGAGACTGTGGTGCATGAAAATCCCAGGAGATCAGCAGTTTCTGAGATACTCAAAACACCCTGTCTGCACCAACGATCACTCCACGATCAAAGTCACTTAGATCACATTTCTTCCCCGTTCTGATATTTGGTTTGAACAACTACTGAAACCCTTGACCATGTCAGCATTCTGTTATGCATTGAATTGCTGTCACATGATTGACTGATTAGACATTTGCATTAATGTGCAAGTGTACAGGTGTACCTAATAAAGTGGCCACTGAGTGTGCACAGCATTACATAAGCCATTTTTAAGGTATCATATTCTCATGAATGCTATGAATTATTACTCCTTTCAAGAATTGGAGGCCAAACAAACATATTAAAAACTTATTCAAGGTGTGCATATATTGATCAATCAATTTTTTAGCAGGACTGTTAGCCATTGTGTCAGTTCATTTGAAATCACCCAGGTTGTGTTTTCAAATTAACATAAAATTATGCAAATAGCACTTTTTAAATTATTGTTTATCTGTGATCTATTTTCAGATAAAGTGAAAAAAGTAATCAAAGTAAAATTAATTTTCATTTTGTCCTTCATGTCTGTATTGTGGATTTTGTGAATGATTTTTGACCTATTATGTTGATCAGTGTACAAATCCTCATTGTTGGCATAATATATGAAGCAACCTCTCCTCTGTTCTTACACCCTAAACCTATTATATCATCTTGTTAACATGAGCACTCATCAAAACATAGTTTCTGCAAACTTACAGTATCAAACCTGCTTAATGGTTTTAGTTGAACATAATTCTGTCATTCTTTCAGTTGAGTCAATAACCTGTTTCAGTTTACATTATCCATATTGTTCTTCCCTTTATATTGTTATCTGAGTACCATAAGTTCTGCATTGGATAGCACCGAGAAGCAAGCATTTTAAAACACAGTGCAGGACGCACCTTAATGTTTTATCATTTGGATGCATCATTTCAATGATTAGCAAGTGGAAGTTGTGTTGTTGCTTCTCAAGAAAGCAATCCACATGGCAGCAAGCATCAGTTAGAGCTAAACAACAAAGATCAAAACCAATCTCTCTTTTTTTGGCTGAAAAAACATGCTTTCTTGGCACCTCTGGGGAGTTGGGACTTCCTGGATATCATGGCTTAATGAGAATGAGATGGTTCCTCCCTAATTTGTGGAATGTATTGAAGCGCTTGTGATAAGGTTGAAAAGGAGAGATGCCCTATCCAGTGAGGTTCAGAAAATCTTCGAAGTTCAGAATGAAGGGCAGCAGTTGAGGATGTGTGCAAAGGGAAGTGAATACAGTGCAGCCGGCAGTTTATGTCATTGGTGAAATAAGTGTCATGAATATAACATTAAATCCCACCTGCCCTCAACTGTATCATAAGCATAAGGTGTTCCCTCATACAAAATTGGAGGTAACAATTGCTTAATGACTGCTGAATCTGAGATGGTGTGTTGATTCACTTTGATGATACACTTCTGGTAATCATTGTAATAATCAATGCACTTCTGGTTACACAACACTTTGAGATTCTCATGGGGCACCTCAGACTGATGTGATTGGTGTCAATAACTTCCCTGCAAAATGCATAATCCTGACTGAATCAACATATTTATGTTGCCTGCTATTCTATTTCTGAGAAAAAGGTAAATAATTCCTTTCACCGGAGCTTGTGTACCACTTGGGCTCGTTAGCTAACCCTGCTAACAGCCACGTGACTCAGTGGCGAGAAGGCCGCATGTCGTAAGCAATATGCACCTAGGATCGGTATGATTAGGGGCTCAACCAAACAGGAAAGCTGGGATGTTCCTAGAGACACAGCTTGTAACCCCTTGCTAACAGCCACTGAAATCAGCAGTGAGAAAACCACCTTTCTCATACTCTATATGTCCAGGGTCAATATGACTTGGATCCCACCTAACCAGGGAAGTTGGGAAGTCTCGTTTACCCGACCCCGATCTGTGTGAATGCTGTGTTCCTTACTGCCCCATATGCAATTCCCCGTTGGCAAGAAATAACGGACCATACACTCTATACAATTTTAAAGAAAATATATTTTCAAATGTCTGCTTTATCAGACAGTTGGTAGGAAAAGAAAAGGAAAAAAAATGAAAGGGGCCCACTACGGTTAACCCAGTCCAAATATGCACATAAGTTGAAGTTCATCTTGATGTTGTTTTTAACTCCCATGCTGGACCCACGGCCTGTGTGAAGGCACACACCACCTTTCAAATGTCACTCAAAATCCACCTCAAAAAAGTGGGTGCCCCACTTGAGTATTGGCCCTTCCTACTTGAAGCCGTTCATCTGCACAAAGCACCTTCTGCAACAGGGACACCATCCTCAGTGATCTTACCCTCGGCTTCTCCCAGCTCCCGCCAAAAAGACCTCGAACCACACCAGTGTCCGTCACAAAATCCTCTCCACCCAGCATTCTTGATCCTTCTCCCAATTCTACCATCCTGACTGGGTGACACAACATTCCTAAGCTGAACAACATAGCTACTTAACTTTAGCTCAAACCCACGGCTGAAAACAGAACAGGCTGCTCGTACAGAACTGCTAAAGTGAAATACCTACAGCTTAGCAGTAAAAATCTTAACCAGAGCGATAAATAAAGGTGAATAAAAAAATAAATAGGTAAATAAATTTGAGTGAATGCTGTGTAACTACACAGTTGTATATTTACCAAATTTACAGTTACAGAAAAGAAAAGAAAAATAGATGGGCCCTTATAGTTAAACCAGTGCAATGTGCACATAAACGCTGGAGCTCATTTCTGGACCCACAGTCTACATGACAGCACCCGCCACAGTCTGAATTTCCCTCAAAGACCATATTGAATGAACTGGCTCTCTCAGGAGTATTGGCCATTCCTCCTTGGACCCATTCATCTGCACGAAACACTTCTTGTAACAGGGATTCTCCTTCCAACTGCATTCTGCGGCATCTTCCCATGTGTCCCCCTCCACAGCTCCCACCCAAAAGGACCCCAAACCAGACTACAGTCTTTCGGAAATCTCTTCTCATCTAGCTTTACATCCCACAATCCTGACTGGCAAACATAACATGGCTCTTTACCTTTAGCTGAAGCCAAAACACTTAGCAGCAGGGCACACTACTTTTACCAAAAACTGTTAAAATGAAATATCTCACCGCATAGCAGTAGAAATCTTAACCAGGGCATTACATATAGTCTCTGTGTCCTCCCTTACTCAGTGTGTTGTTCCTCTTTGCACCTTTTGGCACATCGGGCAGAACCTTGCCATTTCTTTAGCATTTGTCTGTTTTTTATGAGGCTGAGTTACTAGCTCGAAGCTTAACCCAGCACGAATGGAAAGCGTGCAAGGTACCAGCTGGATTCAAACTTGGGACCACTCACCTTGAAGTCTGGTGCAGATCTGATGTGGGAGCAGAACATCAGCTCCATCCTGAAGAAGGCCCAGCAGCGGATGTACTTCCTGCGGCTCTTGAGGAAATATGGTCTGCCTCAGGAATTGCTGCTGCAGTTCTATACTGCAGTCATTGAGTCTGTCCTGTGCACCTCCATCACTGTGTGGTTTGGAGCCGCCACCAAGCAGGATGGAACCAGACTACAGCGCACAGTGAGGACTGCCGAGTGCATTATTGGAGCCTCCCTGCCCTCTATTGTGGACCTGTACTCTTCCAGGTTGAAGAAGAGGGCGGGGAACATCATAAAGGACTCCTCCCATCCTGCGCACGGACTGTTTGAACTGCTTCCATCTGGTAGGCGCTTCAGATCCCTCCAGACTAAGACTAATAGGCACTGGAGAAGTTTTTTCCCTACTGCAGTCACTTTGCTGAACAGTTAACTGCCGGTTAACTGTCGGCTAACTATTACTTGGATTGCACTACTTGTATGTATAATCTATATTTTCATTTATATTTATCATTATTATTGTTATGAGCAGAGAGACAACATCTGCCGGAAGTAAATTCCTTGTATGTGTACAGGTACTTGGCGATTAAAGTCTGATTCTGATTCTGATACCTCTACACCAGCTGCTGGCCCTTTACTCAGTACTTTGCTGCAAATCGTAGAAATTTGACCATGCACACTGCTTCAAAGTTTCTAATAGTTCTTCTTTGCTTTGCCTGAGCAAGCCTATACTTCTATTTCATAATCTAACTGAATTCTAAGTGTACTCCTATCCAGTCTAAGTACTTCATATTCTGTATGTTGGCTTCTAAAATGCAGACTGGGGCATTTGTTATTTAGTCGCATGTCAAAGTTGAAGTGATTTTTGTTTGGTATGATTTTGACCTAGAATAATCACTTTAATCTAATTATTAGAAATTATTCTTTTGATCATTCTATTTGTGATATTTCCATAGTTACATTGTGTTTGATCTCCTGCAAGTAGTTTCATTCTCATGATATTTCTTTGATAGCTGTTTTTCATCACTTGATTTTAATTTCGGGATTCCTCCACAACTTGCCTATGATGTATTAAAATGTCATTTAAATAATCACTCAGTATCAGACGATTTGGAGGCAACAAAACACTTTAACAAAGCATCCTTTATATTATTTCTTTCCTTTGTCAACAGAATTTGCTGCACCATCTACCAGAACAGGTGGTTACCTTGGCACGTTTCAAGGACGATTACAATAATTTGTCAGAACCAGAGCAATTTGGAGTAGTGGTGAGTATTCTGTGCAAATCATCAAACTGAGATTTTAAGAATCTTAATTATTTCTATAAACTTCAATCAAGAGAGTAGTTCTGATTTCACATATGATTAATTTGACTTCATTAATGTTGCTACATGATTTGACGCCGATAAATAGAAAATAGTTTTTTTTATCCCAATTAAGAATTCCTGTCTTGAAAATTTTCCTTGCCAAAAAAAATCTATTCACCTATACAGGACATACCCGCTTCTCATTTCTACAATCTTGGAGAAGGTACAGAAGCCTAATGGCACGCACTCAATGCTTTAGGGAAAGCTTCTTCCCCTATGCATCAGATTTCCATGGACATTACTTTATTATTTTGCTTTGTTTTTGCAGAGCTTTTTTCATGTAAGACGATCTCTGGTGTTGTGAAATGCCAAAAATCAGCACAGACCAGAAGCGATTGTTATTAGCAAGCTTGACAACATCTGTGGCAAGAGAATCAGCCGAAACTTCAGGTCCACATAGGAGATTCTGCAGCTGCTGAAATCTTGAGACAGACACAGAGAGAGAGAGACACGCACACTCACACACACTCACAGACATATACACACCCTTGGAGGAACTCAGCAGGTCAGGCAGCACCAATGGACTGAGTTGTGATGAAGTTTTAGCTGACAGAATGATGGGGATTGGATTCACAGACAATGGGACAATTGTGACACAGTGAAGGTAGGGTTTTGGTGATAACTTAAAGAGGTCATCTTGTCAGTCGATGGGTTAAAGGGGACAATTAAATGTAATACTACAAATGGATGTGTGAAAAGTTGAGAAATGTTGGGCTGTAAGACGTTCCCAGGAAAGCAGGCTTTGCTAATGGAGAGAGCTATCATGGATGACTTGCAACAGAAATGACACCTGAAATTGTTGAATTCATTATTAACTCCGGACAGCTGTTTTGTGCCTGTAGTTTCTTCTTCAAGCTTTCATTTGGCCTCCTTATAACAATATTGGGAGTCACAGACAGACAGGCCAGTCCTGATACAATGTCTCAGCCTGAAATATTAACCATCCCTTGTCACCAACAGATGTTGCTTCACCCACTGAGTTCTTACAGTGTTTTATTTTTTGCTCCTGTCTTTGACAGATAGGCTAGTTGTGTGATAAAGAATTAAACTGGTGGCCACTGTTATTCTACAAAAACATTTGACCATTCAAGTCCAAGTGAGTTACTGCTTCACCTGGAAAGGCTTGGCACAACCAGGGTGGTAGAATGGGAAAAGGTGAAAGAACAGGGTCGTATCTTCTGTAGTTGTATGAGAATGTGCTCTAAGAAGGGGAATGATTGATGGGAGTGGAAGAGCAAAAGGACCAGTGATCATTGCTGCAGTTTTCAGTTTGTGATCTTGAAACCATACTAGTGATTTTTTTTAATGACTACAGTTAGGTGTTCACATTGTAGTCATAACTTATTAATATAATATTATTTATACAGAAATAACAATGAAAAGCTTATGCACAGGGAAATAAAATCTTATAATATATGGTTTTCTGGCCTGTAGAACAGTTCCAGTTCAAGATGAGAAAAGATTCAATCTGTTGGATGCTTGTCATGCTGTTCATTTATATCTTTCCTTTATTATTAAGAACTTTTAACATTTTTTACTTTTTACGGTAGAGAAACAAAACAGGCTGCTCCCATTTAAAAGTCAAGTTCATTGCAGGAAGTAGTGAAGCAAAGTGCTTTTTAATAAATTCAGTGAGGATGAATTTCTACAAATCTAATGACTACATGAGCCTGTATTTTAATAATTATGCAGAATTGTTCTGGGTCATTTTGATGGCTATTATAATAGGCTTGATCAGACCCAAACTATTCGAACATCCAGGAGATGTGGTAATAAGTGTAAAAGCACTGCAAAATAACTTAATTTATTATCATAAAATAGAAAGCACAAAGAAACCACAGAAAATATTACATGATAAGTCACTAAGATTTCTGCGCTCACAATTCTCAGTCACCACTTGATTGCCGCTGTTGTCGGAGGAACTCTGCATTCCAACTCACTCATGAATCCACCTCTGGGTCACAAACATTGATCACGATTTCTGGTCCTCTGTTGGTCCGATAAACCCAAGGAAGTTACCCCACAAATATGAGTTTCACAAGCATTGGAAGACACACTGAGACAGTTAAACTCTTTGATCTTTTGTTCTCCTGCCAATAACTCAGCCTTGTTTCTTTCAATCAAACAAGAATTAAATACTTTAATGGTCACACCTTATCCATTGATCCACCAATGTTTTGTACATAACATTCCCAGACTACAAATAGTATTAATATTACATATAAGTGATAAAGCCAAATGCAAAAAAGATTATCCATCAAGCCAACTTGAGACAGACACGAAGAAAGAATACATCAACCTAGCTCTCAAAGTGACCAACAGACATTAAGTCGTTAACAGACATCCTCATGTTAATGGTGTCTGAGACTAGGAAAGACTCCTGCTGCCATCAGCAAACTAGATATTAACAGGCTTACAGTGTTCAGACATTATTTTTACATAGTTTTTTTTTGAATTATTGAAATGCGCTTGCTGTTGGGTACTTGGCCTTGTGAAAAACAGACAAATGCTCAAGAAGTGGCAAGGTTGCCGTTGATGCACCACAAGGCACAGAGAAGAACTTAGCAACAACAGCAGCAATTCATTTAGCATCTAGAGCTAGCAACATGCAAGGATTATTCAGAGACAAACTTTAGATTGTAGTGCACATTAAGCAGAATCATGCTAATTTAATGATTTCAAATATCTGAGGAAAACGTATATTTTTTTTGCTGAGTCTCTCTGTGGCTCAGAAGGGAAACAGAGACAAAAGGAGAACCGTAGTGATAGGGGATTCCATAATTAGAGGAGAAGACAGCTGATTCTGTGGATCTGAAAGAGGCTCTTGGATAGTATGTTGCTTTCCAGGTGCCAGGGTCCGGATGTACTTAATTCTAAAGGTTGAGGATGAACAGGTGAAAGTCGTGGTATATATTTGACCAGAAGACATTGGAGCAGAATTGGACCATTTGGCTAATGATCTGCTCTGCCGTTTGATTGTGGCTGATTCAGTTCCTTCTCAACCCCATTCTCCTGCCTTCTCCCTGTTACCTTTCACACCTTGACTTCTCTGAACCACCACCTTAAATACACTTAATGACCTGGCCTTTGCAGTTGTCCTTGGCAATGAATTACACAGATTCACCACCCTATGGCTAAAGAAATTCCTTCTCATCTCCTTTCTAAATGGACGTCCCTCTATTCTTCACATCCACCCTATCTAGGCCTTTCAACAGGCTTAGACAGACTTAGTGTGTAGAAGATATTTCTTATAGTGGGGGAGTCTAGGACCAGAGGGCACAATAGAGGCACATCCATTTAGAACAGATGAGAAAGAATTTCTGTAGCCAGAGGTGAATCTGTAGAACTCATTGTCACAGCCAGCTTTGCAAGCCAAGTCTTTAAGTATATTTAAGATGGAGAATGATAGATTCTTGATTAATCAGGGCTCACGGATTACAGAGAGAAGGCAGGAGAATGGGCTTGAGAGGGATAATTAATCAGCCATGATGGAATAGTGGAGCAGACTCGATGGGCCAAATGGCTTAATTCTGTTCCTTATCTTCTGGTCTTACAATATTTTAATGTAGTATTTTTATAATATTTTAAAAATGTATTTGTGAATGCAGCACACAAACTAGGAATTATATACATTTTCAGTATTATTCACTTGACAAATGCTGTTTGCTATTCTGATGATTCACACGTAATAGATTTTGCAGAGATTTTTAATTTTGTATGCATTTGATTTGAAAAATTTCAATAAATTTTATGTTTTGCAGAGGCAATTGAAGACCATAACAAATGAGTTATTTTCTAATAGTATTGCATATTTGGTTAGAGTTTGGTTCTAGTCAAGGGGTTCAATTTGTGATTTAACTCTCGAGCTGATACAAAGCACTTTATGAATATCAACATTCTGAGTTTTGTTACAGTTGTCAAGTACTGTCTCGGCCATCTGGTTCATGGAGCTTGTTATGATATTTGAAGCTCTGAGTATTCCCAAAGGCCTCAAAAACTTCTTCTGCAGTAATTGAAAGATTTAAAGTTCCAGAGCTCTGTCAGAGAAACATAAGAATAAAGACATTTAAAGCAATTTGGTCTAATGTACTAGGTTAAAAATGTAATTCATTTTTGTCTGAATGTATTCACCACACTCAGGATATCATGAACTTTTGTTTACCTCAAAGTTATATTATCAGCTTTATATTTGAGCCATCAGTAGTGTTAATCTATTTAAGTGCACACATTTGACATATATTTGGATTTGGGTTAAATGAAAACCTTGAATCCTCCTTATGCTGATTAAATATTCTGCACATTTGTCATTGCAATAGGATTGTTTTAATTACATAAAGATGGAAGTCCTTGAGAGGCTGAAAATCTTAAATGCCCAGATAATATACTTAGTGGCCACTTTATTAGGTATACCTGTGCAACTCATTAATGCAAATATCTAATCAGCCAATCATGTGGCGGCAGCACAATGCACAAAAGCATGCTGATATAATTGAGGTTCAGTTGTTGTTCATGCCAAACTTTAGATTGGGTTTAGAAATGTGATCTAAGTAACTTTTACTGTAGAACAACTGTTGTTGCCTTATGGGCTGGTTTGCATATCTCAGTAAATGCTGTTCTGAGATTTTCATGCGCAAGTTTCTAGAGTTTACAGAGAATGGTGTGAAAAACCACTTCTGTCAGAGAAAACGACTTGTCAGTGAGAGAGTTCAGAGGAGGATGGCCAGACTGGCAATGCAAAAGTACTGTAACACAAATAACATTGTGTTACATAATAGTATGCAGAAATGTATCTGAACATACAGCCGATTGAATCTTGAAGTGGGTTGGCTACAGCAGCAGAAGGCCATACTTGATACCTCTCCTGTAGCTAATAAAGTGGCCACTGAGTGTATGTCATTTAACATGAAGTATCTGTTCTTGTAAGAAGGTTTGCGATGCACTGACAATTAATTTGAGTGAGTTGCAAGGATTCAGTAAATGAATACTGTATCACCTGTACTCTTGGAAGGTGACTCCATAGGTGCAATAAATAATAGACTAATTAACATGAATCCCACACAATGCAAAGTGATAGAATCAATCATCATTTGTGTGGTGATTTGTTTAACAATTTAGTGAACATAAGTTAGGCTTCTTGCTTTCTGTTCTTTTTTGAATAAATGAAAACGTAGAAGATGTTTTGAGCTGGAGCTATGAAGAGCAGGTTGAAGACAATAACTGCTGCAAATGCTGGAAATATGAAGCCAAACCAGAAAATACAGGCAGTGTTCAAGAGGTCTGGCACTGGCTGTGTAGAGAGAAATTTGTTTACCATATCAGATCAGTGACCTTTGATCATTACAGGAAAAGTTGGTACAGCTACAGGAAAGGAGAATGATGAAGAGATCAAAAGGAATGTACCGGGTATATGTTAGGGTGGACGCAAGAGATATTGCAAACCAGTTCTCTGAGATAAAGACAGAGGAGTAAGAAAGCAAGGGAAGGGCCAGAGATGGACTAAACAAAAGTGTGGACAGGTTGGTAATGAAGGTGATGAAACCAAGAAGCAGCACCGATGCAGTCATCAGTAGAAAAATAGATGTGGCAGGATCCTGAGCAGCACTGAAACAGTACCTTTTAATGTGCCATAAAGTATATAGCTATTAGGCTGAAATAGATTCAATTATTAAATTATACCAAATTATTCATTAATTGAAAAAGGCATAAGGAGCTTGACTGAACTTAAAAGGAAATATGTCTCTGGATTGAAGCAATTTTGACGAGTGGTGACAGCAGGTTTAAAGAGGAGAGGGAGTATTCATCTAGAAGGGAATTAACATTTGAAACAACTTGAAAGTGATTTTAAGAGTGGGCAAGATAAATTAGAAGAGCACTTATGAAAAAGGAGACAAATTGCAGTGGATGTAGACCCAACTTGGACATGATGGCATCTTGGGGGATATTATACTACATTAAAGCTTTTGTAGAAATCCAAGTTAATGCTCCAGGATGGATGAAGGTTAAAATTAAGGAAAGGGAAATGGCAGAGGCACCTGAATGAAGCATGAAAGAAACCTAGTGACTCAGTTGGTCTGTGGGGGCCTTGTACATGTTGCCTTACTGAGAGAAAAGCATGTGAAGTGCTGGAGAGGCAGGATTTTCCATTTAAATGCATTTGAAAGAATTATAAGGCATGCTTTTACAGTCATCTCAAAATCTAATTGCTATTTAACAGTGAATATTGCTTGTTCTTTCTTTAAAAGGTAGGGTACACCTATCTGAATAAGATGTAATATTTACAAATTTTTTACAAGAATATTGCAGTAGTCATTGAATTTCTTACCAGTGGGTGGCAGTGGAGACAGCTATAATTATGTGGCCAGTGGAGCAGCAGGACATTACCAACTGTTCCAATTAATGTATGTGGGAGTTTAAACTGAAAATACTTTCATTGTTGAGTCTTTTATTCAAATTTCGTTATGAAATTCCTGTGATCCTACATAATACATTATTCTACCTAAGGCTAAGTACTTTTTTTCTCCTTATAGGAGGAATTTTTTTTTTTTTTTTTAAAAGGTATTCTTTCCCCTGCTTATTTCCCACTGTCCCAAGCTGATCTTTTATTTTGATCAATGAATGGAAAAGCATTACGAAGCCATTGAACTTACCAAATAGTATTTATGAAACTAGTGGGCTCAACCACAGATTGCTCTGAAAAGCCATTGGATCAACATTCTCCAGATTCTTTCTCTTGGGATCCAGCACCAATCTTATTTTTCCAATCTACCTCCATATTGAATCCTCCACATGACTATTGCCACATTGCATCTTTTCTATCTTCTATTGTGATTTGTATGCAATATCCTGAGTCTTTTTACCCTTGCAGTTTCTTAACTGTACCCACAAAGATTTTCTGCTTTTAATCCTACTATTAAGTCTTAAGGATTTGATTTAATCTTTTACGAACAGAACCACCCCACCTTTCCTGACTACTTGCCTGTCCTTTTGATAGAAGGTGTATCCTTGGATGTTAGGCTCCCAACTATGATCTTCTTTCAGCCACGGCTCAGTGATGCCCACAGTGTCATACCTGCCAATTTCTAATTGCATCACAAGATCATCTACCTTGTTCTGTATACTACGTGCGTTCAAATATAACACCTTCAGTCCTGTATTTATTACCCTTTTCAATTTTGTCCCACGTTACACTTAAGCACATCCCACTGACTGCAATTTTGTCCCATCGTCCTTCCTCATGGTCTCACTGCACACTGCATCTAGTTGTATACCAACTGTCTCATTCTTGGCTCTATGTCACTGGTTTCCATTCCCCGACCAAATTAGTTTACAGCCTCCTTAATTGCTCTAACAAAGCTGCTTGCAAAGGTATAGGTCCCCTTTGGGTTCAGGTGCAACACATCCTTTTTTATACAAAATCATCTACCTTATTCCATATACTGCGAGCATTCAACAATAACACCTTCAGTCCTGTATTCATCCATGTTACCAGAAGTACCAGAATTTTGCCTTCATATTACTGGAAGTGAAATTCTTATCCCATTCTAAATTTTTTGTTTTTTTTATTTATTATGAAAATGTTCATAACCTATCCTCAAACTTCAAAGTGAATTTTATAATCAAAGTAAGTATATGTTAACATATACAACCCCATGATTCATTTTCTGCTGGCCACGTTCATTAAGTCTATACAATAATAACCATAACAGAGTCAATGAAAGACCGCCCAACTTGGGTGTTCAAACAGAGTGTAGAAGACATCAAACTGTGCAAATATAAAAGGAAGAATTAATAATAATAAATAAATATGCAATTAATACTGAGAACATGAGATGAAGAATACTTGAAAGTGAGTCCATGGTTTGTGGGAATATTTCAACAAGGGGCAAGTAAAATTGAGTGCAGTTACCCCCTTTGGTTCAAGAGCCTGATGGTTGAGGGGTAGTAACTGTTTCTGAACCTGGTGGTGTGAGTCCTGAGGCTTTACCTCCTTTGTAATGACAACAGGGAGAAGAAAGTATGACCTGGGTGTCCACAGGACCTCAATTTTGTTCTCCATCCACTGCACATTTGCGAACAAGGTTATAGGTAGAGGGGGGGGGGGGGTTCTCAGCTCTCTGTGTTTCACTCTGGCTTGGAGATTCCATTCCTGTCTCGCTTCTGGCCATGGTAGTGAACCTTTGCCGGCTTAAAAATACTGTACTTGCTTGGTCTGCCGAGACCTTCACAGGATCGTGAAATCTATAGATTATTAAGTTGATTTTAAAGTTCATTACTGCAGATTGCAGTGAGAATTATTCAAGAGGTATATTTAGTACTCTGCGTAGTTTGCAGAATGCACCATCTTGCTCGTGAACCACTGTGAGTGCATCCTGCACTCCCCTTCCCTTTTACCTTGTCACCTTTCTAAACTGAACATCCCCCCCCCACCACTATTTAGTTTAAATACACACATCAACCCTTCCCACTGACTGCAATTTTTCTCTATCAGTTTCCTATCCTTCCTCACAGTCTCACTACTCCAAGAGTTCCCAACCTTTCTTTATACCATGGACCCCTACCATTAACCGAAGGGTCCATGAGTCCCAGATTGGGAGCCGCTGCACTACATGCTGCATCTACTTGTATGACAACTGCGCTTCCTCTCCCCTATTATTCTGGCTTCTATCCCCTGGCAAATTAGTTTACACCCTCCCCAACAGCTCTAGCAAATCTGCCTGCAAAGGATACTGCTTCCCCCTCAAGATCAGGTGTATCCTGTCCTTTTTGTACTCAGAAGTGATCCCAAAGTTTCAGGGATCTGTAACTTTGTCCCCTACACAATTCCTCAGCCCCACACATTATTGTTACCCTCACTGGTGCATGACACAAGCAGCAATCCAAAGATTGTTACCCTTGAGGTCTTGATTTTTTGCTTCTGACCTAGCTTCCTGTATTTTCTCTTCAGGACCTCATCCCTTTCCCTACCTCTAGTGTTGGTACCAATATGTAGCACACCTGCTCTCCCTCCCCCTTCAGAATGCTGTGGACTCTATTTGAGACATCCCTGATTCAGGGAGGCAGTATATAATCTGGTCCTCTTTGTCATGCCAACAGAATCTCCTGTTTGCTTCTCTAACTATGGAAACCCCCTATCACCACTACATTCCTCTTCTCTTTCATGCCCTACTGAGCCAGAAAGGCAGACTCAGTACCAGAGACCTGGTCACTGTGGCTTTCCCCTGGTAGATCCCCCCCCTCCCCCGCCAACATTGTCCTATGCAATATAGACAATAGACAATAGGTGCAGAAGTAGACCATTTGGCCCTTCGAGCCTGCACCACCATTTTGAGATCATGGCTGATCAACTACTATCAATACCTGGTTCCTGCCTTGTCCCCATATCTCTTGATTCCCCTATCCATAAGATACCTATCTAGCTCCTTCTTGAAAGCATCCAGAGAATTGGCCTTCACTACCTTCCGAGGCAGTGAATTCCAGACGCCCACAATTCTCTGGGAGAAGAAGTTTTTCCTTAACCCTGTCCTAAATGATCTACCCCTTATCCTCAAACCATGCCCTCTGGTACTGGACTCTCCCAGCATCTGGAACATATTTTCTGCCTCTATCTTGTCCAATCCCTTAATAATCTGATATGTTGCAATCAGATCCCCTCTCAATCTCCTTAATTCCAGCGTGTACAAGCCCAGTCTCTCTAACCTCTCTGTGTAAGACAGTCCAGACATCCCAGGAATTAACCTCGTGAATCTACGCTGCACTTCCTCTACAGCCAGGATGTCCTTCCTTAACCCTGGAGACCAAAACTGTACACAATACTCCATGTATGGTCTCACCAGGGCCCTGTACAAATGCAAGAGGATTTCCTTGCTCTTGTACTCAATTCCCTTTGTAATAAAGGCCAACATTCCATTAGCCTTCTTCACTGCCTGCTGCACTTGCTCATTCACCTTCAGTGACTGATGGATAAGGACTCCTAGATCTCTTTGTATTTCTCCCTTACCTAACTTTACACTGTTCAGATAATAATCTACCTTCCTGTTCTTAATCCCAAAGTGGATAACCTCACACTTATTCACATTAAACGTCATCTGCCAAGTATCTGCCCACTCACCCAGCCTATCCAAGTCACCCTGAATTCTCCTGACATCCTCATCACATGCCACACTGCCACCCAGCTTAGTTTCATCAGCAAACTTGCTGATATTATTCTCAGTGCCTTCATCCAAATCGTTGACGTAAATCGTAAACAGCTGTGGTCCCAATACCGAGCCCTATAGCACCCCACTAGTCACCACCTGCCATTCTGAGAAACACCTATTCACCGTTACCCTTAGTTTTCTATCTGCCAACCAGTTTTCTATCCATGTCAATATCTTCCCCCCAATGCCATGAGCTTTGATTTTACCCACCAATTTCCTATGTGGGACCTTATCAAATGCCTTCTGAAAATCGAGGTACACTACATCCACTGGATCTCCCCCGTCTAACTTCCTGGTTACATCCTCAAAAAACTCCAATAGATTAGTCAAGCATGATTTACCCTTGGTAAATCCAGACTGGCTTGGCCCAATCCTATCACTGCGATCTAGATATGCCACTATTTCATCTTTAATAATGGGCTCTAGCATCTTCCCCACTACTGATGTTAGGCTGACAGGTCGATAGTTCTCTGTTTTCTCCCTCCCTCCTTTCTTAAAAAGTGGGATAACATTAGCCATTCTCCAATCCTCAGGAACTGAACCTGAATCTAAGGAACATTGGAAAATGATTACCAGTGCATCTGTAATTTCCAGGGCCACCTCCTTTAGTACCCTAGGATGCAGACCATCTGGACCTTTGGATTTGTCAGCCTTCAGTCACCTCAGTCTACTCATCACCGTTTCCTTCCTAATGTCAATCTGTTTCATTTCCTCCGTAACCCTATGTCCTTGGCCCATCCATACATCTGGAAGATTGCTTGTGTCTTCCTTAGTGAAGACAGATCTAAAGTACTTATTAAATTCTTCTGCCATTTCTCTGTTTCCCATAACAATTTCACCCAATTCATTCTTCAGGGGCCCAACATTGTTCTTAACTATCTTCTTTCTCTTCACATACCTAAAAAAGCTTTTGCTATCCTCCTTTATATTCCTGGCTAGCTTGCATTCGTACCTGATTTTTTCTCCCCATATTGCCTTTTTAGTTAAGTTCTGTTGTTCCTTAAAAAATTTCCCAATCATCTGTCCTCCCACTCACCTTAGCTCTGTCATACTTCCTTTTTTTTAATGCTATGCAATCTCTGACTTACTTTGACAACCACTGTAGTCCCTTCCCCCCTTTGAATCCTTCCTTCTCCAGGGGATGAACTGATTTTGCACCTTGTGCATTATTCCCATGAAAACCTGCCATTGCTGTTCCACTGTCTTCCTGCTTGGATATCCGTCCAGTTAACTTTGGCCAGCTCCCACCTCATGGCTCCATAGTCTCCTTTTTTCAACTGCAACACTGACACCTCCGTGCTGCCCTTATCCTTCTCAAATTGCAGATAAAAACTTATCATATTATGATCACTACCTCCTAATGGCTCCTTTACTTTAAGATCGCTTATCAAATCCTGTTCATTACATAACACTAAATCCAGAATAGCCTTCTCCCTAGTCGGCTCTTGTACAAGCTGTTCCAAGATTGCATCCGGCAGGCACTCTACAAACTCCCTATCCAGCACCAACCTGATTCTCCCAGTTCACCTGCATGTTGAAATCCCCCATAACTACTGCAACATTACCTTTGCCACTTGCCAATGTTAACTTCCTATTCAACTTGCACCCAATATCCATGCTACTGTTTGGTGGCCTATAGACAACACCCATTAGGGTCCTTTTGCCCTTACTGTTCCTCAATTCTATCCACACAGACTCCACTTCTCCTGATCCTATGTTCCCAACCCCCCCGCCCCCCCTTGCAAAGGACTGAATCTCATTCCTCACCAACAGGGCCACCCCACCCCCTCTGCCCACATTTCTGTCCCTACAATAGCACGTATACCCTTGTATATTCATTTCCCAGGTCTGATCCCCCTGCAGCCATGTCTCTGTTATCCCAACAACATCATAGTTACCCATTTGCACCTGAGCTTCAAGCTCATTCTCCTTATTTCTGACACTTCGTGCATTCAGATATAAAATTTTTAGCCCATTTCTCCTCTCTCTGTTTGAATCTCTGCCTATTCTGCTTAACCCAGCTCCCCGAACTCCCATCGGGCTATACACCCCTAGAATTTTGTTGTCCTTCCTACATTTACTTATTCTTTCAACACATGTTTCAACTCCACCATCTCTCTGTACAAGTGTCCTCCCTATCACTTGTTCCGCCTCTCCTTTCTCTACTACACACTTAATATTCCGGAACTGTGTAGTCTCCACCTGTCCTTTGTTCTTCATCTCGCTATCCCCTCTCTCATTCTAGATCCCCGCTGCCTGCAAATTTAGTTTAAACCACCCCCAAGAAGCACTAGCAAACTTCCCTGCAAGAATGTTAGTACCGCTTCAGTTCAGGTGTAAACCGTCCCTTCAGAACAGATCCCACCTTCCCTGGAACAAAGCCTAATTACCTAAAAACCTGAAGCCCTCCCTCCTATACCATCCTCTCACCCACATATTAATCTGTATAATCTTTCTGTTCCTTGCCTCATCGCATGTGGCACAGGTAGCAATCCTGAGATTGTTACCCTGGAGGTCCTGCTCTTCAGCTTCGCACCTAACTCCCTGAACTCCCTACGCAGGACCCCCTCACTCATCCTACCCACATCGTTGGTCCCTACATAGACCACAACATCTGGCTTCTTGCCCTCCCTCTCGAGAATAACCTGCACCCGATCTGAGATGTCTCAGACCCCGGCACCAGGGAAGCAACATACCATCCAAGACTCCCGATCTTCCCCACAAAATTTCCTATCCGCCCCCCTGACTATAGAATCCCCTATCACTGCTGCTCTTTTCTCTTCCCTCCTCCCCTTCCTAGTCGAGGGTCCAACCTCAGTGCCAGAGACAGGACCACTGCAACTTGTTCCTGGTAGGTCATCCTCACCAACAGTATCCAAAACGGTATACTTATTGTTGATGGGAATGCCACAGGGGTGCTCTGCTCTCTCTGTCTGCTCCCCCTGCCTCTCTTGACCGTCACCCATTTGCCTACCTCCTGACTTTTTGGTGTGACTACCTCCCGATAACTCATATCTATCTCTGCCTCTGCCTCCCGAATGATCCGTAGTTCATCCAGCTTCTGCTCCAATTCCCTAACTCGGTCTGATAGGAGCAGCAGCTGGATGCACCTTTTGCAGGTATGGTCATCAGGGACAACTGTGTTGACCCTGACTTCCCCCATACTGCATACGGAGCACACCATTGCTCTGACTGTCTCCCCCATTACCTGATCCCAGATTAGTCAGAATAAATGAAAAAAGAACCTACTGACCTTACCTTTTTACCTCAGCAAGCATGTACTCAGGCTCACTGATTTCCTCTCACTTGCGCCGAAGCCCGCTGAGCCAAAGCCCAGCACTCTGCTCCCACGCACTCCGCTGCCCGCACCGACACTGCCCGCTCCTGAAAGTGGGCCTCTTTTTAAAGCCCGCACTCGCTGCTGACGTCACCCAGGCCTGCGCAGTTTTACCTTCCTCCTCAGGTACTCTCCAGGTAGGTCCGAGGGTCTCAGCCTACTTACAACGGCTGATCCTCCAATCTCCAGTCGTCTATCGATCACGAGCACTCCTTACTCTCGCTCCGCTGCCCGCACCGACACTGATACTCAGTAAAGCATAGTGACCAAAATCAAACTTAATCTTGAGATAGCAGTAATAAAATGGAACTGGAAGAGTGAGGGTCTCTGGATTTGGTAGCTCTCACAGTATATTTAAGTATATAAGAGCCCAAAGAAGGAATGATCTTTAATAACAAGATCAGAAAGCAGGATCAGTTCAGATAGTCAAGGTGTTGGAATAGCCAACCGGAGTTCAAAATATCATTAATGCTCTTGGAGAGACAAGTATTCTGAAAATTGACAGGTTTTAATAAAGATCATTCATTCATCATTGGGACTCAAACCTTCATTCAGAGTGGATGTATCAAACTGGAAAAGTAATCCAGAGAATGAGTTCTTAAAAGTGTTTTCTGATATTCTCAGAGCAATATTTCATGAAATTAACGGTAAATCACTTTATTGTTGTCAAATGTACCAAGATACCATGAAGAATTTTTTTTTTGCATCAGTATCAGTACATAGAGGTAGAACAAGGCAAAAGCAATAACAGAATGTGGAATCAAGGGTTACAGAGAAAGTACATTGTAGCTACTGTAGACAACAAGATGTGAAGGCCAATGTGAGGTAAATTATAAGGGCAAAAGTCCATCTTATCATAATATTGGATCATTCTTTAAGAACAGCTTTCTTTGAGCCTGGTAGGGCATGTATCTAGGCCTTTGCATCTTCTATCTGAGGGCAGAGGGGTGGAGAAGAGAGAATGTCTGGGGTGGACAGGGGTTTTAGATTGTTTGTTCTTTATTGAGGCTGCAAGAAATCTAGACCATGGAAGAGAGGCTGGTTATCGTAATGTGCTGAGCTGTGTCCACAATTCTCTGCAGTTTCTTGTGGTCTTGGGCAGAGCAGTTGCCATGCCAAGCAATGATGCAACTGGATCAGATGTTTTCTATGGTGCATCTGTAAAAATTGGTAAACGTTAAATGGGGTGTGCTGAATTTGTTTAGCTTCCCGAGGAAGGAAAAGTACTACTATTCTCTTTTTGGCTAGAGTTGGACCAGGACAGGCTATTGTGAAATTCATTCTCAGAAATTTGAATTTCTTAGCCCTCTTGCTCCACACCACTAATGTGAACAGAAGGTTGTACTACACCATTACCTCCCTGCCACTCTTTGTGAATAAATGACCAGCTGATATTGAGGAAAACCATGCTGGTATGCTGTCTATCTCTTTCCTGAACTCCAACTCATTTAAGATTTCACCCACTTATCATTTTATTGCAAACTTGTCAATGGGGAATCTGGCCACCATTTATGAGTGTATAGTGAGTAAAATCAGGGGTTGAAGGGCACCAGCGTTCAGGATAATCCTGGTGGAGGTGTTTGCTGCCTATCATTGCTGATTGTGGTCTGTTCGTCAGGAATTCAAGGATCCTGTTATAAAGTGAATTGTTGAGTCCCAGACCTAGGAGTGGAGATGAATTTGCTTGGAATTTTGGGACTAAATTCAATAGGCAGTAGTTTACATAGATGTCCAGATACTCCAGAGATGAGTGAAGGATGAGGACGGTGTTGTGTGCTGTGGATCTATTCTGGCTTTAGATGAATTGCAGTTGGTCGAGTTTGTATGGGAGACTGAAGTTATTGTGTGCCATGATCAGTTTCTTGCCGCATTCAGGCATGTTACCTTACTTTACTTTGGTACCAGTATGATAGTGGTCTTCTTAAAAGTAGCTGGGAACCTTAGATTGAAGCAGGAAGAGGTTACATATGTCTGAAAATACCTTGGCAGATGATCTGCACACAGTCTAACAACATGGCTGGGGACTCCATCCAGGCCAGCTGTGGATGAACAATTAGTGAGGCTTGGTCACAGGAGGGGCTGGACTGGCAGCTCAGTATTCTGGGATTTCATTGTTTGAGATATTGTAGAGAGGGAGGGATGAAAGGCAGAGAGATGGCATTGCTAGTCAGGGAAAATGTCCTGCCAGTGCTCAGTCAGAAATGAATGTAGAGCTTGTCTAGTGAGGCCTTACAGTTGGAACTGAGGAATAAGAAAGGTATGACTGTTAATGGGACTCTATTGTAGACTGTGAGATTTAGAGAACCAAATTTGTAGTGAGATCACAGACTATTGCAAGAAACATGGGATTTTCTGATAGTAGGTGATTTTTAACTAGAGTATAAGAAATGCATGAGAACATTTAAGAAACACTTAATCAGGAGGACCAAAAGGAGTCACGAGGTTGCCCTTGCAGACAAGGTGAAGGAGAATCCTAAGGGCTTGTACAGTTATGTTAAGAGCAAAAGAATTGTAAGGGACAAAATTGGCTCTCTGGAGTTCAAAATGGTCATCTATGCATGGAGCCAAAGAGATGTTGAATGGGTTTCTTTCCATCTGTATTTGCTCGAGAGACAGGCACAGAGTCTATAGAAGTGAGGCAAAGTAGCAGTGATGCTATAGATCCTATATAGATTACAGAGGAGGAGGCGCATGACGTCTTGAGGCAAATTTGGGTGGACAAGTCCCTAGGGCCTGACAAAGTGATCCCTTGGACCATGTGGGAGGAAAGTGCAGAAATTGCCAGGGTCCCAGCAGAGATATTTAAATCATCCTTAGGGACAGGTGAGCTTCTGGAGGATTGAAGGATAGCTAATGTTGTTCCACTGTTTAAGAAAGACTCTAAAAATAAACCAGGAAATTATAGGCCAGTAAGGCGGATATCAGTAGTGGGAAAGTTACTTGAAGGTATCTTAAGTGATCGGATAAATGACTATTTTGATAGACAAGGACTGATATGAATAGTCTGCATGGTTTTGTACATGGTAGGTTGTGTCTAACCACACTTATAGAGTTTTTTGAGGAATTTACCAGGAAAGTTGACAAAGGCAAAGCAGTGGATGTTGTCTATATGGACTTCAGTGAGGCATTTGATAATATTCTGCATGGGAGGTTGGTCAAGAAGGTTCGGTCACTTGGTAGGATGAGGTAGTAAATTGGATCAGACATAAGCTTTGTGTGAGAAGCCAGAAAGTTAGTAGATGGTTGCCTCTCTGACTGGGGCTTGTAGCTAGTGAATTGCAGAAGAGCCTGCTTGCTGTCGTTTTCTGTGACTGAGAACTTTGCCTGGGTGATCTCCCACCAAGTGCTGTAAGTTTGAGTTTACTTACCTTTAGTGTTCAACTTGGATAAGTATATTTGGTACCAGTAGACAAGGATAACAGGAAGGTACTTGAATTAGCAGGCTGTGATTAATAAGGTTCTATACTGGGTCATATTAAGTTATTTGTAAGCAGCTGTATAGAAGCAGACTCAGAAAATTATTAGTAGTAGCTTTGGAATGCTGGTCTTGGGCAAAGTGGTGGCACAGCAATTAGTGTTGTAACCTCTCAGCCCCAGGGACCTGAGTTCAAACATGATCGTAATTGCTGGCTCTGTGGAGTTTGCACTCCTCCTGGGACCATGTGGATTCTTCTGGCTGCTCTACTTTCCATCCATTAACAAAAGATAACAGCATAAGCAGAATAAACAATGCTGATGTAGAAGTGTGAGAGATAATAAATAAATGACTCAGAGAAATAATTGAAATTACAAGTTAATCTGCTACTGCACAAAGCTTTAGTTTGACTAGTCTATGGTGCTATGACCAGCTCTGGACTTTTGTCCTCAGAATGCATGTTTTGGGCTTTCTATTAATAAGCTAAAATTCTTCCTGGGAGCAGTTAAATTTTGAGCAACGATGCACAAATAAAAGTTACATTCATTGCAATTTAGTGAGTAATATTATTGTATTTGAAGTTCTTGAGATACTAAGGATATGACTTTTCAAGAATGAAGTTATGAAATACCTGTCCATAAGAATGATGAAGTCACCACCTCAAATATGCCAGCATAATCTTTAACATCTGAGAAAATAAATACTTTAGTTTCTGAACTTCAGGCTTGTGGTCATTCCTTCCCCTCTGAAACCTGGATGCTAAAGTATTGGAGAGAAATCACCAATGTTGTCTCAGTAAATTTCTCCAAATCCATTGGCAGAATAAGAAAGCCAACGTTAATCTTCTTTCCCAGCATTGGGACCTTAATTATATTAAATTAATTCTGATAGACCGATCCTATCACTCATATACCTGACTAGATCATATAACAGACTCTTTATTTTGTGTCCATTGGAATAAGAATATTAGGTAGACAGGGGAAATGATTGAAAGGTTTTCTTGAAGCAGTTTTGAAATAATGTAGCATCCCTTTTGACTTATGATTATGAATCAAACTCATTATCAGTTACGACCATTTAACGTGGAGAAGGAACAAATAAGATGGTCTCATATATACATCAAGGGCAGACAGAAGTGCTGTGTACATAGGAGGAGACCTTTCTTGCTCTGTCAGGTATCTCCTGTCCCTGGTGTAGCAGAGTTTGCAGTTCCCACATTGGTCTCATCACTGAATTGAAATAGAAGCCAGTCAATTTTGAAACTAATGGACACTCAAAGAAGGAGAAATGAACACAACAAAAAATTGGGATGACAACAAATTGTTTTCTTAGTTATTTATGGTCTGTGTATAAGATTAAGGTAATTGCTTGAAAGCTGTAAGATCTTGTGTAATTGCACCTGAAACACTGGATAAATATATTTGGAGTTGGTGAAACATAGTGATTATCGATGAGGAGATGGTTGTGTATATTGCTTTACAAGACTGAATGATAACTTCATTAAAACTTAGTTTTTGACAGAGGATGAAGCACATAAAGTTTGTGAGTCTATTTTCCTGGACTGAAGCATCTAGGATAAAGATAGTATTCAAAAGTAGAGTGGCTTATACAGTATCCATTAAGTCCCATATTGGACAACATACTGCAAAATGAAATGAGCATAATTCAGAAGATGTGTCCCTTGGGTGGTTGATGGTTGGATTGAGTTCTCCGATCTTGGCAATTTGCTTGGAAACATTTCATCACCATGTGAGGAGACATCATCAGTGCGCTGTAGATTGTGATGTGCTCTCTGAATGCTTGGACTTCATACAAATTTTAATCAACTGATTGGCTGTGTGGTGAACTTTGTGCATTGTGGTCTGGAATTTTATCTACATCAACTCATAAAAAGGATTGAGGACCGCAGCAAATATTACTTCGGCCAAACTGGGAGAAAGTTATCCACAAGGATCCATGAACATCAACTGGCTGTAAAGCAGTGTGACCAGCTCTCGGTAGTCTCTGCCCACGAAGGTAGAGAGGGGCACAAATTTAACTGGGCATCAGTGAAAGTCACGGTGCAAGCAAACACATGGCACACATGCAAGAGTATTCCTAGAAGTGTGGTTTTCCACAAACAATTCTGTAAACAAATGGGTAGACCTCGATGCTATTTATGAGCTGGTGTGGGCAAAATTCCAAATCACAATGCATGAAGTTTGCCACACAGCAATGAGATTTCCTCCCCACGTCACAATTGAGTTTCCAAAATGACATGCAATCAGCTGAGCAAAAAGTATATAAAGGCCAATCATTCAGAGGACACACCACAATCAACAGTGTACTGGTGATGTCTCCTCGCTTGCTGACGAAACGTTTTGCAAGTAAATTGCCAAGGTTGGAGAAGCAACATTTTATATGCCATCTGGGTAACCTTCAACCTAATGACATGAACATCAATTTCTCAAATTTCCTGTAATGCTCCCCCTTCTCTATTCTCCATCCCTTTTTCCAGCTCCAGCCTTATCTACTTACCCATCCATCACTTCCCTCCGGTGCTCCTCCCCCTTTTTCTTTCTTCCGTGGCCTTCTGTCCTCTCATATTAGATCTCCCCCCTTTTCCATCTCTTTCACCAATCAACTTCCCAGCTCTTAACTTCACCCCTCCTCCACCCAGTTTCACCTTGTGTTTTCCTCTTCATTTCTTCTGACTCTTCATCTTTTTTTCTGCAGTCCTGCTGAAGGGTCTTGGCCCAAAACTCCAGCTGTACTCTTTTCCATAGAAGCTACCTGGCCTACTGTGTTCCTCCTGCACTTTGGTTGTGTTGTATATTATCAACTAGCAGCATGAATTGTTTTGCAGGCTGTAAGATTCAAGATGACTATGACCCTCACTTCTGGCAGATATCTGTCACAATATGTGGCTGGAGGCTAAGATTTCTGAGGTATTTCTCTTTGGAGAGTTGGAAGCAGGAGCAAGACCCTTGACATAGGTTTCCTAATTCAAATCCTCTTTCAGTGCCATCTGCAAACCCTATCTTCCAGCTCATGTTAATTTGGAAATCCAACAAGATTTGTGAATTGGATCAATGAAAAGAGTTTGGATGAAAAGGCCATATTGCTTATCTAAACTCTGATTGAGTTTTGTATGTACTCTCCAATCCTCCCAATGAACTTCAACCAATTCTGCAACAAACCTGAAGGATGATGAGCCTTTAATGGGAAATGTGAAACATGATTCCTATGTGTCTAATAAACACGGTTTGAAAAGGAATGCAATTAATGTGGGAGAACATAGCAAAGAGTAGGACTCAACATCAGATAAGAATAGGCATAGCATGACTCATAATAAACTGTAGATTACCTTATCTTAGTTGAGTTAAAGGAAGTTTAAACCTGCATTTCCCTGGCTGGTTGTGAATATATATTTAATGGTTTGGATTGTTCTGCTATAACCCTCCAGCTTTTCTCAATGAAGGCTATAAATTTAAGTTTAGGCTCAAACTTTGCCTAATTTGAAATTATTAACTTCATTCTTTTGTATTTCTGTATAAGCAATGTCCTGTTTAATTTTATCCAGTCAATAAAAACCTTTCTTTCCCAGCTCAGCAATAACTCTTTATAACCCAATAGGTTTACCATGTCGCCCTTTTCTGATTGCTTTGTTACTCTGGGTCATAAGCACATATTACTTTATATGATTTAGTGTTTTGGCTGACTGAATTGATCTATAGTCGGTTTGTGTCTTTTATTACTTCTACACTAGTCATTGTAAAATAAGCTGTTGGTATTTCCTCCACAAATTGAATTTCAATTGCTTCCTCAAGTGTCTTTTACTCCTGCATTCATTTATCTCAAATTTAAAATATAAATTTCTACTACAGATTGCTAACACCAGTGGATAAACTACAATTAGATTCATTTGTTCTGAAGCTAACTCAGTAAGTATGTCTATTTTTTCCCTTTCTGATCAGATGAGCAGCATCAAGAAGCTGCGTCCACGACTGAATGCTATTTTATTCAAGCTTCAGTTTGAAGAGCAGGTAAATAACATCAAACCTGACATTATGGCTGTCACTACTGCTTGTGAGGAGATAAAGAAGAGCAAGAACTTTGGCAAGATGCTGGAGCTGGTGTTGTTGATTGGAAACTACATGAATGCTGGGTCTCGTAATGCTCAAACATATGGCTTCAACATCACCTTCCTGTGCAAGGTGAGTCCATGGCTCAGTTTAAATCTGAATTAAACTGAGTAATTTCTGAAATGCAACAACACGTACAGTAAATGTATCAGGTCAGTAAATTATGGAATGGCACAGTGGAGCAGTAGGCAATGTTGCTGCTTCACTTCTCGTCCTGTCTGCATTCAATTTATATGTTTCCTATGTGACTATATGAGTGTTGTCCTGGTGCTCTGCTTTCCAATTGTATACTAAAGATGTTCTGGTAGGTTAATTGTTAAGTTGTAAGAGGATTGTGATTGAGTGATAGGTTTAGGGAGGGTTATGTTTATGGTGAAGTAAGAGAATAAGTTGCAGGAAAATAGTGGGTTTTTAAGAGTGTATTTGCTCTGAGAGCAGGCACATTGTGAAATATGAAAAACCTGTAATCCTGTTTTGTACTGCATAAGTAATTCCTTTTCAAAGGTATATTTACAAGTGTTCATGTTTACGAAAAATAATAATGTGTAACCAGGGCATATGTAATTAGATACACTTTTCTCTCCAAAACATCCATCCTTAATGGTAGTGCAAAATGATATTGGTGTATTAAAATCACAGAGTCCTTACAATCTCAGTGAACATTATAAATAGTGTATCTTTAACCAGTGGAAGTGATTGAGATGTAAATATGTGAGACTAAGATTAGGTATGAATTTGCATGGGTGAAATTATTGTATAGGGAGTTTTAGAAAGAAAAAAGGAGTGAGAGAAAGAGACAAAGAATATATAAGAATTAAATGTAAAATTTATCTTCTTAATATCTTCATCTATAACCTCCATCCTAATGAAAGGAATTTCTCCACCTAGGGTGGAGAAGTTTATCAGCTCTCATCAACAGTTGTTGTGCCATTAAAACAGTACATAAACAGTGCCTATAAAAACCATTCATCACTCTTGGAAGTTTTCATGTTTTATTATGCACATGCAGTTCAACTTTTAGTGTGATTATGCAGAAAGTTTGAAGTTAATAACTCATCTCCTCCTACCTTATGCACAAACTTATCAATCACTCCTAATGAGTTATTAACTTCAAACTTTCTGCATAATCACTCAGAGTTGAACTACACATGCATGTAACGAGAGCTGTATAACTCACCTCCTTCTACCTCAGGCCACAAACTTATCAATCACCCCGGCTGTGGACACATTCTAAAGGTCCAAGATCCGTATGCTCGACGACCACTGGACTAAGTGTGTAAATATAGGAGGGGACTATGTTGAAAAATAAATGTGCTTGGTTTTCTAAAATTGAATCCTTCTACCTTAGGTCACAAACTTCTCAATCACCCCTCATATTGTTAGTCTCACCATTAAGCAGCCGCGTAAAAATTGTGGTGGCACGAGCTGGTCAGAAGCTACGTATCCTGCAATGAGTGACTCAGCTGATGATATCTATCTGCTTGGCACAAGTCAGGAATACCATTGAATTATCTCTATCTGCCTGGATGAATACAGCACTAGTAGCTGTCAAAAGATTTGACTAACTAAGACAAAACAACCTGTTTGACGAGCATCCTAACATCAAATCAACATATTTATTCCTTTTACAATTGGTGTACAGTATCTGCAGTGTATTCAATTCACAGAATGCACCAACGTCACTCAGTTGGACTGTTATGACAGCACTTCCCAAGTCTGCAAACTCTGCCACCAAAAAAGGTCTAGAGTAGCAGACACAAGGGTGCGTTATCACCTGCAGGTTTCTATCCAAGGTGTATGCCATATTAATTGGAAATATGCGGCCCAGTTTTCGTCACTGGACCGTTAATCCTAGTACGCCCTCATCAGCAATTCTTCAAGAATACAAGGACAATTAGAGATGAGCAATAAGTGCTGGCATTGCCGGCAACATCCAAGTCCTGAAAAAATGAATAAACGTCGCAAATTGCACCACATGCAGTAGGTGAGCCATCCACCTTATTTGATAACCTCTCCCCATCTTGAGCAGTTTGGCACACATTTATCTATAAAGGTACACAATTCCCTTTGTGTCTTCAGCCTCAGGTGCTACTGAAATTTGAATCTGTTGTGATCATTAGCATCCTGCTACAACATTCATCTAGTACAGATTGTTCTGGAACTTCTATTTGTAAGAACCTTATATCCCTTATTAATTAACTATATCATGAACAGTTGGGGAACCATTTCTCAAATATCTTTAGTATTAACATATAAATATTTTTCTTTAAATATATAATCTCAAGATGAACATAACATACTAAAATGTGTAACATTCTGCTTCCAGAATACAGAGAAAGAATTTATTTTATCGCATGTTAAGCCATCTACTCACAAAAATCACAGTGAATTACCGTAAATTCCGGACTATAAGCCGCTATTTTTTTCCCACGCTTTGAACACTGTGGCCTATACTACGGTGCGGCTAATGCATGTTTTTTTTTCATGCTGCCAAAAACATTTTGCCTCGTAACAGTAGACCAATAAAATTGTTGAGTAGTTCACAGAGGTCCAATGAATTTGTATGATAAATCAAGCGCACTTTCACAATTAAATTATTGTAAATCAGTCATTTGTACTCACCCCATCAACATGGAAAACACTCGAAGAAAAGCATATGATGCAGCTTTTAAGTTAAAGGCGATCAATCTGGCGGTTGAAGAAGGAAATCGAGCTGCTGCACATAATCTTGGCATAAATGAATCGATGTTGAGACGGTGGAGACGCCAGCGTGAAGAACTGAGTCAATGCAAAAAGACGACAAAAGCTTTCAGAGGTAATTATAGCAGATGGCCCGAACTTGAAAACTTTCTTGAAGACTAGGTTAACACACAGAGAGCAGGCGGCTGCAGTGTTTCCACCGTGCAGATCAGACTGAAAGCTAAAGCAATCGCCACCAAAATGAAAATCGAAGATTTTAGAGGTGGGCCATCGTGGTGTTTTAGATTTATGAGACAAAAAGGCCAGTCCGTCAGGGTACGCACGACTCTGTGTCAGCAGCTCCCTCCCGACCACGAGGAAAAGCTTGCTAACTTCCGCACATTCACTCAAACAAAGATAGCGGAGGATTCTATCGGGCCAGATGATATCATAAATATGGATGAAGTACCTTTGACGTTTGACCTGCCTCTCACTCAGACTGTTAATAAAAAAGGTGACTCGTCCATCACACTGAAAACAAGTGGCCATGAGAGAACGCATTTTACTTGTGTTCTGAGCTGCACAGCATCCGGACTAAAGCTTCCACCGATGGTGATTTTTTAAGCGGCTGACAATGAAAGTTCAGTGAAAGCTGCCATCAAGAGTACAAACTCAATTCCAGCTGTGATTCCTGGGGGCACCACGAAGTATTTGCAGCCACTGGACATCAGCGTGAACCGGGCATTTAAAGTGGCGCTGCGCGTTGAGTGGGAGGCTTGGATGACGAGCGGCGAGAAATCCTTTACCAAAACAGGACGCATGCGAAGAGCATCTTTAACTCAAGTCTGCCAGTGGATCCTAAATGCGTGGAGCCGTGTCACAACATCCACCATCACCAGCGGGTTTCGAAAGGCTGGACTGCTGCGTGAGGAAGAGGACCGCGTGCGCTCAAGTGAGAGCGACAACGAAGAGACTGAACTGAGTGACGAGATCCTGAGGTTGTTCAATTCGGACACTGAAGGACTTTGATGGTTTTAGTGCGCAGGAGGAAGATGAAGAAGGCGATCAATAACTTTTCCTGGTAGGCTGCAGTATATATATTTTTTTTACCAGTCGTTAGGAGATATTGGAATGTTGTTTGTGCACTGTTCAGTAAAAAAGTATACGCAACGTAATTTGTGTGTTACCGATACGTATGTATATTTAAAAGTAGCTGTGTTACAGGCACTGTTCGAAAAAAAACATTTGCAATATATATTTGTTTATGTTACCATACGGATTTAATTAAAAGTTAAAAAATCCTCACGTGTAATATCTTTCTGTGTAAATATCTCATATTACAAAGTGGGACACCTGCGGCTTAAAATCCGGTGCGGCTTGTACAAGTACAAAATTGATTTTCTTTCTAAAATTAGAGCGTGCGGCTTTTAATCAGGGGCGCTCTGTAGTCCGGAATCTACGGTAAGTGACAATGCTGATATTACAGCCCATGCCTTTTTTTCCCACTAAACAATAATTTTTTAAAAACCCAACCAAATAACGATTAGATTTCATTTGGTATTTTAGTACGAACTAAAAACTGAATTTACTGATCATCCATCCAATTACATCTCTCACAGCATTCCACATTGCCTTGTCTATTGCAAATGACAGTTGCTTAGAAAATTTGATTTTAAGAACGTTATGTTTTTCCAACATTACGTGATGGGAAACAGTTTTATTGATGAGCATCTCACATGCAGCTTAAATTGTACCACTCCAAACTGTTAACCAGCTGCTTCAAATTGCAGTGCACATGTTGCCAGGCTTAGACCATTGCACAATTATCATGTCATTTTACTTGTGTCTATAGTTCATACCATTTGTAACATAACCTGAACTAGCGACCTGCAAGTAATAACTGTTGTTTGGCAGTCAACAGAGAACAAGTATGTTGCCATAATTTTGCATGTTCTATTGAAACACCATTTGAAAGGCTACTCCTACTAAAATGAGAAACCTCACACACTACTGCAGGGCTTCCTCGAGGCTGTTTACACATGCTGAAAAGTATTTGTTATCACTACATGATCTAAATTGGACACCTGCAAACTATTTGCAAGAGGTATCTCAGTGATAATCATGCTGGCAGTATGTTTCAGGGGGAGCTTCAGGCCAGATCTTGCAGGTGCATGACATGAGATTACACCGAAAAAGGAAAGGAAAATGCAATCATGCAAAGACCTCACCCCACAGTCTACATGTGCACATTAATCTTTACCTCAGTGCATAAAATAAAATTGGAATAGCTTATCAATGGAAGCAAGAGGAGAGAAAATGTCTTGTTTTTCCAATGATCCTTTTGGTATCCTTTTGAAAAGAAACAAGCTATCAGTTTAATATTTCATCTGAAAGAGGTGGAATATGTTATGGTGGATAATAATTTATGTTGTAGTCTATCAGCCAATATAATTTAACTCAGTCTCCGTGGACATGTTTTATTTCCATAGCATGGGAAGATTTTCCTGTTTCTTCCTTGGGCTGTGCTGGCACAGCAGGGTACCTTGATAAAGCAGGTTGAGCATAAGCTTGTAAATTAAATTATCCATTTTACTCATCTGAATCTATAAATTGGATAGACTTTCTCACATAATTCACTCTGAGCTGTCCACGTACCCAAAGATCAGGTGTGTCCATGCAGAAGTTCAGGAGAATTCCACTGTGATATCAATATCCCACATTCACAACCTCAAGGGGCTCTTTGAATAATTTAGTACCTTTTTAATTATATTTTTAGCACCAAACGTAGTAAGTGTTAAGGGGATAATCTGATAGAGTTCTTAAAAGTGATGAAATGTTATGATCAACACACACAAAGTGCTAGAGGAACTCAGCAGGCCAGGCAGCATCTATGGAAAAGAGTATAGTCAGCATTTTGGGCGGAGAGTCAACATATAAGGCCAAGACTCTTCATTGGGACTGGAGAAAAAAGATGAGGAGTCAGAGTTAGAATGCAGAGGGAGGGGAGCTATATAAGGTGTATCGGAGGAGCAACACCCTGTATTCTGTCTGGGTAGCCTCGACCTGAAGGTGTGAACATTTCGATAATGCCCTCCCACCTCTTCTTCACTATTCCCTATTCCCATTTCCCTCTTTCACCTTACCTTCTTATTTGCCTATCACCTCCCTCTGGTACTCTTCCCCTTTTTCTTTCTTCCATGGCCTTCTGTCCTCTCCTATCAGATTCCCCCTTCTCCAGCCCTGTATCTCTTTCACCAATCCAACTCTCAGCTCTTTACTTCACCCCCCTCCCATTTCACCTATTACCTTGTGATTCTCCCTCCCTCCCCTCCCCGATCATCTAACTCTGACTCCTCATCTTTTTTTCTCCATTTCTGATAAAGGGTCTCAGCCCAAAACATCGACTGTTTATTCCTCTCAAAGATGCTGCCTGGGCTGCTGAGTTTCTCCAGTATTTTGTGTGTGTTGCTTGGATTTCCAGCATCTGAGACTTTCTCTTGTTTGTGAGATGTTATGATCAGGTAACTAGGGAATGATTTGCTTCTACCAGTCTAAACGCGTTTGAGCAAATGGAATAATCAATCTGAGAGAGAGAAGATCTTTAAGTGGAAAGTGGTTAAATTTTACAAAGCACTGGGTACTGATGCTGAATCAAGTCAATAAACTACAGTGAGTTACTTAAGATGAAAGGGTTTGTGAAGTAAACAGGACAAAGAACTTAAGAGTAGAAAGTCATGAAGAAAAGCTCCAGTGCATTTTTCAGGGACCTTAAGGCCAGTTTCTATTTGTTTTTAAGATGGTAAGCCACAGAGGATTTGAGGCTGCATCCCAGATATCAAGAGTTCCTAGTTCACAGCTGATCTGTGTGTCTGAGGCATTTAATCACTGTTAAGATCCAGCTTTACAGTCAAAAGATGCAACACAGATGAATTCCTCTGTCGATAATTATTAGGACCTAATATGTACACAGTTTTATATTACTGCAGTAGTATTGGTAATGTTCTGATTTGTTCTGTATTTCATTTAAATATGTAATTTGTTACTCAGTTTGTTGTTTTTATCCCTTTTTAACTATTTCCATAAAACTTTGGCTCATTGTGGCAGACGCTTATTTGAATTAAAATGTATTGGACTTGATGTGTCCCAATTAACTGGAATCCACTGTGTAACAACAGTTGAATTCATTAAATAGAGAACTAAGAGTGCATATGCTGGAAATCTGGAGCACACACAAAATGCTGGAGGAACTCAACAGGTCAGGCAGCATCTAATCTGTATGAGGGGTTTCAACCCAAAACATTAACTGTCCATTTCTTTCCATAGATGCTGCCTGACCTGCTGAATTCCTCCAGGATTTTGTGTGTTATATGAGTTAAATAATAGTTATTATAAATTTATACTATTGAAACAACAAAAAACGTGTTCCAACATTTTTCATTCTAATAATTGCTAAGTCAATAAAGCTGGAAATGTACAGCAATGATTCTGATCTTTAAAAAAAATCATTGGAAAAGCTATGGAGGTGAAAATTTAAACTGTGTCTTGCAAATTAACGCAAAGTTTTGTATCAGAGCTTATCTTCCTTTTTCATATGCAGTTGATGCAAAGTCTGTAGGCATAAAAATGCTAGTGCACTGAAAATGATTTATTATAACAAAATACCACATGATGGAAGTATTCTTAAATCAAAAAATACTTTGCTTTTTACAATCTTCAGCTGAATGATACCAAATCAACAGACCAGAAAATCACATTTCTGCATTTCCTAGCACAAGTTTGTGAGGAGAAGTATCCAGATGTTTTGAAGTTTACAGATGATCTACAAAATGTGGACAAGGCTGCAAAAGGTACATGTTTATATTTGACATTCTAATGCTACAAAGAATATTATCAACTAAAGATGGAGCGTGCATTTCAAATATTATGTTTTAAATAATCGAAGTAGTGGATGGTTGTTAAATATTTATAATTATGTACAGGTTGTTTGAAGAATGAGATTATATTGATTTATGTAGTTGGCATTGCTAAATAGTGAGCTGGGTGCAGTAAAATTAAAAAATGCTAAGTACTTTGGTGGTTGTAATGCTTATTCCCCACTACAAATCATTCAGGTGTATCAATAATAATAGTTATTATATAAACTTATACTGTTGAAACAACGCACAATGAAGTGTTTAACATTATTGCTCATTTTACTAATTGCTAATACGGGCCACTCTGAAAGAAGTAATAAATGAAAACAAGGAAGAGGAGAGAACCAAGCAGGAAGGTATCTTAAAATGTTTCAAATAAACAAAATTATAAAATCACATTCCATTTATCATGACGTCAAATCTGGGTTATGAGACAATCACATCCACTTTCAACAGCCCATGTTATCACGAAATCTCAGTTTTTATGATTCTAACAAAAAATTGTGCACAGATCTCTTAATTTTTATCTGGTTTCATTCAAGACAAATGACTTAATTTGAGTCTCAATGGCATCTTACAATACAGAGGGATCTTGTTTAGTAAAAGAGCTCTTCTTCCTCTCCTCCATAGGTAGAAGGAATGATACCTTAGAGCTTGGACTATTTTCATTTCCCAAAGAGTACTGCCTTTAAGTACAAATTTACCTATTTAATTTATTTTATATGTCACAAATGGAATACTGTCTTGGTGGTATGAAGTTCTCACAAGTTAGCAGGATGAAAAGATCACAGGGTTCCCAATTTATACCTGGAGTTTAATAAGAAGACTTCGTACCCAGTATTTCACATTTGTTCTCTTGAAACTGCAAAAACGTATTTTAACACTAGTTTACAAGTACTTTAACTTAGTAGAAGGAAGGTCATCTAATAATAGGTCATATGATAATCCACTTACAGCAGCTCTAAGAGACACAATACTGTGCTGTGAGTGGATTATCATGCTACCCATTGTTAAATGGCTTTCCCACTACTGAGCCAAAGACCCTTCTCCATTCTTATATAAAATATTTAGAATTGCCAAAAGCCGGCACTGTTGCAATACATATCCAAAGAAAATTAAACATATTGGTAAGGTTATCTCTATCAAACAAAAGCCATCTCTGTTAGCTTAGTGCCTTCAGCATATCAAAAATGTGCCATAGGAAGGTTCTCAAAAAATTTTTAACACCCTATAATGGGAAACAATTAGGACACCAAAAAAAGGTTTGCCCAAAAAGTTAGATTTTAAGGTCCATTCATGGTCCACTCTTCTATCATATTCCTTCTTTTTAAGTCTTTTATGTCATCCACTTATCACCTCCATGCTTCTCCCTTCATCACCTCTCCCCCTCCCCCACCCATCTTCGCCCTCATCTGGTTTCACCTATCAACTGACAGCTTGTACTCCATCCCATCCACCCTTCTTCTCGTCCTGGCTTCTCCCCTCCCTTTCCAGTCCTGATGGAGGGTCTTAACCTGAAATGTCGACTGTGTATTCCTCTCCATGGATACTGCCTAACCTGCTGAGTTCCTTCAATATTGTGTGTGTTGCTTTGGGCTTCCAGTATCTGCAGATTTCTTTGTGTTTGGATTTTAAGGCGTGTTTTAAAGGAGGGAAGAAATCTGGGGAAATATGGGAGAGAATTCCAGAGGTTAGGGTGTTGTCTCTGAATGGATTATGATAAATAATATTGTTTACTTGGATTTTCAGAAGGCTTTTGATAAAATACCACACGAGGCTACTAATCAAGGTAAGTGCCCATGGTATTACAGGAAAGATGCTAGCATTGATCGAAGTTTTGATGACTGGCAGGAGAATGGGAATAGGCCTTTTTTGATTGGCTGTCAGTGACTAATGGTGTTCTGCAGGGGCAGTGTTGGGATAGTTTCTTTTCACATAATGATTTGGTTGACAGAATTGATGGCTTTGTGGCCAAGTTTGCAAATTTACGAAAATCAGTGGAGGGGCAGGTAGTGATAAGGAAGCAGGGAGTTTGCAGAAAGATTTAGATTAGGAGAATGGGCAAAGAAGTAGCAGATGGAATAAAGTGTAGAGAAGTATATATGCATTTGGTAGAAGGAATAAAGGTTTTCTAAATGGGAAGAAAATCAGAGTTGCAGAGTGATTCATGAGTCCTCATGCAGGATTCCCTAAAGGTTAACTTGAGTTTGAATTGGTGATAAGGAAAGCAAATATAATGTTCGTATTCATTTTGAGAGAACTAGAATATAAAAGCAAGGATGTAATGCTGAGGCTTTATAAGGCATTGTTCAGAATGGATTTGGAGTATTGTGAGTGGTTTTGGGCCCCTTATCTAAGAAAGGATGTGCTGGCATTGGAGAGACTCCAAAGGAGGTTCACAAGAATGATTCCTGGAATTAAAAGGTTAACATATAACACCTTTGATGGCTCTGGGACTGTACTTACTGGAATTAGAAGAAGGGGGTGGGGGGGGGTATCGCATGAAACCTATTGAATGTTGAATGGCATAGAGTGGATGTGAAGAGGTTGTTTTCTGTAGTGGAGGAGTTGAGGATCAGAAAGCAGAGACTCAGACTAGAGGGATGTCTTTGCCACATATGGGTGTGGAGGCCATGTCATTGGGTATATTTAAAGCAGAGATTGGTAGGTTCTTGATTAGAAAAGGCACCAAAGATTGTGAGGTGGAGGCAGGAGAATGGGGTGGAAAGAGATAATAAATCAGCCATGATGGAATGGCAGAGCAGACTGGATGGGCCAAGTGGCCAAATTATAATTAAATTCAGAAATTAGTGAGTCCCCAGAATTGGGGGCTATAGAAAGATATATGGCTGGGAGCTTTTACAGAAATAGGGAGAACCAGAACTAAAAGTTAAATGCGGGCTAGCAAAAGTCAGCAAGCGCAGCTAATGGGTGAACAAGTTGTGTGTTACAATGCAGTGCCATAGACAATTAGGTATGTATGCAACCAAGTGAGTGTGGTTCTATCATGCATGTTTATGGTGGAGCTGGAAAGTGTGGAGAACCCTGCCAAAGGTTGAGATCTTCATCACAATATGGGGCAAACTCAATTAAACTAACAGTATTGGTAAATAACTTCTTACAATTTCACTGGATGTGAAAATGAATGAGACAGGAGAGCAGGTTATTACAGGCATTTTCTTGAGTTTGTCACCTTCTTGTTTTAGTAGAATATTGTAGCAATGTATTACATACAGAGCTAGAGACAATGACACACAGTCGGTAAGTCGTTTAGAGACTAGTTTATTCAAACTTTGCGGTGCTGGCATTTAATCCCTAGCGCCCACCCTCTCCTGGTGGAAATGACGTCAGAGGTGCATTACCAAAGTCTCTCCCCGCATGCTGGCTATTTGTGAGCCAGTTCGCCTGCGCAGAAAGTGGGTCGCCACATAACCCCCCCCCCCCCCAAGAACCGGCGATACGCCCCCCCAATGTCCACAGTCTGGAGATCAGCCTCTGTTTGGGAGGTCTGCCTCTGCGCCGCGGTGCCTGAACCTCGACCGGCTGCGCCAAGTCCGCATGGGCTGGTTTGAGTCAGTCCACCGTGAAAACCTCCTCTTTCCCCCCAATGTCCAGAACGTACGTGGACCCGTTGTTGTTGATCACCTTGAACGGCCCCGTGTATGGCCGCTGTAGCAGTGCCCGGTGTCCGCCCCTTCGTACAAACACAAACTTACAGTTCTTCAGGTCTTTGGGTACATGGGTCGGTGTCTGTCCATGCTGTGGTCGGTACGGGGGCCAGGTTGCTGAGCCTTTTGTGTAGTCTGTCCAGGACTGCTGCGGGTTCTTCCTTTTGCCCCCTTGGGGCTGGTATGAACTCTCCTGGGACAACCAGGGGTGCGCCGTGCACCAACTCGGCCGACAAGGTGTGCAGATCCTCTTTGGGCGCTGTGCGAATTCCAAGCAGGACCCAGGGAAGCTTGTCCACCCAGTTAGGGCCTCTCAGGTGGGCCATGAGAGCCGACTTCAAGTGACGGTGGAAGCGTTCCACTAGTCTGTTTGACTGTGGGTGGAAGGCAGTCGTGTGGTGTAGCTGCGTTCCCAACAGACTGGCCACAGCTGACCACAGGCTGGAGGTGAACTGGGCGCCTCTGTCAGAGGTAATGTGGGCCGGTACCCCGAAGCGTGCTACCCAGGTTGCAATCAGTGCTCGGGTGCAGGAATCGGCAGATGTGTCGGTGAGCGGGACTGCCTCTGGCCACCTTGTGAACCGGTTTACCATAGTTAGGAGGTACCGCGCTCCTCGTGACACTGGTAGGGGGCCCACAATATCCACATGAATGTGGTCGAACCTCTGGTGGGTGGGTTCGAACTGCTGCGGCGGGGCTTTAGTGTGCTTCTGCACTTTGGCTGCTTGGCACTGCGTGCACGTTCGGCCCATTCGCTGACCTGTTTGCGAAGTCTGTACCACATGAACTTGCTGGAGACCAGCCAGATGGTTGTCCTGATAGAAGGGTGCGCCAAACCGTGTATGGAGTTGAAAACAACGATGGGGCGAGGTTGGCCGGTAGCCACGTCGCACAAGAGGGTCCTCTCACCTGGGCCTACGAGTAAGTCTTGCAGCTGCAAACCCGAGACTGCGGTCCTGTAGCTGGGCATCTCGTCGTCTGCCTGCTGCGCCTCCGCCAGTGCTGTATAGTCCACTCCCAGGGACAGGGCCTGGACAGCTGGTCTGGAGAGTGCGTCTGCCATGACGTTGTCCTTTCCCAAAATATTCTGGATGTCCGTCGTGTACTCAGAGACGTAGGACAGATGTCGCTGCTGGCGAGCCGACCAGGGATCAGACACCTTCGTGAACGCGAAGGTCAACGGTTTGTGGTTCGTGAACGCGGTGAACGGCCTGCCTTCTAATAAGTATCTGAATTGCCAGATACAGTGCCAACAGCTCCCAGTCGAAGGCAGGGTACTTGAGTTCAGGTGGTCGTAGGTGCTTGCTGAAGAATGCCAGGGGTTGCCAATGCCCCTCGTTGAGTTGCTCCAGCACACCACCGACTGCTGTGTCGCATGCGTCCACCGTGAGGGTGGTCAGAACGTCCGTTCTGGGGTGCATCAGCATCGCTGCATCTGCCAAGGCTTCCTTGGCTTTAACAAAAGCTGCCGTGACCTCTTCATCCCAAGTAATGTCCTTGCCTTTACCTGACATCAGGGTGTATAAAGGGCACATGATACGGGCTGCTGAGGTGAGGAAACGGTGGTAGAAGTTCACCATACCAATGAACTACTGTAGTTCATTTGACTATGTTCGGCCGAGCAAAGTGGTGGATCACGTCTACCTTGGCGGGCAGAGGTGTTGCCCCGTCTTTAGTAATCCTGTGGCCCAGGAAGTCGATGGTATCGAGACCAAACTGGCATTTGGCCGGATTGATCGTGAGGCCGAAATCACTCAGGTGGGAGTAGAGTTGGCGGAGGTGGGACAGATGCTCCTGATGACTACTGCTGGGTATGAGGATGTTGTCCAAATAGATGAACGCAAAGTCCAGGTCGCGTCCCACCGCATCCATTAGCCGCTAGAACGTCTGTGCGGCATTCTTCAGGCCGAATGGCATTCGGAGGAATTCGAACAGGCCGAATGGGGTGATGAGTGCTGTTTTGGGGATGTCTTCAGGGTGTACCGGGATTTGATGGTATCCCTGGTCGAGGTCTACTTTGGAAAAGATTCTTGCCCTGTGCAGGTTTGCTGCAAAGTCCTGTATGTGCGGCACGGGGTAGCGGTCTAGAGTTGTAGCCTCGTTCTGTCTGCGGTAGTTGCCGCATGGTCTCCAACCCCGGGCTGCTTTGGGCACCATGTGCAAGGGGGAGGCCCATGGGCTGTTGGACCTCCGTACGATCCCCAATTCCTCCATTCTCTTGAACTCCTCCTTCGCCAGGCGGAGCTTTTCCAGGGGGAGCCTTCGTGCGCGGGCGTGGAGGGGTGGTCCCTGGGTTGGGATGTGGTGCTGAACCCCGTGTCTGGGAATGGCTGCCATGAACTGCAGTGCCAGAATTGATGGAAAGTCCACCAGGATTCTGGTGAATTCGTTGTCCGACAACGTGATGGAGTCCAGGTGTGGGGCCGGCAACTTGGCTTCACCCAGGGAGAAAGTCTGGAATGTCTCGGCATGCACCAGTCTTTTCCCTTGCAAGTCGACCAGCAGGCTGTGAGCTCGCAAGAAGTCCGCCCCCATGAGTGGTTGGGCCACGGTGGCCAGTGTGAAGTCCCACATGAACCGGCTGGCACCGAACTGCAGCTGCACTGTGCGGGTGCCGTAGGTCCATATTGTGCTGCCATTTGTGGCCCTCAGGGTGGGTGTTGGCTTCCTGTTGCGGGTGTCATACCCCGTCGGGGGTAAGACGCTGATTTCCACTCCGGTGTCGGCCAAGAAGCGGCGTCCCAACTGTTTGTCCCAGACGTACAAGAGGCTGTCCTGGTGGCCAGCCGCCATAGCCATTAGCGGCAGCAGGCCCTGGCCCTAGCCCTTGTAGGGCGGGCGACAACAACGGGCTTCTGTGCCCCACCGCTCTGGTAGAAACACCATTGTTCACTGTCCTCCTCACTCCTGCCTCTGTTGTGTGCACCCCACTGCTGGGCCAGGTCTGGTCTGGTCTGCTGTTGGGCACGTGGCCTGGTAATCTGACTGACGGACGCCACGCTCTCCCCTTTGGCTTTCCACAGCACGTCTGCCCGGGCCGCCACCTTCCGGGGATCGCTGAAATCTGCGTCGGCCAGCAGCAGATGTAGGTCCTCGGGCAGTTGCTCTAGGAACGCTTGCTCGAACATGAGGCAGGGCTTGTGTCCATCAGCCAGGGCCAGCATCTCGTTTATTAATGCTGATGGCGGCCTGTCTCCCAATCTGTCCAGGTGAAGCAGGCGGGCACCCCGCTCATGCCGTGAGAGGCCAAAGATCCCAATGAGCAGCACTTTGAATGCTTCATATTTGCCTTCTTCCAGGGGCAACTGTATGAAATCCGCAACCTGGGCGGCCATCTCCTGGTCAAGGGCGCTCCCCACGTGGTAGTAACGTGTGGAATCAGAAGATATCTGCCGAATCTGGAACTGGGCTTCTGCTTGGCTAAACCACACGCGTGGTCGCAGCGTCCAGAAAGTCAGCAGTTTTAGCGAAACTGCGTGAACAGATGAAGAGTCGGTCATCTTTGGTCCAAATCCCGTTTGGACCGTCGGGGTCATCAATGTAGCGATGTACTGCATACAGAGCTAGAGACAACGCCACACAGTCGGTAGGTCGTTTTGAGACTAGTTTATTCAAACTTCGCGGCGCTGGCATTTAATCCTTATCACCTGCCCTCTCCGGGCGGAAATGACATCAGAGGTGCATTACCAAAGTCTGTCCCCGCGCGCTGGCTATTTGTGAGCCGGTTCCCCTGCGCAGAAAGTGGGTCACCACAATATCACAATTCTATCATTGAGGTTCCACTGGTAACTACTCCTGTAACTTAATGCTTATTTCAAAAGTCATCTTCCTTCCCTTTACTCCTACCTTCACCCCTGCTTCCTCTCCTCTACCCCGCCCTCTTTCCTCCTCATCTGATCTTTTCTCCCATCTTTCTCTTTTCTTTTCCTGTATTTCCTCTCTTTTTTTCTTTCTTACTCCCTCATCATCCATTTAATCAGTGAATCACATCTCTCAGCATTCACTGACTTGCCCTTGGAACCTTCTTCCCAGAACCATAACTTACTGGCCCTCCCCCCGAGTACATTTTCCTTCACTTCATTCCCCCTTTGCCTTCTGTTGCCAATTTCCACTTTCCAACTTTGCCTTCCTCCTTTTCTCTTTGCTACTCTTTATCCCTTTCCTCTTTTTTGTCCTCTTTCTCTATTCTTTCTTCCTCTCAAATTTCTCCCTTTTTTTGGCTTATCGTCTTTCTGCTCCCCCCCCATTCTCCACCTCAATACTAATCCAGCCCTCCTCTTCTTTCCTCCACAGA